>NC_142441.1:52100000-52725000 GCF_059453495.1 Arachis ipaensis
AGGCAAGCTCGATAATGCAATCGCGAAGAACCAAGTTTTTGAACCGTATCGGTTGGCAGTTTTGATTCTGATTTTCGTAAATAGTCTCTGTTTGATGAACCGGACTCGATTCATGAGAGGAGAGAGATAATAGTATAATATTATCATTATATTAGTATTAGAAAATGCTTGAATGATATTATAAGGTTACCTGGTCTGTTTTTGTTAAAAACTAAAAATCGGTTTAACCGGGTTTACGGTTTACTGGTGCAATTTAACACCAGCACTCTCTGCTGACTTTAACAATGCTAAGGCCTCATTATTCATGTTTTATTCTCATAATAAATATGTTACTAGTGTCATTTATGCTAGTAGCTCAGAAAATAATTTTTAGAGATGTTTTTACAAGTGTTCTGATACATCTAGTTTTAGTAGTTGTACACCTGAGATATTTTAATATTATTTTAACCCACCTCCAAGCCAACCAATCACAACTCACCTTACACCCCCAAGACCTCCAAGGCTGTCTCATTTCATCATTTTGGCCAAAATTGAAAGGAGAGAAAAGAGAGAAAACTTCATGAACACTTAATCTTCAAATCTTGATTTCTTCTAAACTAAAACTCAAATCAAAACTCCGATTTCACCAAAATGATCCTCTCTTCTTCCTCTACATAACCATGTAACTTATCGAGGCTGGAAATAAGGTTAGATGGCTGTACCTTTCCCATTTAAATTCGGTTTTCAAGGAAAACCATGCCAAACATGTGTTTTCTTGATGTTCTTCCTTAGGAATCATGCTTAACTTGACTTGAGGGCCAAGAAACATTAATTTTCAGCAAGTCTAAGGTGAGATATCTCTTCCTAACATGCTGAGGGATATTTGGTCAGTTGAGAGTTTGTGGATTTAAAGTTGTTCTTGATGTGTTTTAGGAGGAAAAAGTGCTTAAGGACCACCTGAAAGTCTAACCGAATTCGGAGCAGCAAATCAAGCTAGGGATTGACGAATTTAATCTTGGTTGATTGTGTTTGAGTTGTGTGATTATGATATGGTTTGGCTGTGCTTGAAATTGATTGTTTGTATGAGTAATTCTTGTTGAAATTTTGGTGAAAATTTGATGAAATTTGATCATATTCAACTTTGAATTTGTGTTCTTCATGGCTGCTGGAAAAACGAACCCTAGACCTTAAATTGGGGTTCAATTTGTGTTAAAATCATGTAGAAAAGATGGGGTTTTAGTGGCTGCAATTTTATTTTGAATTATGGTAAAAATCGGTTGCTGAAAAGACTGAAAAACGGGTAAAAACAGAGAAAGAATCTGAAGAATTTATGAAGAACATGAAGAACACTTTGAGTGTGGTGAAGAACAATGAAGAACACCTTTTTGATTCATAAAAGGGCAAGGAAGTAATTATTTTGGTGTTTGAGGGGTTATTTAGTAATTTCTGAAAGTTAGGGTGGTAAAAGTAGAAATATTAAAAGTTACGGGTGGTAAAAAGTGAACTTTAAAGGTTAAAGGTTAAAGGTAAAGTTAATTTTCGAAAATATATTAATAAAATAATAAATAATAATAAAATATTAAATAATAATATTTAATTAAAAATAATATTTTAATAAAAATAATAAAATAATGCGAAAAAGGCAGTTTTCTGTAAAAGCTTTAGAAAGACAACTTTAAGTGCAGAATCTCATAATTACCTTCATAAAACACTTAGGGAGTGGTAAAAACATATTAGTGAGGCAAAGATAAATAAAAGATAAAAAGTTGAAGAAAAGATAAAAATCGAAGAAAAAGTCTGTAAAGTTTTAATGACAGAAAAATAGACAGAGAATAGTAAACGAACTAGGGCAACTTAGTTAGTACTTGAGTCGTGACTAGGGTTAGGTATTATATGAAAAGTTAAACTGTTTCAGTATAGACTTAATGAACCTATACCTGGGACGGACTAACTATTCATACCGAAATTTACATAAGCTTTAAATACATACGTTAAACAGAGAAATCAGAGCAGAGTAAAGAAACACAGAGAACAGAGTAACCAGAGTAAAGTAAAGAGATAAAGAGAAAAAGAGTAATATAGATACAGATGAAAAGAGTAATCAGAGAAGAGAAAAGAGATGCAGAGAACAAAGTAATTAAAACAGAGTAAAGAGATACAGAGAAAGAAAGAAGTACTGCATAAGAATGTGAAAGTAATGATGAACAATGAGAATGATATTGAATGATGATAATGAGAAAAGAGTAATATAACAAAGAGAATAGAGGAGAAGAGTATAAAGATAAAGAGTTAAGCCTTGTGGCATGATATTCTATTATATGTTCATCTGATGCTTTTCTATTGGCCCTAGAGGTCCTGTAGGCCCAAGTTCACCTACAGTAAGTTGTTATTCCTGTAGGCCGAAGTTCACCTGCAGTAAATATCAATTGTGTATCTCAGGGTGTTGCTCCTGTAGGCCGAAGTTCACCTACAGAGAGTTGTGATACCTGTAAGCCGAAGTTCACTTACAGGGGCGCTATTTCTGTAAGCCGAAGTTCACTTACAGAGGTGCTATTTCTGTAGGCCGAAGTTCACCTACAGAAAGTTGTTGTGATTAAACCATTTCTGTAAGCCGAAGTTCACTTACAGAGGTGTCATTTCTATAGGCCGAAGTTCACCTATAGAAAGTTGTTGTGTTGTGCTTAAACTATTCCTGTAAGCCGAAGTTCACTTACGGGAGTGCTATTTCTGTAGGCCGAAGTTCACCTACAGAAAATAAAGCCATATCTAGGACTAGTTCCTGGGTAATGTTGGGTTGCAGGGTGTAAACCGACACGTGAGCTCATGGCCTGCATAGGACAGACATGCATCATACTTGGTTGCGCATTTCCTCTGTTATGATTGTTGTTTGAATGTATGCTTTCTTTGTTTTCATTCTATTCTCTGTGTCTGTGTTTTGTTTTATTGTATTCTTTTGTTTGTGTTTTTCTTTCTATTTTCTCTATTTATCTGTTTCTTCTGTTCACCACTTCTTGGTATTCTGCTATATATATCTGCTAAGCGACACAAATTAATGAACTTAACTAATAACCCCGACCCTACTAAGAACTCCCCAGTTCTTACCCCTTCTCTCTCCCTTCCCCCTTCAGATGGAAGTAAGAGTACCTTACCATAGTTCGCTGATGACTGTTCGCAAGAAGAGGATTCTGCTCTAGATAGTCTTCGGAGTCTAGGGTAAATATGGTTCTCTGTTTACATGTATATACTGTGAGACCAGCCAACGTCTGCACCCCGTTCGTATGCGCACTTTAACCTAAATCCTGTGTACGAGATTCCTATTATGTGGCTACTTCATGAGGTACCAGAGAGACGTCTTGTGGAAAAGTCTGATCGTGCAGAGGAGTAGCAGATGATGTTCTATTTTTTTGATGACGTTCCACTTGACTTGAGTTTTGAAGACCTAGAACGTAGTTTCCCTCGCTTTAGTAGTTTAGAGGGACTAGGTGAGTATAGAGTCTAGGCTAGCCTGGGCGCCAGCTTAGGGACTTCTTGAACAGGTCAGGGCCTGGGATGTTGTATATATATATATATATATATATATATATATATATATATATATATATATATATATATAGATATATATGTATATAGATATTATTTAGCTATATCTAGGGGTATTCTAACTAAAGATCTTTACTCTAATAAAGGCTGGATCACGGAATGTTAACAAATGCTTGAGATGTATTTATGTGTAGTTGTTTATAACTATTTTATCTATTATTATCTGTGAATTGATTATGAATGATTCTGTTTATTAATCCAAATGTTTTAAAAAAAAAGTACCTCACAAAATAACTACGCTTTTAACAACGAATCAGGCTCATATAATAAATAATAGATAATAGATAGGTAGACAAGTTGGTAGCGCTCAGTTTCTAGTATGATCATGACGTACCAGAAATTGGGTCGTTACATAAGATTAATTACTTAGACGACCTAGTGCACTTGCTGGTTAGTTGTGCGAAGTTGTGACAAAGAACTAAGATTATGAACGTGCATATTAAGTTTTTAGCGTCATTACCAAGGAATGGAACCATCATGATTTCTGCGCACCAAGTTTTTGCCCTCAGGATCTGTGGACCCCACAGGATCCCCACTTTTTCTTCTCTCCTCTTCACACCTTTTCATAACTCTCTTCCCTAAATATCCTTCACCAATCACCTCAATCACTCTTTCCCATCACCTCTTCACCACTCACATCCATCCTCTCTTCCCCGTAAACCCCACCTACCTTCAAAATTCAAACTAATTTCCCTTCCAAACCCAACCCTAATGGCCGAACCCTACACCCCCGTCACTCTTATATAAACCCCTCACTCCTTCTTCATTTTCACATAACACAACCCTCTCTTCTTCTCCTTGGCCGAATACATCTTCTTCCCCCATCTCCTCCATTTTCTTCTTCTTCTACTACTTTCTTTCTTCTTTTGCTCGGGGACGAGCAAACATTTTAAGTTTGGTGTGGTAAAAGCATAGCTTTTTGTTTTTCCATAACCATATATGGCACCTAAGGCCAGAGAAACCTCTAGAAAGAGGAAAGGGAAGGCAATTGCTTCCACCTTTGAGTCATGGGAGATGGAGAGATTCATCTCAAAGGTCCATCAAGACCACTTCTATGAAGCTGTGGCCAAGAAGAAAGTGACCCCTGAGGTTCCTTTCAAGCTCAAAAAGAATGAGTATCCGGAGATCCAACATGAGATTCGAAGAAGAGGTTGGGAAGTTCTCACCAACCCCATTCAACAAGTCGGGATCCTAATGGTTCAAGAGTTCTATGCAAACGCATGGATCACTAGGAACCATGATCAAAGTGTGAACCCAAATCCAAAGCATTGGCTTACCATGGTTCGGGGGAAATACTTAGATTTTAGTATGGAAAATGTAAGGCTGGCGTTCAACTTGCCAATGATGGAAGAGAACGCACGCACCTACACAAGAAGGGTCAACTTTGATCAAAGATTGGACCAAGTTCTCATAGACATATGTGAGGAAGGAGCTCAATGGAAAATTGACTCAAGAGGCAAGCCGGTTCAATTAAGAAGGCATGACCTCAAACCAGTGGCTAGGGGGTGGCTAGAGTTCATTCAACGCTCTTTCATTCCTACTAGTAATCGGTCTGAAGTTACTATAGACCGGGCCATCATGATCCATAGTATCATGATTGGAGAGGTGGTGGAAGTTCATGAGATTATACCTCAAGAACTTTACAAGGTGGCTGACAAGTCCTCCACTTGGGCAAGGTTAGCCTTTCCTCACCTCATATGCCACTTCTTCAATTCGGCTGGATTTGACATAGAGGGAGACATCCTCATTGAAGAGGACAAGCCCATCACTAAGAAAAGGATGGAGCAAACAAGAGATCATGGACCTCAACAAGAGTATGAGGAAATTCCCCACCATGAAATCCCTGAGATGCCTCAGGGGATGCATTTTCCTCTACAAAACTATTGGGAGCAAATCAACACTTCCCTAGGAGAATTAAGCTCCAACACGGGACAACTAAGGATGGAGCACCAAGAGCATTCCTTCATCCTCCATGAAATTAGAGAAGATCAAAGAGCTATGAGGGAGGAGCAACAAAGACAAGGAAGAGACATAGAGGAGCTCAAAAGCACCATTGGTTCTTCAAGAAGAGGAAGACGCCACCCTCACTAAGGTGGACTCATTCCTTAATCTCCTTGTCTATTTATTTTACTGTTTTTCGATTTTTGAGCTTTATGTTTTATTTATGTTTGTGTCTTTACTATATGATCACTAGTGTCTATGCCTTAAAGTTATGAATGTCCTATGAATCCATCACCTCTCTTAAATGAAAAAATGTTCTAAAAACAAAAGAACAAGAAGTACATGGTTTTGAATTCATCCTTAAAACTAGTTTAGTTATTTTGATGTGGTGACAATACTTTTTGTTTTCTGAATGAATGCCTGAACAGTGCATATATCTTTTGATATTGTGGTTTATGAATGTTAAATATGTTGGCTCTTGAAAGAATGATGAAAAGGAGAAATGTTATTTTATAATCTGAAAAGTCATAAAAATGATTCTTGAAGCAAGAAAAAGCAGTGAATACAAAAGCTTGCAGCAAAAAAAAAGAGAGAAAGAAATAGCAAAAAAAAGAAAAAGAAAGAAAAAGAAAAAAAAAGCAAGCAGAAAAAGCCAAAAGCTCTTTAAACCAAAAGGCAAGAGCAGAAAGCCAATAGCCCTTAAAAACAAAAGGCAAGGGTAAATAAAAAGGATCCAAGGCTTTGAGCATCAGTGGATAGGAGGGCCTAAAGGAATAAAATCCTGGCCTAAGTGGCTAAACTAAGCTGTCTCTAACCATGTGCTTGTGGCATGAAGGTGTCAAGTGAAAACTTGAGACTGAGCGGTTAAAGTCAAGGTCCAAAGCAAAAAAAAGAGTGTGCTTAAGAACCCTGGACACCTCTAATTGGGGACTTTAGCAAAGCTGAGTCACAATCTGAAAAGGTTCACCCAGTTATGTGTCTGTGGCATTTATGTATCCGGTGGTAGTACTGGAAAACAAAGTGCTTAGGGCCACGGCCAAGTCTCATAAAGTAGTTGTGTTCAAGAATCAACATACTGAACTAGGAGAATCAATAACACTATCTGAACTCTTAGTTCCTATAGATGCCAATCATTCTGACCTTCAATGGGTAAAGTGAGATTCCAAAACTATTTAAGAGGCAAAAAGCTACAAGTCCCGCTCTTCTGATTGGAACTAAGTTTCATTGATATTTTAGAATTTATAGTATATTCTCTTCTTTTTATCATATTTGATTTTCAGTTGCTTGGGGACAAGCAACAATTTAAGTTTGGTATTGTGATGAGCGGATAATTTATACGCTTTTTGGCATTGTTTTTACATAGTTTTTAGTATGATTTAGTTAGTTTTTAGTATATTTTTATTAGTTTTTAATAAAAAATCACATTTCTGGACTTTAATATGAGTTTGTGTGTTTTTCTGTGATTTCAGGTATTTTCTGGCTAAAATTGAGGGACTTGAGCAAAAATCAGATTCAGAGGTTGAAGAAGAACTGCAGATGCTGTTGGATTCTGACCTCCCTACACTCAAAGTAAATTTTCTGGAGCTACAGAACTCCAAATGGCGCACTCTCAATTGCGTTGAAAAGTAGACATCCAGGGCTTTCCAGCAATATATATCTATCCATACTTTGTCCGAGTTTAGATGACACAAACTAGCATTCAACGCCAGCTCCATGCTGCATTCTGGAGTTAAACGCCAGAAACAGGTTGCAAAGTGGAGTTAATCGCCAGAAACAGGTTACAAACTGGCGTTCAACTCCAAGAGAAGCCTCTACACGTCTAAAGCTCAATCCTCAGCCCAAGCACACACCAAGTGGGCCCCAAAAGTGGATTTCTGCATCATTTTCTCATTTCTGTAAACCCTAGTAACTAGTTTAGTATAAATAGGACTTTTTATTATTGTATTCAAAGTTTTTGGTGACTCCGGTTCCCCTCTGGGGCTGAGACCAATGAACTCCATTATCACTTATGTATTTTCAATGGTAGAGTTTCTACACACCATAGATTAAGGTGTGGAGCTCTGCTGTTTCTCATGAATTAATACAAAGTACTATTGTTTTTCTATTCAATTCAAGCTTATTATGATTCTAAGATATTCATTCGCACTTCAATATGAATGTGATGATCATGACAGTCATCATCATTCCCAACCTATCAACGCGTGCCTGACAACTACTTCCGTTCTACCTTAGATTGAATGAGTATCTCTGGGATTCCTTAATCAGAATCTTCGTGGTATAAGTTAGAATCCATGGACGACCATTCTTTAGATCCGGAAAGTCTAAACCTTGTCTGTGGTATTCCAAGTAGGATCTGAGAAGGGATGGCTGCGACGAGCTTCAAACTCGCGAGTGTTGGGCGTAGTGACAGACGCAAAAGGATCAATGAATCCTATTCCAGTATGATCGAGAACCGACAGATGATTAGCCATGCAGTGACAACGCATTGGACCATTTTCACTGAGAGGACAGGATGTAGCCATTGACAACGGTGACGCCTAACATACAGCTTGCCATAGAAAGGAGTATGAATGATTGGATGAAGACAATAGGAAAGCAGAGGTTCAGGAGGAACGAACGCATCTCTATACGCTTATCTGAAATTCTCACCAATGAATTACATAAGTATCACTATCTTTATTTTATATTTTATTTATCTTTTAATTACTAAATCTCCATAATCAATTGAATCCGCCTGACTGAGATTTACAAGGTGACCACTGCTTGCTTCAAGCCGACAATCTCCGTGGGATCGACCCTTACTCACGTAAGGTTTATTACTTGGATGACCCGGTGCACTTGCTGGTTAGTTGTGCGAAGTTGTGACAAAGAACTAAGATTATGAACGTGTGTATTAAGTTTTTAGCGCCGTTACCAAGGAATTGAATCGTCACAATTTCTGCGCACCAAGTTTTAAGTTTAGACTTTTCGGATCTCAAGAATGGCCGTCCATGGATTCTAACTTATACCACGAAGATTCTAATTAAGGAATCCCAGAGATACTCATTCAATCTAAGGTAGAACGGAAGTGGTTGTCAGGCACGTATTCATAGGTTGGGAATGATGATGACTGTCACGATCATCATATTCATATTGAAGTGCGAATGGATATCTTAGAATCAGAATAAGCTTGAATTGAATAGAAAAACAATAGTACTTTGTATTAATTCATGAGGAACAGCAGAGCTCCACACCTTAATCTATGGTGTGTAGAAACTCTAACATTGAAAATAAATAAGTGATAATGGAGTTCATTGGTCTCGGCTCCAGAGGGGAACCGGAGACACCAAAACCTTTGAATACAATAATAAAATGTCCTATTTTTACTAAACTAGTTACTAGGGTTTACAGAAATGAGTAAATGATGCAGAAATCCACTTCTGGGGCCTACTTGGTGTGTGCTTGGGCTGAGCATTGAGCTTTACACGTGTAGAGGCTTCTCTTGGAGTTGAACGCCAGTTTGTAACCTGATTCTGGCGTTTAACTCCACTTTGCAACCTGTTTCTGGCGTTTAACTCCAGAATGCAGCATGGAGCTGGCGTTGAATGCCAGTTTGCATCATCTAAACTCGAGCAAAGTATGGACTATTATATATTTCTGGAAAGCCCTGGATGTCTACATTTCAACGCAATTAAGAGCGTGCCATTTGGAGTTCTGTAGCTCCAGAAAATCCACTTTGAGTGTAGGGAGGTCAGAATCCAACAGCATTTGCAGTCCTTCTTCAACCTCTGAATCTGATTCTTGCTCAAGTCCCTCAATTTCAGCCAGAAAATACCTGAAATCACAGAAAAATACACAAACTCATAGTAAATTCGAGAAATGTGATTTTTTATTAAAAACTAATAAAAATATACTAAAAACTAACTAAATCATACTAAAAACTATGTAAAAACAATGCCAAAAAGCGTATAAATTATCCGCTCATCTGTAATCCACTGTTTACTCTTCGAATTTCCAGCTTTGATTTCGAGTTTCATGAGCAAAAATTTTGAGATTTTGGGCTCTTTGATGTTATAGGACCCAACTCTCTTGAAGGAGAAGATTAATCTTGTCTCCTTGGACCTTGGGTGTGGTAAGATTCTCAATTCTAGTATAAATTGTTGTTCTATGATATTTGGGTATTGAGATGTTGTGTATGGGTATGATGATTGTGGCTTAGGATTGTGTA
Source organism: Arachis ipaensis (assembly GCF_059453495.1). Lineage (NCBI taxonomy): Eukaryota > Viridiplantae > Streptophyta > Magnoliopsida > Fabales > Fabaceae > Arachis > Arachis ipaensis. The sequence continues at coordinate 52,109,728 of NC_142441.1, forward strand.
TAATTGGGTGTTGGAGCTTGATTGAGGCTTTGAGAAGCTTGAAGAGGGATTTTTGGTGATAAAAATATGTTTTTTGAGGTGTTGAGACCTTGAGATCTTGTGGACAAGTGATTTGGAAGTGCTCCGGTTGAGCTTAGGAAATCGGCTAAGGTATGGTCTCAGTTTTTCGTATCTAAAATGTAACGTGGTAGGAAATACTTAGGCTAGAGGCCCTAAGATAGGCATTGAATTATTGATGTTGTTGAATGGTTGAAATATATGATGTGGTCATATATGTGATTATGAATATTGATGCCTTGATGGTGTGATATATGAGAAAAATGCATGTTATGATATATGCTTGATGAATGATTAGGGTTAAATTATGGATGGAACCATGTGTGAGTGAGCATGGTAGTGATTATGTGTAATGTTGGTTAATTGGTAATGATGAGATTGGAAATTGTGATGAGGAAGGGTATATGCCATGTTGATGTATTTAATATTGGGCTATTTGATTGAGATGGGATGAAATGGTGAGTTGTTGACTTGTAATGTGTTAAATATGCTAATGTATGAGTTGAAGAGGCTTGAGTTAATTTTTGGTATACCTTCCTTGATTTCAAAGAGGGTTGAAATTGGTATGATTTAGTTGATTTCAAAAAGGAATGAAATTAGGATGTTTTGAAAATGGCACATTGTGGTTTTGAATGAAAATATAGTTTTTGGGTATACTTTGATAGGACGTAACTTGAACTCGAGATCTCCGTTTTGTGCTAAATATGTTTAAAACTGAAATTGGATCCGGGGTGGTTATACCGTTAGAAGAACGGATGAAAAATGATTTAAAATGGAGGAGTTATGTCCCTTGGAAGATTGGGGGTTTAATCTATGAATTTTGCAGCTTTTAACTTAGAAAAATTTTTGGCAGCATGACCCCCCACGCGTAGGCCTGCTTGACGTGTATGTGTCGTTTTTCAGAAAAATGCCATCCACACGTGCGCGTGGCTCACGCGTACGCGTCGATGTGCTAAAATGGTTGCCTAGCCAAAATTCCCGAAAGTTGCACGAACACTGTGCCAGTTTTGTGCATGCGGGACAAACGCACACACGCGTACGCGTGGCTGACGCGTAGGCGTCCCTTGACTATTTTTCCATCCACGCGTGCACGTGGGTGATGCATACGCGTCGATGAACATTTGGCCATCCACGCGTGCACGTGGAGGACGCGTATGCGTGGCCCTGTTTTTATCTCTAAGTTGATTTTTGAGTTTTAAAAGCCAAATCTCATACTTTTAAGCCTCAGATATAACCCCTTATGTCTTAAATCATTATGATATGCCTAGCAATGAGAAAGGAGCTAGGGGATGTGGTAACTTGCGAATGAAGCAAAGGGAAAAGTTATGATCAATGATTATCAAAGATGAATATATGAGATGCGGAGGATGGCGGTGGAAGTGCTGTATGTGCCATGAGCCTAAGGGCTGTAATTGTTATAAGTTGGCTGGTTATGGATTTAACCATGAGCCGGATGACTGAGTTATTGCCGTGTTATGGCGGTGCCATTATTGATTATGGTTGAGTATGAAATGCATATATGCTATTGAATGAAATGTGAATGTTGCACTTCCACTATCTGAGACACGAGTTTCCCTGGAAGAAAGCAGTGGCTAGCCACCACGTGCTCCAAGTGGAGACTCGAGACTCTGTTGACCCTACGTCGTAAGTGTGGCCGGACACTGTGAAAGTTCCGGATGAGCTCGCCCCCGTTAATATACACCAGTGAGGGTGTTGGATATGGATCATGATTACGATCACGATTATGTTAAGTATAACTCGAGTTGTGGATGCGCGACAGAGGGACAGTCCAACGGTTAGCTACCAGGACTTGTTGTAACGACCCAACACTCAGTATGCCATGGTCATACAAGAAGCTAAGTGTTACTAACTTATCCCTCCTAATTATTAACTCTTTTTTAATATATGAGCCTGTTCTTTGTTAGAGCGATGCCAGTTTTACGAGTAACTTTTTTTTTATATCGTTGCGGATAACAAGGTAAAATAAACAGGCATATATTGAGAGAAATAAAAAGGAAGCATAAAGAAACATAGAAACATAGCTGATAATATACATCATGTACACTATAACAAAATATGTAGCGTTTACACAAGATCAAGTCAGTTTACATCCTCGTCATCCTACGCAGCTAATATTTACACGACACTCCTGGGGCCTGGCCCATACAAAAAGCCGCTAAACTGGCGCCCAGGCTAGCCTAACTACTATATAGCTCCTAGCTCTCGGGTGTACTAAAACAAGTGAGAGACTAACTATCAGATAATGTCAGACTAGAGTGTCATCGAAAGAATGCCCCTTCTGCTGTCAAAATATCTCTACACGTGGCCGTTCGAAGAATCGCCGTGAGGCTCGTTGATGAGCGGATAATTTATACGCTTTTTGGCATTGTTTTTAGTATGTTTTTAGTATATTTTAGTTAGTTTTTATTAGTTTTTAAATAAAAATCACTCTTCTAGACTTTACTATGAGTTTCTGTGTTTTTCTGTGATTTCAGGTATTTTCTGCCTGAAATTGAGGGACCTGAGCAAAAATCTGATTCAGAGGCTGAAAAAGGACTGCAGATGTTGTTGGATTCTGACCTCCCTGCACTCGAAGTGGATTTCTGGAGCTACAGAAGCCCAATTGGCGCGCTCTCAATTGCGTTGGAAAGTAGCCATCCTGGGCATTCCAGTAATATATAATAGTCCATACTTTGCCCGAGATTTGATGGCCCAAACAGGCGTTCTAAGTCAGCTCAAGAATTCTGGCGTTTAATGCCAGAACTGGCACAAAAGCTAGAGTTAAACGCCCAAACTAGCATAAAAGCTGGTGTTTAACTCCAAGAAAAGTCTCTACACATGGGAGCTTCAATGATCAGCCCAAGCACAAACCAAGTGGGCCCGAAAGAAGATTTATGCATTAATTACTGATTTCTGTAATCCTAGGCTACTAGTTTTCTATAAATAGGACCTTTTGCTATTGTATTTTCATCTGGGGATTATCTTTTGATCCTTTGATGACGTTTTAGAGGCTGGCCTCTCGGCCATGGCTAGACCTTGTTCTTATGTATTTTCAACGGTGGAGTTTCTACACACCATAGATTAAGGTGTAGAGCTCTGCTGTACTTCATAAATTAATACAAGTACTATTATTTTTCTATTCAACTCAAGTCTATTTCTTCTCCAAGATATTCATTTGCACCCAAGAACATGATGAATGTGATGATTATGTGACTGACGTTGGGATTTTTGCCAGTAAAGAATTTCATAAAAATAGTCGCGTTGTAGATATAGTCTCTAAACCGACAGAAATCCCTTCGTACAAACGTTTTGGTTGTCACAAGTAACAAACCCCTAAATAAATTGATAACCGAGTATTTAAACCTCGGGTTGTCTTCTCAAGGAATTGCAGGGAAGTATGTTCTTATTATTGATTATGAAAAAGTGTGTTTTTGGGGAATGTTGAGTTTGGGCAATGGGCACAGGTATATTTAAATGACAAATAAAATAAATAAATAACTGTAAACTAAACTCTTAGTAAGGTAAGAGAAATTGGAAGTCCAGACCAAGTTATCCTTATCAATGATAATGAAAATTAAATCTTAATTCCACTTAGTCAACCTTTACTAAAGTAAAGGAAAGTCAAGGGAGTAATTAGTTTGATCTTCGAATCCTATTTATTTCCTAAGAAAAGATTGAGATTATTGAAGTTCAATTCAATTGGCGAGATAACAATTAACAATTATGCTGTTGAGTTGGATAACTCCTGAGTTACTGATTTCTTAACCAAAACCAAAAGGGAAAAAGTAAATCAACTGGAATAAAAATGCCTTCAGATGTAAAGCAACAATAACATCAATCATAAATTGAAATACCTCAAATAACATTAATTAAGAAAATTATATGTAACATGGAAGAGTTCATAAATTAAATAAAAATAAAGAACCTGGGATTCAGAGTCACTCCTAAAACTAAGAGAAGTCCAAAATCCTAATCCTAAGAGAGAGGAGAGAACCTGTCTCTCTAAAAACTACATCTACTCCTAAAATTGTGAATTATGAAGGCCTCTCTATGAATGGATGCATTCCTCCACTTTATAGCCTCTAATATGTGTTTTCTGGGCGGCAAACTGGGTCAAAAACTGTCCAGAATTTGCTGGTTTCGAATTTTGCCATGCTGGTTTTCCGTCACTGCGACGCGGCCGCATGGATCACGCGATTGCGTCACCTAGGGTCAGAGAAACTATATCATATTATATATCAAATCGAAGCCCCGGACCTTATCTTTCCAACGCAACTGAAACCGCGTCATTTAGACCTCTGTAGCTAAAGTTATAGCCGTTTGAGTGCGAAGAGGTCAGGCTGGACAGCTTAGCAATTTCTCCAACTTCTTGTATTCCTTCCACTTTTGCATGCTTCCTTTCCATCCTCTGAGCCATTCCTGCCCTATAATCTCTGAAAACACTTAACACACATATCAAGGCATCTAATGTTGATAAGAGAGGATTAATAATAAGCAAATATAAGATCAAAGAAGCATGTTTTCAATTAAAGCACATAATTAGGAAGGCAAATGTAAAACCATGCAAATAGTATGAATAAGTGGATAAAGAGTAGATAAAAACCACTCAATTGAGCACAAGATAAACCATGAAATAGTTCTTGGGACAAGCTGGTCACGGCTTTCTCAGCCAAGTTCTTTCCTCCTCAAAAGCTGAGCAAGCTTAGAGTGGATGTTCAAACCTTCAGACAGAAAGAAGGTGAATCCCTCTATGAAGCTTGGGAAAGATATAAGCAGCTGACCAAAAAGTGTCCTTCTGACATGCTTTCAGAATGGACCATCCTGGATATATTCTATGATGGTTTATCTGAGCTATCAAAGATGTCATTGGATACTTCTGCAGGTGGATCCATTCACCTAAAGAAAACGCCTGCAGAAGCTCAAGAACTCATTGACATGGTTGCTAATAACCAGTTCATGTACACTTCTGAGAGGAATCCTGTGAATAATGGGACGCCTATGAAGAAGGGAGTTCTTGAAATTGATACTCTGAATGCCATATTGGCTCAGAATAAAATATTGACTCAACAAGTCAATATGATTTCTCAGAGTCTGAATGGAATGCAAGTTGCATCCAACAGTACTCAAGAGGCATCTTCTGAAGAAGAAGCTTATGATCCTGAGAACCCTGCAATAGCAGAGGTGAATTACTTAGGTGAACCTTATGGAAACACCTATAATCCATCATGGAGAAATCATCCAAATCTCTCATGGAAGGATCAACAAAAGCCTCAACAAGGCTTTAATAATGGTGGAAGAAATAGGTTTACAATAGTAAACCTTTTCCATCATCCACTCAGCAACAGACAGAGAACTCTGAACAAAATACCTCTAATCTAGCAAACTTAGTCTCTGATCTATCTAAGGCCACTGTGAGTTTCATGAAAGAAACAAGATCCTCCATTAGAAATTTGGAAGCACAGTGGGCCAGCTGAGTAAAAGGATCACTGAAATTCCTCCTAGTACTCTCCCAAGCAATACAGAAGAAAATCCAAAAGGAGAGTGCAAGGCCATTGACATAAGCACCATGGCCAAACCTGTAAGGGAAGGAGAGGACGTAAATCCCAGTGAGGAAGACCTCCTGGGACGTCCAGTGATCAATAAGGAGTTTCCCTCTGAGGAACCAAAGGAATCTGAGGCTCATCTAGAGACCATAGAGATTCCATTAAACCTCCTTATGCCATTCATGAGCTCTGATGAGTATTCCTCTTCTGAAGAGAATAAGGATGTTAATGAAGAGCAAGTTACCAAGTTTCTTGGTACAATCATGAAGCTGAATGCCAAATTATTTGGTATTGAGACTTGGGAAGATGAACCTCCCTTGTTCACTAATGAACTGAGTGATCTGGATCAACTGACATTGCCTCAGAAGAAACAGGATCCTGGAAAGTTCTTAATACCTTGTACCATAGGCACCATGATCTTTAAGGCTCTGTGTGACCTTGGTTCAGGAATAAACCTCATGCCCCTCTCTGTAATAGAGAAACTGGGAATCTTTGGGATGCAAGCCTGGTGCACGAAATTGTGATCTCTGGTAATGGCTCCAAAAACTTGGTGCTCTAATCTCAATTCATAATTTATCACAACTTCGATACAACTAACCAGCAAGTGCACTGGTTCGTCCAAGTAATAAACCTTACGTGAGTAAGGGTCGATCCCACGAAGATTGTTGGTATGAAGCAAGCTATGGTCACCATGTAAATCTCAGTCAGGCGGATAATAATTGATTATGGAGTTTTCGAAAATAATACTAATTAAACAGAAAATAGGAATAGAAACACTTATGTAATTCATTGGTGAGAATTTCAAATAAGCGTGTAGAGATGCTTTCGTTCCTCTAAATCTCTGCTTTCCCACTGTCTTCATCCAATCAGTCTTACTCCTTTCCATGGCTGGCTTTATGCAAGGGCATCAACGTTGTCAATGGTTACATCCCCTCCTCTTGTGAAAATGGTCCAAATGCTCTGTCACAGCACTGCTAATCATCTGAGGATCTCGATCATGCTGGAATAGGATTCACCCTCCTTTTGCGTCTGTCACTATGCCCAGCACTCGCGAGTTTGAAGCTCGTCACAACCATTCAATCCTAGAATCCTACTCGGAATACCACAGACAAGGTTTAGACTTTCCTGATTCTCATGAATGCCGCCATCAATCTAGCTTACACCACGAAGATTCTGATTAAGAGATCTAAGAGATAATCATTCAATCAAAGGTAGAACGGAAGTGGTTGTCAGGCACGCGTTCATGGGGAATGATGATGATTGTCACGTTCATCACATTCAGGTTGAGGTACAAATGAATATCTTAGAAGCGGAATAAGTTGAATTGAATAGAAAACAGTAGTACTTTGCATTAATCTTTGAGGAACAGCAGAGCTCCACACTTTAATCTATGGAGTGTAGAAACTCTACCGTTGAAAATACATAAGTGAAAATGGAGTTCATTGGTCTCAGCCCCAGAGGGGAACCGGAGTAACCAAGACTCTATGATCCGAAGATAAAACTCAGGATGTCTAATACAATAATAAAAAGTTCTATTTATAATAAACTAGCTACTCGGAATACGGGGCCCACTTGGTGTGTGCTTGGGCTGAGCTTGAATGTTACACGTGTAGAGGCTCTTTCTGGAGTTGAACGCCAGGTTGTAATGTATTTCTGGCATTCAACTCTGGTTTGTGACTTGTTTCTGGCGTTTAACTCCAGACAGCAGCGTAGAACTGGCGTTCAACGCCCTTTTACGTCATTTAAACCCGTTCAAAGTATGGATTATTATACATTGCTGGAAAGCCCTGGAAGTCTATTTTCCAACGCAATTGGAAGCGCGCCATTTTGAGTTCTGTAGCTCCAGAAAATCCACTTTGAGTGCAGGGAGGTCAGAATCCAACAGCATCAGCAGTCCTTCTTCAACCTCTGAATCTGATTTTTGCTCAAGTCCCTCAATTTCAGCCAGAAAATACCTGAAATCACAGAAAAACACACAAACTCATAGTAAAGTCCAGAAATGTGAATTTAACATAAAAACTAATGAAAACATCCCTAAAAGTAACTAGATTATACTAAAAACATACTAAAAACAATGCCAAAAAGCGTATAAATTATCCGCTCATCACAACACCAAACTTAAATTGTTGCTTGTCCCCAAGCAACTGAAAATCAAATAGGATAAAAAGAAGGTAATATACTATAAATTCCAAACTATCAATGAAACATAGCTCCAATCAGATGAGCGGAACTTGTAGCTTTTTGTCTCTTGAATAGTTTTGGCATCTCATTTTATCCATTGAAGTTCAGAATGATTGGCATCTATAGGAACTCAGAGTTCAGATAGAGTTATTGATTCTCCTAGTTCAGTATGCTGATTCTTGAACACAGCTACTTTATGAGTCTTGGCCGTGGCCCTAAGCACTTTATTTTCTAGTATTACCACCGGATACATAAATGCCACAGACACATAATTGGGTGAACCTTTTCAGATTGTGACTTAGCTTTGCTAAAGTCCCCAATTAGAGGTGTCCAGGGTTCTTAAGCACACTCTTTTTTTTTTGCTTTGGACCTTGACTTTAACTGCTTAGTCTCAAGTTTTCACTTGACACCTTCACGCCACAAGCACATGGTTAGGGACAGCTTGGTTTAGCCGCTTAGACTAGGATTTTATTTCTTTGGGCCCTCCTATCCACTGATGCTCAAAGCCTTGGGATCTTTTTTATTGCCCTTGCCTTTTGGTTTTAAGGGTTACTGGCTTTTTCCTCTTGCCTCTTGGTTTTAAGAGCTTTTGGCTTTTTCTGCTTGCTTTTTCTTTTTTTCTTTCTATTTTTTTTTGCTATTTTTTTTTCTGCAAGCTTTGTTCTTTGCTGCTTTTTCTTGCTTCAAGAATCATTTTTATGATTTTTCAGATTATCAAATAACATGTCTCCTTATCATCATTCTTTCAAGAGCCAACATATTTAACATTCTTAAACAACAACTTCAAAAGACATATGCACTGTTCAAGCATTCATTCAGAAAACAAGAAGCATTGTCACCACATCAATATAATTAAACTAAGTTCAAGGATAAAGTCGAAACTCATGTACTTCTTTTTCTTTTGAATTAAAACAGTTTTCATTTAAGAGAGGTGATGGATTCATAGGATATTCATAACTTTAAGACATAGTTACTAACTACTAATGATCATGTAATGAAGACACAAACATAGATAAGCACTTAACATAGAAAATGAAAAACAGAAAGTGAGAACAAGGAATGAGTCCACCTTAGTGATGGTGGCGTTTTCTTCTTGAGGAACCAATGATGTCCTTGAGCTCTTCTATGTCTCTTCCTTGTCTTTGTTGCTCCTCCCTCATTGCTTTTTGATCTTCTCTTATTTCATGAAGGATGATGGAGTGCTCTTGATGTTCCACCCTTAATTGTCCCATGTTGGAACTTAATTCTCCTAGGGAGGTGTTGATTTGCTCCCAATAGTTTTGTAGAGGGAAATGCATTGGAGGCATCTCCGGGATCTCATGGTGATGAGCTTCATGCGCCTCTTGAGCTCCATGGGAATATCTCCTTCTATGAAAGCTCCAACTGAGTAACATAGATGGCAAATAAGATGAGGAAAAGCTAGCCTTGCCATGGGGGAGGACTTTTCGGCTATTTTGTAGATATCAAGGGAGATGACTTCATGAACTTCTACTTCCTCTCCAATCATGATGCTATGGATCATGATGGCCCGATCCACAGTAACTTCAGATCGGTTGCTAGTGGGGATGATGGAGCGTTGGATGAATTCCAGCCATCCTCTAGCTACAGGCTTGAGGTCCAGTCTTCTTAGTTGAACCAGCTTGCCTTTGGAGTCAATCTTCCATTGAGCTCCTTCCACACATATGTCCATAAGGACTTGGTCCAACCTTTGATTAAAGTTGACCCTTCTAGTGTAGGGGCGTGCATCTTCTTGCATCATAGGCAAGTTAAATGCCAACCTCACATTCTCCGGACTAAAATCTAAGTATTTCCCCTGAACCATTGTAACATAATTCTTTGGATTCGGGTTCTTACTTTGATCATGGTTCCTAGTGATCCATGCATTGGCATAGAACTCTTGAACCATTAGGATCCGACTTGTTGGATGGGGTTTGTTAGAACTTCCCAGCCTCTTCTTTGGATTTCATGTCGGATCTCTGGATACTCATTTTTCTTGAGTTTGAAAGGGACCTCGGGGATCACCTTCTTCTTGGCTACAACATCATAGAAGTGGTCTTGATGAGCTTTGGAGATGAATCTTTCCATCTTCCATGACTCGGAGGTGGAAGCTTTTGTCTTACCTTTCCCTTTTCTAGAGGATTCTCCGGTCTTGGGTGCCATCAATGGTAATTGAAAAACAAAAAGCTTATGCTTTTACCACACCAAACTTAGAATTTTGCTCGCCCTCGAGCAAGAAAAGAAAGAATAGATGAAGAAGAAGAAGAAATAGAGGAGAGGGAGAAAGGGTTGTGTTTCGGCCAAGAAAGGGAAGAGAGGTGTGTGTTGTGTGAAAATGAGGAGTAATGGAGGGCTATATATAGGGAAGGAGGGGGGGTTAAGGTTTCGGCCATATAGGGTGGGTTTGGGTGGGAAATTGATTTTGAATTTTGAAGGTAGGTGGTGTTTATGAGGTAGGTTTATGGGGAAGAGTGGATGGATGTGAGTGATGAAGAGGTGATGGGGAAGAGAGATTAAGGTGATTGGTGAAGGGTTTTGGGGAAGAGTGTATATGGGATTGTGTGAAAGAGGGATGTGAAGAAGTGAGTGGAGGTAGGTGGGGATCCTGTGGGGTCCACAAATCCTGAGCTGATCCTGTGGGGTCCACAGATCCTGAGGTATTCAAGGATTTACAACCTTGCACCAAATTAGGCATGCAAAATGCACTTGCACACAACTCTGGGCATTCAGCGCCAGATTGGTGCTTGTTCTGGGCGTTGAACGCCTATTTGTTGCCCATTTCTGGCGTTGAACGCCAGAACCATGCTTGTTCTGGGCGTTCAGCGCCAACTCTTCTCCAGGGTGCATTTCTGGCATTCAAACGCCCAGATGCTGCCCATTTCTGGCGTTCAGCACCAGAACCATGCTTCTTAATGGCGTTTAAACGCCAGTAAGGTCTTCCTCCAGGGTGTGATTTTTCTTCTGCTGTTTTTGATTCCGTTCTCAAATTTTTTATTTATTTTGTGACTCCACATGATCATGTACCTATAAAGACATATAACTAATAAAAATATAATTAAATAAAAATTGAGTTGCCTCCCAACAAGCGCTTCTTTAATGTCAATAGCTTGACAGTGGGCTCTCATGGAGCCTCACAGATGTGCAGAGCTTTGTTGAGACCTCCCAACACCAAACTTAAAGTTTGGATATGGGGGTTTGACACCAAACTTAGAGTTTGGTTGTGGCCTCCCAACACTAAACTTAGAGTTTGACTGTGGGGGCTTTGTTTGACTCTGCTTTGAGAGAAGCTTTTTATGCTTCCTCTCCATGGATGCAGAGAGAGATCCTTGAGTTATAAACATAAGGTTCTCCTCATTTATTTGAAGGATCAATTCTCCTCTGTCCACATCAATCACAACTCTTACTGTGGCTAGGAAGGGTCTTCCAAGGATGATGAATTCATCCTCATACTTCCCAGTATCTAGGACTATGAAATCAGCAGGGATGTAAAGGCCTTCAACCTTTACTAACACGTCCTCTACTTGTCCATAAGCCTGTTTTCTTGAATTGTCTGCCATCTCTAGAGAGATTTTAGTGGCTTGCACCCCAAAGATTCCCAGTTTCTCTATTACAGAGAGGGGCATGAGGTTTATTCCTGAACCAAGGTCACACAGAGCCTTAAAGATCATGGTGCCTATGGTAGAAGGTATTAAGAACTTTTCAGGATCCTGTTTCTTCTGAGGCAATGACAGTTGATCCAGATCACTCAGTTCATTAGTGAATAAGGGAGGTTCATCTTCCCAAGTCTCAATACCAAATAATTTGGCATTCAGCTTCATGATTGCACCAAGAAACTTAGTAACTTACTCTTCATTAACATCCTCATTCTCTTCAGAAGAGGAATACTCATCAGAGCTCATGAATGGCATAAAAAGGTTTAATGGAATCTCTATGGTCTCTAGATGAGCCTCAGATTCCTTTGGTTCCTCAGAGGGAAACTCCTTATTGATCACTGGACATCCCAGGAGGTCTTCCTCACTGGGATTTACGTCCTCTCCTTCCCTTACAGGTTCGGCCATGGTGCTTATGTCAATGGCCTTGCACTCTCCTTTTGGATTTTCTTCTATTTTGCTTGGGAGAGTACTAGGAGGGATTTCAGTGATCCTTTTACTTAGCTGGCCCACTTGTGCTTCCAAATTTCTAATGGAGGATCTTGTTTCATTCATGAAACTCACAGTGGCCTTAGATAGATCAGAGACTAAGTTTGCTAGATTAGAGGTATTTTGTTCATAGTTCTCTGTCTGTTGCTGAGTGGATGATGGAAAAGGTTTACTATTGTTAAACCTATTTCTTCCACTATTATTAAAGCCTTTTTGAGGCTTTTGTTGATCCTTCCATGCGAGATTTGGATGATTTCTCCATGATGGATTATAGGTGTTTCCATAAGGTTCACCTAAGTAATTCACCTCTGCTATTGTAGGGTTCTCAGGATCATAAGCTTCTTCTTCAGAAGATGCCTCTTGAGTACTGTTGGATGCAGCTTGCATTCCATTCAGACTCTGAGAAATCATATTGACTTGCTGAGTCAATATTTTGTTCTGAGCCAATATGGCATTCAGAGTATCAATTTCAAGAACTCCCTTCTTCATAGGCGTCCCATTATTCACAGGATTCCTCTCAGAAGTGTACATGAACTGGTTATTAGCAACCATGTCAATGAGTTCTTGAGCTTCTGTAGGCGTTTTCTTTAGGTGAATGGATCCACCTGTAGAAGTATCTAATGACATCTTTGATAGCTCAGATAAACCATCATAGAATATATCCAGGATGGTCCATTCTGAAAGCATGTCAGAAGGACACTTTTTGGTCAGCTGCTTGTATCTTTCCCAAGCTTTATAAACGGATTCACCTTCTTTCTGTCTGAAGGTTTGAACATCCACTCTAAGCTTGCTCAGCTTTTGAGGAGGAAAGAACTTGGCTAAGAAAGTCGTGACCAGCTTGTCCCAAGAGTTCAGGCTATCTCTGGGTTGAGAATCCAACCACACTCTAGCTCTGTCTCTTACAGCAAACGGGAAAAGCATAAGCCTGTAGACCTCGGGATCAACCCCATTGGTCTTAACAGTATCACATATCTGCAAGATTTCAGTTAAGAACTGAAAAGGATCTTCAGATGGAAGTCCATGAAACCTGCAGTTCTGCTGCATCAGGGAAACTAGCTGAGGTTTCAGCTCAAAGTTGTTTGCTCCAATGGCAGGAATGGAGATGCTTCTTCCATGTAAATTGGAATTAGGTGCAGTAAAGTCACCAAGCATTCTCCTTGCATTATTATTATTTTCGGCTGCCATCTCCTCTTCCTGTTCGAAAATTTCTGAAAGGTTCTCTCTGGATTGTTGTAATTTAGCTTCTCTTAGTTTCCTCTTCAGAGTCCTTTCAGGTTCTGGATCTGCTTCAACAAGAATAGTTTTGTCCTTGCTCCTGCTCATATGACAAAGAAGAGGGCACAAAAAAAAATAATAATAATAGTAATAGGGATCCTTTATACCACAGTATAGAAGTCCCTGTGTGAGTGGAAGAAAGGAAGGGGACAAAGAATGTAATGTAAGGAAAGAAACACAAGGGTGAGGAGAGCAGAGATGTGAGGTGAGGAGATGTTAGTAGATGAATAAATAAATAGAATAAGATGAGAGAGGGAAAATTTCGAAAATAATTTTTGAAAAAGAGTTAGTGATTTTCGAAAATAGTTTTTGAAAAAGGTTAGTAATTTTCGAAAATAAAAAGTCAAAAATTAAAATAATTAGTTAATTAAAAAGAATTTTTGAAAAAGAGGGAAGATATTTTGGAAAATTAGAGAGAGAGAGAGAGTTCGTTAGGTAGTTTTGAAAAAAGATAAGAAACAAACAAAAAGTTAGTTAGTTAGTTGAAACAAATTTGAAAATCAATTTTGAAAAAAAATAAGAAGATAAGGAGTTAGAAAAGATATTTTAAAATCAAATTTTGAAAAGGATAAGATAAGAGGATATTTTTGAAAAGATATGATTGAAATTAGTTTTGAAAAAGATTTGATTTTAAAAATCACAATTAATGACTTGATTCACAAGAAATCACAAGATATGATTCTAGAACTCAAAGTTTGAATCTTTCTTAACAAGCAAGTAACAAACTTGAAATTTTTGAATCAAAACATTAATTGTTGAAGATATTTTCGAAAATATGATGTAAAATTAAGAAAAATATTTTTGGAATTTTCGAAAATAGATAAGAAAAATGAAAAAGATTTGATTTTTGAAAAAGATTTTGAAAAAGATAAAATTTGAAAATTTGATTTGACTCACAGAAAACAACTAGATTTTAAAAATTTTTGAAAAAGTCAACTCAAATTTTCGAATTTTATGAGAGAAAAAGGGAAAGATATTTTTTTGATTTTTGAGTTTTTTTTATGATGAGAGAGAAAAACATGAAAAAGATGCAATGCATGAAATTTTTAGATCAAAACAATGAATGCATGCAAGAATGCTATGGATGTCAAGATGAACACCAAGAACACTTTGAATGTCAAGATGAACATCAAGAACTTATTTTTGAAAATTTTTATATGCAGAGAAAACATGCAAGACACCAAACTTAGAAATCTTTCATGTTTAGACTCTATGGATGCAAGAATGCACATGAAAAATAAGAAAAGATGCAAAACAAGAAAACATCAAGATCAAACAAGAAGACTTACCAAGAACAACTTGAAGATCATGAAGAACACCATGAATGCATGAATTTTTCGAAAAATGCAAGATGAATATGCAATTGACACCAAACTTATAACATGACACATGACTCAAACAAGAAACATGAAATATTTATTTATTTTTTTTGAATTTTTTGATTTTTTTGGATTTTTGTATATATATATATTTTTTTTCGAAAATCATTTTGAAAAAGAAAAATGAGGATTCCAAAATTTTTAATATGAATTCCAGGAATCTTATGCTCTTTAGTCTAAAGCTCCAATCAAAGGGTCAGGCATGGCTTAATAGCCAGCCAAGCTTTAGTAAAAATATGAGTGTAATTCATTCAATTTTAAGGCAAAACTTCTGTCCAAAAGAATTTAGACATGGTTTTATAGCCAGCATGCTTCAACATGCTTCATGAAACAATAGAATTCATTCTTAAAAATTCTGAAGAAAAATATATTTTTGAAAACATTTTTATTTTTATTTTTTTTTCAAAAACAAAAGAAAAATTTTTGAAAGATTTTTGAAAACTTTTTGAAAAGAAAAAGAAAAGAAAGTTACCTAATCTGAGCAACAAGATGAACCGTCAGTTGTCCAAACTCGAACAATCCCCGGCAACGGCGCCAAAAACTTTGTGCACGAAATTGTGATCTCTGGTAATGGCTCCAAAAACTTGGTGCTCTAATCTCAATTCATAATTTGTCACAACTTCGATACAACTAACCAGCAAGTGCACTGGGTCGTCCAAGTAATAAACCTTACGTGAGTAAGGGTCGATCCCACGGAGATTGTTGGTATGAAGCAAGCTATGGTCACCTTGTAAATCTCAGTCAGGCGGATAATAATTGATTATGGAGTTTTCGAAAATAATACTAATTAAACAGAAAATAGGGATAGAAACACTTATGTAATTCATTGGTGAGAATTTCAGATAAACGTGTAGAGATGCTTTCGTTCCTCCGAATCTCTGCTTTCCCGCTGTCTTCATCCAATCAGTCTTACTCCTTTCCATGGCTGGCTTTATGCAAGGGCATCACCGTTGTCAATGGTTACATCCCCTCCTCTTGTGAAAATGGTCCAAAAGCTCTGTCACAGCACGGCTAATCATCTGAGGTTCTCGATCATGCTGGAATAGGATTCACCCTCCTTTTGCGTCTGTCACTACGCCCAGCACTCGCGAGTTTGAAGCTCGTCACAACAATTCAATCCCAGAATCCTACTCGGAATACCACAGACAAGGTTTAGACTTTTCGGATTCTCATGAATGCCGCCATCAATCTAGCTTACACCACGAAGATTCTGATTAAGAGATCTAAGAGATAATCATTCAATCGAAGGTAGAACGGAAGTGGTTGTCAGGCACGCGTTCATGGGGAATGATGATGATCGTCACGTTCATCACATTCAGGTTGAGGTGCGAATGAATATCTTAGAAGCGGAATAAGTTGAATTGAATAGAAAATAATAGTACTTTGCATTAATCTTTGAGGAACAGCAGAGCTCCACACCTTAATCTATGGAGTGTAGAAACTCTACCGTTGAAAATACATAAGTGAAAATGGAGTTCATTGGTCTCGGCCCCAGAGGGGAACCGGAGTAACCAAGACTCTATGATCCGAAGATAAAACTCAGGATGTCTAATACAATAATAAAAAGTTCTATTTATAATAAACTAGCTACTAGGATTTACAGAAGTAAGTAATTGATGCATAAATCCACTTCCGGGGCCCACTTGGTGTGTGCTTGGGCTGAGCTTGAATGTTACACGTGCAGAGGCTCCTTTTGGAGTTGAACGCCAGGTTGTAATGTATTTCTGGCATTCAACTCTGGTTTGTGACTTGTTTCTGGCGTTTAACTCCAGACAGCAGCGTAGAACTGGCGTTCAAAGCCCTTTTATGTCATCTAAACTCGTTCAAAGTATGGACTATTAAACATTGCTGGAAAGCCCTGGATGTCTACTTTCCAACGCAATTGGAAGAGCGCCATTTTGAGTTCTGTAGCTCCAGAAAATCCACTTTGAGTGCAGGGAGGTCAGAATCCAACAGCATCAGCAGTCCTTCTTCAACCTCTGAATCTGATTTTTGCTCAAGTCCCTCAATTTCAGCCAGAAAATACCTGAAATCACAGAAAAACACACAAACTCATAGTAAAGTCCAGAAATGTGAATTTAACATAAAAACTAATGAAAACATCCCTAAAAGTAACTAGATTCTACTAAATACATACTAAAAACAATGCCAAAAAGCGTATAAATTATCCGCTCATCAAAGCCACTAAAATCTTACTAGAGATGGCAGACAATTCAAGAAAACAGGCTTATGGACAAGTAGAGGACGTGTTAGTAAAGGTTGAAGGCCTTTACATCCCTGCTGATTTCATAGTCCTAGATACTGGGAAGTGTGAGGATGAATTCAAGATCTTTGGAAGACCCTTCCAAGCCACAGCAAGAGCTATGATTGATGTGGACAGAGGAGAATTGATCCTTCAAATAAATGAGGACAACCTTGTGTTTACAACTCAAGGATCTCTCTCTGCATCCATGGAGAGGAAGCGTAAAAAGCTTCTCTCAATGCAGAGTCAAACAAAGCCCCCACAGTCAAACTCTAAGTTTGGTGTTGGGAGGCCACAACCAAACTCTAAGTTTGGTGTCAAACCCCCATATCCAAACTTTAAGTTTGGTGTTGGGAGGTCTCAACAAAGCTCTGCACATCTGTGAGGCTCCATGAGAGCCCACTGTCAAGCTATTGACATTAAAGAAGCGCTTGTTGGGAAGCAACCCAATTTTTATTTAATTATATTTTTATTAGTTATATGTTTTTATAGGAACATGATCATGTGGAGTCACAAAATAAATCAAAAATTTGAGAACGGAATCAAAAACAGCAGAAGAAAAATCATACCCTGGAGGAAGACCTTACTGGCGTTTAAACGCCAGTAAGAAGCATGTTTTGGACGTTCAACGCCAGAACAGAGCATGGTTCTGGCGCTGAACACCAGAAATGCACCCTGGAGAAGAGCTGGCGCTGAACGCCCAGAACAAGCATGGTTCTGGCGTTCAACGCCAGAAATGGGCAACAAATGGGCGTTCAACGCCCAGAACAAGCACCAATCTGGCGCTGAACCCCCAGAGTTGTGTGCAAGGGCATTTTGCATGCCTAATTTGGTGCAAGGTTGTAAATCCTTGAACACCTCAGGATCTGTGGACCCCACAGGATCACCTCAGGATCTGTGGACCCCACAGGATCCCCACCTACCTCCACTCACTTCTTCTCATCCCTCTTTCACAGAATCCCATATACACTCTTCCCCAAAACCCTTCATCAATCACCTCAATCTCTCTTCCCCATCACCTCTTCACCACTCACATCCATCCACTCTTCCCCATAAACCTACCTCATAAACACCACCTACCTTCAAAATTCAAAATCAATTTCCCACCCAAACCCACCCTATATGGCCGAAACCTTAACCCCCCTCCTTCCCTATATATAGCCCTCCATTACTCCTCATTTTCACACAACACACACCTCTCTTCCCTTTCTTGGCCGAAACACAACCCCTTCTCCCTCTCCTCTATTTCTTCTTCTTCTTCATCTATTCTTTCTTTTCTTGCTCGAGGGCGAGCAAAATTCTATGTTTGGTGTGGTAAAAGCATAAGCTTTTTGTTTTTGCATTACCATTGATGGCACCCAAGACCGGAGAATCCTCTAGAAAAGGGAAAGGGGAGACAAAAGCTTCCACCTCCGAGTCATGGGAGATGGAAAGATTCATCTCCAAAGCTTATCAAGACCACTTCTATGATGTTGTGGCCAAGAAGAAGGTGATCCCCGAGGTCCCTTTCAAACTCAAGAAAAATGAGTATCCGGAGATCCGACATGAAATCCAAAGAAGAGGCTGGGAAGTTCTAACAAACCCCATCCAACAAGTCGGCATCCTAATGGTTCAAGAGTTCTATGCCAATTCATGGATCACTAGGAACCATGATCAAAATAAGAACCCAAATCCAAAGAACTATGTTACAATAGTTCGGGGGAAATACTTAGATTTTAGTCCGGAGAATGTGAGGTTGGCGTTTAACTTGCCTATGATGCAAGAAGATGCACGCCCCTACACTAGAAGGGTCAACTTTAATCAAAGGTTGGACCAAGTCCTCATGGACATATGTGTGGAAGGAGCTCAATGGAAGATTGACTCCAAAGGCAAGCAGGTTCAACTAAGAAGACTGGACCTCAAGCCTGTAGCTAGAGGATGGCTGGAATTCATCCAACGCTCCATCATCCCCACTAGCAACCGATCTGAAGTTACTGTGGATCGGGCCATCATGATCCATAGCATCATGATTGGAGAGGAAGTAGAAGTTCATGAAGTCATCTCCCTTGATATCTACAAAATAGCCGAAAAGTCCTCCCCCATGGCAAGGCTAGCTTTTTCTCATCTTATTTGCCATCTATGTTACTCAGTTGGAGCTTTCATAGAAGGAGATATTCCCATTGAGGAAGAGAAGCCCATCACTAAGAAAAAGATGGAGCAAGCAAGAGAGCCCATTCATGGAGCTCAAGAGGCGCATGAAGCTCATCACCATGAGATCCCGGAGATGCCTCTAATGCATTTCCCTCCACAAAACTATTGGGAGCAAATCAACAACTCCCTAGGAGAATTAAGTTCCAACATGAGACAATTAAGGGTGGAACATCAAGAGCACTCCATCATCCTTTATGAAATAAGAGAAGATCAAAAAGCAATGAGGGAGGAGCAACAAAGACAAGGAAGAGACATAGAAGAGCTCAAGGACATCATTGGTTCCTCAAGAAGAAAACGCCACCATCACTAAGGTGGACTCATTCCTTGTTCTCACTTTCTATTTTTCATTTTCTATGTTAAGTGCTTATCTATGTTTGTGTCTTCATCACATGATCATTAGTAGTTAGTAAATATGTCTTAAAGTTATGAATATCCTATGAATCCATCACCTCTCTTAAATGAAAACTGTTTTGATTCAAAAGAACAAGAAGTACATGAGTTTTGACTTTATCCTTGAACTTAGTTTAATTATATTGATGTGGTGACAATGCTTCTTGTTTTCTGAATGAATGCTTGAACAGTGCATATGTCTTTTGAAGTTGTTGTTTAAGAATGTTAAATATGTTGGCTCTTGAAAGAATGATGATAAGGAGACATGTTATTTGATAATCTGAAAAATCATAAAAATGATTCTTGAAGCAAGAAAAAGCAGCAAAGAACAAAGCTTGCAGAAAAAAAATAGCGAAAAAAATAGAAAGAAAAAAAGAAAAAGCAACCAGAAAAAGCCAAAAGCTCTTAAAACCAAGAGGCAAGAGTAAAAAGCCAGTAAACCTTAAAACCAAAAGGCAAGGGCAATAAAAAGGATCCCAAGGCTTTTAGCATCAGTGGATAGGAGGGCCTAAAGGAATAAAATCCTGGTCTAAGCGGCTAAACCAAGCTGTCCCTAACCATGTGCTTGTGGCGTGAAGGTGTCAAGTGAAAACTTGAGACTGAGCGGTTAAAGTCAAGGTCCAAAGCAAATAAGAAAAAGAGTGTACTTAAGAACCCTGGACACCTCTAATTGGGGACTTTAGCAAAGCTAAGTCACAATCTGAAAAGGTTCACCCAATTATGTGTCTGTGGCATTTATGTATCCGGTGGTAATACTGGAAAACAAAGTGCTTAGGGCCACGGCCAAGACTCATAAAGTAGCTGTGTTCAAGAATCAACATACTGAACTAGGAGAATCAATAACACTATCTGAACTCTGAGTTCCTATAGATTGCAATCATTCTGAACTTCAATGGATAAAGTGAGATGCCAAAACTATTCAAGAGGCAAAAAGCTACAAGTCTCGCTCATCTGATTGGAGCTATGTTTCATTGATAGTTTGGAATTTATAGTATATTCTCTTCTTTTTATCCTAATTGATTTTCAGTTGCTTGGGGACAAGCAACAATTTAAGTTTGGTGTTGTGATGAGCGGATAATTTATATGCTTTTTGGCATTGTTTTTAGTATGTTTTTAGTAGAATCTAGTTACTTTTAGGGATGTTTTCATTAGTTTTTATGTTAAATTCACATTTATGGACTTTACTATGAGTTTGTGTGTTTTTCTGTGATTTCAGGTATTTTCTGGCTGAAATTGAGGGACTTGAGCAAAAATCAGATTCAGAGGTTGAAGAAGGACTGCTGATGCTGTTGGATTCTGACCTCCCTACACTCAAAGTAGATTTTCTGGAGCTACAGAACTCAAAATGGCGTACTTCTAATTGTGTTGGAAAGTAGACATCCAGGGTTTTCCAGCAATGTTTAATAGTCCATACTTTGAACGAGTTTAGATGACGTAAAAGGGCATTGAACGCCAGTTCTACGCTGCTGTCTGGAGTTAAACGCCAGAAACAAGTCAAAAACCAGAGTTGAATGCTAGAAATACGTTACAACCTGGCGTTCAACTCCAGAAAGAGCCTCTGCACATGTAACATTCAAGCTCAGCCCAAGCACACACCAAGTGGGCCCCGGAAGTGGATTTATGCATCAATTACTTACTTCTGTAAACCCTAGTAGCTAGTTTATTATAAATAGAACTTTTTATTATTGTATTAGACATCCTGAGTTTTATCTTCGGATCATAGAGTCTTGGTTACTCCGGTTCCCCTCAGGGGCCGAGACCAATGAACTCCATTTTCACTTATGTATTTTCAACGGTAGAGTTT
The DNA here is from genome assembly GCF_059453495.1 of Arachis ipaensis. Taxonomy (NCBI): domain Eukaryota; kingdom Viridiplantae; phylum Streptophyta; class Magnoliopsida; order Fabales; family Fabaceae; genus Arachis; species Arachis ipaensis. The sequence continues at coordinate 52,130,925 of NC_142441.1, forward strand.
CTACACTCCATAGATTAAGGTGTGGAGCTCTGCTGTTCCTCAAAGATTAATGCAAAGTACTACTGTTTTCTATTCAATTCAACTTATTCCGCTTCTAAGATATTCATTCGCACTTCAACCTGAATGTGATGAACGTGACAATCATCATCATTCCCCATGAACGCGTGCCTGACAACCACTTCCGTTCTACCTTCGATTGAATGATTATCTCTTAGATCTCTTAATCAGAATCTTCGTTGTGTAAGCTAGATTGATGGCGGCATTCATGAGAATCCGGAGAGTATAAACCTTGTCTGTGGTATTCCGAGTAGGATTCTGGGATTGAATGGCTGTGACGAGCTTCAAACTCGCGAGTGCTGGGCGTAGTGACAGACGCAAAAGGAGGGTGAATCCTATTCCAGCATGATCGAGAACCTCAGATGATTAGCCGTGCTATGACAGAGCATTTAGACCATTTTCACAAGAGGAGGGGATGTAACTATTGACAACGGTGATGCCCTTGCATAAAGCCAACCATGGAAAGGAGTAAGACTGATTGGATGAAGACAGCGGGAAAGCAGAGATTCAAAGGAACGAAAGCATCTCTACCGCTTATCTGAAATTCTCACCAATGAATTACATAAGTGTTTCTATCCCTATTTTCTGTTTAATTAGTATTATTTTCGAAAACTCCATAATCAATTATTATCCGCCTGACTGAGATTTACAAGGTGACCATAGCTTGCTTCATACCAACAATCTCCGTGGGATCGACCCTTACTCACGTAAGGTTTATTACTTGGACGACCCAGTGCACTTGCTGGTTAGTTGTATCGAAGTTGTGACAAATTATGAATTGAGATTAGAGCACCAAGTTTTTGGAGCCATATTACCAGAGATCACAATTTTGTGCACCAGTAACATTATGGCGGCGTTGGAGAATATGGCGGCTGCTATGCAGGCTACTGCTGCGGCCCTTGGACAACAGATGAACAACCATGGCAATGACGGAGGTGGAGCTCAGGGCCCGATGATATTGGCAAAATTTTTGAAGGGTAATCCACCTAAGTTAAAGGGAACTACTAGTCCAACTGAAGCCGATACATGGTTTCAAGCTATTGAGCGAGCACTGCAAGCGCAGGTAGTACCTGAAGGGCAGCGTGTTGAGTTTGCTACCTATTTGCTCACTTGGGAAGTATCGCATTGGTGGCAAGGAGTCCGGCGTCTCCTACAGCAGGGTGATGACTGTATCACCTGGGATACCTTTCAGGAAGAGTTTTATAAGAAGTACTTTCCAACTTCTTCCAGGACGGCCAAGGAACTTGAGTTGCTGCAACTGAAGCAGGGTACCATGTCCGTATCTGAGTATACTGACAAGTTTGAGGAGTTGTTCAGGTTCTCCCGTATGTGTCAGGAGACCCGGTGGAATATGAGGAATGGAAGTGCATTAAGTATGAAGCAGGACTCCAGAGTGATATCTTCAATTTAATGGGACCAATGGAGATTAAGACTTTCTCCGAGTTGGTGAATAAGAGTAGGGTTGCTGAAGAGTGTGTTAAGAAGATGGCTGCTGAGAGAGGAAGTCACAAAGGATCATTCCCACAGAACCGAGGGAAGAACTTTGCACCTAGAGGTCCGCCTTTCAAGCGGGGAGGCTCCTTCAGAAAGTCCAACAACAACAACAACTCCCAAGGAAAGAAATTTGGGAAGCAGCCTCAGAGTGAGCAGGCATGTGCTAGGTGCGAAAGTCACCATCCGGGAGACCCGTGCAAGGCCAGGTAGGGCTTGTGCTATTCTTGTGGTAAGGCGGGACATAAGGCCGCGAATTGTCCAGAGAAGCAGAAACAAAGTACTGGGAAGGCACAGCAGACTGGTCGGGTGTTCACCACCTCAGCTATAAGTGCCGAAGGATCTGAGACATTAATCTGAAGTAATTGTGAAATGGCTGGTCAAACTTTAAATGCTTTATTTGATTCGGGAGCATCGCATTCATTCATTGCATTTGAAAAAGCCCATGAGTTAGGATTGAAGATTGTAGCCTTAGATTATGAACTAAAAGTGTATAATGCTACCCATGAAGCCATGGTAACTAGGCTAGGATGCCCGCAAGTTTCCTTTAGGTTCAAGCAGCATGATTTTGTCCATAATTTAATCTGATTGCCAATGATCGGTCTTGATCTTATCTTGGGATTGGATTGATTATTTAAGAACCATGTTCTGCTCGACTGTTCTACAAAAATAGTGTGCTTCATGCCAGAAGATACAGAAGGACCGATTGTGGCAAATAGTTACTACTTGAATTCTATGATGGTGAATTGCTCTGGGACTGAATGTCAGGGTATTCTATTGTTGACCGCGGGTGTTTCGGGTGATGATCAAAGATTGGAACAAATTCCGGTTGTGTGTGAGTTTCCAGAAGTGTTTCCCGATGATATTGATGAATTTCCTGCTAACCAAAAGGTTGAGTTCGCTATCGAGTTGGTGCCAAGGGCTGGACCAATCTCGAGTGCTCCTTATAGGATGTCACCACTGGAAATGGCCGAGCTAAAGTCTCAGTTGGAGGATCTGTTAGGTAAGAACTTTATCCGACCAAGTGTTTCTCCGTGGGGTGCGCCGGTGCTACTGGTAAAGAAGAAGGATGGGAGTATGCGGCTCTGTGTAGATTACAGGCATCTAAAAAAGGTCACAATAAAGAATAAGTACCCATTGCCTAGAATTGATGATCTCATGGATCAGTTACAAGGAGCTGGGGTTTTCACCAAGATCGATTTGCGATCCGGTTATCACCAGATAAGGGTGAGGGGAGAGGATATCCCTAAGACCGCTTTCAGGACTTGTTATGGTCATTACGAAGACACTGTAATGTCTTTTGGGTTGACAAACGCTCCTGCGGTTTTTATGGATTATATGAATAGAGTCTTCCGTCTGTTTCTGGATAAATTCGTTGTTGTCTTCATTGATGACATACTGATTTATTCCAAGACCGAAGAGGAGCATGCGGAACACTTGCGGACCGTGTTGCAGATACTAAAGGAAAAGAAACTCTACGCGAAACTGTCTAAATGTGAATTCTGGAAGAGTGAGGTGAAGTTTTTGGGGCATGTAGTGAGTAAACAGGGGATAGTAGTTGATCCATCCAAGGTGGAGGCAGTGATGGAATGAAAGCATCCAACCACAGTAACTGAGATAAAGAGTTTTCTGGGCTTAGCTAGCTATTACCGAAGATTTATCAAGGGCTTTTCGCAATCAGCTTTGCCATTGACAAAGTTAACTCGCAAGGATGCGCAATTTGTTTGGACTTATGAGTGTCAGGAAAACTTTCAGGCATTGAAGAAAAAGTTGACCGCTGAACCTGTGTTGGTGTTACCTGAGCCGAACAAACCTTTCAAGGTGTACTGTGATGCTTGACAAAAAGGTCCAGGGTGCGTGCTGATGCAGCATCGTAATGTGGTGGCGTATGCCTCACGGCAGTTGAAACCTCATGAAGGAAACTACCATACGCACGATTTGGAACTTGCTACAATTGTGTTTGCCTTGAAGGTGTGGAGGCATTATCTCTATGTGGTTAAGTTCCAAGTTTTCTCTGATCACAAGAGCTTGAAATACCTCTTTGATCAGAAAGAGCTCAATATGTGGCAGAGAAGGTGGATGGAATTACTGAAGGACTATGACTTTGAGCTAAATTACCATCCGGGAAAAGCGAATATAGTGGCGGATGCGTTAAGTCGGAAGTTGTTGTATGTGGCTTGGATGATGCTTCAAGAAGAGAAGTTACTCAAGGGATACGAGAGCCTGAAGATTGGTGCTCAGGAAGTATCTGGAACCCTGTGTTTGAGTAGATTAGAGATCTCAAGTGACTTTAAATCTGAACTCCAAAAGGCTCATAAAGATGATTATGCATTATGGAAGGTGTTACCAGCTATTGAGCAAGGAAAATGGTGGAGAGTGTCGAAGGATAAAGATAGACTATGGAGATTCAAGGATAGGATCATTGTATCGGATGTTGGCACTTTGAGGCAAGATATCCTAAAAGAAGCACACAAGAGCAGATTTTCTATTCACCCGGGGAGTACTAAGATGTACCATGACCTAAAAGGATGTTTTGGTGGCCAGGTATGAAGAATGATGTGGCGGAGTATGTCTCGAAGTGCTTAACTTGTCAAAAGGTAAAGATTGAACATCAAAGACCTTACGGGATGTTGCAACCTTTAGAGGTTCCGCAATGGAAGTGGGAAAGCATTGCGATGGACTTTGTGTCGGGGTTGCCAAGGACTAGGTCCGGTTTTGATGCTGTCTGGGTGATTGTGGACCGACTGACGAAGTCAGCTCACTTTTTACCCATTCAGATGACTTACACCCTTGAGGAGCTAGCACAGTTGTACATAAAAGAGATTGTGAGACTTCACGGTGTACCGGCTACTATAGTCACTGATAGAGATCCTCGCTTCACCTCGAGATTTTGGGGTGCATCTCAGAAAGCTTTTGGAACCCGACTAAGCTTAAATACGGCTTACCATCCTCAAAAAGATGGTCAGTCTGAAAGGACGATCCAAACACTAGAGGATATGTTGAGAGCTTGTGTTTTGGACCAACTGGCGAGTTGGGATCGATATATGCCGTTAGTAGAGTTTGCATACAATAATAGCTACCATGCAAGCATCATAATGGCTCCGTATGAGGCTTTGTATGGGAGGAAATGTCAATCTCCGCTATGCTGGTACAAAGCTGGAGAGAAAGGCTTGTTGGGGCCGGAGATGATAGCTGAAACCACCGAACAAGTCAAGAAAATCCAAGATAGAATACTCATTGCGTAGAGTTGTCAGAAGAGTTACGCCGATCAAAGGCGAAAGTCCCTGGAATTTGAGGAAGGAGACCATGTTTTCCTTAAAGTTACTCCAACCACAGGAGTAGGAAGGGCATTTAAAGCAAAGAAGTTGAATCCTCGATACATCAGTCCATTTCAGATCCTGGAAAGGGTTGGATCGGTGGCGTATCAGATGGCTCTACCACCTCATCTTTCAATCCTGCACGACATGTTTCACGTGTCGCAGCTTCAGAAGTACACTCTTGATGCTAGCCATATGTTAGAACCTAAATTGGTTCAGTTAAGAGAAGATTTGACGCTTCCAGTGACTCCAGTCAGAATTGATGACACTAGTATCAAACGGTTGCATGAAAAAGAGGTTTCATTAGTCAAAGTGGCATGGAGTCAAGGCGGTGTTGAGGAACAAACTTGGAAACTTGAGTCGGAGATGCGAACGGACTATCCACACTTATTCTCAGGTAATTGAATTTGAATTTTGTGGGCAAAATTCCTAATTAGGTGGGTAGAATGTAAAACCCAGTTAATTAATGGCTAATTAACCCATAAATGATAATTTATTCTAGAAAACCTAAAATGTGATTTTTATGGCTAAATATGATAGAGGAGATTGAGACGAGAATTTCGGTACCAATTTTGTAGAAATCGGACCAAGATTGGACCGAACGGGCCAAACCGGACCAACCGGTCCCATAGTGGGCCCTTGGCCCAACTAAATGAAACCCTAAAACACTCATTTCAGCACTCTCTCTCCTCACTTATCAATAAAACACACTGAAATGGGGCAAAAATGGGGGAAGAACACTCTCTCTAAGTTCTAACCCTTGGTTGATCTTCAAACCACCATAACTTTTGATCTAGAGCTCCAATTGCCACACTGTTTGTGGCCACGAGTTCACCGCGGAGAGCTCTACAAAAACTATACAATCAATCTTGAGGTAAGCCATGGTTTGCTCTTCGAATTTCCAGCTCTGATTTCGAGTTTCATGAGCAAAAATGTTAAGATTTTGGGCTCTTTGATGTTATAGGACCCAACTCTCTTGAAGAAGATTAATCTTGTCTCCTTAGACCTTGGGTGTGGTAAGATTCTCAACCCTAGTGTAAATTTTTGTTCTATGATGTTTGGGTAGTGAGATGTTGTGTATGGGTATGATGATTGTGGCTTAGGATTGTGTATATATGGGTATTGGAGCTTGATTGAGGCTTTGAAAAGCTTGAAGAGGGATTTTTGGTGATAAAAATATGTTCGTTGAGGTGTTGAGACCTTGAGAGCTTGTGGACAAGTGATTTGGAAGTGCTCCAGTTGAGCTTGGTAAATTGGCTAAGATATGGTCTCAGTTTCTCGTATCTAAAATGTAATGTGGTACGAAATACTTAGGCTAAAGGCCCTAAGATAGGCATTGAATTGTTGATGTTGTTGAATGGTTGAAATATATGATGTGGTCATATATATGATTATGAATATTGATGCCTTGATGGTGTGATATATGAGAAAAATGCATGGTATGATATATGCTTGATGAATGATTAGGGTTGAATTGTGGATGGAACCATGTGAGAGTGAGCATGGTAGTGATTATATGTAATGTTGGTTAATTAGTAATGATGAGATTGGAAATTGTGATGAGGAAGGGTATATACCATGTTAATGTATTTAGTATTGGGCTATTTGATTGAGATCGGATGAAATGGTGAGTTGTTAACTTGTAATGTGTTAAATATGCTAATGTATGAGTTGAAGAGGCTTGAGTTAATTTTTGGTATATCTTCCTTGATTTCAAAGAGGGTTAAAATTGGTATGATTTGGTTGATTTCAAAAAGGGATGAAATTGGGATGTTTTGAATATGGCACATTGTGGTTTTGAATGAAAATGTGGTTTTTGGGCATACTTTGATGGGACGTAACTTGAACTACGGATCTCCATTTTATGCCAAATCTGTTTAAAACTGAAAATAGATCCGGGGTGATTATACCGTTTGAAGAACGGGCAAAAATAATTTAAAATGGAGGAGTTATGTCCCTTGGAAGATTGGTGGTTTAATTTGTGAATTCTGCAACTTTTAACTTAGAAAAATTTTTAGCAGAATGACCCCCACGCGTAGGCGTGCTTGATGTGTATGCGTCATTTTTCAGAAAAATGCCATCCACACGTGCGCGTGGCTCACGTGTATGCATCGATGTGCTAAAATGGTTGCCCAGCCAAAATTCCCGAGAGTTGTATGAACATTGTGCCGGTTTTGTGCGTGGGCACAAACACACCCACGTGTACGCGTGGCTGACGCGTAGGCATCCCTTGACTGTTTTCCCATCCACGCGTGCGTGTGGGCGACGCATATGCGTCGATGAACTTTTGGCCATCCACGCGTGTGCGTGGAGGACGCGTACGCGTGGCCCTGTTTTCATCTCAAAGTTGATTTTTGAGTTTTCAAAGGAAAATCTCATACTTTTAAGCCTCTGATCTCACCCCTTATGTCTTAAATCATTATGATATGCCTAGCAATGAGAAAGGAGCTAGGGGATGTGGTAACATGCGAATGAAGCAAGGGAAAAAGTTATGATCAATGATGATCAAAGATGACTATATGAGATGCGGAGGATGGTGGCGGAAGTGCTGTATGTGCCATGAGCCTAAGGGCTGTAGTTGTTATAAATTGGCTGGTTATGGATTTAACCATGAGCCGGATGGCTGAGTTATTGCCGTGTTACGGCGGTGCCATTATTGATTATGGATTAGTATGAAATACATATATGCTATTGAATGAAATGTGAATGTTGCACTTCCACTATCTGAGACACGAGTTTCCCTGGAAGAAAGCAGTGGCTAGCCACCACGTGCTCTAGGTGGAGACTCGAGACTCTGTTGATCCTATGTCGTAAGTGTGGCCAGACACTGTGAAAGTTCCGGATGAGCTCGCCCCTGGGAATATACACCAGTGAGGGTGTTGGATATGGAACATGATTATGATCACGATTATGTTGAGTATAACTCGAGTTGGGGATGCGCGACAGAGGGACAGTCCAATGGTTAGCTACCAAGACTTGTCGGGTTGGCTATATAACCGATAGATGATATCATCAGCCATTAGGGACAGGAATTCATCATATTGCATACTACGTGATTTGTTTGAGATAGTCTAATTGACTGCATATTACTTGCTAATTTCCTAAATGCCTTATCTGTTCCTATTTGTATATCTCTTGTCTGATATAACCGTGTTTGCCATATTATACTCCTGGTGGTGTTTGGGAGGTTTGAAGGATTTGGAATGGGAAGTATTAGTTAGACTGAAGGATCTTTAGTCAGTTGCCATTTATGGTTTAGCTTGTTTATAAGCTTTGATTTTATCTGGTGGGAGTTCTAGGATTGCCTTCGGCTTTCCTCTTATATTACATGTTATATATGTGGGAATTGTTACCATGCTGGGAACCTTTAGTTCTCACCCATGCGGATTTTGTGGTTTTCAGATGCAGGACGTGAAGCTTTTCGCTGAAGCATGCTGGAGACTTCTGGACCTGCGAAGATCCTTTGTTCTTGGGACTCTATTTTAGTTTATATGTCTTGTTTAGATACTTTTATCTCCACTGAATAATACAAACCGTGATGACTACTTATAGAGGGGATTTTGGAGAATAGGTTTTATTGTATTTATGTCCCTTTGGGTTTCCTATTTTATTTACTTGTATATATTGCTATGCTCGGACCGGTTATCTTCGCAACCGGATTATGAATTTTGATATTCATGTTTTTGACACTCCTTTGTATATATAATATCTCACGTTGGTTTATCCTTGTTAGTCACGTTTTCGATCGGAGTGTTGCACTTTCAAATTGCGTTTTTTTTATCCATTTTTCTTCAAAGGCTCCTAGTTATAATCTTTATTCACACTACTATATGTACTAAATTTTAATTTTTAGAGGTCGTAATACCTTGCCATCTCTGAATTATGACTTAAGCATAAGTCTCTGTATGGTAGGGTGTTACAATGCAAGTTTGTATATACTATATATATCTATTTATCTATAACGTCCTATTGATTTTGTGAAAACAAACAACAAATTCCCAAGCAAGAGTATAAACATATAGGGCGTAGCAAAGAAGTAATTGATAAACTTCGTTTTTAGGGTTTATCTTGTGTTGAATTTAGAGTATTTTATCAACCTTTTCTTACATTTATTCAATGAATTAGCATGGTTTTGTGATTCTCCCTTATTTTGTGCTTAAGTGTGAAAACATGCTTTTAGACCCTTAATTTGATGATTTTTATTAACCTTTGATTCCACTAGATGCCTTGATTTGTTTGTTATGTGATTTCAGGTTGAAAAAGCTACGAATGGATCAAAGGAGTGAAGGAGAAAGCATGCAAAGTGGAGAACACATGGAAAAGCCAAAGATTTGGATGTGCTCATGGACGCGCACGCGCACTGGGCGCACACGCGTGGATCGTAAAAACCCCATGGACGCACATGCGTGCTGTACGTATACACGTCGATGTTGGCACGTGATTTTAAAGTGAAAACGTGCCCAGCAAATTCTGAGAAGCTGTGGGGCCCAATATAAACCAACTTTGGCGCCAAAACACTTAAAAGAACCAAGGATTTAAGGGGAATGAATCTTAATCTCAATAGTTTTAGTTGGATCTTTTTTAGAGTTAGTTTTAGAGAGAGAAGCTCTCACTTCTCTCTAGGATTAAGATTAGGTTAAGGATAATAAGCTTAGATCTAGGTTTTAATTCATGCCTTCATCTTCTCCTACTTTTCAATTCTTTATTGTTACATGTTATTCTTCTACTCTTTTGTTGTAATTTCTTCTACTTTGTTTCTATACTTTGTTGTAGATCTACTCTTATTCCTTCTATTTTCTTTCAATACAATTTGAGGTAATTCATGTCAATAATGTTCTCTTTGATTGTTGTTGTTAATTCTTTGCAATAAGTGTTGTTAGATTTCATTCTTGTTGTCAATCTACTATGCTTTTCTTTTATGCCTTCCAATTATTTGTCAAAATGCTTGAGAAGATGTTAGAGTAGAATTTTATGTTCTTGGCTTGGGAAGGTAACTTAGGAATTCTTGAGTTACTAATGTCCAAATGATTGATAGTTGGTAGCCATAGACTATAGCTCTCATTAATTCAATTAGTGAATAGCTAGGACTTATGGACTTGGATTGATATAGCTCATTTAACTTTCCTTTACTTGTTAGAGGATGACTTAGTGAGATTGATCCTTGCAATTATCATATTGTGGTTAGTGATAAGGATAGAGATCCTTGACTATCAAACCTTGCCAAGACCTTTTTGTCATTTGATTTCCTTTACCATTTGCTTTTCTTATTTCTCATCCAAAACTCCAAAATATACATGTCTATAGCCAATAACAAGAACACTACCCTACAATTCCTTTGAGAGACGACCCGATGTTTAAATACTTCGGTTATTAAATTCATTAGGGGTTTGTACTTGTGACAAACAAATTTTTGTGCGAAAGGTTTATTGTTGGTTTAGAAACTATACTTCGACGAGATTTCAATTGTGAAATTCTATACTATCAATTTTCCATTCATCAGTAATTCAATGCAAACAAAATCCAAAGAATTGATTTAACTCATCAAAATGAAGCAACTTGAAAGAATGCATGATAAGAGAGGTGGAGACATAGAGTCGAGTGATCGAACCATCACTTGGCGTGTATACACTCTCATCACTCGGGGTTTAGGATTTTAATCACTCAAGACTCCTCTAATCATGCTTTCAAATATTTGCTTTTTATCTAATAATCAACAAGTATTTGATGCATGAATACAAGTATCATAAGGTCTTTATAGGGTTGTAATGGGGTTTGGGGTAAGGGTAAGATGAATATGTGGCTATGTGGACTAAAGGAATGAAACTTTGATTAGCTCAAGTATCTAACTCAACCTATATCAATCAACCCACAAAAACTGCATTCTAACCACCCATTACTTCTTTTCACACACATTCATGACTTAGTTTCCTTTCAAAACACATGCATTTCTTATTCATTTTTTTCTGCTTTTCTTTTTGGGAGAACCTTTATCTCTTCTTATTATTTTTTTCATTTTATTTTTTTTCTTTTGTTTTTTTTCTTTTCTATTTCTTTTTCTTTTTCTATGACAAATGCATACACTACAATAGGCGCGGAGCATAGCGGCAAAGAATTAGGGCCCTCACACCTCACCGCCACTATGCATGCTACGCAAGCAGGACTCCCTCGCCATGCTGCAACATCAGCAGTGATCGCATCACAAAATGCCGCCAGGCTTGAAACGGAGCAGAGCGGCAGAGAATTGGCGGCATTTCACCTTGCCACCGCAAAGCAAGGGTGCGGAAGCTAAGAAGGATCTCTTCGAATGCCACCACAACAGCGGCGATTGCTTAGTGAAATGCCGCTAGGTAAGGATCTATTAACTAAATTTCTGTTTTACCCCTTTTTGATTTATCCTATAAATTCTAATTGATTCTTCCCCAAATTTTTCAGAACCCCGCAAAGAGTCCTTGGAAGCGTGCGAACACTGCCGTTGCTACTCCGCTGCGCCTCTGCTGTCGATTCATTGTCCTCTTGCCACCGTCGAGCCTTTGCCTCATCCACAGTTCCTGAAACCCATACTCCCTCGTGCAGGGTGTGCGAAGTCCATAAGATCTACTCCACCCTGCGCCTCTGTTTGGGTTGTCAAGTTGCGCAGCTCCCATACACGCTTCTCCCACCGGCGTGGAAGTCTTCCATCACCTTGGTCGTGCACGAAACTGTTGAGTCCTGATGCACGGAAACTTGTCTCTCAACAGATTTCCCTCAGCAAGTATACCGAATTGTCGTCAAGTAAAAACTCACAACAGAGTGAAGTCGAATCCCACAGGGATTGATTGGTCAAGAAACTTTAATTGGAGGAATGTTCTAGTTGAGCTTAGCAGAATTTGATATGAGAATTGCAGGAAATTAAATGGCGGGAAAGTAAATGGCAAAAAATGTAAATGCTGGAAATAAATAGCTGAATATAAATGATGGAAAGTAAATTTCAGAATCTTAAATGGGGAATGGGGAATTTAGCATGAAAGTAAATGGCAGAAACTAAAGAGAATGGGTAAGATCAGAAATGGGGAATTCATTGGGCTTAGGAGATGTTGCATTCTCCGGATCAAGTTCATTGTCATCTCTTCCTCAATCAATGCATTCATTGATCTCCTTGGAAATCTTAAGTGATTGAATTCCAATTCCTTGGTAACACAATCTCTCAAATCTTGATCAATAGCCAATTCCTTGGTCTAATTGCTCATGAGAAGAGATGAGGTGCGGTCACTGATTATACCACATGTATTTCCAAATCAAAGTATTGGGAGAATTATATGTCACCATATCCGCCCAAACCTCAATTTGGTCCAACATGAGAAAGCATTTCTAGCATGATCTCTTCATTCCTCTTCCAAGGTTCAAAAGAGATCCAAGTATGAATAGTTTCTTTTCCAAGACAACTATCCAATTGGATAAAGATTGAAAGCTTTCAAGTAAAATCAAGAGAAAAGAAAGAAGAAGAATAATGAAAACTATTATTGATCCATCAAATTACAACAGAGCTCCCTAACCCAATGAAAGGGGTTTAGTTGTTCATGGCTCTGGGAATGGAAAGCAAAGATGGAGAGTACATTCTGAAGTAAAACTAGAATTTGCAGAGAAAGTAAAATGATACAGAGAGTAGTCCTCTCAATCCAAAAGCTCCTCCCTAGTTCAAAATACCCCTATATATACTACTCTTCTAATCTTCCAGTTGGCTCTTCAAGTCTTGGATATGGGCCTTTAGATCTTGAGTTGAAGCAGTTTGGAATCTTCAATGGGCTCAGCTTTACTTGCAGAGAAAGTGTGAAGTAGGCATGGACTTTGGCTAGGACGTTAGTGGCGTTAACGTTAAGTGAAAATGTGAGTTCGAGAACGTTAGTGACAATCACCTTTTGCACTAACGTTCCTAGCCCAAGATGAGTTACGTTAACTTCAACGTTAGTGGCGCTAACGTGACCACTAACGTTGTCTCTTGATCCATCACGAGCGTTATTGGCGTTTACCTTTTCCAATAACGTTGCCCTTGGCCCCTTCTTCCCTACGTTAGAGTTCACGTTAGTGTAGCTAACGTGACTCTTAACATGGGTATGCCTTAACTTCGAGAGCGCTAGTGACACTTACCTTTGTCACTAACGCTCCAAGCACCCTTCTTTCCACGTTAGAGTTCATGTTATTTAGGTTAACGTGACTTCTAACGTGGTAGTGATAGCCATCTCCAACGTTAGTGACAAAGGTGAGTGTCACTAACGTTGGCTCATCATCCTTTCCTCCACGTTAGCTTCCACGTTAATGCAATTAACGTGGCAACTAACGTGGCTAATAGAGGCTTAGTCCAACGTTAGTGACAAAGGTGAGTGTCACTAACGTTGGCTCTTCATTGCTTCTCCCACGTTAGAGTTCACATTAATGGAGTTAACGTGACTCTTAACGTGGCTAAGTGTGCCCCTCTCCCCAACGTTAGTGGCATTCACTTTTACCACTAACGTTAGAGCTTTACTTTTCTTCCACGTTAGCTTCCACGTTAACGTAGTTAACATGGACACTAACGTGGGCTATGATGGCTCACGAATGCGTTATTGGTGTTCACTTTTCTCGTTAACGTTGTAAGCTAGCCTCCTTTCCACGTTAATGGTCACGTTAGTTGGACTAACGTGGCTATTAACGTGGCATCTTCCTTGCTTCCTTTGTCCTGAAATCAAGCAAATAAAGTGCATCAAAGCTAGGTTCTAACCCATGAGATCATGCATCTTTCAATTTATCATTCAATTCATGCATAATTCTCATGAAATCATATAAAATTCACAATGTTTTCTTGAATCAAGATGTAAATGATTATTTACCCAAAACTTGCTTATTTCCTAAGAAAGTGTATGAAACTACCCTAAAACCATAAAGAAATGGTCACTGAAACTGGCCAAAATGTCCTAGCATCACAACACCAAACTTAAAGCTTGCTTGTCCCTAAGCAAGTACTGGAACAAGAGAATGATGAATGAAATGACAAGAGAAATGAATCATTATTTTGGAAGTCATGTCCTTGGTTTTATGGGGTTTCATGCATAGCAACTTAGGTTCATTCCTTTATTGGCTTTCAGACCTTTATCATGCCCTGGAATACTCACTTGATTTCACCCTTTGAGACTTTTATTTATTGATCCCTTTGTCTTTCCACGATTTATTGCATCCTTAGGCTAAGTGTTCTGTGAGGGGGCGACTCTTTAAGATAAGCTTTCAGCTAACACTTCCAAACCAGTTGGTTCAAGGTGCTAGCTGTTGAAACACCCCTAAGGACTTACTCCCTCAAGTCTCTCTCCCCCATACATACACACCACAGGCACATGGTTTGTTATTTTCTTTCCTTGAGGTCTTGGTGTCCAGCACCTCTTTGGGTTACTAAATGTTCTGTAGTAAGGTTGCTCTTGATAGTGGATTTTCAGTTGATAATCCCGGGTTAGTTAACCCAAGTTACCAAGTGATGAAGCACTCCTAAGAACTTATTCATCCAAGCAGATCCTTGGTACAAGAGCACCACAGACATATCCCTCAAGATTCAAGCCCTTGGTGCCTAGCCTTATTTCTTATTACTTTTCTTTCTTTTCCTTTTTCTTATTAGGATCTTGTTATTTAGCTAGTCTCATGGGGTGTGTTTCAAGCATATGATTTAGGACAGATAGTTGCCTTCCTACCTTGTTGGTGAACCAACTTAGCTAAGTGATTACTACACCACAAATTTAAGGACCTACTCCACAATTTGAACATCACTCTGGTCTTTCATACCATCTCTTTTTATTTGGTTTAAAAGGACAAACATACAATAAGCAAGATGCAGATGAAAACAGGTAACTTGAACCAGCACACATATGACAAAAGCAGGGAAAGCGATTATTAAATTCTAGTGGTTTAAGCTAAAGAGTGACTATTAATCAGGGGCACATTCAGACTTCCAATTTTTAACATTTCCAAGCACAATGAATCAAGTCACAATACAACCTTTTGGTGGTGCTTTCTGTCTATCTCTTTGTTGTCATCATCTATAGCTTCTGCGTCCTTCTTCGCCTCCTTGGGTGGTGGTGCGCTATTTTTCCAGAAGGTTGATTGAATTCCTGCGAAGTTATTGGAAGTTGCTTGTTCCCCAAGCACTTGAGTGATAGTTAGCATGCATGTATACTTATGATTTTCTGAACTTCATTTGGTGTGCGAACACCAAACTTAGTTCCTTGCCTAATGCACAGATTGAATATATGCAGAGAACCTCATGTGCTTTTATTAATAAACTGACTATAAGATAGAATCTAAACTATTGTTAAGTGGTTTCCCTGATTGTTTGGGGCTAGCAACTTGCCATTGAAGAGGTGTAATGTGATTCTAACTGAAATCCTTGGTGGAACACCAAACTTAGAATTACACATTCACTCTTGGATTGTTTTGGTGTGCAACACCAAACTTAGCTCCTCACAATACGGGGACTTACTTATACCCTTTATTGAGATGATCATGAAAAGAAAACTACCTTAGGTTGGGTTGCCTCCCAACGAAGCGCTCTTTTAGCGTCGCTAGCTCGACGATTTCTCCATCAGTTGAGATGATATTTCATTTTGGGGCTTTCCCCCATGTTGCCCATGTAGTGCTTGAGCCTTTGTCCGTTCACAGTGAACGTCCTCCTTGAACTTTCCTCCATGATTTCTATGTGTCCATATGGCGAGACCTTTGTGACAAGAAAAGGTCCTGACCACCTTGACTTGAGTTTCCCAGGGAAAAGTCTTAATTTGGAGTTGTAGAAGAGCACTTGCTGTCCTTTCTCGAAGCTCCTGGGTGTCAGATGGAGGTCGTGCCTTCTCTTTGCCTTTTGTTTATAAATTTTGGCATTTTCATAGGCTTGAGATCTGAATTCCTCCATTTCCTGCAGCTGCAAGACCCTTTTTTCACCAGCAACAACGCTATCAAAATTTAGTAGCTTGAGAGCCCAGAGGGCTTTGTGTTCCAACTCCAATGGTAAATGACAGGCCTTTCCATACACCAGTTGATATGGGGACATCCCGATTGGTGTTTTGAATGCCGTTCTGTATGCCCAAAGAGCATCATCCAGCTTTTTCGACCAATCCTTTCTTGATGCCCCTACAGTCTTTTCCAAGATCCTTTTTAGCTCTCTATTAGATATCTCGGTTTGCCCACTGGTTTGGGGGTGGTAAGGTGTGGTAACCTTGTGTTTCACTCCGTATCGTAGGAGGAAAGCTTCTAGTGGTCTGTTACAAAAATGGCTCCCTCCATCACTGATGAGTGCTCGTGGGACTCCGAACTGGCTAAAGATGTTCTTTCTGAGGAAGTTCATGACCACTTTGTTGTCATTCGTTGGGGTTGCAATAGCCTCTACCCACTTGGAAACGTAATTCACTGCTATCAAGATGTACTTGTTTGAATATGAGGTTGGGAATGGTCCCATGAAATCGATTCCCCACACATCAAATAGTTCCAATTCTAAGATGAAATTCTGTGGCATCTCATTTTTTTTGGGTAGGTTTCCAGCTCTTTGACATTCATTGCAGTTCTTTACTAGTTCTTTGGCATCCTTGAATAGGGTGAGCCAAATGAATCCGCTTTGTAACACCTTGGCCGCAGTTCTATCCCCTCCAAAATGGCCTCCATAGCACGAGTCGTGGCAGTTCCACAAGACCTCTCGTCCCTCTTCTTCCGAAACACATCTTCTCAGGATTCCATCTGAACACTTCTTGAAGAGATATGGTTCATCCCAAACAAAATACTTTGCATCGTTGATGAGCTTTCTTTTTTGATGTTTGTTGATTTCTGGAGGTAAAGCCCCTGTTGCCTTAAAATTGGCAACATCTGCAAACCAGGGTGCTCTGTGAATCGTCATCAACTGTTCATCTGGGAAGAACTCATTTACATTTGTATCATGTGTTCCTCCTTTATCATGAGGGATTCTAGATAGGTGATCTGCTACCTTGTTCTCCACTCCTTTCTTGTCTCTCATTTCAATATTGAATTCCTGCAACAATAAGATCCATCTTATTAGTCTTGGTTTTGATTCTTGCTTGGCAAATAAATATTTAAGTGCTGTGTGGTCTGTGAAGACAATCACTTTGGCACCAATGAGGTATGATCTAAACTTGTCAAATGCAAAAACTATTGCCAGCAACTCCTTTTCAGTAGTGGTATAGTTTCTTTGAGTATCATTAAGGACTTTGCTGGCATAGTATATCACATAGACCAAGTTATCTTTCCTCTGTCCTAACACTGCCCCAATTGCGAAATCAGATTGATGCCAGGGCATTTTGGCCAGTTTCACTGACCTTTTCTTTACTGTTTTTAAGGTAGTTTCATGCATTTTCTTAGGAAATAAGCTAGTTTTGGGTAGATATTCACTTACATCTTGATTCAAGCATACATTGTGCACTTTACATGATTTCATGAGAATTTTGCATGAATTATATGATAAATTGGATGATGCATGATCCCATGATTAAGAGCAAGACCTTGATGCACTTTGTTTGATTGATTTCAGGCCAAAAGAAGAAGAGAAGAGCCACGTTAGTGGCTACGTTAGTTACACTAACGTGGGAACTAACGTGGAAGGAAGGAAAGCTACAACGTTAGTGAGAAAAGTTAGTGGCGTTAACTTTGAAGAAGGAGAGCATGGAATGAAGACCCACATTAAAAGTCACGTTAGCTACACTAACGTAAACTCTAACGAAGGGACAAAAGGCACCAAGCAACGTTAATGGGGAAGGTGAGCCCCAATAACGCTTGCGAAAGGGGTATATGCCACTAACGTTTGCGAAGGCTAGAAGACCCACGTTAGTGAGATTAACGTGGGAACTAACGTGGAAGGAAAGGGGAACGCCAACGTTAGTGGAAAAGGTGAGTTCCACTAACGTTGGCGAAGCAAAAAGACCCACGTTAACTAAGTTAACGTGGTAGTTAACATGGGCAAAAGTCCCACCTGGCAGCCTGACCATGCCTTCTTCAAACACGCATAACTTGAGCCACAAAGCTCCAAATAAGGTAATTCCAGTGGCATTGGAAAGTCGGATTCCAGATTTTTCCAAGCATATATGGCACTACATGGTTGACACTAAATTTGAGGGAGAAAACCTGCCTCGAAAGTGCAAAGGTGAACATGGTATCAACCTGTAGTAAGGCCAGCTGACCTCTTCACCTTCCAAGAAGTGTAACTCGAGTTGTAGAGCTCCAAATGATGCGCTTCCAAAGGCATTGGAAAGTAGACATCCAGGACTTTCCAACAATATATAATAGTATGGGGTGGACAATACGTTTGAGCTCCAGAAACCGGCAATAATGAAGCCCTGATCGCTAGCGTTATTGGCACTCAAGTTTTCCAGTAACGCTAGCAACTATGCCAGCGACCATGTCCACTTCAAAGGAGCATAACTTGAGCTACTGAGGTCCAATTGAGGTGATTCCAGTTGCATTAGAAAGCTGACATTCAGAGCTTTCCAACGATATATAATACTCTATAGTGGGCATGAAATTGAAGTACAAACAAGAGGCATCTTTTAAGCCCCAAAAACACCAACTGGGCAGCAAGTGCAACGTTAGCCACAATAACTTTAGCACTAACGCCACACTTTTAGAATTAGTGTGGCTAACTTTAGCACTAACTTTAGCACCTGGACCTCAACTTGACTCACTTCTCTCTCAAGTCCACTTCAAAGCTCAAGCAAGCAAGCCCACAAATGTCAACCAATCAAGTCCACAAGAAGCATCTAGAATAGGAATTTTCATTTAATTGTAATTTGCTTTTAATTTCATTTTGTAATTTAGGAGAGCCTATATAAAGGCCTTAGTCTTTACATTGAAAACATCGGGGAAAGGCTGGACAATTCGGGAATTAGGGGATGGAAGAGGGGTCTTCGGACTCCCTTCCCTCACACACTTTTCCTTTTCTTTCTTTGTACTTTTCATTTATGAATTTGGAAGTTTTATTTTCAGTTTCAATCTTCATCTTTACTTTTCTGCAATTTCTTTCTTTTCTACTTTGGTAGATGATGAGCGGATAATTTATACGCTTTTTGGCATTGTTTTTAGTATGTTTTTAGTAGGATCTAGTTACTTTTAGGGATGTTTTCATTAGTTTTTATGTTAAATTCACATTTCTGGACTTTACTATGAGTTTGTATGTTTTTTTGTAATTTCAGGTATTTTCTGGCTGAAATTGAGGGACTTGAGCAAAAATCAGATTAAGAGGTTGAAGAAGGACTGCTGATGCTGTTGGATTCTGACCTCCCTGAACTCAAAGTGAATTTTCTGGAGCTACAGAACTCAACATGGCGCGCTTCCAATTGCGTTGGAAAGTAGACATCCAGGGCTTTTCAGCAATGTATAATAGTTCATACTTTGGCCGAGTTTAGATGACGTAAAAGGGCGTTGAACGCCAGTTCTACGCTGTTGTCTGGAGTTAAACGCCAGAAACAAGTCACAAACCAGAGTTGAACATCAGAAATACGTTACAACCCGGCGTTCAACTCCAGAAAGAGCCTTTGCACGTGTAACATTCAAGCTTAGCCCAAGCACACGCCAAGTGGGCCCCGAAAGTGGATTTATGCATCAATTACTTAATTCTGTAAACCCTAGTAGCTAGTTTATTATAAATAGGACTTCTTACTATTGTATTAGACATCTTTGGAATTATCTTTGGATTATCTTTTGATCTATTGATCACGTTTGGGGGCTGGCCATTCGGCCATGCCTGGACCTTCATCACTTATGTATTTTCAACGGTAGAGTTTCTGCACTCCATAGATTAAGGTGTGGAGCTCTGCTGTTCCTCAAAGATTAATGCAAAGTACTACTATTTTCTATTCAATTCATCTTATTTCGCTTCTAAGATATTCATTCGCACTTCAACCTGAATGTGATGAACGTGACAATCATCATCATTCCCTATGAACGCGTGCTTGACAACAACTTCCGTTCTACATTAGATTGAATGAGTATCTCTTAGATCTCTTAATCAGAATCTTCGTGGTATAAGCTAGATTGATGGCGGCATTCATGAGAGTCCGGAAAGTCTAAACCTTGTCTGTGGTATTCCGAGTAAGACTCTGGGATTGAATGACTGTGACGAACTCCAAACTCGCGAGTGCTGGGCGTAGTGACAGACCCAAAAGGATAGTAAATTCTATTCCAGTATGATCGAGAACCTCCAAGATGATTAGCCATGTAGTGACAGCGCATCGGACCATTTTCACAGAGAGGAATAGGATGAAACCAACGACAAGGGTGATGCCTCCAGACGATTAGCCGTGCTGTGACAGAGCATTTGGACCATTTTCCCAAGAGGATTGAAAGTACCCATTGGCACCGGTGACATCCTTACATAAAGCCAGCCATAGAAAGGAGTAAGATGGATTGGATGAAGACAGCAGGAAAGTAGAGGTTCAGAGGAATGAATGCATCTCCATACGCTTATCCGAAATTCTCACCAATGATTTACATAAGTATTTCTATCCTTATTTTAGTATTAATTTCAAAAACTTCATAACTATTTTATATTCGCCTGACTGAGATTTACAAGGTGACCATAGCTTGCTTCATACCAACAATCTCCGTGGGATCGACCCTTACTCACGTAAGGTTTATTACTTGGACGACCCAGTGCACTTGCTGGTTAGTTATGCGAAGTTGTGAAGATATGTTTAGATCATGGTTCTGTGCATCCGTTTTTGGTGCCATTGCCAGGGAATCAATTTCGAACAACAATTCACAACCTGAGTAACAATTTCGCATACCAAGTTTTTGGCGCCGTTGCCGGGAATTGTTCGAGTTTGGACAACTGACGGTTCATCTTGTTGCTCAGATTAGGTAATTTTCTTTTGTTTTATTTTCAAAAATTTTTTCAACAATCTTTCAAAATCTTCTCCTTTGTTTTCGAAAAAAAAAATTTTTTTAAATAAAAATGTTTTCAAAAATTATATTTTTTTTCTTCAGAATTTTTAAAGAATGAATTCTAGAGTTTCATGAAGCATGTTGAAGCCTGGCTGGCTGTAGAGCCATATCCAAACTCCTTTGGGATTGGTCTTCAACTAATCACCTCAATGGACGTAATTCCATTCTAAAGCTTGGCTGGCTATTAAGCCATGCCTGACCCTTTGATTGGAGCTTTAGACTAAAGAGCATAAGATTCCTGGAATTCATATTAAAAATTTTGGAATCCTTATTTTTCTTTTTCAAAATGATTTTCGAAAAAATTAAAAGAAAAAAAAATTTATAAAATCCTAAAAATCAAAAAAATATCTTGTGTTTCTTGTTTGAGTCTTGAGTCATGTTATAAGTTTGGTGTCAATTGCATGTGCATCTTGCATTTTTTTCGAAAATTTCATGCATTCATGGTGTTCTTCACGATCTTCAAGTTGTTCTTGCTAAGTCTTCTTGTTTGATCTTTGCATTTGCATGTTTTGTGTCTTTTCTTGTTTTTCATATGCATTCTTGAATTCTTTATGTCTAAGCATTAAAGAATTCTAAGTTTGGTGTCTTGCATGTTTTCTTTGCATTAAAAATTTTTCAAAAATGTGTTCTTGATGTTCATCATGATCTTCATAGTGTTCTTGGTGTTCATCTTGACATTCATAGCATTCTTGCATGAATTCATTATTTTGATCCATAACTTTCATGCATTGCATCATTTTTCTTGTTTTTCTCTCTCATCATAAAAATTCAAAAATAAAAAAATATCTTTCCCTTTTTCTCTCTTAAAATTTCGAAAATTAGATTTGACTTTTTAAAAAATTTTTAAAAATCTAGTTGTTTTAATGAGTCAAATCAAATTTTCAATTTAAAAATCTTATCTTTTTCAAAATCTTTTTCAAAAATCAAATCTTGTTCATTTTTCTTAGTTATTTTCGAAATTATAAAAATATTTTTCAAAAAATCTTTTTCTTATTTTTATATCAAATTTTCAAAAATAACAATAACAATTAATGTTTTGATTCAAAAATCTCAAGTTTGTTACTTGCTTCTTAAGAAAGATTCAAACTTTGAGTTCTAGAATCATATCTTGTGATTCCTTGTGAATCAAGTCATTAATTGTGATTTTTAAAAAAATCAAATCTTTTTCAAAAACTAATTTCAATCATATCTTTTCAAAAATATCTTCTTATCTTACCTTTTTCAAAAATTTGATTTCAAAATATCTTTTCTAACTTCTTATCTTCTTATCTTTTCAAAATTGATTTTCAAATTTGTTTCAACTAACTAACTAACTTTTTGTTTGTTTCCTACCTTTTTCAAAACTACCTAACTAACTCTCTCTCTCTAATTTTCGAAAATATCTCCCTCTTTTTCAAAATTTCTTTTTAATTAACTAATTATTTCAAATTTTAAATCTTAATTTTCGAAAATTACTAACATTTTTCAAAAACCATTTTCGAAAATCACTAACTCTTTTTCAAAAATTATTTTCGAAATTCTTTCTTTCTCATCTCCTTTTATTTATTTATTCATCTACCAACATCTCTTCCTCACATCACTCACCAAATTCGAACCCCCTCTTCTATCTGTGTTCGAATTTTTTTCTGCTTCTCTTCTTCTACTAACAATAAGGAACCTCTTTACAGTGACATAGAGGATTCCTCTTCTATTCTTTTTCTCTTCTCTTTCTTATGAGCAAGGACAAAGAAAAAGGCATTCTTGTTGAAGCTGATCCAGAACCTGAAAGGACTCTGAAGAGAAAACTAAGAGAAGCTAAATTACAACAATCTAGAGACAACCTTATTGAAAATTTCGAACAACTAAAGGAGATGGTAGCCGAACCCAACAACAATAATGCAAGGAGAATGCTTGGTGACTTTACTGCACCTAATTCCAATTTACATGGAAGAAGCAACTCCATTCCTACCATTGGAGCAAACAATTTTGAGCTGAAACCTCAGCTAGTTTCTCTGATGCAGCAGAACTGCAAGTTTCATGGACTTCCATCTGAAGATCCTTTTCAGTTCTTAACTGAATTCTTGCAGATCTGTGACACTGTTAAGACTAATGGAGTAGATCCTGAAGTCTATAGTCTCATGCTTTCACCTTTTGCTGTAAGAGACAGAGCTAGAATATGGTTGGACTCTCAACCCAAAGACAGCCTAAACTCTTGGGATAAGCTGGTCACGGCTTTCTTAGCCAAGTTCTTTCCTCCTCAAAAGCTGAGCAAGCTTAGAGCTGATGTTCAAACCTTCAGACAGAAAGAAGGTGAATCCCTCTATCAAGCTTGGGAAAGATACAAGCAGCTGACCAAAAAGTGTCCTTCTGACATGCTTTCAGAATGGACCATCCTGGATATATTCTATGATGGTCTGTCTGAATTAGCTAAAATGTCATTGGATACTTCTGCAGG
The DNA here is from genome assembly GCF_059453495.1 of Arachis ipaensis. Classification (NCBI taxonomy): domain Eukaryota; kingdom Viridiplantae; phylum Streptophyta; class Magnoliopsida; order Fabales; family Fabaceae; genus Arachis; species Arachis ipaensis. The sequence goes on from NC_142441.1 coordinate 52,154,151, forward strand.
TGGATCCATTCACCTAAAGAAAAAACCTGGAGAAGCTCAGGAACTCATTGACATGGTTGCTAATAACCAGTTCATGTACACTTCTGAGAGGAATCTTGTGAGTAATGGGACGCCTATGAAGAAAGGAGTTCTTGAAATTGATACTCTGAATGCCATATTGGCTCAGAATAAAATATTGACTCAGCAAGTCAATATGATTTCTCAGAGTCTGAATGGAATGCAAGCTACATCCAACAGTACTCAAGAGGCTTCTTATGAAGAAAAAGCTTATGATCCTGAGAACCCTGCAATAGCAGAGTTAAAATACATGGGTGAACCATATGGAAACACCTATAATCCATCATGGAGAAATCATCCAAATCTCTCATGGAAGGATCAAAGGCCTCAACAAGGCTTTAAAAATGGGGGAAGAAACAGGTTTAGCAATAGCAAGCCTTTTCCATCATCCACTCAGCAACAGACAGAGAACTCTGAACAAAATACCTCTAATTTAGCAAACTTAGTCTCTGATCTATCTAAGGCCACTGTAAGTTTCATGAATAAAACAAGGTCTTCCATTAGAAATTTGGAAGCACAAGTGGGCCAGCTGAGTAAAAGGATCACTGAAATCCCTCCTAGTACTCTCCCAAGCAATACAGAAGAGAATCCAAAAGAAGAGTGCAAGGCCATTGACATAAGCACTAAGGCCGAACCTGTAAGGGAAGGAGAGGACGTGAATCCCAAGGAGGAAGACCTCCTGGGACATCCAGTGATCAATAAGGAGCTTCCCTCTGAGGAACCAAAGGACTCTGAGGCTCATCTAGAGACCATAGAGATTCCATTGAACCTCCTTATGCCATTCATGAGCTCTGATGAGTATTCCTCTTCTGAAGAGAATGAGGATGTTACTGAAGAGCAAGCTGCCAAGTTCCTTGGTGCAATCATGAAGCTAAATGCCAAATTATTTGGTATTGATACTTGGTAAGATGAACCTCCCTTGTTCACCAATGAATTAAGTGATCTGGATCAACTGACATTGCCTCAGAAGAGACAGGATCCTGGAAAGTTCATAATACCTTGTACTATAGGCACCATGATCTTTAAGGCTCTATGTGACCTTGGTTCAGGGATAAACCTCATGCCCCTCTCTGTAATAGAGAAACTGGGAATCTATGGGGTACAAGCTGCTAAAATCTCATTAGAGATGGCAGACAATTCAAGAAAACAGGCTTATGGACAAGTAGAGGACGTGTTAGTAAAGGTTGAAGGCCTTCACATCCCTACTGATTTCATAGTCCTGGATACTGGAAAGGAAGAGGATGAATCCATCATCTTAGGAAGACCTTTCCTAGCCACAGCAAGAGCTATGATTGATGTGGACAGAGGAGAATTGATCCTTCAATTGAATGAGGACAACCTTGTGTTTACAACTCAAGGATCTCTCTCTGCATCCATGGAGAGGAAGCAGAAAAAGCTTCTCTCAAAGCAGAGTCAACCAAAGCCCCCACAGTCTAACTCTAAGTTTGGTGTTAAACCCCCATATCCAAACTCTAAGTTTGGTGTTGGGAGGTCTCAACAAAGCTCTGCACATCTGTGAGGCTCCATGAGAGCCCACTGTCAAGCTATTGACATTAAAGAAGCGCTTGTTGGGAGGCAACCCAATGTTTATTTATCTAATCTTATTTTTGTTTTTCATGTTTTATTAGGTTCATAATCATGTGGAGTCACAAAATAAATATAAAAATTGAAAACGGAATCAAAAATAGCAGAAGAAAAATCACACCCTGGAGGAAGACCTTACTGGCGTTTAAACGCCAGTAAGAAGCATGTTTTTGGCGTTCAACGCCAGAACAGAGCATGGTTCTGGCGCTGAATGCCAGAAATGGGCAGCATCTGGGCGTTTGAACGCCAGAAATGCACCCTGGAGGAGAGCTGGCGCTGAACGCCCAGAACAAGCATGGTTCTGGCGTTCAACGCCAGAAATAAGCTACAAATGGGCGTTCAACACCCAGAACAAGCACCAACCTGGCGCTGAACGCCCAGAGTTGTGTGCAAGGGCATTTTGCATGCCTAATTTGGTGCAAGATTGTAAATCCTTGAACACCTCAGGATCTGTGGACCCCATAGGATCACCTCAGGATCTGTAGACCCCACAGGATCCCCACCTACCTCCACTCACTTCTTCTCACCCCTCTTTCACACAATCCCATAAACACTCTTCCCCAAAACCCTTCACCAATCACCTCAATCCCTCTTCCCATCACCTCTTTACCACTCACATCCATCCACTCTTCCCTATAAACCTACCTCATAAAATCCACCTACCTTCAAAATTCAAAATCAATTTCCCACCCAAACCCACCCTATATGGCCGAAACTTAACCCCCCTCCCTCCCCTATATAAAGCCTTCCATTCTTCCTCATTTTCATACAACACAACCCTCTCTTCTCTTCTTGGCCGACACACAACCCCTTCTCCCTCTCCTCCATTTCTTCTTCTTCTTCATCTATTCTTTCTTCTATTGCTCGAGGGCAAGCAAAATTCTAAGTTTGGTGTGGTAAAAGCCTAAGCTTTTTGTTTTTCCATTACCATTGATGGCACCTAAGACCAGAGAATCCTCTAGAAAAGGGAAAGGAAAGACAAAAGCTTCCACCTCCGAGTCATGGGAGATGGAAAGGTTCATCTCCAAAGCCCATCAAGACCACTTCTATGATGTTGTGGCCAAGAAGAAGGTGATCCCCGAGGTCCCTTTCAAACTCAAAAGAAATGAGTATCCGGAGATCCGACATGAAATTCAAAGAAGAGGTTGGGAAGTTCTAACAAATCCCATCCAATAAGTCGGCATCTTAATGGTTCAAGAGTTCTATGCTAATGCATGGATCACTAGGAACCATGATCAAAGTAAGAACCCGAACCCAAAGAATTATCTCACCATGGTTTGGGGGAAATACTTAGATTTTAGTCCGGAAAATGTGAGGTTGGCGTTCAACTTGCCAAACATGGAAGAGAACGCACGCCCCTACACAAGGAGAGTCAACTTTGATCAAAGGTTGGACCAAGTCCTCATGGAAATATGTGTAGAAGGAGCTCAATGAAAGATTGACTCAAAAGGCAAACCGGTTCAACTAAGAAGACTGGACCTTAAGCCTATAGCTAGAGGATGGTTGGAGTTCATTCAATGCTCAATCATTCCCACTAGCAACCGGTCTGAAGTTACTATAGACCGGACCATCATGATCCATAGCATCATGATTGGAGAAGAGGTGGAAGTTCATGAGATTATACCTCAAGAACTCTACAAGGTGGCTGACAAGTCCTCCACTATGGCAAGGTTAGCCTTTCCTCACCTCATTTGCCACCTATGCAATTCGGCTGGGATTGACATAGAGGGAGATATCCTCATTAAAGAGGACAAGCCCATCACTAAGAAAAAGATGGAGCAAGCAAGAGAGCCCATTCATGGAGCTCAAGAGGCGCATGAATCTCATCACCATGAGATCCCGGAGATGCCTCAAATGCATTTTCCTCCACAAAACTATTGGGAGCAAATCAATACCTCCCTAGGAGAACTAAGCTTCAACATGGGACAATTAAGGGTGGAACATCAAGAGCACTCCATCATCCTTCATGAAATAAGAGAAGATCAAAAAGCAATGAGGGAGGAGCAACAAAGACAAGGAAGAGACATAGAAGAGCTCAAGGACATCATTGGTTCCTCAAGAAGGAAACGCCACCATCACTAAGGTGGACTCATCCCTTGTTCTTATTGCTTCTGTTTTTCGTTTTCTATGTTATGTGCTTATCTATGTTTGTGTCTTCATTACATGATCATTAGTAGTTAGTAACTATGTCTTAAAGTTATGAATGTCCTATGAATCCATCACCTCTCTTAAATGAAAACAGTTTTAATTCAAAAGAACAAGAAGTACATGAGTTTCGAATTTATCCTTGAACTTAGTTTAATTATATTGATGTGGTGACAATGCTTCTTGTTTTCTAAATGAATGCTTGAACAGTGCATATGTCTTTTGAAGTTGTTGTTTAAGAATGTTAAATATGTTGGCTCTTGAAAGAATGATGACTAGGAGACATGTTATTTGATAATCTGAAAAATCATAAAAATGATTCTTGAAGCAAGAAAAAGCAGCAAAGAACAAAGCTTGCAGAAAAAAAAATATAGGCGAAAAAAATAGAAAGAAAAAGAAAAAGCAAGCAGAAAAAGCCAAAAGCTCTTAAAACCAAGAGGCAAGAGCAAAAAGCCAATAACCCTTAAAACCAAAAGGCATGGGCAAATAAAAAGGATCCCAAGGCTTTGAGCATCAGTGGATAGGAGGGCCTAAAGGAATAAAATCCAGGTCTAAGCAGCTAAACCAAGCTGTCCCTAACCATGTGCTTGTGGCATGAAGGTGTCAAGTGAAAACTTGAGACTGAGCGGTTAAAGTCAAGGTCCAAAGCAAAAAAAAAAAGAGTGTGCTTAAGAACCTTGGACACCTCTAATTGGGGACTTTAGCAAAGCTGAGTCACAATCTGAAAAGGTTCACCCAATTATGTGTCTGTGGCATTTATGTATCCAGTAATACTGGAAAACAAAGTGCTTAGGGCCACGGCCAAGACTCATAAAATAGCTGTGTTCAAGAATCATCATACTGAACTAGGAGAATCAATAACACTATCTGAACTCTGAGTTCCTATAGATGCCAATCATTCTGAACCTCAATGGATAAAGTGAGATGCCAAAACTATTCAAGAGGCAAAAAGCTACAAGTCCCGCTCATCTGATTAGAGCTATGTTTCATTGATAGTTTGGAATTTATAGTATATTCTCTTCTTTTTATCCTATTTGATTTTCAGTTGCTTGGGGACAAGCAACAATTTAAGTTTGGTGTTGTGATGAGCGGATAATTTATACGCTTTTTGGCATTGTTTTTAGTATGTTTTTAGTAGGATCTAGTTACTTTTAGGGATGTTTTAATTAGTTTTTATGTTAAATTCACATTTCTGGACTTTACTATGAGTTTGTGTATTTTTCTGTGATTTCAGGTATTTTCTGGCTGAAATTGAGGGACTTGAGCAAAAATCAGATTTAGAGGTTGAAGAAGGACTGCTGATGCTGTTGGATTCTGACCTCCCTGTACTCAAAGTGAATTTTCTAGAGCTACAGAACTCAAAATGGCACGCTTCCAATTGCGTTGGAAAGTAGACATCCAGGGCTTTCCAGCAATATATAATAGTCCATACTTTGGCCGAGTTTAGATGACGTAAAAGGGCGTTGAACGCCAGTTCTACGCTGCTGTCTAGAGTTAAACGCCAGAAACAAGTCACAAACCAGAGTTGAACGCCAGAAATAGGTTACAACCTGGCGTTCAACTCCAGAAAGAGCCTCTACACGTGTAACATTCAAGCTCAGCCCAAGCACACGCCAAGTGAGCCCCAGAAATGGATTTATGCATCAATTACTTACTTCTGTAAACCCTAGTAGCTAGTTTATTATAAATAGGACTTTTTACTATTGTATTAGACATCTTAAGAATCATCTTTGGATTATCTTTTGATTTATTGATCATGTTTGGGGGCTGGCCATTCGGCCATGCCTGGACCTTCATCACTTATGTATTTTCAACGGTAGAGTTTCTGCACTCCATAGATTAAGGTGTGGAGCTCTGCTGTTCCTCAAAGATTAATGCAAAGTACTACTGTTTTCTATTCAATTCATCTTATTTTGCTTCTAAGATATTCATTCGCACTTCAACCTGAATGTGATGAACGTGACAATCATCATCATTCCCTATGAACACGTGCCTGACAACCACTTCCGTTCTACATTAGATTGAATGAGTATATCTTAGATCTCTTAATCAGAATCTTCGTGGTATAAGCTAGATTGATGGCGGCATTCATGAGAGTCCGGAAAGTCTAAACCTTGTCAGTGGTATTCCGAGTAGGACTCTGGGATTGAATGACTGTGACGAACTCCAAACTCACGAGTGCTGGGCATAGTGACAGACGCAAAAGGATAGTAAATTCTATTATAGTATGATCGAGAACCTCCAAGATGATTAGCCATGCAGTGACAGCGCATCGGACCATTTTCATAGAGAGGAATAGGATGCAACCAACGACAAGGGTGATGCCTCTAGACGATTAGCCGTGCTGTGACAGAGCATTTGGACCATTTTCTTGAGAGGATTGAAAGTAGTCATTGGCACCGGTGACATCCTTACATAAAGCCAGCCATAGAAAGGAGTAAGACGGATTGGATGAAGACAGCAGGAAAGCAGAGGTTCAGAGGAATGAATGCATCTCCATACACTTATCCGAAATTCTCACCAATGATTTACATAAGTATTTCTATCCTTATTTTAGTATTAATTTCGAAAACTCCATAACTATTTTATATCCGCCTGACTGAGATTTACAAGGTGACCATAGCTTGCTTCATACCAACAATCTCAGTGGGATCGACCCTTACTCACGTAAGGTTTATTATTTGGACGACCCAGTGCACTTGCTGGTTAGTTATGCGAAGTTGTGAAGATATGTTTAGATCATGGTTCTGTGCATCCGTTTTTGGTGCCATTTCCAGGGAATCAATTTCGAACAACAATTCACAACCTGAGTAACAATTTCGCATACCAGTAGAGCAATGATCAACTAACTCTTTACATTGGGTTAGAGAGCTCTATTGTGATTCAATGGATTAAGTGTAGTTCTTATTCTTCTTCTTCTTTCTTTCTTCTTGATTTTACTAGAGAGCTTTTGATCTTCATCCAATTGGATAGTTATCTTGGAAAAGAAACTATTCATACTTGGATCTCTTCTGAACCTTGAAAGAGGAATGAAGAGATCATGCTAGAAATGCTTTCTCATGCTGGACCAAATTGGGTTTGGATGGATATGTGACTATAATCCTTCCAACACTTGATTTGGGAAATACATGTGGTATAATCAGTGACCATACTTCATCTCTTCTCATGAGCAATTGACCAAGGAATTGGCTATTGATCAAGATTTGAGAGATTGAATTACAAGGAATTGTAATTCGACCACTTAAGATTGCTAAGGAGTTCAATGAATGCATTGATTGAGGAAGAGATGAGAATGAATTTGATCCGGAGGATTGCAATATCTCTTGATCCCAATGTTCATTTTATTTTTAGTTCTTACATTTACTTTTCTTGCCATTTTATTTTTCTGCACTTTATTGCTTTCTTTACTTTTCTGTCAATTTACAATTCCTTGTTGCTTATTACTCCAATATGATTCGTCTAACTAGGATAATCAATTAACCATTGATTGCTTAATCCGTTAATCTCTGTGGGATTCAACCTCACTCTTTTGTGAGTTATTACTTGACGACAATTTAGTACACTTGCCGAAGGAAATTTGTTGCGAGACAAGTTTTCCGTGCATCAAGTTTATGGCGCCGTTGCCGGGGATTAATTGTGATTAACAAACTACCGGTTGATTGATTTACTAGATTAGACACTTTTCTTTTGTCTTTATTTTCTTTTGCTTCTTTATTTTCTTTTGCTAACTAACTGTTTGTGATATTGCCTCACTGGGAATTTCCTCATCTGTGACAATGGAGATTCCAATTTCTTTTGGTGATTATTGTTTGAGACAGAGCTTTCTGCAGGAAAGAAAGGAGCATCCATCATATTTTAGTCAATCAAATTTCATGGGAAACTCTCCACCACCACATAATGATTCACTTTACTATGCTCATGGTGGGTGGGAGTATCAAGAACATGAAATGGGGTACTTTCCAGAGCCACAAAATGGTCCATATTTTGGTGAAATTAATCACTACTCAAGTTATGGCTGGGAAGATCATAATCAAAGAGATTTCACTCATTCATACCCCATTCATCAAGATCCATCACCTCTCAATTATACAACCTTACTTCCAAGTTTTACATGCCTAAATTCTTCATCATTTGAGTATGCCTCAGCACAAAAGTCTATCCCAAATCCATACCATTCATTTCACCATCCATAAAACTCAATCCACTACCCACAAGAGTCATACCACTTTGAGAACACACAACCACAAAACAACCAATGCCATTCACAAGCCAATCCCGCCCAACCATTACAATCTACCCAACCTCCTTTAGATAAACTTGCTAGGGTTGAACTCATCATTGAAGAACTCAGAAAAAGTAGAGTAGAGGAGAGACTCACTAGGATAGAACTCCTCCTTGAAGAAATAATAAAAACAATCGAAGAGGAGAAAATAGCAAAAAGGGACCATGAAGAAAAATTGAGGGAGAATGCACAACTCTATTCTGAAAAACAACTCATTGAAGAGCTGAGATCACAAAGAGAGACCACTTCACTCTCTCCAGAAACAGAGGAGTTCATTCAAAGGTCAAGAATAAGAGAGGAAGTCAATCAAGGGAGCCTACACTCCAATGAAATAGAGAGTTGCATAGAGGGTGAGTTCATTGAACCACCAATTCAAGAAGTTCTTGATGAAGAGGATGCTCCACCCATCATACAATACCCAAATCCTGAAATCAAGGTGGTAAAGGCAATCAACATGAACACTAACAAAAGGATGGTGACCAAGAAAAGGAGGACAATATTCATGAAGAAGAAAAGGTCAACCAAAAGCCATCCCACCCCTACCCCAACAAGCAAGTTTACTCAAGCTAACAACAGAAGAAGGCTTGCTGGGGAGAGGCACTCAAAACAAGGGGTATTAACTGGCTCCTCTTTCCTCTTGAGGCCATTCCTCTTAACAAACTAGAAGAAGAGGAAGAAAGTCGTGAACAACATGTCAAGCTAATGACATTAAAAGAGCGCTTGTTGGGAGGTAACCCAACCGTAGGTAACATTTCCTTGCTTTGCTTAGTTTACTTTCAATAATTTGGCATATGATTGCACTCTAAGTTTGGTGTTGCCATGCAACAATTTGAATTTCAATATTCACTGTGTACTTGCAACATTCTAGATTGACAGTGGCACACTAAGTTTAGTGTTGCCACTTAACTTTCATGCAAAGTACCATGCCAACACCACTTATTAATGCAATCAAAATTGTCTCTGTTTTACTTCATGTGCTTTTGTTGTGATCCATAATCTTGCTTGCTGAAACACATGCATACTCACACTTTATTTTAAGACATTCATGATCCATCATAAACCCCGTCACCACTGTTTAATTGTTGCTTGAGTATAAGCAATCATTCTATGTCTGGTGTGGGAAGGGGAAGAATAGGAGGAAAAGGGCAACAACAATGAAGATAAAATACAAGGTGGTAAAGTTCCTTTCTCCTCTTACTTATTTCCAGCACTTTAATTTTCATGATTGTCTTCTATGTTCTTTGTATGTATGTGTGCTTTCTCCTTGTGAATAAGCATGTCAATTCTGTCTTTTAAACTTTTTATTGATTAAGGCTGTGTTTTCTAGTCTGAATGTCATTATTGCATCCTTACTTTGCTTACTAGTATGCTTGTCCCTTTTGAATCAAATGAAAAGAGAATGAGTGTTTTATAAAAGACCAGAGTAGAGTTCATACTATGGAGTAAGTTCCTGAGTTTGTGGTGTGGTCATAAGTTAGCTAAGTTGGTTCAACCACAAGGTGGGAAGACAACTATCTGTCCTGAATCATATGCTTTGAACACACCCCATGAGACTAGCTAAATAAGAAGATCCTAATAAGAAAAAGGGAAAGAACAATAAAGGTTGAAAAATAAAAGAAAAAAAGAGTAAGCAATAAGGCTAGGCACCAATGGTTTTAATCTTGAGGCATGTGTCTGTGGTGCTCCTGTGTGAGGGATCTACTTGGATGAATAAGCTCTTAGGGGTTCCTTATCACTTGGTAACTTGGGTTAACTAACTCGGGATTATCAGCTGAAAGTCCACTATCAAGAGTAACCCTCACTACAGAGCATTTAGTAACCCAAAGAGGTGCTGGACACCAAGGTCTCAAGAAAAGAAAATAAATAAACTATGTGCCTATGGTGTGTATGTATGGGGGAGAGACTTGAGCAAGTAAGTCCTTAGGGGGTGCCTCAACACCTAGCACCTTGAACCAACTGGTTCGGGAGTGTTGGCTGAAAGCTTATTTTAAAGAGTTGCCCCCTTACAGAGCACTTAGCTTAAGAACAAAAATAAGCCCTAAAATGACAACAAAAGGATCAATGGATAAAAGTATCATGGGATGCAATCACAGTGAGTATTCTAGGACATGATAAAGGTCTGAAAGCAAGGAATGAACCTAAGTTGCTATGCATGAAACCACCATAAAACCAAGGACATGACTTCCATAAGAATGACTTATTTCTCTTGGCATTCCATTCATCATTCTCTTGTTTCAGTACTTACTTAGGGACAAGTAAGCTTTAAGTTTGGTGTTGTGATGCCAGGGCATTTTGGCCAGTTTCACTGACCTTTTCTTTACTGTTTTTAAGGTAGTTTCATGCATTTTCTTAGGAAATAAGCTAGTTTTGGGTAGATATTCACTTACATCTTGATTCAAGCATACATTGTGCACTTTGCATGATTTCATGAGAATTTTGCATGAATTATATGATAAATTGGATGATGCATGATCCCATGATTAAGAGCAAGACTTTGATGCACTTTGTTTGATTGATTTCAGGCCAAAAGAAGAAGAGAAGAGCCACGTTAGTGGCTACGTTAGTTACACTAACGTGGGCACTAACGTGGAAGGAAGGAAAGCCATAACGTTAGTGAGAAAAGTTAGTGGCATTAACTTTGAAGAAGGAGAGCATGGAACGAAGACCAACGTTAAGAGTCACGTTAGTTACACTAACGTGAACTCTAACGAAGGGACAAAAGGTACCAAGCAACGTTAATGGGAAAGGTGAGCCCCAATAACGCTTGCGAAAGGGGTATATGCCAACGTTAGTAGAAAAAGAGAGTGCCACTAACGTTTGCGAAGGCTAGAAGACCCACGTTAGTCTCCACGTTAGTGAGATTAACGTGGGAACTAACGTGGAAGAAAAGGGGAACGCCAATGTTAGAGGAAAAGGTGAGTTCCACTAACGTTAGCGAAGCAAAAAGACCCACATTAACTTCCACGTTAACTAAGTTAACGTTTAGTTAACGTGGTAGTTAACGTGGGCAAAAGTCCCACTTGGCAGCCTGATCATGCCTTCTTCAAACACGCATAACTTGAGCCACACAGCTCCAAATAAGGTGATTCTAGTGGCATTAGAAAGTAGGATTCTAGAGCTTTCGAAGCATATATGGCACTACATGGTTGACACTAAATTTGAGGGAGAAAACCTGCCTCGAAAGTGCAAAGATGAACATGGTATCAACCTATAGTAAGGCCAGCTGACCTCTTCACCTTCCAAGAAGTGTAACTCGAGTTGTAGAGCTCCAAATGATGCGCTTCTAAAGGCATTGGAAAGTAGACATCCAGGGCTTTCCAAAAATATATAATAGTATAGGGTGGACACTAAGGTTGAGCTCCCGAAACTGGCAATAATGAAGCCCTGATCGCTAGCGTTATTGGCACTCAAGTTTTCCAGTAACGCTAGCAACTATGCCAGCGACCATGTCCACTTCAAAGGAGCATAACTTGAGCAACAGAGGTCCAATTGAGGTGATTCTAGTTACGTTAGAAAGCTGACATTTAGTGCTTTCCAACGATATATAATACTCTATAGTGGGCATGAAATTGGAGCACAAACAAGAGGCATCTTTTAAGCCCCAAAAACACCAACTGGGCAGCAAGTGCAACGTTAGCCACAATAACTTTAGCATTCACGCCACACTTGTAGCGTTAGTGTGGCTAACTTTAGCACTAACTTTAGCACCTGGACCTCAACTTGACTCACTTCTCTCTCAAGTCCACTTCAATGCTCAAGCAAGCAAGCCCACAATTGTCAACTAATCAAGACCACAAGAAGCATCTAGAATAGGAATTTTCATTTTGTAATTTAGGAGAGCCTATATAAAGGCCTTAGTCTTTACATTGAAAACATCGGGGAAAGGCTGGACAATTCGGGAATTAGGGGATGGAAGAGGGGTCTTCGGACTCCCTTCCCTCACACACTTTTCCTTTTCTTTCTTTGTACTTTTCATTTATGAATTTGGAAGTTTTATTTTCAGTTTCAATCTTCATCTTTACTTTTCTACAATTTCTTTCTTTTCTACTTTGGTAGAGCAATGATCAACTAACTCCTTACATTGGGTTAGAGAGCTCTATTGTGATTCAATGGATTAAGTGTAGTTCTTATTCTTCTTCTTCTTTCTTTCTTCTTGATTTTACTAGAGAGCTTTCGATCTTCATCCAATTGGATAGTTATCTTAGAAAAGAAACTATTCATACTTGGATCTCTTCTGAACCTTGAAAGAGGAATGAAGAGATCATGCTAGAAATGCTTTCTCATGCTGGACCAAATTGGGTTTGGATGGATATGTGACTATAATCCTTCCAACACTTGATTTGGGAAATGCATATGGTATAATCAGTGACCATACTTCATCTCTTCTCATGAGCAATTGACCAAGGAATTGGCTATTGATCAAGATTTGAGAGATTGAATTACAAGGAATTGTAATTCGATCACTTAAGATTGCCAAGGAGATCAATGAGTGCATTGATTGAGGAAGAGATGAGAATGAACTTGATCCGGAGGATTGCAATATCTCTTGATCCCAATGTTCATTTTATTTTTAGTTCTTACATTTACTTTTCTTGCCATTTTATTTTTTTGCACTTTATTGCTTTCTTTACTTTTCTGTCAATTTACAATTCCTTGTTGCTTATTACTCCAATATGATTCGTCTAACTAGGATAATCAATTAACCATTGATTGCTTAATCCGTTAATCTCTGTGGGATTCGACCTCACTCTTTTGTGAGTTATTACTTGACGATAATTCGGTACACTTGCCGAAGGAAATTTGTTGCGAGACAAGTTTTTCGTGCATCACAGATGCATCGCACATCAGTTCAAATGGTAAATTCCAATTAGGTGGGGAAATGATAGGGGCAGAGGATAGCCTCTTTTGCAAATTTTCGAATGCTAGCATGCACTTTTCATCAAAGATAAATGGTGTATCAGATACAAGGAGATTTCTTAAAGGCTTGGCTATCTTTGAAAAATCTTTAATAAACCTTCTGTAAAAGCCAGCATGTCCTAGAAAACTCCTAATTGCCTTAACATCACTTGGTGGGGGTAATTTTTCAATGAGTTCCACTTTAGCTCTGTCCACCTCAATGCCTTGGTTAGAAACCTTATGGCCAAGAACTATTCCTCCTGTCACCATAAAGTGACATTTCTCCCAGTTCAAAACCAAATTAGTCTCTTGACATCTTTTTAATACCAGGGCCAGGTGATTTAGGCAATTAGGAAAGGAATCTCCGAATACTGAAAAGTCATCCATAAAGACTTCGATGAATTTTCTATCATATTTGAGAAAATGGAGAGCATGCAGCGTTGGAAAGTTGCAGGCGCATTGCATAGCCTAAATGGCATGCGCCTGTAGGCAAACACTCCATATGGGCAAGTGAAGGAGGTTTTCTCTTGGTCTCTTGGATCAACCACTATTTGGTTATATCCTGAATAACCATCGAGAAAATAGTAATATGCGTGTCTTGCAAGTCTTACCAGCATTTGATCCATGAAAGGAAGGGGAAATGATCTTTTTGTGTAGCTTCATTGAGTTTTCTATAGTCTATGCACATCCGCCATCCTGTGACGGTCCTTGTAGGGATAAGTTCGTTCTTCTCATTGGGGACTACAGTGATTCCTCCTTTTTTTGTGACAACTTGCACAGGGCTGACCCAAGGGCTGTTTGAGATTAGATAGATCATCCCTCCTTGCCACAACTTCATGACTTCTTTCTGTACCACTTCCTTCATGACTGGATTCAGCCTCCTTTGGGGTTGAATGGATGGTTTGGCATCATCTTCCAACAGTATCTTATGCATGCATATGGCCAAACTAATTCCCTTCAAGTCAGCAAGGGTCCATCCAATGGCCTCCTTGTGCCTTTTTAATACTTGGAGTAGCTCTTCCTCTTGTTCTTGGCTGAGAGATGAGTTTATGATCACTAGATAACTTTCATTTTCCCCTAGATATGCATACTTGAGAGTGGGTGGCAGTATCTTCAGTTAAAGTTTGGGTGCTTCTTTCTTTTCATTCTTCTCCTCTATTGTGCCCTGAACCTGAACCTCAGCTGTTGCAGCTTCTTCGCTTGATGCTGATTCCTCCTCTTCTGTTAACTCCTCAAGTTCTTCTTCTTCAAAAGTCTCTTGTACTACATCTTCCAGTGAGTCCAACCTCATACATTCTCCCAATGGTTCCTGTGGGTAGTTCATGGCCTTGAACACATTGATCATCATTGTTTCATTGTGTAGTCTAAGGGTAAGTTCGCCCTTTTGGACATCGATGACAGCTCCGGCAGTAGCTAAGAATGGTCTACCCAAGATGATAGAAGCCTTAGCTCCTTCCTTCATGTCCAACACTACAAAGTCTGCTGGAAAGATAAAGTCTCCTACCTTCACTAGCAAGTCTTCCACTATGCCGTGAGGAAACTTGAATGATCGGTTTGCCAGTTGCAAGGCCATTTTTGTTGGTTTGACCTCCACAATCTTCATTTTTCTCATCATAGCTACAGACATCAGATTTATGCTGGCTCCTAAATCACATAGAGCCTTTTCCACTTTTATTTCTCCTATAATACAGGGAATCTGGAAGCTCCCAGGATCCTTCAATTTCTGGGGCAGTTTATGCTGAATGATAGCACTACATTGTTCGGTTAGTATCACAGTATCGTTGTTCTTCCAGCTTTTCTTCTTGGTCATCAACTCCTTTAAGAACTTGGCATAGAGCGGCATTTGCTCTATTGCTTCAGCAAAGGGTATGTTAATCTGTAGTTTCTTGAAAATTTCTAAAAATCTAGAGAAATGGCTGTCATCCCCTTTTTTCCTCAATTATTGAGGATATGGGGCTTTCGGAATATATGGCCTCAGCTCTTCTCCCTTTGGATGTGCATTGGAGGTGGGGACTTGAACTTCATTGTGTTCCTCCTTTCTTCCAATTGCATCTTTCTCTTGTGGTTGCTTGGAAGTCTCCTTCAATTCCTTTCCACTTCTGAGGGTGATAGCATGACACTCCTCCCTCCGATTTGGTTCAATGTTACTGTGAAGGTCATGGCTGGGAGCTTGCTGAAATAGGTAGCCAATTTGTGTCTCAAGTTTCTTGATGGCAGCGTCTTGATTCTGCATGTTGGATCGCACTTCCTCTCGGAACACCTTACTATCTTGGATTTTCTTGCATATGCCTTCAAGTAGAGTCTCAATCCTTGATAGTCTTTCTTCCGATGATGGAGAGTTGAGATTGGAGGGATGAGAAGGGCCATTTTGGCTTTGGTATGGATGTTGAGATGTGTTGTTAGGTGAGTGCTGATATGATCTCTGTGTGGGATGTTGGTGAGCTGCATTGTTGTTGGGGTTGTGGCGTCTCTGATCTTGGCCTTGGTCTTGTTGATTTCCCCACCCAAAGTTTAGGTGGTTCCTCCAGCCAGGATTATACGTTTTGGAGTATGGGTCATGGTTCTACCTAGGTGAATTTCCAATGTAGTTGGCTTGCTCCTGACTACCCTCTGCTTCTTCATTCACTCCTTCTTGAGTTGCTGCTGAAGTGGTGATTGCTGCTACTTGATTCATCTCCATCTTCTTGGTGAGGTCAGCCAATTGCTTGGTAATCATCATGTTTTGAGCTAGCAGTGTATCCACATTGTTTAGCTCCATCACTCCTCTAGTGTTGCCTCTTTCAGAAGCATAGAAGTAGTCATTCTCAGCTACAATCTCAATGACATCTATGACTTCTTCAATGGTCTTCTTCTTATTCAGAGATCCCCCGGATGAGTGGTCTACTGCCTTCTTTGATTCATAAGAAAGACCTTCATAGAAAATGTGCAACTACACCCATTCATTGAACATATCTGGCGGGCATCTTCTTGTCAAGTCTTTAAATCTCTCCCATGCTTCATATAGAGTCTCACCATCTTGCTGCCTGAAAGTTTGAACCTCAGCTCTCAACCTGTTGATTCTTTGAGGAGGATAGAATCTCGTCAAGAATTTGTTTACCACATCTTCCCAAGTTGTTATGCTCTCCTTCGGGAAGGATTCCAGCCATTTAGATGCCTTGTCCTTGAGTGAGAAGGGGAATAGAAGTAGTCTGTAGGTGTCAGGATGAACACCATTAGACTTCACAGTGTCACATATCCTTAGGAAGGTGGTTAGATGTTGATTGGGATCTTCTTAAACACTTTCTCCGAATGAACAATTGTTCTGAACAAGGGTGATGAGCTGTGGTTTTAGTTCAAAGTTGTTGGCATTGTATGGTTAGCTTTTGGATGCTACTTCCATAGTTTCCTGGGTTTGGATTGATGTAGGATCCTAGAACTCTTCTCTCTTGCCCAGCATGATGCGCTGGACCTTCTCTGCCATGGTTGTGAGCCTCTTCTTCATGATGGTTCTTCATATTCTCATCCATGTCTAGTTCAAAGTACTCTTCCTCTTTCTCAGCACCAACTACTTTCTTCCCTCTTGCTTCCCTCCTTAATCTAAGGAAGGTCCTCTCAGGTTCAGAATCAAAGAAAGTTGAAGCCCCGCTTCCTCTACCTGTCATACAACCAACAAGGCAAAAGCAAGAAGGGTAGATGCAGACAGTATTTTTGGCAGAAATGCTGTTAGTGTGAGTGATGCAATATATCAAACAGTTAGTGGGTCAGTGGACCAAATAGTAAAAAAATGATATGCAGATAGCACCACAAATGGGTGAGAGGTAAAAGGAAGGAGATAACTAAAATTGAAAGTAAATTACTCAGATGGAATTAAATCAAACAAAAGAAAAGTGCTCAATCTAGTTATCCACCAATTTAATCATTGTTGATACAAAATCAATCCCCGGCAACGGCGCCATAAGCTTGATGCACGGAAACTTGTCTCTCAACAGATTTCCCTCGGCAAGTATACCGAATTGTCGTCAAGTAAAAACTCACAATAGAGTGAGGTCGAATCCCATAGGGATTGATTGGTCAAGCAACTTTAATTGGAGGAATGTTCTAGTTGAGCTAAGCAGAATTTGATATGAGAATTACAGGAAATTAAATGGCGGGAAAGTAAATGGCAGAAAATGTAAATGCTGGAAATAAAGAGCAGAATATAAATGACGGAAAGTAAATTGCAGAATCTTAAATGGGGAATGGGGAATTTAGCATGAAAGTAAATGGCAGAAACTAAAGAAAATGGGTAAGATCAGAAATGGGGAATTCATTGGGCTTAGGAGAGGTTGCATTCTCCGTATCAAGTTCATTCTCATCTCTTCCTCAATCAATGAATTCATTGATCTCCTTGGCAATCTTAAGTGATTGAATTCTAATTCCTTGGTAACTCAATCTCTCAAATCTTGATCAATAGCCAATTCCTTGGTCTAATTGCTCATGAGAAGAGATGAGGTGCGGTCACTGATTATACCACATGTATTTCCAAATCAAAGTATTGGGAGAATTATATGTCACCATATCCGCCCAAACCCCAATTTGGTCCAACATGAGAAAGCATTTCTAGCATGATCTCTTCATTCCTCTTCCAAGGTTCAGAAGAGATCTAAGTATGAATAATTTCTTTTCCAAGACAACTATCCAATTGGATGAAGATTGAAAGCTTTCAAGTAAAATTAAGAGAAAAGAAAGAAGAAGAATAATGAAAACTATTATTGATCCATCAAATTACAACAGAGCTCCCTAACCCAATGAAAGGGGTTTAGTTGTTCATGGCTCTAGGAATGGAAAGCAAAGATGGAGAGTACATTCTGAAGTAAAACTAGAAGTTGCAGAGAAAGTAAAATGATACAGAGAGTAGTCCTCTCAATCCAAAAGCTCCTCCCTAGTTCAAAACTACCCCTATATATACTACTCTTCTAATCTTCCAGTTGGCTCTTCAAGTCTTGGATATGGGCCTTTGGATCTTGAGTTGAAACAGTTTGGAATCTTCAGTGGGCTCAGCTTTACTTGTAGAGAAAATGTGAAGTAGGCATGGACTTTGGCTAGGACGTTATTGGCGTTAACGTTAAGTGAAAATGTGGGTTCGAGAATGTTAGTGATAATCACCTTTTGCACTAACATTCCTAGCCCAAGATGAGTTACATTAACTTCAATGTTAGTGGCGCTAACGTGACCACTAACGTTGCCTCTTGATTTATCACGAGCATTATTGACGTTTACCTTTGCCAATAACGTTGCCCTTGGCCCCTTCTTCCCTACGTTAGAGTTCACGTTAGTGTAGCTAACGTGACTCATAACGTGGGTATGCCTCAACTTCGAGAGTGTTAGTGACACTTACCTTTGTCACTAACGCTCCACACACCCTTCTTCCCATGTTAGAGTTCACGTTACTTAGGTTAACGTGACTTCTAACGTAGTAGTGATAGCCATCTCCAACGTTAGTGACAAAGGTGAGTGTCACTAACGTTGGCTCATCATTCCTTTCCTCCACGTTAGCTTCCACGTTAATGCAATTAATGTGGCAACTAATGTGGCTAATAGAGGCTTAGTCCAACGTTAGTGACAAAGGTGAGTGTCACTAACGTTGGCTCTTCATTACTTCTCCCACGTTAGAGTTCACGTTAATGTTGTTAACGTGACTCTTAACGTGGCTAAGTGTGCCCCTCTCCCCAACGTTAGTGGCATTCACTTTTACCACTAACGTTGGAGCTTTACTTTTCTTCCACGTTAGCTTCCACGTTAACGTAGTTAACGTGGACACTAACGTGGGCTATGATGGCTCACGAAAGCGTTATTGGTGTTCACTTTTCTCGTTAACGTTGTAAGCTAGCCTCCTTTCCACGTTAATGGTCACGTTAGTTGGACTAACGTGGCTATTAACGTGGCATCTTCCTTGCTTCCTTTGTCCTGAAATCAAGCAAATAAAGTTCATCAAAGCTAGGTTCTAACCCATGAGATCATGCATCATTCAATTTATCATTCAATTCATGCATAATTTTCATGAAATCATATAAAATTCACAATGTTTGCTTGAATCAAGATGTAAATGATTATTTACCCAAAACTTGCTTATTTCCTAAGAAAGTGCATGAAACCACCCTAAAACCATAAAGAAAAGGTCAGTGAAACTGGCCAAAATACCCTGGCATCAAGTCCATCCTCCAACGTTCGCCATTCTGAGCAGCCTCGGCCTCTCCCTGTCACGGGTTAGTTCTGACACTTTGAGCTTTCTTTTGTGTTTTCACTCTTGCTTTGGAATTTTGAACAATAATTTGTCCATGTCTTCTATTAATTGGGGTTAATTACTGCTGTTTAGGGTTAGAGATTTGATTCATGTGACTTGCTAGCATATGAGCAAGCTCAGCTGGCTAAACATTATTCTGCTTCTGTCATAACTTTTACTACTTGAAAACGTGAGTGTTGATTGGCTAGATAGCTAATTGAGTTAGATTAATTAGTAGATTCTAATTATATCTTTTAAGAGACAATACGAATTAGAGTATATGTACATCTGTGGTTGATCATCAAGAATAAATTGCTCTTTTATTTTGTTTCTCTTAAGTGATGAAACTTGATTGGTTTTAATTAATCTCATCTATCTCTCGTGTAGAATCATAAATATAAATGTAAAATTTCATAAAGATTTCATCATGACGTTAAGATCATTAAAGATATTGTACAGTGAATCAGATAAACTTTATTCCTAATATTTAACCTTAGTTAAACAATATAAAAGAAGAAAAAACATATGATAGTTCAGAATGATCATAGCCTATATGAAAGCATTTTGGATTCAATTTCAAATTCACCACCACTTGCAGATACAAGATCATAGCTACCTTTGCTGTTTAAGTCAAACTGAATTGAACCCTCCTCAATCTTAGGCCTTTGATCAATATTTTCTTCTCTCCTTATTACTTCATGGTAATTATAGAAACCTGAACCATGGACTTTACTATAAAAATCATTCACGTCTGATATGATTTGTTTGCTATCTTTGTTGTTCATGTTTTCCATGAAATTGGACAAGGCAGAGTTAAATTCGGTAAATTGAGCTCTTGATGCTGCTAGATTATTGCCTGAACCTTCCATGGAAAGTGTCCTCTAAGCTTTCTCTAACACAGCTTGCAAATACTTTCCTTGAGCCTCTATTCTCATTTGCAATTTCTTCTGTACCTATTTGTTACGAAGCATGTTTTATTTGTATTTTTCATTTTTTTCAGTTAAACTATGCCAAATTATACTATATTTTTAAGGTTTGATAAAAGTACCAAAAATAAATGCATAAAAATACCAAATGTACTGTTATCTGAATCTTATAAATGATAAATACATCTAGCTGTTCTTCCAGTCTCTTTTAGACTTTAATTTGATGTCTCAATGCCTCTGCTATTGGGATTTCTCTGTTTTGAGACTATGTAAGGGGATTTAGGAGAATTGAGGGAATGTTTGGTGTCAAAGATTTTGGCTTTGGAATTAATGTTGTTGACATTATTAGAGAAAAAGCATGAATCATGTCTATGAACATGGAGCTTCTTCGGTTGTGACTATAATGTTGACATGTTTGGCTAAGTGAGCTTTTTGTTCTGCTTTATTTTTTTTACTACTTCCTTTCTAATAAAATTCCCTTTCAAACTTTGAATCTTCCTGATTTAGTTTTCCTCTATACAACTTGTCTTTTGCCAATTTGATATAATACTTTAAAATTAAAAAATTACCATTTCAGTAAAAATAATGTATGGGGAAGTAAAATATTTTACAATTCTTTTACATCAAAATTGATCTCTCTTACAAAACTACTGTCAATAACAACTATTCACTGTTGATAGAATATTTTTTGGGATCTAGATTAAGCCAATTCATTCCATACATAATTGTACTTAACATCATGATTTAGAAGAGTTAGGGTTGTTGAACCATACTCAGGTGAGAGATTCTATTTCCTGGTAGAACCAAATGAGATTGATGCATGCATGGATGAGCAGTAGAAAAGCAAAGAGATATATGGAGAATTTTGGTTGTCAGAAATTGTGTGGTTAAGATTGAAGCACATGGCTTATTGTACACATTTTATTTGTTAGCTACAACTTCCCATAAAAACACTAATTAACTTGTGAAGATGTGTATATGCCATGTGATTCTTGTTAAGTACTTCCATCATGAAGGACCGAATCTTTCATCATTTGTTCACAAAAATAGTATTTATTTTCAGTTTAACTCTTGCTTCATCATTAGGAAAGAAAGATTCTGATTCTGTGCTAGGAATTGTAAGATTTTACCTTGTTAGAGACCACAATGTTCACTGATTAGGGTCTCGAGGCGAGTAGATTCTTTCTTTTTTCTTTTTATTTACCTGGCATTAAATTAATTGAATAATAGTAAAGTTTAATTAATCTTGGTTGACTTAGGTCATTTTGATGTAGAGCAGTTTAAGGAGCACAGGTTCATCATCCATTTGGTAGTTACTTTGATCTCTTGATTTTTGAAGTTTTGGATTGGAATTATGGAAGAAAAATTAAAGACTTTGTTATAACCATCTTATTTCTTTCATAAAACATCAACTAAATTGGATTAGCTTAATTAAATTTTAAATAATAAGAACTAAATTTTCAGTTTCTCAATTTAGATAAACACAATAAATAAATAATAGTTTAGACTTTAGATGCTAGTATCTTATATGAACTTAAGATTTATACGAATCTTATTGCACTTTAATCAACTACACAAAACTTAAACTTCAAAAATTATTTTAGAGAAACAAGTGTTATGTGTTTAAATTTATTTTAAACCACCTAAGTAATTAAGTGGGGATGGCCCTAATTAATTAAATTTTCATGTCTTGTTTTGTAATATGTTGTTGCCAAATCTAGATTTTGTTAGTTGGACACTAATCTATCGTTGTTAGTCTTCACTATTATTGAGTGGTGTCTGGCTATATCTAGCCTCACCTAAAATATTTGGATTATTACCAAACATTTAAGACACAGAAAAGTGATGGTACCCTGAAAAATAAAGCACTTAATTAGTGATTAAATTAGGAAAGTATTATAATTGTTTATTTATATATTTTTAATTGTCTTTTAAATCTAACTTTCAATCCTATTATGTTTTCCATTTTTTAAGATATTTTGAAGATTCTATTTTCTGTACATTATGATTGTTTAGTTATATTTCTTGACCTTTTTTTTTATTTTAACAATTTTTCCTTTGTTGTTTTTCAATTTTTAAGGAAGCTTTTCTTTATCTTTTCATCTTTTGGACTTGGAACCAGCAATTCTTTCTACAAGTATTCTTTTAAGAAAGCGTAGAATTTTGTAATGAGTAAGCCTCCTCCCCAATACCTTTCTACATGATTTTGCTTGCAATATATTGTCGAGTTTATTACGTATAGTACTCTCCCATATCATAACTGTGATAAACGGTTACTGGTTTTCTTGACACACACCCCATTTTTTCTTTTTTTTTTTTTAGTTCTATGTAATTTTCTACTATTTATTTATTTCTTTATGCTATTTAATTTATTTAGACATTGATAAGAGCTGGATTACAAAGCCACGAGGTAATGTAGAATATAGGGATGGTCTGAATAGGTTCCTTGACTTTGCATTTGCCAATGCATCATCTGACGGGATGATACATTATCCATGCGCTTTGTGTGGGTTCCGGTTTTTCCTAACTAGAGAAGACGCCTACGATCATCTTCTGATGAAACCCTTTTCCCCTAACTATACCTTTTGGTTACATCACGGTGAGAGGATTGATGAGCGGATAATTTATACGCTTTTTGGCATTGTTTTTAGTATGTTTTTAGTAGGATCTAGTCACTTTTAGGGATGTTTTCCTTAGTTTTTATGTTAAATTCACATTTCTGGACTTTACTATGAGTTTGTGTGTTTTTCTGTGATTTCAGGTATTTTCTGGTTGAAATTGAGGGACTTGAGCAAAAATCAGATTCAGAGGTTGAAGAAGGACTGCTGATGCTGTTGGATTCTGATCTCCCTGCACTCAAAATGGATTTTTTGGAGCTAAAGAACTCGAAATGGCGCGCTTCTAATTGCGTTGGAAAGTAGACATCCAGGGCTTTCCAGCAATATATAATAGTCCATACGTTGGCCAAAAATAGATGACGCAAACTGGCATTCAACGCCAGCCTTCTCCCCAATTCTGGCGTCCAGCGCCAGAAAAGGATCCAAAACCAGAGTTGAACGCCCAAACTAGCACAAAAGCTGGCGTTCAACTCCAAGAAGGACCTTTACACGTGCAACACTCAAGCTCAGCCCAAGCACACACCAAGTGGGCCCCGGAAGTGGATTTATGCATCAATTACTTACTCATGTAAACCCTAGTAGCTAGTTAATTATAAATAGGACATTTTACTAGTCTTTTTGACCATCTTTGGACGCCTGGTTCTTAGATCAGAGAAGCTAGCCATTCGGCCATGCCTGGACCTTTCACTTATATATTTTTAACGGTAGAGTTTCTACACTCCATAGATTAAGGTGTGGAGCTCTACTGTTCCTCAAAGATTAATGCAAAGTACTACTATTTTCTTTTCAATTCTTCTTATTTCGCTTCTAAGATATTCATTCGCACTTCAACCTGAATGTGATGAATGTGACAATCATCATCATTCCCTATGAATGCGTGCCTGACAACCACTTCCGTTCTACATTCGAATTGGATGAGTATGTCTTAGATCTCTTAATCGGAATCTTCGTGGTGTAAGCTAGAATGATGGCGGCATTCAAGAGAATCCGGAAGGTCTAAACCTTGTCTGTGGTATTCCGAGTAGGATTCAATGATTGAATGACTGTGACAAGTTCCAAACTCGCGATTGCAGGGCATTAGTGACAGACGCAAAAGGATAGTAAATCCTATTCCAGCATGATCGAGAACCGACAGATGAATAGCCGTGCCGTGACAGGGTGCGTTGACCATTTTCACTGAGAGGATAAGATGAAGCCATTGACAAGGGTGATACCTCCAGACGATTAGCCGTGCCGTGATAGGGCATTGGATCATTTTCCCGAGAGATGACCGAAAGTAGCCATTGACAATGGTGATGTATCACATAAAGCCAGCCATGGAAAGGAGTAAGACTGACTGGATGAAGATAGCAGGAAAGCAGAGGTTCAAAGGAACGAAAAGCATCTCCATTCGCTTATCTGAAATTTTCACCAATGAATTACATAAGTATTTCTATCCCTATTCTATTAATTATTATTCGAAAACACCATTATCAATTTATATCTGCCTAACTGAGATTTGCAAGGTGACCATAGCTTGCTTCATACCAACAATCTCCGTGGGATTCGACCCTTACTCACGTAAGGCATTACTTGGACGACCCAGTGAACTTGCTGGTCAGTTACACGGAGTTGTGAACCGTGGTATTAGCATCATGTTTTTGGCGCCATTACCAGGGAAAGAAAGAGCAATGAACTTTACATAATTAAAGTGTAATCACGATTCCGCGTACCAAGTTTTTGGTGCCATTGCCGGGGATTGTTCGAGTTTGGACAACTAACGGTTCATCCTGTTGCTCAGATTAGGTAATTTTCTTTTTGTTTTGTTTTCAAAAAAAAAAAATTTTTAAAAATTTTTCAAAAATTCCTCCTTTGTTTTCGAAAAAAAAAAGGTTTTAAAATAAAAATGTTTTCAAAAGTATATTTTCTTTTCAGAATTTTTAAGAATGAATTCTAGTGTTTCATGAAGCATGTTGAAACCTATCTGGCTGTAAAGCCATACCCAAACTGCTTTGGGATTGGCCTTCAACTAATCACCTCAGTGGAGCCATGCCCAATCCTTCTGGATAGGGTATGTCAGGCGTGTCATGTCTGAGTTACATACTAAAGCTTGGCTGGCTATTAAGCCATGCCTGACCCTTTGATTGGAGCTTTAGAGCATAAGATTCCTGGAATTCATATTAAAAATTTTGGAATCCTTATTTTTGTTTTTCAAATAATTTTCGAAAAAAAAATAAATACAAAAAAATTCATAAAATCATAAAAATAAAAAATATTTTGTGTTTCTTGTTTGAGTCTTGAGTCATGCTACAAGTTTGGTGTCAATTGCATGTGCATCTTGCATTTTTCGAAAATTTCATGCATTCATAGTGTTCTTCATGATCTTCAAGTTGTTCTTGGTCAGTCTTCTTGTTTGATCTTGATGTTTTCTTGTTTTGTGTCTTTTCTTGTTTTACATGTGCATTTTTTATTTATTAGAGTCTAAACATGAAAGATTTCTAAGTTTGGTGTCTTGCATGTTTTCTTTGCATATAAAATTTTTCAAAAATATGTTCTTGATGTTCATCATGATATTCACGGTGTTCTTGGTGTTCATCTTGACATTCATAGCATTCTTGCATGCATCACATGTTTTGATCTAAAATTCTCACGCATTGCATCATTTTTCTTGTTTTTCTCTCTCTTCATTAAAAATTCAAAAATCAAAAAAATATATTTCCCTTTTTCTCTCTCATCAAATTCGAAAATGTGAGTTGGCTTTTTCAAAAATTTTTTAAAAATCAAGTTGTTTCTTGTGAGTCAAATCAAATTTTCAATTTGAAAATCTTATCTTTTTCAAAATCTTTTTCAAAAATCAAATCTTTTTCAAACTTCTTAGTTATTTTCAAAAATTCAAAAAAAAATATTTTTCAAAAATATTTTTCTTAATTTTACATCATATTTTCGAAAATAACAATAACAATTAATGTTTTGATTCAAAAATTTCAAGTTTGTTACTTGCTTGTTAAGAAAGATTCAAACTTTAAGTTCTAGAATCATATCTTATGATTTCTTGTGAATCAAGTCATTAATTGTGATTTTAAAAATCAAATCTTTTTCAAAAACAATTTCAATCATATCTTTTCAAAAATATCTTCTTATCTTTTTCAAAAATTTGATTTCAAAATATCTTCTCTAACTTCCTAACTTCTTATCTTTTCAAATTTGTTTCAACTAACTAACTAACTTTTTTTTTTGTTTCTTAACTTTTTCAAAACTACCTAACTAACTCTCTCTCTCTCATTTTTGAAAATATCTTCCCCCTTTTTCAAAAATTTCTTTTTAATTTATTAATTATTTTAATTTTTAAATCTTAATTTTCGAAAATTACTAACATTTTTCAAAAACTATTTTCAAAAATCACTAACTCTTTTTCAAAAATTATTTTCGAAAATTCCTTTTCTCTCATCTTATTCTATTTATTTATTCGTCTACTAACATCTCATCTCACATCTCAACCCTCCTCACAGTTGTGATTCTTCCATTATATTACATTCTTTGTCTCCCCCTCTTCTTATACTCACACAGGAATCCCTATACTGTGGTATAAAGGATCTCTATTATTATTATTATTTTTCTGTGCCTTCTTCTTTGTTATATGAGCAGGAGCAAGGACAAGAACATTCTTGTGGAAGCAGATCCAGAACCTGAAAGGACTCTGAAGAGAAAATTAAGAGAAGCTAAATTACAACAATCCAGAGATAACCTTTCAGAAATTTTCGAACAGAAAGAGGAGATGGCAGCCGAAAATAATAATAATGCAAGGAGGATACTTGGTGACTTTACTGCACCTAATTCCAATTTACATGGAAGAAGCATCTCCATTCCTGCCATTGGAGCAAACAACTTTGAGCTGAAACCGCAATTAGTTTCTCTGATGCAGCAGAACTGCAAGTTTCATAGACTTCCATCTGAAGATCCTTTTCAGTTCTTGACTGAATTCTTGCAGATATGTGATACTGTTAAGACTAATGGAGTAGATCCTGAAGTCTACAGGCTCATGCTTTTCCCTTTTGCTGTAAGAGACAGAGCTAGAATATGGTTGGACTCTCAACCTAAAGATAGCTTGAACTCTTGGGATAAGCTGGTCATGGCTTTCTTAGCCAAGTTCTTTCCTCCCCAAAAGCTGAGCAAGCTTAGAGTGGATGTTCAAACTTTCAAACAGAAAGAAGGTGAATCCCTCTATGAAGCTTGGGAAAGATACAAACAGTTGACCAAAAAGTGTCCTTCTGACATGCTTTCAGAATGGACCATCCTGGATATATTCTATGATGGTTTATCTGAGGTATCAAAGATGTTACTGGACACTTCTGCAGGTGGATCCATTCACCTAAAGAAAACGCCTGCAGAAGCTCAAGAACTCATTGACATGGTTGCTAATAACCAGTTCATGTACACTTCTGAAAGGAATCCTGTGAGTAATGGGATGCCTATGAAGAAGGGAGTTCTTGAAGTTGATACTCTGAATGCCATATTGGCTCAGAACAAAATATTGACTCAGCAAGTCAATATGATCTCTCAGAGTCTGAATGGAATGCAAGTTGCATCCAACAGTACTCAAGAGGCTTCTTATGAAGAAGAAGCTTATGATCCTGAGAACCCTACAATAGCAGAGGTGAATTACTTAGGTGAACCTTATGGAAACACCTATAACTCATCATGGAGAAATCATCCAAATTTCTCATGGAAGGATCAAAAGCCTCAACAAGGCTTTAATAATGGTGGAAGAAACAGGTTTAACAATAGTAAACCTTTTACATCATCCACTCAGCAACAGACAGAGAACTCTGAACAAAATGCTTCTAATTTAGCAAATCTAGTCTCTGATCTATCTAAGGCCACTGTGAGTTTCATGAATGAAACAAGATCTTCCATTAGAAATCTGGAAGCACAAGTGGGCCAGCTGAGTAAAAGGATCACTGAAATCCCTCCTAGTACTCTCCCAAGCAATACAGAAGAGAATCCAAAAGGAGAGTGCAAGGCCATTGACATAAGCACCATGGCCGAACCCAAAGAAGGAGAGGAGGACGTGCATCCCAAGGAGGAAGACCTCCTGGGACGTCCAGTGATCAATAAGGAGCTTCCCTCTGAAGAACCAAAGGACTCTGAGGCTCATCTAGAGACCGTAGAGATTCCATTGAACCTCCTTATGCCCTTCATGAGCTCTGATGAGTATTCCTCTTCTGAAGAGAATGAGGATGTTACTGAAGAGCAAACTGCCAAGTTTCTTGGTGCAATCATGAAGCTGAATGCCAAATTATTTGGCATTGAAACTTGGGAAGTTGAACATCCCTTGTTCACCAATGAACTAAGTGATCTGGATCAACTGACATTACCTCAGAAGAGACAGGATCCTGGAAAGTTCATAATACCTTGCACCATAGGCACCATGATCTTTAAGGCTCTGTGTGACCTTGGTTCAGGGATAAACCTCATGTCCCTCTCTGTAATAGAGAAACTGGGAATCTATGGGGTGCAAGCTGCTAAAATCTCATTAGAGATGGCAGACAATTCAAGAAAACAGGCTTATGGACAAGTAGAGGACGTGTTAGTAAAGGTTGAAGGACTTTACATCCCTGCTGATTTCATAGTCCTGGATGCTG
Organism: Arachis ipaensis; assembly: GCF_059453495.1. Lineage (NCBI taxonomy): Eukaryota > Viridiplantae > Streptophyta > Magnoliopsida > Fabales > Fabaceae > Arachis > Arachis ipaensis. Next base: position 52,182,521 of record NC_142441.1, read on the forward strand.
GAAAGGAAGAGGATGAATCCATCATCCTAGGAAGACCTTTCCTAGTCACAGCAAGAGCTGTGATTGATGTGGACAGAGGAGAATTAATCCTTCAATTAAATAAGGACAACCTTGTGTTTAGAACTCAAGGATCTCTCTTTGCATCCATGGAGAGGAAGCAGAAAAAGCTTCTCTCAAAGCAGAGTCAACCAGAGCCCCCACAGTCAAACTCTAAGTTTGGTGTTGGGAGGCCACAACCAAACTCTAAGTTTAGTGTTGAACTCCCATATCCAAACTCTAAGTTTGGTGTTGGAGAGTCTCAACAAAGCTCTGCACATCTGTGAGGCTTCATGAGAGCCCACTGTCAAGCTATTCACATTAAAGAAGCGCTTGTTGGGAGGCAACCCAATTTTTATTTATCTAACTATATTTTTCTTAGTTATATGTCTTTGTAGGTTCATGATCATGTGGAGTCACAAAATAAATATAAAAATTGAAAACGGAATCAAAAATAGCAGAAGAAAAATCACACCCTGGAGGAGCATCTGCCTGGCGTTCAACGCCAGAACAGAGCATGGTTCTGGCGCTGAACGCCCAAAATGGACAGCATCCTGGCACTGAACGCCCAGAACAAGCATGGTTCTGGCGTTCAACGCCAGAAATGGCTAGTAGATGGGCGTTGAACGCCCAAAATGGGTACCAACCTGGCGCTGAACGCCCAGAGTTGTGTGCAAGGGCACTTTACATGCCTAAATTGGTGCAGGGATGTAAATGCCTTGACACCTCAGGATCTGTGGACCCCACAGAATCATCTCAGGATCTATGGACTCCACAGGATCATCTCAGGATCTGTGGACCCCACAGAATCCCCACCTTCCTTCCTCATAATCCTAGTTTTTTTTTTCCACATCTTCTTCTTCATCTATTCCTTCTTCTTTTGCTCGAGGGCGAGCAACATTCTAAGTTTGGTGTGGTAAAAGCATAGATTTTTTTTGTTTTTTTCATAACCATTGATGGCACCTAAGGCCAGAGAAACCTCTAGAAAGAGGAAAGGGAAGACAAAAGCTTCCATCAAGGGTCTATAGCTCAGTGGTAGAACATTTGACTGCAAATCAAGAGATCCCTGAGATACCTCAGGGGATACATTTTCTTCCACACAATTATTGGAAGCAACTAAGGGTGGAACATCAAGAGCACTCCATCATCCTTCACGAAATCAGAGAAGATCTAAAAGCAATGAAGGAGGAGCAACAAAGACAAGGAAGAGACATAGAAGAGCTCAAGGACATCATTGGTTCCTCAAGAAGGAAACGCCACCATCACTAAGGTGGATTCATTCCTTGTTCTTATTTCTTCTGTTTTTCATTTTCTGTGTTATGTGCTTATCTGTGTTTGTGTCTTCATTACATGATCATTAGTAGTTAGTAACTTTGTCTTAAAGTTATGAATGTCCTATGAATCCATCACCTCTCTTAAATGAAAAATATTTTAATTCAAAAGAACAAGAAGTACATGAGTTTCAAATTTATCCCTGAACTTAGTTTAATTATATTGATGTGGTGACAATGCTTCTTGTTTTCTGAATGAATGCTTGAACAGTGCATATGTCTTTTGAAAGTTGTTGTTTAAGAATGTTAAATATGTTGTCTCTTGAAAGAATGATGACAAGGAGACATGTTATTTGATAATCTGAAAAATCATAAAAATGATTCTTGAAGCAAGAAAAAGCAGCAAAGAACAAAGCTTGCAGAAAAAAAAAATAGGCGAAAAAAAAAATAGAAAGAAAAAGAAAAAGCAAGCAGAAAAAGCCAAAGCTCTTAAAACCAAGAGGCAAGAGCAAAAAGCCAATAATCCTTAAAACCAAAAGGCAAGGGCAAATAAAAAGGATCCCAAGGCTTTGAGCATCAGTGGATAAGAGGGCCTAAAGGAATAAAATCCTGGTCTAAGCGGCTAAACCAAGCTGTCCCTAACCATGTGCTTGTGGCGTGTAGGTGTCAAGTGAAAACTTGAGACTGAGCGGTTAAAGTCAAGGTCCAAAGCAAAAAAAAAGAGTGTGCTTAAGAACCCTGGACACCTCTAATTGGGGAATTTAGCAAAGCTGAGTCACAATCTGAAAAGGTTCACCCAATTATGTGTCTGTGGCATTTATGTATCCGGTGGTAATACTGGAAAACAAAGTGCTTAGGGCCACGGCCAAGACTCATAAAATAGCTGTGTTCAAGAATCATCATACTGAACTAGGAGAATCAATAACACTATCTGAACTCTGAGTTCCTATAGATGCCAATCATTCTGAACTTCAATGGATAGAGTGAGATGCCAAAACTATTCAAGAGGCAAAAAGCTATAAGTCCCGCTCATATGATTGAAGCTCTGTTTCATTGGTAGTTTGGAATTTATAGTATATTCTCTTCTTTTTATCCTATTTGATTTTCAGTTGCTTGGGGACAAGCAACAATTTAAGTTTAGTGTTGTGATGAGCGGATAATTTATACGCTTTTTGGCATTATTTTTAGTATGTTTTTAGTAGGATCTAGTCACTTTTAGGGATGTTTTCCTTAGTTTTTATGTTAAATTCACATTTCTGGACTTTACTATGAGTTTGTGTGTTTTTCTGTGATTTCAAGTATTTTCTGGTTGAAATTGAGGGACTTGAGCAAAAATCAGATTCAGAGGTTGAAGAAGGACTACTGATGCTGTTGGATTCTGATCTCCCTGCACTCAAAATGGATTTTCTGGAGCTACAGAACTTGAAATGGCGCGCTTCCAATTGCGTTGAAACGTAGACATCTAGGTCTTTCCAGCAATATATAATAGTTTATACTTTGGCCAAAAATAGACGATGCAAACTGGCGTTCAATGCCAGCCTTCTGCCCAATTCTGGCGTCCAGCGCCAGAAAAGGATCCAAAACCAGAGTTGAACGCCCAAACTGGCACAAAAGCTGGCGTTCAACTCCAAGAAGGACCTCTACACGTGCAACACTCAAGCTCAGCCCAAGCACACACCAAGTGGGTCCCGGAAGTGGATTTATGCATCAATTACTTACTCATGTAAACCCTTGTAGCTAGTTTATTTTAAATAGGACATTTTACTAGTCTTTTTGACCATCTTTGGACGCCTGGTTCTTAGATCAGAGGGGCTGGCCATTCGGCCATACCTGGACCTTTCACTTATATATTTTTAACGGTAGAGTTTCTACACTCCATAGATTAAGGTGTGGAGCTCTGCTGTTCCTCAAAGATTAATGCAAAGTACTACTATTTTCTATTCAATTCTTCTTATTTCGCTTCTAAGATATTCATTCGCACTTCAACCTGAATGTGATGAATGTGACAATCATCATCATTCCCTATGAACGCGTGCCTGACAACCACTTCCGTTCTACATTCGAATTGGATGAGTATCTCTTAGATCTCTTAATCGGAATCTTCGTGGTGTAAGCTAGAATGATGGCGGCATTCAAGAGAATCCGGAAGGTCTAAACCTTGTCTGTGGTATTCCGAGTAGGATTCAATGATTGAATGACTGTGACAAGCTCCAAACTCGCGATTGCGGGGCATTAGTGACAGACGCAAAAGGATAGTAAATCTTTTTCCAGCATGATCGAGAACCGACAGATGAATAGCCGTGCCGTGACAGGGTGCGTTGACCATTTTCACTGAGAGGATAAGATGAAGCCATTGACAAGGGTGATACCTCCAGACGATTAGCCGTGCCGTGATAGGGCATTGGATCATTTTCCCGAGAGATGACCGAAAGTAGCCATTGACAATGGTGATGTATCACATAAAGCCAGCCATGGAAAGGAGTAAGACTGACTGGATGAAGATAGCAGGAAAGCAGAGGTTCAAAGGAACGAAAAGCATCTCCATTCGCTTATCTGAAATTCTCACCAATGAATTACATAAGTATTTCTATCCCTATTCTATTAATTATTATTCGAAAACACCATTATCAATTTATATCTGCCTAACTGAGATTTGCAAGGTGACCATAGCTTGCTTCATACCAACAATCTCCGTGGGATTCGACCCTTACTCACGTAAGGCATTACTTGGACGACCCAGTGCACTTGCTGGTCAGTTACACGGAGTTGTGAACCGTGGTATTAGCATCATGTTTTTGGCGCCATTACCAGGGAAAGAAAGAGCAATGAACTTTACATAATTAAAGTGTAATCACGATTCCGCGTACCAAGGATCATAGACGAGAGATCCAGTGGCAGGGAAGAACCTGAACCCACTGTAAACTCAGGAGATCAAATGCGTGACATGGTCCACGACGCATTCAACATGCCGGGACTGCAGAGCGACGATAAAGACTCGATGAATGGGCATGTCGGAGACGTTGCAGAGGGGTTGCCGTACTTATCTGACGAACCTAGCCGCGAGGTTTGTGCCTTTCACGACTTGCTGGAGGATGGCGAGCAGGAATTGTATCTGGGATGCTTAAAATTCTTGAAGCTGTCTTTCTTGGTGAGGCTGTACCATATCAAGTTCATTTGCGGAGTGGGCGACAAGGCTTTTAGTTTGATTCTAGAGCTAGTGGGGGATGCCTTTGAGCATGCAGAGATTCCAAAGACGTTGCACGATGCCAAGAGGATTGTAAGCAAACTCGGTATTGAGTATAAGAAGATAGATGCATGTCTAAATGACTGCATGCTGTATCAGGGCCCCGATCAAGGCCTGTCTAGATGCAAACGATGTGGAGCATCCAGGTGGAAGCAAAAGACACGGAAGAATTCCTTAGTAAGGATCAATGCCTTTGTCAAGAAGAATGGAAAACCTCTGCCGGTGAAGATTCTCCATTACTTTCCTCTGATTCAACGGTTGCAGCGATTATTCATGTCCAGCAAGACATTCGTGGATATGTTGTGGCACGAGAGAGGAACCAACTCTGACGGTTCCTTGAGGCACCCCAGGGACGACAAGGGTTGGAAAGCATTTGACAGAAGATATACTGACTTTTCTGGCGATCCGCAAAATGTTCGCTTAGCCCTGGCCAGTGTTGGCTTTAATCCTTATGGAAACCTCAGTTTAAAGTACTCAATATGGCCAGTGATTCTTATCCCGTACAGCCTAGCCCCATGGATTTGCATGAAACAAACCAACTTTATTCTCTCTATGATTATTCCCGATCTTAAAATGCCTGGCAATGACATAGATGTCTACCTTCAGTCCCTGATCGATGAGCTGAAGCAGTTGTGGGCCGGTGTTGATACGTACGACGGTGAGAAGAAAACATTCAAGATGCGAGCTGCATTGATGTGGACTATCAGCAATTTTTTTGCCTTGGGCAATTTATCTGGCTGGAATACTTACGGCGGGAGAGCTTGCCCCACGTGCAATTTGGATGCTGAGACTAGGTGACTCACCTTCAGTCAGAAATGGTGTTATATGGGTCATCATCGCTTCTTGAATTGCGATCACCGATATAGATAGGATCGGAGTAGATTTGATGGCAAGGTAGAGGATAGATCCCCACCTACCAAATTGACTGGCAGGGATGTCCTGAGACAATTGGAGGGTGTGCCCGTATTACAAGGCAAGATGTAAGCAGTGGGCGGTAAAAGAAGGCGCGGACAGCAGACCGTGGTGCAAGACAAGTCTCCCTGGAAAAAGAGGAGTGTATCCTTTGATCTGCCATACTGGTAGAACAACGAATTACATCACAACCTTGACGTGATGTACATAGAAAAGAATGTATGCGACAACATTGTTTTCAACATGTTGAACGAGAGCGGTAAATCCAAAGACCACCTAAAAGCTCGAAAAGATCTCCAGTTGATGGGCATCAGGCTAGATATGCGGCCACTTGAAGGTGGAAAGTATCCCACTGCAGTCTTTACCATGCAAAATCCAGAGAAGAATGTCTTTCTTAGGACAATCAAGAATGTGGTCTTTCTAGACGGGTACTCTAGCAACATCTCTCACTGTGTTGATTTAAAATAGCGCAAGTTATTCGGCTTGAAGAGTCATGACTGTCATATTCTAATGGAACATCTGCTGCCAATTGCGTCAAAACATGTGTTGCCCACCCCAGTATCCACTGTCTTGGCTGAGTTATCAGCCTTCCTCCGACTAATATGCAGTAAATCCATAGATCCTAAATAACTTCCTCTCCTTCAGGATCGTGTGGTCCACACTATGTGCTACATAGAGATGATATTTCCACCTTTCTTCTTCACAGTTATGGTTCGTCTAACGGTACATTTGGTCGAGGAGGAATGTCTCAGTGGCCTGGTGCATTACCGGTGGATGTACCCAATTGAGAGGTAAAGATCTATGATGAGCGGATAATTTATACCCTTTTTGGCATTGTTTTTACATAGTTTTTAGTATGTTTTAGTTAATTTTTATTATATTATTATTAGTTTTTATGAAAAAATCACATTTCTGGACTTTACTATGAGTTTGGATTTTTCTGTGATTTCAGGTATTTTCTTGTTGAAATTGAGGGACCTGAGCAAAAATCTGATTCAAAGGCTGAAAAAGGACTACATATGCTGTTGGATTCAGACCTCCCTGCACTCGAAGTAGATTTTTTGGAGCTACAGAAGCCCAATTGGTGCGCTCTCAATTGCGTTGAAACGTAGACATTCTGGGCTTTCCAGCAATATATAATAGTCCATACTTTGCCTGGGATTTGATGGCCCAAACTGGCGTCCAAATTCAGCCTAAAATATCTTGGCATAAAACGCCCAAACTGGCACCTGAATTGGAGTTAACGCCCAAACTGGCACCAAAGCTGGCATTTAACTCTAGGAATAGCCCAAGCACACACTAAGTAGGCCCCGGAAGTGGATTTCTACACTATCTGCACTTAGTTACTCATTTTCTGTAAACCCTAGTTACTAGTTTAGTATAAAAACTACTTTTAGTGATTTATTTTACATCCTTGATCAGTTTATGATATCATAGATCATTTTGTACACGCATGGAGGCTAGCCTCACGGCCATGCCTAGACCTCTCACTTATGTATTTTCTACAGTGGAGTTTCTACACCCCATAGATTAAGGTGTGTAGCTCTGCTGTTCTTCATGAATTAATGCAATTACTACTATTTTTCTATTCAATTCATGCCTACTTCTTCTCCAAGATATACTCTTGTACTTAATTTAGTTAAGTCAAAATGAAGGGGTGACCCGTGACAATCACCCAAACTTCGTTACTTGCTTAGCCAAGGTCGCGTGCCTGATAACCACAAAGCGATCTACATGATGTTCAACGTAGTCATTGGATGACAGCTGGAGTATACTCTCTTGGGTTTCTAATCTAAGATTAGAACCTTCGTTGTATAGGCTAGAATTATTGGCAGCCATTCTTGGGGTCCGGAAAGTCTAAACCTTGTCTGTGGTTTTCCGAGTAGGATCCGGGATCCGGAAAGTCTAAACATTGTCTGTGGTATTCCGAGTAGTATATGGGAAGGGATGACTGTGACGAGCTTCAAACCTACGAATGTGGGGCGCAAGTGACAGTGCGCAAAAGGACAATGGTCCTATTCCGACGCTAGCGGGAACCGACAGATGATTAGCCTTGCGGTGACAGCGCAGATGGATTTGTTTTCATCCGAGAGGATCATACAGCTTGCCATGGAAGGAGGTAACGCATAGTTGGAAGAAGGCAGTAGGAAAGCAGAGGTTCAGAAGCAACAAAGTATCTCCATACGCTTATCTGAAAATTCCCACCAATAAATTACATAAGTATTTCTATCCTATTTTATGTTTTATTTATATTTTAATTATCAAAATCCCATAACCATTTTAATCCGCCTGACTGAGATTTACAAGATGACCATAGCTTGCTTCAAGCCGACAATCTCCGTGGGATCGACCCTTACTCACGTAAGGTATTACTTGGACGACCCAGTGCACTTGCTGGTTAGTTGCATCGGAGTTGTGAAGAAGTGTTGAGATAACTATTTCGCCATACCAAGTTTTTAAATCACAATTTTGTGCACCAATCTACATAAGCTTTCTCGACCTGTTTTATTAGGATAGCTATCATCTAGCAATTTATATGCTATGTTCTCAAAGGAACCTATGTTGTCTCAAGCAGTACGTGCGTAACAGGGCACAACCGGAAGGATCGATTGTAGAAGGCTACTTATTAGAGGAGATTCTCACATTCTGTTTGAGATACCTAGATAACGTCGAGAGTAGGATCAACCAATCGACGCACGTTGACGACCGGCTGAGCGATGCTCCGCTGAGCGAGATTGCCAACATGTTCCCAAAGGTTGGAAAGGCGGTCGGGGCAGCTGCATTTTTTACTCTAACAGCAACTAAAAAGCTTCAAGCACATCGTCATGTACTGGTGAATTGCATCGCTGTAGAGAAATTCTTAGAGTAAGTACAGAGCTTGAGTTCTAAAATTATTTAGTGAGCCAATTTGGTGTTGATAGTACTGAAGTTGAACAAACTTTTTCTATGCACAGTGAGTACAGAGCCATCACAAAGAGAAAACTGCAAAATAAAATATGGTCCCAGTCTCACATAGATAGTGTTGTGCATAGAGAATTTTCTAACTGGTTCAAGCATAAGGTAATCTTTAATATCTTAGGATCCTACTGCCATTTGATGCCTTCTTGCCTCTAATGGTTCAATGCCAGGTCCCATTTGGAAGCACTAATCATTTGAACGAGTTGCAGTGGCTCACCTGCGGTCCCCTTGCTCAGGCCAGACGCTATCAAGCTTACAACGTCAATGGATTTAAATTTAGGACCATTTCAAGGAAGGGATGAAAACACAGAATAGCGAGATTTATGTCACTTCAGATACTAGAAGTTATGCAAGTAAACGAGATGCCAATGTTGATGTTAGCAGTGTCTCGTATTACGGGAGATTAGTAGACATTATCGAGCTAAATTATAGCGGTCAATTCGCTGTAGTATTGTTCAAGTGTCTTTGGGCAGACACCACGTCGGGCAGAGGCATCCGGCAAGACGTTTTGGGCCACACCTGTGTCAATTTTGCCACTCCGATTCACACCGGTGATCGAGAAAACGATGAGCCCTATATCTTGGCATTTGAGGCGCGTCTTGTGTTCTACGTGGAGGATGAGGTGGAGAATGGATGGAGTGTTGTGATGCATGTGAAGCCAAGAGATTTATTTGACATGGGCGAAGATTATGATTATTGTGTGGTCGACCTTCATCCAGAGTCTTGTACGACTAGCTTGCCTGAATTTGATGTTGAAGGCCTGCGGTTGACAAGAGACGGCGATTTAGAGGATTCCACTAATGACGGGGTTGAAGATTTTGATGAGGCCGCCGATTCCTAAAATACTATTCTCCATTCAGAATATAGCTCATATTCTTGGAAGTTCTGAATATATACTACTGTCATGATTCACCTACGATAGATAGTGGATTATATTTTAGTCATATCATTAGACAATAGGTTGATTTGATTGAGTTATTTTAGATTTTTTAAAACTTATCCTCTAATATAGAGCTCTTTTATTTAACTGGGCCTTCACAATACTGTTACCTCTCCTTCAAGACTTCTTACAATCACATTTTTATATTGTCCTTGTACATTATTTCTATTTCCATGGACTATCAGGGAAATTGGAGAGCAGAGACTTCTTTCTCATTACCAGAAGCCGTTGGTTCGCAGAGAAGATGATTGATGCGTCTCCATTCTCTTCATTGGACCACGCAACATCCTTTCTAAGGTAGTTGTGGTTTAATGAGTCCCGTATACAATCATAGTTGGATGCCTTCTATGGACACAGTCACCTCTATTGAGCCATTCGTCATGCGCTGGCTTCAATGATGAGGGTTTATTTGCTGCTGTCCAATTTAATTTTGTAAATCCTTTTCTTATTCATGGAAAGAAACCCATATTCATGTGGTTATATTAAAATTTTAGGAATTGCTTCATTGGGACCAAAAGTACCGGGCTAAATTTGGGTTTGAGTTTATAACAAGTACGAAAACGTGGTGTTCACAGAAAATACTTGACAAGGTGAAGGTAAATATTCACGTTTTACCTTGCTATTTATGTAACGTATATAACAGTTCTCTATCTAGATAACTAAATTCTATTATTTGTTTAGTAAAATTAATAAATTAGAGTCGTTAAGCTGAATCACCATTGAGGGTGGGGAATTTAATTGTATTTTATAGAGCAAGATAAACTTCGATCTAGATATGTATGTGTTTGCTAAAAGAAACTTAATAGCATATAATAGAGACCCTTTCGTGGAACTCATGCATATATTATATAGCCTTTTGTGGAACTCAAAAATGGATGGTCTGTGTTCCTTTAAAGTGGCTGCTTAGGGGATAGATTCTCTTCATATGAGATGAGTCTATGTTTCATTTGGTGCTTATATTTGTGTATCTTAAACACCATGTTTGCTATTAGATATTTGTAATGTTACATCCTTTTAAGTCTTTCTTATTCAGAAATTGTAAAACTGAAGCCAACAACCTGCAATAATCTATGCAGGTGTTATAAATTAAATTAGATTCTGAAACTACATGAGGATAAAGTCATGATGATAACTTTGATAAATATATAATGGGAAATTCTCAACCTTGGAATGAATCTGAGTTCTGTGATTACTTAAGCTTATTAGCCTTATCCTATATTAATGGTATTTTCTCTTAAAAAATCAACAAATTTATCCTCTCATATAGAAGGGTTCTAATGCATGGGATTAACGCATGCTTCTCTATTTAGGAATATATATATATAACATTAATGGAAATTGAGTTAGGTGGATTATCAATTCAATTTTATGTAGTAAACTAAACTGTGTGCATGAGGCATAGTTTTTTTTCTGACATGAGCAGAAAGAGCATTCCAAAATGTAAATCCTTTTGCTGGTGTTACTGATGTTCTCTTTCTTTGATGCCATAGTTATCTTGCTTTCTAATCTATTTGCTATCTTAATTAAAAATGTATTTCTTTTACTAGCGAGTCACCTGCTTTCTAATTTTTAGGTTCGGAATCTTTTGAATAATGTTATAATTCATTTATTGTAACTTTCTTACATTGTCTCATGATTTTAAAAACATTATTTGTACATTATTTTTGTGGTGTGTTGTGCAAGCACGCATTGAAAATACTCTTGTTGTTGAACTAGATATTGTAGCACGGGAGGAATTCAAATTCATAGAACATGGACTTGAACGACTATGGGAAGGTAAGAATGACAACTTTTTGGTTGTTGATGTAACATGATTATGCTCATACACTAATTCTTGATATTATGCTTTTATTTTTGGATATGATGTACCTCTCAGGTATATCTCGATCCCAGATTCAAGAGACATCCGAAGAAACGGGAGAGGTGGTTTCGGATTTAGTGGAGAAAGAGGACGTTGTCTCCTCCGATGGACCTGAAGAGGCTGATTCTGCTGGACAAAATGCCTTGATGCTGTCATATAACCTCAATAAAATGATAGAAGAGAATGAGTATCCTTATAGTGGAATGTCTCCTGATAAGAAGAATGCATGGCACCTAGCTATATAGACGACACGATACCTGAATCCTTGAGGATAGTACAGTAGATTATATGCATAGGATAGCCAAGACGTGTTAGTTGAATTTTTCTTGACTTTAAAACTGTTCAGTATCTTAGGAGGGATTGAGAGGATGCTACATTGAATGCCAATGGTCTCCCATCTTTTTAATTTCTACAATTCGATGAAACACTATTATTATTACTCCAATTTGGTCAAACACTATTATTATTATTACTATTATTTTTATTGATTCTAGCATTATGTTAGGTCTGTTGAATAATTAAATTGATGGTGTCAAATGTGTACATGTTGTTCTGTATATCAAATAGTGGCTATTCACCAAATGTTGAACCCACATCAGTAGAAACCTCCCCAAGAAATCAGTTATGAAAATGAGTTACGCAGCAACAATATCATCAAATAGACATAGGTTGCCCAATTTTAGCCTCTTATTAATTTTGAACCAAGAAAAGAGAAGACCCAAGGAAGCACATCATTGCAAAATAAATTTCAAGCTTGTTTTACTATATTGATGTCCAACCCATTCTGATCTACGGCTACATATACATTAAGTGATTGAGAGTGTTGAATACTATTAAGACCCATTCAAGCTTGTTTTACTATAATTATCACTGCAAATATTTATCAAGAGAACATAAATTTCAATTTCTATGAAGTGATTGAGAGTGTTGAATCCAGTTGGGATGTGAAATGGGATCCCACTCGAGTCTTTTTATGTAACCCATGTGTGATGTTGGCTAGGATCGTGTCGTTGAACAACACAGGCTCTTGGCTAACCAAACCCATCTGTTTTTTTAGCCACTTAACTTGAAGTGTTTGGATATCCTTTCCATCAAGTGTACTGTAACCTGAATCAGGGTCATAAAATCTTTGCAGCAACATGGTTATTAGTATTATGGTTATTAGCATTCCAATTTTAAATCTCTATGAGTTGCATATGCCAATATAAACAGTCTTACTCAAAAAGTAGCAGATGATTAAAAGTAAAGAGTGATGTCAACATCAAAGTTAAGATTTCACAAACCTAAATGTAGTGTTATTAAAAAAAACAAAAAGCAATGGCTCAGAATCTCTAGAGGTTTTGAGGTGAGAGCTTGGTCATGATAAAGAATAATGTGAGGTAAATAAATAAATAAAGGTGGGATCCCACAATCCAAAGAAACTTGTTAACTTCTCTCAAAATCCCTCCATTATATTTCTTCGTTCACCACCATAAATCTCTATCATACCACCACTTTCTTTTATATTCTTTAACCATTATTAGCCATGCCACAAAACTGCATAGCACCGAAACCAGAATACAACAATAGTAGTAGTAGTACTCATCATCGCTCTATGGAAGCAGCCTTAGAGAATAATAATACCAGTGAACAACAATCCATACAAAAACTCACTATGTTCCCTATAACATTGAAGGTAACACACTAATATAAATACTATTTATAGTTACTCATTCATGGCATGTATATTAGTGTTGCACAAATACTTTGTGTTTTTTGGTTGAAATTTCCATTTGAGGAATTGGTGTAAAAAGTGTGTTTTTTGTGTTTTTTTTTTTATTAATATTTGCGTATGAGAATATTTTTTTTTGTTATACATTTAATTTGATATCAAAATTAAAAACAAATAAAATACCTGAAAATTAATCTAACAGATATCAAAATTAAATTAAAAAATATTTAAAAATTAATTATTTCCACAAAAAAAGAGAGAAAAATAATTACAATAAGAAAGCTAAGTATTAATTATTATTATTATTATTATTTTACTATTATTATTACTATTATTATTTACACTAAAACACTAAAAAACTTAATAACAACAGCCCTATATATATTTAGTGGAATTTATATTTTAAATTACGCCTCCGTGCGCCCAAATCCTCCCCCCCGCGCGAATCCTTATACATCATCCACCACCTTAGCCCTAACTCACAGTCGTGCACCCATTGAAGCAACCCCTAGTTTAGAGTGGCCCTCATCTACCCCGCCAGCGCATGTCCTTGTCGTCGCCGACGAGGACCCCTCACTCACATCGCTGTCTTGGTAAGCACCAATAGATCTTTCAACTTCCAATTCCTAAGTAATGTAGGCTTCCACACTGCCCAAAAAAGGGATAGCTATATGTTAGTTGGCTTTCTCATCAGTCTTTTTACTAATTATTAATACTATCCATCATGTAATCTGAATAGATTATTATAATGGTATCACTATTATATTAACTTCTACAGACATGCATCCTACTTTTTCAGAGTCCTCGGACCAATATATATATATATATATATATATATATATATATATATATATATATATATATATATATATATATATATATATATATGTTTTTCCTTTTACTTAATTTTATTTGGTTACGACAAAAATAGCTAGTAGGTGGTATGGTATCTAAACACAGATACCAACACATTAGAATATAATTCCATGGCTAATTGCTTGTCTGAGTGAATATATTTGTTGTATTTGATATTAGAGTAATTCACCTTTTTATTGTTATCATGATATAAATTTTTTATTATTATTATTATTATTATTATTATTATTATTATTATTATTATATTTTTTATTTTAGTTCATGATAACAATAAACATATTTTACGATTTATAATTCCTTATTCAGTAGAATAGTTATAATTTTAGTTTATATATTTTAATTTTATTTTTATAATTTTTCAATAAAAGATTCATAACAATATTTTTTATTTTTGTATATTTTCTATGTATTCTTTACGTACTCTTTTAATTTTATTATTGTATGATAATTGAATTCTTGAAAAATCTTCATTTTTCAGCAGCTAATTCTTTAATTATGAATTACGAAAGTATAAATTATGATTTGACTCTCATTCATTATGATTTGTTTTAGCTGGAAAAGAGGTGCCATTTATCTTTTAAGATGGCTAGGAAAGGTCGTTACACTAAAAAAAAGCAAAATTAGGACCAGGATGTCAGCAACCTCACACGGCTCCATCTCCAGCTTCAGCTGCCCACGACTCTGAAATGCTCCCAGACAGCGGTGATAGTGTCCCTGCAACTGCACGCTCGTTCCTTCCGCCATGCAATGTACCAAGGCATGCTCCACAAACTAGCACAACTAACATTCAAAACTCGGAGCCAAGCCATGTAAACTTGGCAGCTAATGCAAATGATGTAGATTCACTTGATCAAGAAGCTGATGACCCCAGTGTTGATTCTAGTGCTCAGAGTCGCAAAAGACGCAAGACTACAGAGTTTTGGGCAGTTAAGATAATCGGTAACGTATTTAATAATTTTTCTTTATCTATCAGATTTAGACTCTATGCTATATATTAATTTTTTCGCATGCTGTCCACAAGGGATACACATATGACGTATTATATTTGGCTTATAGATTCTGACGGCACAATCAAGCGGGCAAGACTAAGTGTGAGGGAGGCTATGGAATGGCCTAACAGTAGGAAGATCATGCTCAGGTTCAACAGAGCAAAGCAAGCAATTGTTGAGTGGCGTGCTTGGTCTGTTGGGAACTGACTATGGAAAATTCCCTATCTGTGAGAGAAGTTGGCGTAAGATTACCACTAAAGACAATGTTTATAACTAATGCATCAAGGTAAATGTTGATATCCCCTTTGAGTTAAATATGCTTATTCTTACAATTTTTGACCAATAATTATTATGTGTGTAGCAAATTTTCCACTTTGATGAAGATATTAAAGAAACTGTCAAGAAAAATATTCTGAAAAGTATGGGAAAGTCTTGGAAGGAAGGAAGGCTGAGGTTGTACAATGCTTTTTACGAGCTAACATTTACGACTGAAGAAAACATTGAGCAACGTCTGCCTGGAATCAATCGAGAGCATTGGAGATGGTTCCTTAACTATCCCGTCGAAGAGGAGAGAAAGGTAATCTACTAACTCATTGGTACACAACATTACAAATTATTTAGCATTGAGTCTTTTTGAATCAGTTTCTAATTGCCCTATTTCTGATGGACCAACAGGAGAAGTGAAGGAAAAACGCGGCTAATCGATCAAAGCAACTATATAGCCACACTGGTGGTTCGAAAAGCTTTGCACGGCGGATGGAAGAAGAGAAACAGGATGAGCAACAGGATGAGTCTTCTAGATTGTTGTCTCAAAATGATTCCATTGCTCAGGTTTTCGGAAAAGAGAAACCTGGTAGAGTACGTGGTATGGGTGCTGGACCGACTCCTAGTCAACTCTTTGGTCCGAATTCACGTGCGCTGGTCAACGGAGTCCAAATAGAGGAGACCAAGAGGAAGCTGCTAGAACTACAAGCAGAGTTGGAACGCGAGAAGTTAAAGAGGAAGGTGATGGAGGATGCTCTGATTTATCTATACCGACGTCTGGGTGAGGAGCTCACACCAGACATCGCTGCAGGGATGAGTTCCATGGAATGATAGATTGGAGAATAATGTATTAGGATTGGAATTATTTTGGTTTAAAGCAAACTTTTTTTGAATTAGGCTATACAACTCTTTGTAGAGATTTGTTTTCTTCGTACTTTCATGAATATATTATTTTATTTTGCAGATAATTTTTTTGTTTTTGATGCAAGTTTGGATTCTAAGGTTGAAAATATTAACTCTTAAAATCATAAAAAATTAAAAATGCCAAAAAAAAGTTCTATGGTATTTTAAAAAAACTATAAAATTTATTTTAAAAAATTCAAATTTTATTCTTTTTTTATTTTTCTTTATTTAGTAGCGGATTTAAACTGCTTAAGAGTGTGAATTTATCTGATTGGTATTGCGGCGGTTTAAAGCCACCGGTAACTGTGCCGAAAACCTTATTTTCGTTTCGGCGGTTTTGAAATCGCCGCAAAACACGCGTCCACTCGAAAACAACAAAGAAAATAGCGGCGGTTTTAGAACCGCCGGTAAACATGGCGAAAATCGTGTCACTCGCATATGCCAGCGGTTTGTTGCACGACAGCCGTTAAATTTTGATTTAGTAGCGTTTATACCGGCGGTTATTAAACGCCACAAACCGAGTGCCGGCACCAATATCCTTGGCGGTATGATAAACTGCCGGTAATTGATTTCGTGACGGTGTAAAACGGCCGCTAATCAAGAAAAAACCGCCGCCATTACGGACCTTCCTTGTAGTGATATGGTTAAAGAAAATTGATACATAAACGTGCACCCATTTTCCAAATTTTCAATGAATATCCAAAACAAATATTTTCATTCACTACCAATGTTTTCCAAAGATTCCTCCACACTTAAATGAAACACACTCCTCAACCTAAGCTAATCAAAGATGCAATTCAAGGTAATTCATGAATTTTCGCTTAAGGTTGTAATGTGCTAATATAAAAAATAATGGGGTAAATAAAACTCAAAGGGGTTAACAATGGTAGATGCCAAGGGTAGGCCATATGGGTTAAGTAAGCTTTAATCAAAGACGGCCTCAATCATTCTCAATGCATTCAAAACATCAATCATTGGAAATAAAGAATCAAGCAAATCTAAGATCGCAATCATAGAAGGAGCATAGCATACAATGAACAAAAATAGTGGTTAAAAATTGTAACCACTCAATATAAGCCCAAAAACTCACAAGGTATTTTGTCCTTTCCTCTTCTATGTTCAATAAAAATCATTGAAGCAAGTTTAAAAGCAATTTTCCAAATTAATTCAATAGAATGCCATAAAACAAAAATTCTTGAAAATTTTTGTTGTTTTTCACCAAAATTATTTCCTATATGTATGTATATATGTTTGTGATGGATGCACATTTTTCAAATTTCCTAGTTCTTTTCCTAATTTTCAACAACCAAAAATTAACATGAATAATTAGAATCAAAATTGAACTAGGCATATGCTATTCACATCATCCAATCACAACCAAAATCTATACTATATACCATGCAAAAATGCATAATGCAATAACTATGGATGAACTAAGATGTATATATATATATATATATATATACACTAGAAGAAAGTGCAATGCAACAATAAAAAACACACCAAATATCTACAAGAAACATAGTAAAAAGAAACAAAAAAAAAGTGCATAGTGTTCAAAAAAGAGAATTTACACCCCAATATGACGAATCCTCCCCCTCACTTAAGCATTTCACGGTCCTCCGTGCACGAACACGATCCGGGGAGAATGTTTCTCAAGGGCCTCCACCTTCGGTTGGTGGATGCGGGGGCTTGGGTTGTGTAGAATTGCCAAGTCCAAAGCATTCTGGGCATCTCCATCCTCAGTGTCCTCCTCCTCTCCCGGCTCCTTGCCTTCATGTCTCATCCTAAAAAAGAATGAATAAAGTATAATTAGAATCATAGGACAAGTAGCACAAAAAAGGTAAAGGAGGGAGCAAATACATTGTATACTTGGAGCTAAAAGAAATCAAATAAGCATTTAATTTAGGAAGTTTTTGCATAGCGGTGCGGTATGATAAAAAGATAAGCCATGTTTGTATTCTAATTATGCACGCGGTTGGAACACACACAACGGCTAGTTAGAAAGGCATCCACGCAGTCAAAATTTAAGCATGAGTTCCTCAATTAAATGGCTTAATAGGCAAGCAATGAATGAGCATCAATTAAGTACAAGCAAACTTAGGAAATTACAACAAGAGTGAATTGAATGTAGGAATTATTGGATATTGAAGTTGTACAAGTGAAAGCGCAAAATTAATAAAATAGCACAACAAGTGGTAACCAATGCAATGATGAAATGACAATTACTTATTCATCCTTAGGAATAATCACATGGTGAAGGTGTTTGTTACAAAAAGTGACAAGTCTTGATAGGAATCAAGTCAAGTCAACTCAAAAAAATGCAAAGCATTAACAAGGAACAAATACCCCGTTATGTGATTATATTGATTTAAAACCCATGATAAACAAGCAATTCAATTCAATTCACTAAATTCAATATGCACTTGTTAAAAATTCGACCAAAAAGAAGTCAAATGTCACTTTTCATCTCAAATTGGTGCTAGCAACTCACAGCATTTAAACAAGTACATTATTGAAATTTCAATCCAAAATAACATCATAATCATTCAAAAGTGCATAATTCTTTATTAGAATGGCAAACAAGGATATAGTTTAACACATATGGTCGTGACAACATATGAATCAAACTCAAGATTCATTTAGGCAATATGTCAAATGCATGGAGTGTAGTGCACATGTTCATCAACACAAGCAAAACTTCAAGCATCAACAACCCATAAATAAAAAATTGAATACTTGCAATTATCAACAAACAAACCATTAAACAAAACATAAGCTAGATTACTAAAGTTAAATTAGGAAAAACAAAAATTAAGCAAGTAACTAAACAGAACAAAGAAGATTAAAACAAGAAAATTGAAAAGTTGAAGGATGGAAAAGAAAAAGATAGGTAACAGTGGCACTTGTGTTAGCCACTGCGAGGCTCACGGCGGCGGAGCTTCGCCGAAGAAGAGAAGAAAGAGAGAAGAGAATAAAAGGAAAGAAGGAAGAAGAAATGAAAGAAAGAAGAAGGAAAAGAAGAAGAAAAGAAAAGAAATAGAGAGAGCGAGAAAGGGGTAGTGGTGGTGGTAGCTCCGGCGGCGGTGGTGGTCGCCGAAAGAAGGGGCTGGGTGATGCGCGAAAAACTTGTCTCTCAACAAATCTCCCTTCGGCAAGTGTACCGAATTTTTCGTCAAGTATAAACTCACAATAGAGTGAGGTCGAATCCCACAGGGATTGATTGACCAAGCAACTTTAATTAGAAGAATGTTCTAGTTGAGCGAATCCAGAATTTAGGTTGAGAGTTGCAGAAAATAAAAATGGCGGGAATGTAAATAACAGAAAAGTAAATGCTAGAATTAAAGGACAGGAAGTAAATGACTGAAAATAAATTGCAGAATTGTAAATGGGAATGGGGGATTTGCTCATAAAAGTAAATGGCAGAAATTAAAGAGAATGGGTAAGATCAGAGATGGGGAGTTCATTGGGCTTAGGAGATGTTGCAATTCTCCGGATCAAGTTCATTTTCATCTCTTCCTCAATCAATGCACTCATTGATCTCCTTGGCAATCTTAAGTGATTGAATTACAATTTCTTGCAATTCAATCTCTCAAATCTTGATCAATAGCCAATTTCTTGGTCAATTGCTCATGAGAAGAGATGGAGTATGGTCACTGATTATACCACATGCATTTCCCAAATCAAGTATTGAGAGGGTTATAGTCACATACCCATCCAAACCCAATTTGGTCTAGCATGAGAAAGCATTTCTAGCTTGATCTCTTCATTCCTCTTTCAAGGTTCAAAAGAGATCCAAGTTTGAATAGCTTCTCTTCCAAGATAACTACTCAATTGGATGAAGATTGAAAGCTTTCAAGTAAAATCAAGAGGAAAGATAGAAGAAGAATAACGAAAATTAGTATTGATCCATCAAATTACAACAGAGCTCCCTAACCCAATGAAAGGGGTTTAGTTGTTCATAGCTCTTGAAAATGAAAACAAAGATGGAGAGTACATCATAAAACTAGAAATTGCAAAGAAAGTAAAATACAGAGAATAGTTCTCTTTTTCTCAGCCTCTAGAACCCTTTCTCAATTCAAAGCTACTCCTATATATACTACTCTTCTCAGCTTCTAGTGTGATTCTTCAAGTCTTGGGCCTTTGGATCTTGAGTTTGAAGCAGTTCCTTTCTTTATTTGGGCTTGGCTTTCCTTGCAGAGAGAAAGTGCGAAGTGGGCGGAGACTTTAGTTCAGGACGTTAGGGGTGTTAATATTTAGTGAGAATATAAGTTTGAGAACGTTAGTGACACTTAACATTGTCACTAACGTTCCAATGCACCCCTTTGCCTCACGTTAAAACCCACGTTAACTAGGTTAACGTGGCATTTAACGTTGCCTTGTTAACCTTCGAGAACGTTAGTGACACTCAACATTGTCACTAACGTTCCAGTGTGCCCCTTCTTGCTTCACGTTAAAGCCCACGTTAACTAGGTTAACGTGGCTTCTAACGTGGCCCTTGCCATCCTTCGAGAACGTTAGTGACATTCAACATTGTCACTAACGTTCCAATGTGCCCCTAGGTCTCACGTTAGAGTCCACGTTAACTAGGTTAACGTGGCTTCTAACGTGGCCATCCTTAGCCATCCCAACGTTAGTGACAATGTTGAGTGTCACTAACGTTGGCTCATCCTTCAATCCTCATCGTTAGCTTCCACGTTAACCAAGTTAATGTGGAAGTTAACGTGACTCTTGGGGGTTGTGTGGTTGCTTCAACGTTAGTGACAATGTTGAGTGTCAGTAACGTTGTCGACAACTCTTCATCCCTTACGTTAGTTCCCACGATAACCAAGTTAACGTGGGAGTTAACGTGGTACTTTGCACCATCGGCCAACGTTAGTGACAATGTTGAGTGTCACTAATGTTGGCTTCTCTTCCCCCCTTAACGTTAGAGGCCACGTTAACTAGGTTAACGTGGCTTCTAACGTGGCCACTTATGAGTAATTGCCAACGTTAGTGACAATGTTAAGTGTCACTAACGTTGGCTGAACTTCTCTTCTCCACGTTAGAGTTCACGTTAACTTAGTTAACGTGACTCTCTAACGTGGGCATTGATGGCTTTTTGAGAGTGTTATTGGCAATCACTTTTCTCATTAATCTTGCAAGTTACCTCCCCTTTTCTTGCTTCCTTTTGGTCCTGAAATCAAGCAATAAAGTGCATCAAAGCTCTAGTCCAAGTCATGAGTAATGCAACATAATATTTGTCACTAAACTTATGCAAAATCCTCATGAAATTATGTGAAATGCACAATGTATGCTTGAATCAAAGCATAAGTGAATATCTACCCAAAACTAGCTTATTTCCTAAAGAAATGCATGAAACTAACCTAAAAATAGTAAAGAAAAGGTGAGTGAAACTGGCCAAGATGCCCTGGCATCACAACACCAAACTTAAAGCTTGCTTGTCCCTAAGCAAGTACTGGAACAAGAGAATGATGAATGGAATATCCAGAGGAATGAGTCATTCTTGTGGAAGTTATGTTACTGATTTTATGGTGGTTTCATGCATAGCAACTTAGGTTCATTCCATTACTGGCTTTCAAACCTTTATCATGTCTTAAAACACCCACTTTGTTTATATCCCATGAGACCTTTATTCATTGATCCTTTTATTATTGTTATTTCAAGGGTTGTTTGTGTTATTTAGGCTAAGTGCTCTGTAAGGGGGCAACTCTTTAAGATAAGCTTTCAGCCAACACTCCCGAACCAGTTGGTTCAAGGTGCTAGGTGTTGAGACACCCCTAAGGACTTACTCCCTCAAGTCTATCCCCCATAGATACACACTACAGGCATTTAGTTTATTTATTTTCTCTTCTTGAGACCTTGGTGTCCAGCACCTCTTTGGGTTACTAAATGTTCTGTAGTGAAGGTTACTCTTGATAGTGGACTTTCAGCTGATAATCCCGAGTTAGTTAACCCAAGTTACCAAGTGATAAGGCACCCCTAAGAGCTTATTCATCTAAGTAGATCCCTCACACAGGAGCACCACAGACACTTGCCTCAAGATTAAAACCATTGATGCCTAGCCTTATTGCTTACTCTTTTTCTTTTGTTTTTCACTTCCATTGTTCTTTCCCTTTTCTCTTCTTAGGATCTTGTTATTAACATAGTCTCATGAGTGTATCCAAAGAAAAGTATTTAGGCCAGATAATTGTCATCCCAGCCTTGTGCTTGAACCCACTTAGCTAACTTATGACTACCCCAAAGATTCATGAATGCACTTCCACAATATGAACTCTACTCTGGTCTTTTAAAAACATAATCATTCTCTTCTTTAATTTGATTTAAATTGGACAAGCTTACAAGTAAATAAGGGAATGATGCAGTGACATTTAAACTAGAAATTATGGACCTATTCAGAAGGAAAACTTAAAAGACAGAATTTTAAAAAGTTTAAACATAACATGGAAGCAGGTTCTATTTCATACAAGATCTTCCTTATTTAAAGCATAGAAAACAATGGACTAAAAAGAACTCCACCACCTTTTATTCATGTGGATGTCCATGCTCCCATCCTTGTTTGTCCTCATTGTGTCTCTCTTGAGTGCTTGTACTTCCACTTCCCTTGCCTTTTCCAAGCAGCTTCCTCCAGAAACCACTATCTTCCATCTTCTTCTTGAGTGTCTCCTTTTGCTGTTTCACTTTCCTCTCTTCTTGTTCTACAAATTCTTTTTGGACCTCATCATATGTAGGGATGGCATAGTGTAGCTGATGCATATTACTGGTCATGTAGTTCAACTCAGCTTGAGTGTTTACATAGAACTCCTCCCTATGTAGTTGCCTTCCTTCATTGAGTACACTGAACTCGTTAAAAGTTTTCATTTGGGCTATCTGCCGCTGGTTGAGTCCTTGCAAGTGCTTCTCTTGAATCTCTTGCCTCTCATTCACTTGGTTGATGGCTTGAGTGAGCTGGGAGTATTGTTCCTGCTGCTGCTCCATTTGTTGTTTTTGCCATGCTTCCTATTGGCTCAGCCGGTTCAGTATTTGCTCTTGTCCTTCCATATGTCTCTGTCCCAAATCTTCAATGGCTCTTAGAAGGTGAGTTATATTCAAGTTGGCTGGGTCATGATGCTCTTCTTGTTGATATTCTTCCTGATGATATTCCTCTTGATGAGCTTCTCCCTGGGCCCTTTGCCTTCCTATATGTGGCCTTCTTAGTTGCTGAGCCGGTGTGGTATAGACCATTCGCTCGAGTGTGACTGGCCTCCCTGGGTTCACCCAGTCTGGGCTGCTGTCCTTAAATATTACCTTGGCCTTGTTGCACAAGCGGAGAATGGTGCTGGGGTACCAAAGTCTGGCACCTGAGTCAGCTTTCTCAGCTGACTCTTGAATCCCTTCGGTAATGAGCTCATGCACTTTGATTTTCCCACCTTGTACTAACCATTGTACCATAGTGGCTCGATTGATGTTGACCTCTGAATTATTAGCAGCTGGTAGGATGGACCTCCTTACAAGCTCAAACCACCCTTTGGCTCCAGGGTGAAGGTCTCCCCTTTTTATGAATTTTGGTCTCCCATCTGAGTACCTCTCCCAGTCAGCGGCTATGACACAGATATCTGATGCTATCTCTGAGAGCTCATCCTTATCGGGGCTTCTACTTATCCTTGCCTGATAACTCTCCTCATCAAAATGAGGTGATTTCAAGTGAAGAGCTCTTGTTATGGCACTTGGGCTGAAGTCCACCTCCCTTCCTCTCACATAGCTTTTGAAGGTTGGGGCTTTGGTCTTATCCTCTCTAACTGCATTTGCATAGAATTCTTTGATGAGGTTTCCATTGATCTTCCCCTCTGGACTGGTGAGCAATTGCCACCCCCTCTGTTCGATTTTTCTCCAAATCTGTCGTGATTCATTGGTATTGATTTGGAAGATTAACTCTGGCAATATCTTTCTGGCCCTTATCCGCTCAAATTCATGCTCATGAAAGGCAGTCTTGAATTTCCTGTCATCAAAAGGAGCACTCTCCATAGGTTCCTTCCTCTTTGCCTCTTTGAGCTTGATGATGCCATGACTTGAGTTGTTGTTTGAGGGGGGTTTTAGGCTTCGGATAGATGAAGAGTGTGTTGGTTAAAGCAATGTGTGATGAAGGGTTTAGTGTGCCAATAGAAGTGTGGAGAGTGGGGATTTGAATGTGAGGAGTGAGCATGCACTAAGGTTAACTTATATAAGAAAATCATGAGTGAATGAAGGGTGTGGATTGCATGAATGTTTACTAGATGGACGGATGGGGTTGTTTATGAAGGAAAGACAAGGATCATCACTTTAATGAGAGTGATTGGTTCGATCTTCAAGGGTCTTCTTTCTCCAATGTTGCATGGCAGCGTTTCCCCATGCGTTCCCTCTTGAGACATGTGTGTAGTGCTCTTCATTAAGTGGCGAAATCTCCCCCATTTAATTGTCCAATCAATCCCTTTTCATGCTTCTTTTCCTTTCCTATAAAGATTTGAAATAAGGAAATTAATATCACAAAAATAATTTAAACTCTACAGCTAGAATAAAATGAAAGAAAGGATTTGATTGTTTATTTATGAATTCCAACTAACTAACTAACTATTGGTGGGTCCTTATATGCATTTTGGTGGCACCATGAGGTGACACCAAACTTAGTTTGAAGCAATGTGATGAAAAATTTTGTTCAAAGCTCGCAAGACTAGCATGCATCTTGGTTTGCTTTGAAGACCAAACTTGTTCTTCACTATATACTGCATGATAAAGCTTTCACTAAATGTTTGTCAAGTTTGGGTTGAAATTCATAAACATTGATTTATTCATTATTTTAAAAACATATAAAACATGGGTTGCCTCCCATGAAGCGCTTCTTTAGCGTCACTAGCTTGACGTTTTTCCTTCATCAGGGTGGTTGGTAGTGCTTAAAGTCCTCCCCTCTTGCTGTAGACTTGTATCCATTGGTTGGATCAATGATCTCCACATGTTCCAGGGAAAGAACTCTGTTGATAGTGAAAACCTTAGGTAATTGAGATGGCACAGTAGGGAGATTAGGGGAAATATCTGGGAAGTAAGCTGAGACAACTCTATCCCCTGGAGAGAAGTCTTCCGTAGGGATCTTCTTGTTCCTCCATCTCCTTGGTACCTTCTTCTTTGTTTCTTTTGAGGTTGCCTTCCCCTTGGTGACCTCTTTTCTCCAAGGAGTTATGATGCTGTCTTCACCTGCCTCTAGAGGTTTGGGTTCCTCCAACTTTTCCTTGAGCTGTGGCAATTGCTGTTTTCCTTGTTTATCAGTTAAGGGGATCTCAGAATGAGCTGGCTGTGCTTCAGTGCTTTTTTTTTTCTTTCAGTGTCTCATTATCATCTGTACTCAGTTCCTTGTCCTCTTGATCTGTTTCTTGTGAGAGTTTGAAGACATTGAAGCTGAGTCGTTCATCATGGATTCTCAATATTAGCTCCCCTTTCTCTACATCGATAAGTGCTCTGGCTGTAGCTAGAAATGGTCTTCCTAATATGATTAGATGAGTGTGACTTTCTTCCATGTCCAGAATGACAAAGTCTGTTGGGAGAAAGTACTTCCCAACCTTTAGCAACACATTTTCCACCACTCCTATTGCTTGCTTTTGAGTTTTTTCAGCCAGTCTGATAATGACATCTGTGGGCATTATCTCATTGATTTGCAGCCTCTTCACTAGGGATAAGGGCAGTAAGTTGATGCTGGCCCCCAAATCACATAGTGCTCTATCGAACATAGTTTCACCTATGGCACATGGGATGTGAAAACTCCCTGGGTCTCTTCTTTTCGTAGGCAGCTCAGGTTGAATAAGGGCACTACATTCCTTGTTCATCACTATAGTCTGGCCTCCTTTGAGTGAGCTTTTCCTGGGAAGAAGTTCCTTCATATACTTGATGAATGCAGGAATTTGTTGAATTGCCCTGATGAATGGTATGTTTACATGCAGAGATGCAAACAAGTCTAGGAACCTTGAATATATTCTCTTTCCCACAGCACCATTGAGCAGTTGAGGGAATGGTGCATAGAGCTTCAACAGCTCTTGTTGTGAGATTTCTGGTTCTTTGTGATCTCTATCCTCCTCTTTTGTTGAGTTGTCTTCAGGTTGTTTGCACATTTTGCCTTGCTTGTCTTCAATCTCTAGATCACTTGTAGTGACCATTTTGTAATCTTCCCATCTTACTTTCTTTGCTTCTCCCTTGGGGTTTTTCTCCGTGTCACTTGGGAAGCTATTAGTAGGTCTGGGAATCTTCTCAGCTAAATATCCCACCTGGAATTCCAGCTTCCTAATGGTCTCTCCCTGGTTCTTAATATTGGCTCGCACCTCCTCTTTGAACACCTTATTTTCTTGAATCTCTTGGCATATTCCTTCAAGTAAGGCTTCAATCTTAGAGAGCTTGTCATCAATTGATGAGTGATTCGGAGCAGATGTGCTGTTTTGGTTTTGATAAGTGTGTGGAGAAGTGTTGTTGTGGGGGTGTTGAGATGTCCTATGGGTGAATTGCTGGTGAGCTCCATTGTTGTTGGAGTTGTAACGTCTCTGGTCTTGGTTTTGATCTTGCTCGCTTCCCCACCCAAAGTTTGGGTGGTTTCTCCATCCAGGGTTGTAAGTCTTGGAGTATGGATCATAGTTTTTCCTTGGTGAATTCCCAATGTAGTTGGCTTGCTCCTGACTCCCCTCTGCTTCTTCATTCACTCCTTCTTGGATTGTTGATGAAGATGAGATTGCTGCTACTTGGTTCCTCTCCATCTTCTTGGTGTGGTCAGCCAGCTGCTGGGTAATGAGCTTGTTTTGGGCCAACAGAGCATCTACATTGTTTAGCTCTATCACTCCTCTTGTGTTCCCTCTTTGGGAAGCATAGAAGTAGTCATTTTCTGCTACTGTTTCAATAACATCTATGGCTTCCTCAATGGTCTTCTTCTTGTTCAAGGATCCTCCAGATGAATGGTCTACGGCCTTCTTTGACTCATAGGATAGCCCTTCATAGAAAATGTGCAGCTGCACCCATTCGTTGAACATGTCAGATGGACACCTCCTTGTTAAGTCCTTAAACCTCTCCCATGCTTCATACAGAGTCTCACCATCTTGTTGCCTGAAAGTTTAAACCTCAGCTCTCAGCCTATTGATTCGTTGAGGAGGGTAGAATCTTGCTAAGAATTTGTTCACCACATCCTCCCAAGTTGTCAAGCTCTCCCTTGGAAAGGATTCCAGCCACTTGGCCGCCTTGTCCCTGAGTGAGAAGGGAAATAAGAGCAATCTATAGGCGTCAGGATGAATACCATTAGATTTTACTGTGTCATATATTCTCAGGAAGGTGGTCAAATGTTGATTGGGGTCTTCTTGAACACCTCCTCCAAACGAACAGTTGTTCTGAACAAGGGTGATGAGCTGTGGTTTAAGTTCAAAGTTGTTGGCATGGATTGTTGGCTTTTGGATGCTACTTCCACAATTGCCTGGGTTTGGATTGATGTAAGAGCCCAAAACTCTTCTATCCTCCCCAGCATGATTTGCTCCACCTCCTCTGCCATGGTTGTGAGTCTCTTCTTCATGATGATTTTCCATGTTTTCTTCCATGTTTGGTTCAAAGTATTCCTCAACGTGTTCCTCCTCTTCTTCAGCACCAACTACACGTTTTTCTTTTGCCTCCCTCCTTAGTCTAAGGAAGGTTCTCTCAGGTTCAGAATCAAAAGAAGTTGAAGCCCCGCTTCTTCTCCCTGTCATACAACCAACACGTACAAGCAAAGAAAATAGGTGCAGACAGTATTTGTGTCAGAATTACTGTTAGTTGTGGGTGATGCAATATATCAAACAGTTAGTGGGTTAGCAAACAGAATTGAAAATAACAAAGAAAAACAAAAGAGTAGAGGGGGAAGGGAAGAAGTTTAACTAAAACAAAAAGTAAATCACTCAAACAGAAAAATGAAATTCACAAAATAAACATGCTCAATCTAGTGATCTTCCAATTTAATCATTGTTGATGCACAATCAATCCCCGGCAATGGCGCCATAAACTTGATGCGCGGAAAACTTGTCTCTCAACAAATCTCCCTTCGGCAAGTGTACCGAATTTGTCGTCAAGTAAAAACTCACAATAGAGTGAGGTTGAATCCCACAGGGATTGATTGATCAAGCAACTTTAATTAGAAGAATGTTCTAGTTGAGCGAATCCAGAATTTGGGTTGAGAGTTGCAGAAAATAAAAATGGCGGGAATGTAAATAACAGAAAAGTAAATGCTAGAATTAAAGGACTGGAAGTAAATGACTGAAAATAAATTGCAGAATTGTAAATGGGAATGGGGGATTTGCTCATAAAAGTAAATGGTAGAAATTAAAGAGAATGGGTAAGATCAGAGATGGGGAGTTCATTGGGCTTAGGAGATGTTGCAATTCTCCGGATCATGTTCATTTTCATCTCTTCCTCAATCAATGCACTCATTGATCTCCTTGGCAATCTTAAGTGATTGAATTACAATTTCTTGCAATTCAATCTCTCAAATCTTGATCAATAGCCAATTCCTTGGTCAATTGCTCATGAGAAGAGATGAAGTATGGTCATTGATTATACCACATGCATTTCCCAAATCAAGTATTGAGAGGGTTATAGTCACATACCCATCCAAACCCAATTTGGTCCAGCATGAGAAAGCATTTCTAGCTTGATCTCTTCATTCCTCTTTCAAGGTTCAAAAGAGATCCAAGTTTGAATAGCTTCTCTTCCAAGATAACTACTCAATTGGATGAAGATCGAAAGCTTTCAAGTAAAATCAAGAGGAAAGATAGAAGAAGAATAATGAAAATTAGTATTGATCCATCAAATTACAACAGAGCTCCCTAACCCAATGAAAGGGGTTTAGTTGTTCATAGCTCTTGTAAATGAAAACAAAGATGGAGAGTACATCATAAAACTAGAAATTGCAAAGAAAGTAAAATACAGAGAATAGTTCTCTTTTTCTCAGCCTCCAGAACCCTTTCTCAATTCAAAGCTACTCCTATATATACTACTCTTCTCAGCTTCTAGTGTGATTCTTCAAGTCTTGGGCCTTTGGATCTTGAGTTTGAAGCAGTTCCTTTCTTTATTTGGGCTTGGCTTTACTTGCAGAGAGAAAGTGCGATGTGGGCGGAGACTTTAGTTCAGGACGTTAGGGGTGTTAATATTTAGTGAGAATATAAGTTCGAGAACGTTAGTGACACTTAACATTGTCACTAACGTTCCAATGCACCCCATTGCCTCACGTTAAAACCCACGTTAACTAGGTTAACGTGGTTTTTAACGTTGCCTTGTTAACCTTCGAGAACGTTAGTGACACTCAACATTGTCACTAACGTTCCAGTGTGCCCCTTCTTGCTTCACGTTAAAGCCCACGTTAACTAGGTTAACGTGGCTTCTAACGTGGCCCTTGCCATCCTTCGAGAACGTTAGTGACATTCAACATTGTCACTAACGTTCCAATGTGCCCCTAGGTCTCACGTTAGAGTCCACGTTAACTAGGTTAACGTGGCTTCTAACGTGGCCATCCTTAGCCATCCCAACGTTAGTGACAATGTTGAGTGTCACTAACGTTGGCTCATCCTTCAATCCTCATCGTTAGCTTCCACGTTAACCAAGTTAACGTGGAAGTTAACGTGACTCTTGGGGGTTGTGTGGTTGCTTCAATGTTAGTGAGAATGTTGAGTGTCAATAACGTTGTCGACAACTCTTCATCCTTTACATTAGTTCCCACGTTAACCAAGTTAACGTGGGAGTTAACGTGGTACTTTGCACCATAAGCCAACGTTAGTGACAATGTTGAGTGTCCCTAACGTTGGCTTCTCTTCCCCCCTTAACATTAGAGGCCACGTTAACTAGGTTAACATGGCTTCTAATGTGGCCACTTATGAGTAATTGCCAACGTTAGTGACAATGTTAAGTGTCACTAACGTTGGCTGAACTTCTCTTCTCCACGTTAGAGTTCACGTTAACTTAGTTAACGTGACTCTCTAACGTGGGCATTGATGGCTTTTTGAGAGTGTTATTGGCAATCACTTTTCTCATTAATCTTGCAAGTTACCTCCCCTTTTCTTGCTTCCTTTTGGTCCTGAAATCAAGCAATAAAGTGCATCAAAGATCTAGTCCAAGTCATGAGCAATGCAATATAATATTTGTCACTAAACTTATGCAAAATCCTCATGAAATTATGTGAAATGCACAATGTATGCTTGAATCAAGGCATAAGTGAATATCTACCCAAAACTAGCTTATTTCCTAAAGAAATGCATGAAACTAACCTAAAAACAGTAAAGAAAAGGTCAGTGAAACTGGCCAAGATGCCCTGGCATCACTGGATGGTGTAAAGGGGTAGGAAGGGTGAAGAAGGAAGAAAGAAAAGGGGGTGGAAAGTGAAGGCAAAACAGGGCACCCTTCCTGATTAATGCTCAGAACGCGACCTGTGCGTACGCACAAGGTCATGAGCGCAGGCACACAAGGGAAAAGAAGGGTTATGTGCACGCAAAGCAGTGTGCGAGCGCTGAGAACAGAAGGGGTGTTGAGGTCTGTGTGCGTGCACAAGGAGGTGTGCGTGCACACAAGGGTAAAGAAAAGGTTGTTCCCATGCACTCTAGGTGCAT
The DNA here is from genome assembly GCF_059453495.1 of Arachis ipaensis. Classification (NCBI taxonomy): domain Eukaryota; kingdom Viridiplantae; phylum Streptophyta; class Magnoliopsida; order Fabales; family Fabaceae; genus Arachis; species Arachis ipaensis. The sequence goes on from NC_142441.1 coordinate 52,213,086, forward strand.
GCGCTACAAACATAAGGGGTATCGAAGGTTGTACGTGCGCACAAAGAGTTTTTTTTTTTTTTTAGAACAAGGTAAAAGGACATGTGTGCATACACACAAGTTCTGTGCGCACACACAAGAGCAAAAAGATTTGGGGTCCACACACACAGCCTGTGCGAATGCTCCCAACAAAAGGGGTTTTGAGACCTGTGCGTACGCACAGGTCTGTGCGTACTGACAGATGTGTGTGTGGGCACACTGCCCTGTTTTTGCAAAATTTTTAATACCTCTAAGGCAGCAACATGACTTCCAAAATAGTTTTTTCAATCCCAAAATCATTTTAAAACCCCAAAAACATGTTATTCCACTAAGATTACCTAATAAGCGCCAAAATGCAACTAAATTAAACCTAGAATTGAACCAAACTGAGCTAATCAAAGGGACAAAATTCAATAAGCAAAAGCTAAAAGAAGAGAAAGGTTGGAAGGATATTACCATGGTGGGGTGTCTCCCACCTACCACTTTGGTTTAAAGTCCTCAAGTTAGACTTTTGGTTGAAGCTTGATGACAAGTCATCTTAGTGTAGTTTCACAAGCCTTTTTCATTAGCTTTTACTTGGTTTTCATGCATTTCTTAGGTAATAAGTAAGTGTTTGGATGAGAAATTCATGCTTGTCTTGATTCAATCAAACATTGTTAATTTTATGCATTTTCATGAGATTTTTGCAAGATTTAGTTGATATTATGAATGATGCAAAATCTGGTGATTATTGCAAGGCTTTGATGCATGTGTTTGATTGATAATAGGTGGAAAAGAAGCTAAGGAAGGGAGAGCAAACAAGTAACAAAAGGGTCATGGAAAGGAGCAAAAAAAAGGAAACAACATTGGTGGCCAAAGTTGGCTCAGCAACGTTGATGAAGAATAGGAGAGACCAACATTGGAGCCAAAGTTGGTGCTCCAACGTTAGGTCCAACGTCCATGCTTAAAGAGGTGCAAAGTTGGAGCCAAAGTTGGCCTCTAACTTTGCCTCAAACATTGGCCAAGAAAGGTGCATAGTTGGAGCCAAAGTTGGACTCCAACTATGCCTCAAACTATAAGCAAGAAGGCAACGTTTGAGTCTAAAGTTGGACCTCAAACGCTACCTCAAACGTTGGCCAAGAAAGGTGCATAGTTGGAGCCATAGTTGGAACCAACTATGCCTCAATCTTCAATTCAAGAGACCATAGTTGGAGCCAAAGTTGGACTCCAAATATACGTCCAACGTTGAGGTAAAAAGGGGTGCCAATGTTGGAACCAACGTTGGTGGTCCAACGTTAGGTCCAATGTCTTCGACAAAATCTCAAAATTTGAAGTTGGAAAAATTGCATTAACACGCTCTCGTGGGCGATGCGTACGTGTGAGCATGGAAAAATTGCAACCAACGCATATGCGTAGGTGACGCGTATGTGTGACAATACCAACGTTGGTTATCCAACGTTAGGTCCAATGTACGCGATGCCATCCTTGGAAAAATTTTGATATGACGTGTACGTGTCGATGACGCGTATGCGTGGAAATGGAAAAATGGCAAGTGACGCGTATGCGTGGGTGGATTGGCAAATTTACAGCCTTCGCGTGTACGCGTGGGCCACACTAATGTTGAGTCAAACGTTGCTGGCAACACCCAGAATTCATTTTTTTAAGTGACGTTTGACCCAATGTTTGCCCATAAACATGAACTCCAACTTCAAAGCCAACTTCAATACAACATGGTACCATGCAGAGGATAAACGTTAATGTGCAAACGTCCTCATTAACGTCACTAAGGGCCACTCTCAACTAGCTTCAACAAAGGCCAACGCCCAAATCCAAGACTTGAAGAGATAAAAGAAGAAATTGTATAAATAGAGGAGAATTTGAGTTAGAAAAGAGGACTGGAAGGCTGGGAGTCAGGGAACCCAAATTGGGAAACTCTGCACTCATTTTTCTCTTGTATTTTCTTCACTTTTTTTTCTCAAATTTTTGGCATTTCTTCTTTTCTATTTTACTTGAGCAATGATGAACTAAACCCCATTCTCATTAGGGGGAGGAGCTTTATTGTAATCATAATGAATCAATGAAATTCTTCTTCTTCTCAATTCATTTGTGTAGCTATAGGATAACTTCTGTTTTGATTGTGAATTATTCACTCCGGAAGGGGGTTTGATTCAATTGAATGCTTGTGTGAGCCTCGGAAGGGGAATCACTTGCATTAGAATTGGAGCTCTATCCTTCACAATTCTGTTGATCAGCACCATTTGGGAGGAATTGAGATCTTGAGAGTTAGTGTGGCTTATGGATGAGAGACATGCACTTAACCTCTTCTCATGATAATTAGATCAAGGAATTGGCAAGATTGATTGGGATTAGAGAGATTGGATTGTCAAGGAATTGGGATCCAATCAATTTTAATCCGCCATAGATCTACTCATATGATTGAGAAAGGAGTTGAGACCCATTTGATTCGTGATGGATTATGATAAGTCCAATCCCTAATGAATCATTCTCTTTGATTTTCTTCAATTTAGATCTCTCTGAATTTACTCTCATTTGCAATTGTTTACTGCCTTCCTTCATTCCCTACACCCAATTCCCATTTACAATTCTCGCAATTTAAATTTTAGTGCCATTTAGATTTTTCTCTTTTACTTTCTTGCAATCTAAGATTCAAGTCATTTACTCTTCTTGCAATTTAAGATTCAGCCCATTTACAATTTCTTGCAATTTATTTTTCATGCAATTTAAGTTTATTTCCATTTAAGTTTTCGTCAATTTACATTAAGCACTTTAGATTTCTTGCAATTTACTTTCTGTTGACAAAATTTCACTCAAATCATCACTTGTTAGCTTAACTAGACTCATCACCATACTAAAATTGCTTGATCCATCAATTCTCATGAGATCGACCTCACTCTCGTGAGTTTTACTACTTGATGCGACCTGGTATACTTGCCGGTTAGTTTGTGCGAATTCAAATTATTGCCCATCAAGTTTTTGGCGCCGTTGCCGGGGATTGATTTAGATCAACAATGATTAAGTAGATGATAATCTAGATTAAACATTTTTCTTTGTTTTTGTTAATCACACAAACCTTTTGAGATTTTGTTTTTGCTAACCTTAACTTCACTCTAGCAACAGAGTGCTTTGCTTGGTTTTTGGTTTGTTTGTGTTGTATGCCAGGAGAGAGAAGAGGTGAGTCCACCTCCTTTGATTCTAAACTAAAGAGAACCTTCTTGAGATTGAGAAGAGAAGCAAGAGGGACGAGAGTGATTAGAGAAGAAGAGTCAGAAGAAGGAGATCAAGAGATGGAGGGTAACCTTCCTAATCCACTAGAGGAGGTGGCCAACAACAATGGTCAGCCTCAAAGGAGAGTTCTAGCTTCTTACACCATCCCCAACCCAAGGAATTGTGGGAGCAGTATCTTAACCCCCAATGTCCATGTTAATAACTTCGAGCTCAAGCCTCAATTAATCACTCTAGTCCAGAACAATTGCCAATATGGAGGAAGCCCTGCTGAAGATCCAAACCAACATCTCTCTATGTTCTTGAGAATTTGTGACACTGTCAAAACCAATGAAGTCCACCCTGATATCTACAGGCTTTTGTTATTTCTATTCTCATTGAGAGACAAAGCCACCCATTGGCTAGAAACCTTCCGAAAAGAAAGCATCACTAACTGGGATAATTTGGTCAGCAAATTCCTAGACAAATTTTACCCCCCTCAAAGAGTCATTAAACCGAAAACTAATGTGCAAACCATCAGACAGCTAGAGGGAGAATCATTGTATGAAGTCTGGGAGAGGTATAAAGCTTTTATTAGAAGGTGTCTAGAAAGAACGTTCAGTGAATGGGTTGAGCTCCAAAATTTCTATGAAGGAATCCATGAGTTCAAGGAAAGTCTTAGATTACTCTTCAGGAGGATCCTTGCAACTGATGAAAATTGCACAAGAAGCACATGATCTCATAGATATAGTAGCCAAAAATGAGTATTTCTACTCATCTAAAAGACAAGTAGCTCCCAAGAGAGGCGTGTTTAAGCTTGAAGGTGTTGATACAATATTGGCTCAAAACAAGATGATGCACCAGCAACTTCAACAACAAATAGAAATGATGTCAGAGAGGATGGATGGACTGCAACTTGTAGCAGTGAGCTCATCCAATCAACCACTAGTTGTGTGGGGACAATAGGAAGAGAGCTATAAAGAACAGTAGCCTGAACACGTTCAGTATATGCACAATCAAGGATCTGGACAGAACGAGTTCCATGGAGACACTTACAACTAATATTGGAGGAACCACCCCAACTTGAAGTGGGGAGAGAACCAAAACTCATGGCAAAAAAACTCCAACCAAAGTAACTCTCGCAACACAAACCACCAAAATCATCAAACCACTAACCAAAATCCATACAGAAAACCAAAAAATAATCACCCCAACCAATTTCTATCCACCAAATAACCCATCAACTAACCACAACAACTTTCATCCACCATCTACATCCCACACTCAGCCACAACCACTGATGTCGTGAAAACTGTCTCTCAACAATTTTCTACTGGCAAGTGCACCAGATTGTCGTAAAGTAAAAACTCTCTGTAGAGTGAGGTCGAATCCCACAGGGATTGGTTGGTTGATCAATGTTAATTGGAGAATTGTTCTAGTTGAACTGAATTAGATTTGAAATTGGGATTTACAGAAAGTAAATTGGTGGGAAACTTAAAGAGCAATAAATTAAATGGCAGAAATTAAATTGCAATAATATAAGTGCAGAAACTTAAATTGCATGAAATTAAATGGGAATGGGAAAATTGAGCATCAAATTAAAGACAAAATGTAAAAGTATGGGTAGATTAGAGATGGAAAAGATCATTGGGGTCAGGAGATGTTATAATTCTCCAGATGAAATTCATTTTCATCTCTTCCTCAATCAATGCATTCATTGATCTTATTGGCAATATTAGGTGATTGGATCCCAATTCCTTGGCAATCCAATCTCTCTAAGCATGAACAATTGCCCAATTCCTTGATTTAAGTGCTCATCGGAAGAGATGACGTATGGTCACTGATTATACCACACATATTCATAGATCAAAGTGTTGGGAGGATTACATGTCATGATATCCATCCAAACCCCAATATAATCCAATGTGAGAAAGCATTTCTAGCATGATCTCCTCATTCCTCTTCCAAGGTTCAGAGGAGATCCAATTTTGGATAGCTTCTTTCCCAAGACAACTATCCACCAGGATGAAGAATGAAAGCTTTCTAGCAAGATCAAGAGGAAACAAAGAAGAAGATGAATGAAAACTAATATTGATCCATTGAATTACACTGAGATCACTAACCCAATGAAAGGGATTTAGTTGTTCATAGCTCTCAAAATGGAAAACGAAATAGAAAAGTACATTGCAGAAAGAAAAAAGTGCAGAATAGAATTTGGCAGAGTTTCAGTATCCGTCTTTGTGTGATCTAACTAACTTAAACTCTAAGCTATTTATACACTTTCTTCGATTGATCTTCAGTCCCTGAATTGTGCTTTGGGCTCTAATTGAAATGGGTTGAAGTTGCTCCCATTGGCTCCTCATGCTGTTGAGAAGAGATGTGCTTGAATTGCAATGTTCTGATGCTCACGTTGGAGTCCACGTTTGAGGGCCAACGTTAAGTCAAATGTCTTTCAGAGAAAATTGATTTTAGATGTTTTCAGCAATGTTTGACTCAACGTTGGAGTGCCAACGTTTTCTTGTCCACGCGTACGTGTGATATACGCATGCGCATCGATGGTAAAATGATGACAAAAAATTGAATTTTGTACAAACTAACCGGCAAGTGTACCGAGTCGCATCAAGTAGTAAAACTCACGTGAGTGAGGTCGATTCCACAAGGATTGATGGATCAAGCAACTTTAGTTAGGTAATTACTTTAGTTAAGCTAACACTGGTGAATTGAGTGCAATGGGATCAACAGAATATAAATTACAGAGAATATAACTTAAAGAAAGTAAATTGACAGAAACTTAAAGAGTAAGAAACTTAAATTGCATCAAATGTAAAGGAACTGGGTGTTGGGAAATTAAATGGAACAGAAATAACAGAGAGAAAGATTCATTAGTGATTGGAGATATCATAATCCACAATGAATCAAATGGGTCTCAACTTCTTTCTCAATCATATGAATAGATCTTTGGCGGGTTGAAATTAATTGGATCCCAATTCCTTGGCAATTCAATCTCTCTAATCACAATCATTCTCACCAATTCCTTGATCCAATTGTCATGAGAAGAGGTTAAGCATTTTCTCTTATCCACAAGCCACACAAACTCTCAAGATCTCAATATCTCCCGAATGGTGTTGATCAAGAGAGCTGTGAGAAACCGAGCTTCAATTCTAATTTCAATGATTCCTCTTCCGAGGCTCACATGGAAATTCACAGATTCAAACCTCCTTCCGGAGTGAATGGATCTCAATCAAAATAGAAGTTATTTCTTAGCCATCCGGATGAATTGAGAAGAAGAAGAAATTCAGTTAATTCATATGAATCATAACAGAGCTCCTCGCCCTAATGAATTGGGGTTCAGTGGATCATAGCTCAAAGAACAAGTGCAGAGAAACTAAATTTGCAGAAAGTAAATTGGCAGAGAGGCAAAGATGCAGGGAATTTAAATTTCATATAAATGTAAATCAAGATCACTGTAAATTGAGTTGTAAAATTTTTCATAAAGGAAAATTTTAGAAGAGAATTATCAGAAACTGAAATTGCATAAGAAAATGGAATTCAATGAAAGCTACAATGTAAAATGGCAGAAAAAAAAAGTGTATACAAAAGCTTCCTATTCTACTCCTACTCCTACTCCTCCTACTACTACTACTACTCCTAGTGCAGCCTCTGCTGCTACTTGGTGCGCAGAAATTGTGATTACACTTTAATTATGTAAAATTCATCGCTCTTTCTTTCCCTGGTAATGGCGCCAAAAACATGATGCCAATACCATGGTTCACAACTTCGCACAACTAACCAGCAAGTGCACTGGGTCGTCCAAGTAATACCTTACGTGAGTAAGGGACGAATCCCATGGAGATTGTTGGTATGAAGCAAGCTATGGTCACCTTGTAAATCTCAGTCAGGCGGATATAAAATAGTAATGGGGTTTTCGAAAATAATTAAATAAACATAGAATAAAGGATAGAAATACTTATGTAAATCATTGGAGAGAATTTCAGATAAGGGAATAGAGATGCTTTCGTTCCTCTGAACCTCTGCTTTCCTGCTATCTTCATCCAATCAGTCTTACTCCTTTCCATGGCTGGCTTTATGTGATACATCACCACTGTCAATGGCTACTTTCGGTATTCTCTCGGGAAAATGATCCAAATGCCCTGTCACGGCACGGCTAATCGTCTGGAGGCATCACCCTTGTCAATGGTTTCATCATATCCTCTCAGTGAAAATGGTCAACGCACCCTGTCACGGCACGGCTATTCATCTGTCGGTTCTCGATCATGCTGGAATAGGATTTACTATCCTTTTGCGTCTGTCACTTCGCCCGGCAATCGTGAGTTTGAAGCTCGTCATAGTCATCCAATCATTGAATCCTACTCGGAATACCACAGACAAGGTTTAGACTTTCCGGATTCTCTTGAATGCCGCCATCATTCTAGCTTACACCACGAAGATTCCGATTAAGAGATCTAAGAGATACTCATTCAATCTAATGTAGAACGGAAGTGGTTGTCAGGCACGCGTTCATAGGGAATGATGATGATTGTCACGTTCATCACATTCAGGTTGAAGTGCGAATGAATATCTTAGAAGCGAAATAAGATGAATTGAATAGAAAATAGTAGTACTTTGCATTAATCTTTGAGGAACAGCAGAGCTCCACACCTTAATCTATGGAGTGTAGAAACTCTACCGTTAAAAATACATAAGTGAAAGGTCCAGGCATGGCCGAATGGCAAGCCCCTCTGATCTAAGAACCAGGCGTCCAAAGATGATTCCGAAGTTCCAAAGATGTCTAATACAATAGTAAAAGGTCCTATTTATAATAAACTAGTCACTAGGGTTTACAGAAATAAGTAATTGGTGCATAAATCCACTTCTGGGGCCCACTTGGTGTGTGCTTGGGCTGAGCTTGAGTGTTGCACATGTAGAGGTCTTTCTTGGAGTTGAACGCCAGCATTTGTGCCAGTTTGGGTGTTCAACTCTGGTTTTGGATCCTTTTCTGGCGCCGGACGCCAGAATTGGGCAGAGAGTTGGCGTTGAACGCCAGTTTGCATCATCTATTCTTGGCCAAATTATAGACTATTATATATTTCTGGAAAGCCCTGGATGTCTACTATTCAACGCAATTGGAATCGTGCCATTTCGAGATCCGTAGCTCCAGAAAATCCACTTTGAGTGCAGGGAGGTCAGAATCCAACAGCATCAGCAGTCCTTCTTCAACCTCTGAATCTGATTTTTGCTCAAGTCCCTCAATTTCAGCCAGAAAATACCTGAAATCACAGAAAAACACACAAACTCATAGTAAAGTCTAGAAATGTGAATTTAACATGAAAACTAATGAAAACATCCCTAAAAGTAACCAGATTTTACTAAAAACATACTAAAAACAATGTCAAAAAGCGTATAAATTATCCGCTCATCACAACACCAAACTTAAATTGTTGCTTGTCCCCAAGCAACTGAAAATCAAATAGGATAAAAAGAAGAGAATATACTATAAATTCCAAACTATCAATGAAACAGAGCTTCAATCATATGAGCGGGACTTATAGCTTTTTGCCTCTTGAATAGTTTTGGCATCTCACTTTATCCATTGAGGTTCAGAATGATTGGCATCTATAGGAACTCAGAGTACAGATAGTGTTATTGATTCTCCTAGTTCAGTATGATGATTCTTGAACACAGCTATTTTATGAGTCTTGGCCGTGGCCCTAAGCACTTTGTTTTCCAGTATTACCACCGGATACATAAATGCCACAGACACATAATTGGGTGAACCTTTTCAGATTATGACTCAGCTTTGCTAAAGTCCCCAATTAGAGGTGTCCAGGGTTCTTAAGCACACTCTTTTTTTGCTTTGGACCTTGACTTTAACCGCTCAGTCTCAAGTTTTCACTTGACACCTTCACGCCACAAGCACATGGTTAGGGACAGCTTGGTTTAGCGGTTTAGGCCAGGATTTTATTCCTTTCGGCCCTCCTATCCACTGATGCTCAAAGCCTTGGGATCCTTTTTATTACCCTTGCCTTTTAGTTTTAAGGGCTATTTGCTTTTTGCTCTTGCCTTTTGGTTTTAAGAGCCTTTGGCTTTTTCTGCTTGCTTTTTCTTTTTCTTTCTATTTTTTTTCGCCTATTTTTTTTTCTGCAAGCTTTGTTCTTTGCTGCTTTTTCTTGCTTCAAGAATCATTTTTATGATTTTTCAGATTATCAAATAACATGTCTCCTAGTCATCATTCTTTCAAGAGCCAACATATTTAACATTCTTAAACAACAACTTCAAAAGACATATGCACTGTTCAAGCATACATTCAGAAAACAAGACGCATTGTCACCACATCAATATAATTAAGCTAAGTTCAAGGATAAATTCAAAATTCATGTACTTCTTGTTCTTTTGAATTAAAACATTTTTCATTTAAGAGAGGTGATGGATTCATAGGACATTCATAACTTTAAGACGTAGTTACTAACTACTAATGATCATGTAATGAAGACACAAACACAGATAAGCACTTAACATAGAAAACGAAAAACAGAAGAAATAAGAACAAGGAATGAATCCACCTTAGTGATGGTGGCGTTTCCTTGAGGAACCAATGATGTCCTTGAGCTCTTCTATGTCTCTTCCTTGTCTTTGTTGCTCCTCCCTCATTGCTTTTTGATCTTCTCTTATTTCATGGAGCATGATGGCGTGCTCTTGATGTTCCACCCTTAATTGTCCCATGTTAGCACTTAATTCTCCTAGGGAGGTGTTGATTTGCTCCCAATAGTTTTGTGGAGGAAAATGCATTTGAGGCATCTCCGGGATCTCATGGTGATGAGCTTCCTGTGCCTCTTGAGCTCCATGAATGGGCTCTCTTGCTTGCTCCATCTTTTTCTTAGTGATGGGCTTCTCTTCCTTAATAGGAATGTCTCCTTCTATGAAAGCTCCAGCTGAGTAGCATAGATGGCAGATAAGATGAGGAAAAGCTAGCCTTGCCATGGGGGATGACTTTTCGGATATTTTGTAGAGTTCATTAGAGATGACTTCATGAACTTCTATTTCCTCTCCAATCATGATGCTATGGATCATGATGGCCCGATCCACAGTAACTTCAGATCGGTTGCTAGTGGGAATGATTGAGCATTGAATGAACTCCAACCATCCTCTAGCCACAGGCTTGAGGTCCAATCTTCTTAGTTGAACCGGCTTGCCTTTGGACACATATGTCCAATCTTCCATTGAGCTCCTTCCACACATATGTCCATAAGGACTTGGCCCAACCTTTGATTAAAGTTGACCCTTCTAGCGTAGGGGCGTTCATCTCCTTGCATCATGGGCAAGTTGAACGCCAACCTCACATTCTCCGGACTAAAATCTAAGTATTTCCCCCGAACCATTGTAACGTAGTTTTTTGGATCCGGGTTCTTACTTTGATCATGGTTCTTGGTGATCCATGCATTGGCATAGAACTCTTGAACCATTAGGATGCCGACTTGTTGGATGGGATTTGTTAGAACTTCCCAACCTCTTCTTTGAATTTCATGTCGGATCTCTGGATACTCATTTCTTTTGAGTTTGAAAGGGACCTCGGGGATCACCTTCTTCTTGGCCACAACATCATAGAAGTGGTCTTGATGGGCTTTGGAGATGAACCTTTCCATCTCCCATGACTCGGAGGTGGAAGCTTTTGTCTTCCCTTTCCCCTTTCTAGAGGATTCTCCAGTCTTAGGTGCCATCAATGATAATGGAAAAACAAAAAGCTTATGCTTTTACCACACCAAACTTAGAATATTGCTCGCCCTCGAGCAATAAAAGAAAGAATAGAGGAAGAAGAAGAAGAAAATATTGAGAAGAGGGGTAAAGTGTGTTTCGGCCAAGTAGAGAGGAGAGGGTTGTGTTGTGTGAAAATGAGGAAGAATGGAGGGCTATATATAGGGGAGGGAGGGGAGTTAAGGTTCGGCCATTTAGGGTGGGTTTGGGTGGGAAATTGGTTTTGAATTTTGAAGGTAGGTGGAGTTTATGAGGTAGGTTTATGGGGAAGAGTGGATGGAGGTGAGTGGTGAAGAGGTGATGGGGAAGAGAGATTGAGGTGATTGGTGAAGGGTTTTTGGGGAAGGGTGTTTATGGGATTGTGTGAAAGAGAGGTGAGAAGAAGTGAGTGGAGGTAGGTGGGGATCCTGTGGGGTCCACAAATCCTGAGATGATCCTGTGGGGTCCACAGATCCTGAGATGATCCTGTGGGGTCCATAGATCCTGAGGTGTTCAAGGATTTACACCCTTGCACCAAATTAGGCATGCAAAATGCCCTTGCACGCAACTCTGGGCGTTCAGCGCCATGTTGGTGCCCATTTTGGGCGTTCAACACCCATTTACTGGCCATTTCTGGCGTTGAACGCCAGAACCATGCTTGTTCTGGGTGTTCAGCGCCCAGATACTGCCCATTTTGGCCGTTCAGCGCCAGAACCATGCTCTGTTCTGGCGTTGAACGCCAGACAGATGCTTCCTCTAGGGTGTGATTTTTCTTTTGCTATTTTTGATTCTGTTTTTAATTTTTTTTGTTTATTTTGTGACTCCACATGATCATGAACCTATAAAGACATATAACTAAGAAAAATATAGTTAGATAAATAAAAATTGGGTTGCCTCCCAACAAGCGCTTCTTTAATGTCAATAGCTTTACAGTGGGCTCTCATGGAGCCTCACAGATGTGCAGAGCTTTGTTGAGACTCTCCAACACCAAACTTAGAGTTTGGATATGGGAGTTCAACACCAAACTTAGAGTTTGGTTGTGGCCTCCCAACACCAAACTTAGAGTTTGACTGTGGGGGCTTTGTTTGACTCTGCTTTGAGATAAGCTCTTTATGCTTCCTCTCCATGGATGCAGAGAGAGATCCTTGAGTTGTAAACACAAGGTTGTCCTTATTTCATTTGAAGGATTAATTCTCCTCTGTCCACATCAATCACAGCTCTTGCTGTGGCTAGGAAAGGTCTTCCTAGGATGATGGATTCATCCTCTTCCTTTCCAGTATCCAGGACTATGAAATCAGCAGGGATGTAAAGGCCTTCAACCTTTACTAACACGTCCTCTACTTGTCCATAAGCCTGTTTTCTGGAATTGTCTGCCATCTTTAATGAGATTTTAGCAGCTTGCACCCCATAGATTCCCAGTTTCTCTATTACAGAGAGTGGCATGAGGTTTATTCCTGAACCAAGGTCACACAGAGCCTTAAAGATCATGGTGCCTATGGTACAAGATATTATGAACTTTCCAGGATCCTGTTTCTTCTGAGGCAATGTCAGTTGATCCAGATCACTTAGTTCATTGGTGAACAAGGGAGGTTCATCTTCCCAAGTCTCAATACCAAATAATTTGGCATTCAGCTTCATGATTGCACCAAGAAACTTGGCAGTTTGCTCTTCAGTAACATCCTCATTCTCTTCAGAAGAGGAATACTCATAAGAGCTCATGAAGGGCATAAGGAGGTTCAATGGAATCTCTATGGTCTCTAGATGAGCCTCAGAGTCCTTGGGTTCCTCAGAGGGAGGCTCCTTATTGATCACTGGACGTCCCAGGAGGTCTTCCTCCTTGGGATTCACGTCCTCATCTCCCTCATTGGGTTCGGCCATTTTGATTATGTCAATGGCCTTGCACTCTCCTTTTGGATTCTCTTCTGTATTGCTTGGGAGAGTACTAGGAGGGATTTCAGTGATCCTCTTACTCAGCTGGCCCACTTGTGGTTCCAAATTTCTAATGGAAGACCTTGTTTCTTTCATGAAACTTACAGTGGCCTTGGACAGATCAGAGACTAAGTTTGCCAAATTAGAGGTATTTTGTTCAGAATTCTCTGTCTGTTGCTGAGTGGATGATGGAAAAGGCTTGCTATTGCTAAACCTGTTTCTTCCACTATTATTAAAGCCTTGTTGAGGCTTTTGATCCTTCCATGAGAAATTTGGATGATTTCTCCATGATGAGTTATAGGTGTTTCCATAAGGTTCACCTAAGTAATTCACCTCTGCTATTGCAGGGTTCTCAGGATCATAAGCTTCTTCTTCAGGAGAAGCCTCTTGAGTACTGTTGGATGCAGCTTGCATTCCATTCAGACTCTGAGAAATAATATTGACTTGCTGAGTCAACATTTTGTTTTGAGCCAATATGGCATTCAGAGTATCAACTTCAAGAACTCCCTTCATCATATGCGTCCCATTACTGACAGGATTCCTCTCAGAAGTGTACATAAACTGGTTAATAGCAACCATGTTAATGAGTTCTTGAGCTTCTGCAGGCGTTTTCTTTAGGTTAATGGATCCACCTGCAGAAGTATCCAATGACATCTTTGATATCTCAGATAAACCATCATAGAAGATATCCAGGATGGTCCATTCTGAAAGCATGTCAGAAGGACACTTTTTGGTCAGCTGCTTGTATCTTTCCCAAGCTTCATAGAGGGATTCACCTTCTTTCTGTCTGAAGGTTTGAACATCCACTCTAAGCTTGCTCAGCTTTTGAGGAGGAAAGAACTTGGCTAAGAAAGCCGTGACCAGCTTATCCCAAGAGTTCAGGCTGTCTCTGGGTTGAGAGTCCAACCAGATTCTAGCTCTGTCTCTTACAGTAAATGGGAAAAGCATGAGCCTGTAGACTTCAGGATCTACTCCATTAGTCTTAACAGTATCACAGATCTGCAAGAATTCAGTTAAGAACTAAAAATGATCTTCAGATGGAAGTCCATGAAACTTGCAGTTCTGCTGCATCAGAGAAACTAATTGAGGTTTCAGCTCAAAGTTGTTTGCTCCAATGGCAGGAATGGAGATGCTTCTTCCATGTAAATTGGAATTAGGTGCAGTAAAGTCACCAAGCATTCTCCTTGCATTATTATTATTTTTGGCTGCCATCTCTTCTTCCTGTTTGAAAATTTCTGAAAGGTTATCTCTGGATTGTTGTATTTTAGCTTCTCTTAGTTTTCTTTTCAGAGTCCTTTCAGGTTCTGGATCTGCTTCCACAAGAATGCTCTTGTCCTTGCTCCTGCTCATATGACAAAGAAGAGGGCACAGAAAAATAATAATAGGGATCCTTTTTACCACAGTATAGAGGTTCCCTTATGTGAGTAGAAGAAAAGAAGAAGAAATTCGAACACAGATAGAAGAAGGGGTTCGAATTTGGTGAGTGATGTGAAGAAGAGATGTTAGTAGATGAATAAATAAATAGAATAAGATGAGAGAGAGAGAGAGAGGATTTTCGAAAATAATATTTTTGAAAAAGAGTTAGTTGATTTTTGAAAATAGTTTTTGAAAAAGGTTAGTGGTTTTTCGAAAATTAAAATTAAAAAATTAAAAATTTAGTTAATTAAAAAGAAATTTTTGAAAAAGGGGGAAGATATTTTCGAAAATTAGAGAGAGAGTTAGTTAGGTGGTTTTGAAAAAGATAAGAAACAAACAAAAAGTTAGTTAGTTAGTTGAAACAAATTTTTAAAAGATAAGGAGTTAGGAAGTTAGAGAAGATATTTTGAAATCAAGTTTTTGAAAAAGATAAGATAAGAAGATATTTTTGAAAAGATATAATTGAAATTAGTTTTTGAAAAAGATTTGATTTTCAAAATCACAATTAATGACTTGATTCACAAGAAATCACAAGATATGATTCTAGAACTTAAAGTTTGAATCTTTCTTAACAAGTAAGTAACAAACTTGAAATTTTTGAATCAAAACATTAATTGGTGATGTTATTTTCGAAAATTTGATATAAAAATAAGAAAAATATTTTTGAAAAATGTTTTTAGAATTTTCGAAAATAACTAAGAAAGTTGAAAAAGATTTTATTTTTGAAAAAGATTTTGAAAAAGATAAGATTTTTAAATTGAAAATTTGATTTGACTCATAAAAACAACTAGATTTTAAAAATTTTTGAAAAAGTCAAATCTAATTTTCGAATTTATGAGAGAGAAAAAGGGACAGATATTTTTTTGATTTTTGAATTTTTAATGAAGAGAGAGAAAAACAAGACAAATGATGCAATGCATGAGAATTTTAGATCAAAACATGTGATGCATGCAAGAATGCTATGAATGTCAAGATGAACACCAAGAACACTATGAATGTTAAGATGAACACCAAGAACATATTTTTAAAAAATTTTTTCTGCAAGGAAAACATACTAGACACCAAACTTAGAATTCTTTAATGCTTAGACACTAAGAATTCAGGAATGCATATGAAAAACAAGAAAAGACACAAAACATTCAAATGCAAAGATCAAACAAGAAGACTTACCAAGAACAACTTGAAGATCATGAAGAACACTATGAATGCATGAAAATTTTCGAAAAATGCAAGATGCATATGCAATTGACACCAAACTTATAACATGACTCAAGACTCAAACAAGAAACATGAAAAATATTTTTGATTTTTATGATTTTCTAATTTTTTTGTATTTTTTTTTTCCATTCGAAAATTAGTGCGAAAAAGAAAAATAAGGATTCCAAAATTTTTAATATGAATTCCAGGAATCTTATGCTCTTTAATCTAAAGCTCCAGTCCAGGAATTAGACATGACTCACTAGCCAGCCAAGCTTTCAATGAAAGCTCCGGTCCAAAACACTAGACATGGCCAATGGCCAGCCAAGCTTCAGCAAACATAGATACCTCTCATGTATACAACAGCTGATATTTCATCCAACTTCATATAATTATGAGTGGAAGCCTCAGTCCAAAAGAATTTAGACATGGCTTTACAGCCAGCCAGGCTTCACATGCTTCATGAAGCACTAGAATTCATTCTTTAAAAATTTTGAATAACAAATATATTTTTGAAAACATTTGTATTTTAAAATTTTTTTTTTCGAAAACAAAAGAAACATTTTTGAAAGATTTTTGAAAAATTTTTGAAAACAAAACAAAAAGAAAATTACCTAATCTGAGCAACAGGATGAACCGTCAGTTGTCCAAACTCGAACAATCCCTGGCAACGGCGCCAAAAACTTGGTGCGCAGAAATTGTGATTACACTTTAATTATGTAAAATTCATCGCTCTTTCTTTCCCTGGTAATGGCGCCAAAAACATGATGCCAATACCATGGTTCACAACTTCGCATAACTAACCAGCAAGTGCACTGGGTCGTCCAAGTAATACCTTACGTGAGTAAGGGTCGAATCCCACGGAGATTGTTGGTATGAAGCAAGCTATGGTCACCTTGTAAATCTCAGTCAGGCGGATATAAAATAGTAATGGGGTTTTCGAAAATAATTAAATAAACACAGAATAAAGGATAGAAATACTTATGTAAATCATTGGTGAGAATTTCAGATAAGCGAATAGAGATGCTTTCGTTCCTCTGAACCTCTGCTTTCCTGCTATCTTCATCCAATCAGTCTTACTCCTTTCCATGGCTGGCTTTATGTGATACATCACCACTGTCAATGGCTACTTTCGGTCTTCTCTCGGGAAAATGATCCAAATGCCCTGTCACGACACGGCTAATCGTCTGGAGTCATCACCCTTGTCAATGGTTTCATCCTATCCTCTCAGTGAAAATGGTCAATGCACCCTGTCACGGCACGGCTATTCATCTGTCGGTTCTCGATCATGCTGGAATAGGATTTACTATCCTTTTGCGTCTGTCACTTTGCCCGGAAATCGCAAGTTTGAAGCTCGTCACAGTCATCCAATCATTGAATCCTACTCGGAATACCACAGACAAGGTTTAGACTTTCCGGATTCTCTTGAATACCGCCATCATTCTAGCTTACACCACGAAGATTCCGATTAAGAGATCTAAGAGATACTCATTCAATCTAATGTAGAACGGAAGTGGTTGTCAGGCACGCGTTCATAGGGAATGATGATGATTGTCACGTTCATCACATTCAGGTTGAAGTACGAATGAATATCTTAGAAGCGAAATAAGATGAATTGAATAGAAAACAGTAGTACTTTGCATTAATCTTTGAGGAACAGCAGAGCTCCACACCTTAATCTATGGAGTGTAGAAACTCTACCGTTAAAAATACATAAGTGAAAGGTCCAGGCATGGCCGAATGGCCAGCCCCTCTGATCTAAGAACCAGGCGTCCAAAGATGATTCCAAAGTTCCAAAGATGTCTAATACAATAGTAAAAGGTCCTATTTATAATAAACTAGTCACTAGGATTTACAGAAATAAGTAATTGATGCATAAATCCACTTCTGGGGCCCACTTCGTGTGTGCTTGGGCTGAGCTTGAGTGTTGCACATGTAGAGGTCTTTCTTGGAGTTGAACACCAGCATTTGTGCCAGTTTGGGCGTTCAACTCTGGTTTTGGATCCTTTTCTGGCGCTGGACGCCAGAATTGGGCAGAGAGCTGGCGTTGAACTCCAGTTTTCGTCGTCTATTCTTTGCCAAATTATGGACTATTATATATTGCTGGAAAGCCCTGGATGTCTAATTTCCAACGCAATTGGAAACGCGCCATTTCGAGTTCTGTAGCTCCAGAAAATCCACTTTGAGTGCAGGGAGGTCAGAATCCAACAGCATCAGCAGTCCTTCATCAACCTCTGAATCTGATTTTTGCTCAAGTCCCTCAATTTCAGCCAGAAAATACCTGAAATCATAGAAAAATATACAAACTCATAGTAAAGTCCAGAAATGTGAATTTAACATGAAAACTAATGAAAACATCCCTAAAAGTAACCAGATTCTACTAAAAACATACTAAAAACACTGTCAAAAAGCGTATAAATTATCCGCTCATCACTACTCGAACCTCCTTAATTCTACCAGAGAGCCCCTATTTATACTCTTCTTCTCTTTTTCAATTGGGACTTCAATGTACTTAGATGTGGGCCCTTTGGTCTTGTTGAGGCAAGCAAGAATGGGTCTCAATGATGTTGAAGAGGGGCAAATGAGCAATTCATCTTAAAAATCAGCATGGGTGTTTAATTACCTTGGAGCTAATGTCAACGTTGGCCTTAACGTTTGCAAGAAAACGTTGAGTCAAACGTTGAGCTTCAAAAATGATTTTCGAAGGAATGAGTGTTGGCGCCAACGTTTGACTCAACGTTGATGTACCAATGCTTTTTATTGATCTTCTTGGCAATATTAGGTGATTGGATCCCAATTCCTTGGCAATCAGTCTCTCTAAGCATGAAAAATTACCCAATTCCTTGGTTTAAGTGCTTATGGGAAGAGATGAGGTATGGTCACTGATTATATCACACATATTCGTAGATCAAAGTGTTGGGAGGATTACATGTCACGATATCCATCCAAATCCCAATCTAATCCAATGTGAGAAAGCATTTCTAGCATGATCTCCTCATTCCTCTTCCAAGGTTTAGAGGAGTGAAAGAACTGAAGATTGATGGTTTAGAAGTCATAGTAAACTCTCGTTGCGAGTATAGTTACTAAACCAAGCAATCAACCTTTCTTACAAACGTTTTTGTTGTCACAAGTAACAAACCCCTAAATAAATTGATAACCAAAGTATTCAAACCTCGGGTCGTCTTCTCAAGGAACTACAGGGAAGTATGTTCTTATTATTGGTTATGAAGATTGTAAATTGGGGGTTTCGAAGGTGAGGAACAAGTAATTTAAATTGCAATTAAAGTAAGTAAAAGACTGTAATTTAAATAAATAACTATAAAACACACTTTTGGCAAGGTACGAGAAATTAGAAGTCCTATCCTAGTTATCCTTATCAATGATGATGAAAATTGAATCTTAATTCCACTTAGTTAACCTTTGCTAGAGCAAGGGAAGGTCAAGTGACTAATTAGTTAGATCCTCAAATCCTAGTTAATCCCTAAGGAAAGATTGGGATTATTGAAGTTCAATTCAATTAGCAAAGATAACGATTATCAATCATGTTTGAGTTTGATAACTCCTGAGTTACTGATTTCTTAACCAAGACCGAAAGGGGAAAAGTAAATCTACTGGAATAAAAATGTCTTCAGATTGGGGATAAAAGTAACATAAATAAAAGAAAGCAATATTAAACTAAAATACCTCAAATAACATTAATTCAAAGAGTAATCTGTAACATAGAAGAATTCATAATTAAATTGAAAACATAATAAAAAGGAATATTGAACCTGGTAAAGAGATAATCCGGAAAGCGAATAAAATCCTAAATCTAAATCCTAATCCTAAAGAGAGAGGAGAGAACCTCCATCAAAGCTACATCTAATTCATGGATACTAACTAATTGGAGACTCTCCCTGAATGGATGCATTCCCCCACTTTATAACCTCAGGTCTATGCCATCTGGACTTGGATTTGGGCCAAAAAGGGCTTCAGAATTCGCTATGAGCATTTTCTGTAATTTCAGGTGCGTGGCCTCTGTCACGCGTCCGCGTGTGTCACGCGGTCGCGTCATTGGGAGTTTTTCCTTGTCACGCGGTCGCGTCAGTCATGCATCCGCGTCATATGCGTTTCGCTCAAGGAGCGCGGTCGCGTCAGTCATGCGGCCGCGTTAATGTCTTTTCACGCTGGCATGCAGCCGCGTCGCCCATGCGATCACGTGGCTGCCAATTTCTTCAAAAACTCCGTTTTATGCTTTCCTTCCAATTTTGTATGTTTTCTTTCCATCCTTTAAGTCATTCCTTCCTTAGAAGATCTGAAACTACTCAACACACGAATCACGGCATCGAATGGAAATAAAGGGTAATCAAAATAATTATTTTTAAGCATAGGAAACATATTTTTCTCATACATCACATAATAAGGAAGGGAAAGTAAAACCATGCAATTAATATGAATAAGTGGGCGAAGGATTGAATAAATCACTCAGATTAAGCACAAAATATATCATAAAATATGGGTTTATCAAGGATATCCAATTTTGGATAGCTTCTTTCCCAAGACAACTATCTACTGGGATGAAGAACGAACGCTTTCTAGCAAGATCAAGAGGAAACAAAGAAGAAGATGAATGAAAACTAATATTGATCCATTGAATTACACAGAGCTCCCTAACCCAATGAAAGGGGTTTAGTTTCTCATAGCTCTCAAAATGGAAAACAAAATAGAAAAGTACATTGTAGAAAGAAAAAAGTGCAGAATAGAATTTGGCAGAGTTTCAGTATCCGTCTTTGTGTGATCTAACTAACTTAAACTCTAAGCTATTTATACACTTTCTTCCATTGGTCTTCAGTCTCTGAATTGGGCTTTTGGCCTTAATTAAAATGGGTTGAAGTTGCTCCCATTGGCTCCTTATGCTGTTGAGAAGAGATGTGCTTTAATTGCAATGTTCTGATGCTCACGTTGGAGTCCACATTTGAGGACCAACGTTGAGTAAAACGTCTTTCAGAGAAAATTAATTTTGGACATTTTGAGCAACGTTTGACTCGACGTTGGAGTGCCAACGTTTTCTAGTCCACGCGTACGCATGATATACGCATACGCGTGGATTGTAAAATTCACCACTTCACGCGTTTGCGCTGCCAATGCTTGCGCGCGTTTGGGACCAGAGTGCTCATCCACGCGTGCGCGTCTCCTATGTGTGCGCTTGGATGCAAATTCCCAAAATCCAATTTTGAAACGTTTTAGCACACGTTGGCCTCAGAGTTAGACCAACAACGCTCCCTCCAACGTTGATTCATCCACGCGTGCGCGTCACCTACACGTGCGCGTGGATTGCCAAATTTCTCGCTCACGCGTACGCGTAGCATACGCGTGCGCGTCGATGCGCTTTTTCAAAATCAAGATTTTAGATCTCAGAACGCGCACGTTGGCATCAACGTTGGACTGGCAACGTTCCCTCCAACGTTGGCCTATCCACGCGTGCGCGTATAGCACGTGTACGCGTCGCCACAATTTTTCAATTTTCCAGAAAACACTTGTATAACCAGCATTAGAGGTAACATTGGCTCACCAACGCTCCTTCCAATGTGGGTATTGATGAGATATTTTGGAGGAAAAATAAATTTCTCCCAAAATACCCAAAACTAACCGGCAAGTGCACCGGGTCGTATCAAGTAATAAAAACTCACGGGAGTGAGGTCGATCCCACAGGGATTGAAGGATTGAGCAATTTTAGTTTAGTGGTTGATTTAGTCAAGCGAATCAAGATTTGGTTGATGGTTTTGTGACTTGCAGAATTAGATTGCATTGAAGTAAAGAGAACAAGAAATAAATGACTGAAACTTAAAGAACAAGAAATTAAATGGCAGAAACTTAGAGTGCAAGAAATGTAAATTGCGGAATCTTAAAGTGCAAGGAATGTAAATTGCTTGAAATGTAAAGGGGATTGGGATGTGGATTTGCAGAATTTAAACAAGGAAAAATTAAATTGCATCAAACAGAAGAGAGAAAGGGAATTGGGATTGAACCGGATATGAAGCAGAAAAGTAAAGGAACATAGAAAGCAGTAAACAGAGAAGTGAAATGGGAAATTTAGATCTCAGGACCCAGAGACTAGAAAACCAAGTCTAGATCTCAATGCCTTCCTAGATCCAACAAGAACAATTGCAAGGAAATTGTAAATTGCAAAGAAAAGAGATGAAGAACAATGAACCGGAAATGAAATTCAATTAATAGTAAAGAAACAGAGAGATCCAAGATTGAGATTGAAACAGAATTTCTTCAATTCTCCAATCCAAGATCCAAGACAAATGTAAAATGAAATTGAAAGCAATGAAAGCAAGAAATTAAAGTTCACTCAAGTTCAAAAGCTCTCCGAAAACTATTATGAAAATTCTCCAAAGAAAGCTCCCCGAATAACTTGAATTCTATCCTATTTATACACTTTCTTCCAATGATCTTCAAGCCTTGAGTTGGGCCTTTGCTCTTGGTGGAATTGGGTTGAAAGAGGCCTTGGTTGATTGCTCTTGAAGTTTGGAGAAGAACCGAAGTGAACCAATTGAACCGGTTTTGAGGTTAGCAAAAGTTGGACCAAAAGTTTGAGCCAACTTTTCATATCAGTTGGCACATTTTTCTGGTTTGGACGTTGGTGCCAACGTTAGGGGTCTAACTTTGACCCTAACGTTGGCAATACCTTGTGTGCTAGTGGCGCCAACGTTAGCCTCCAAGTTAGGGGGCTAACGTTGGCGCAAACGTTGGCCCTTCTCCCTTTGTAATTCATGTGCCAACGTTAGCCTCCAAGTTAGGGGGCTAACGTTGGCGCAAACGTTGGCCCTTCTCCCTTTGTAATTCATGTGCCAACGTTAGCCTCCAAGTTAGGGGGCTAACGTTGGTGCAAACGTTGGATAGCCAGGGAGGAATTCATGTGCCAACGTTAGCCTCCAAGTTAGGGGGCTAACGTTGGCGCAAACGTGGGATGGCCAGGGAGGAAATTTCAAGTTCCAACGTTAGCCTCCAAGTTAGGGGGCTAACGTTGGGGCTAACTTCTTGCTTCCTGGTTCAATTTCACTTATTCCATTGTCCTCTCTTCACTCCTAGCCATTCCTCTTTGCTTCAACCTTTCTCCAAGCTTTCTTCACCTATCATTAATCAACCAAACTCATCAAAGCTATGCTCAAAATCATGAGATATTCAATCTTTCATAATATGCAACAAATATAGCATAAAACCTCATGAAATGGCATGAATTCATACATGGTTGGTTCAATCAAGGGAAACATGAAAATCTACTCAATTAGCTTGCTTGTAGCTCAAGAAAGTGTATAATCCTAATGAAAACAAAAGAAAAAGACTAGCTAAAATAGGCTAGGATGACTTGTCATCAGGTATCAGAAAATTATACAGCAGATCCCCTGTTTCATTCCTCTCAACGTTTGAGGAAATGTTGGTGGTCCAACTTTGGCCACCAATGTTGCTTCCTCTTCATCCTTTCCATAGCCATTCTTCAACCTCTTTCTATGCATCTTTTCACCTGTCATTAACCACCCATGCATCAAAGAGTAGCTAAAGTTATGAGAAATCTCATCATTCTTAGCACACAAGTAATTATGGCATAATTCTCATGAAATTGCATCAAAATAACAATGATTGAATGAATCTAGGCATACATGAATTTTTAACCCAATTGCTTACATATACCTTAAGAAAGTGTATAAAACCTACTAAAAACAGAAGAAAAAGGCTAGTGAAACTAGCCTAAGATGCCCTGGCATCACAACACCAAACTTAAATCTTGATTATCCCCAAGCAAGCAATGAATTATTGAGAAGAATGAATGAAGCAGAGGGTAACGTCCATATCAGCAAGTTATTGACATTAATTCATGGGGTTTTATGCAGAGAATGTTGCAGCTCACTTTTATTTGATTCTTGGGTGAGAAATGTCTCTTTTAAGCATCAACTAACATACTACTATGACCTCTTATTATTCACTCATCCTTGGTAATTGCCTTTCTTTGTTTTTCTTTTTCTTTGAACTTCTTTCTCACTTGTAGCTAAGTGTCATGTGTTGTAGCAGCTTCTTAGCTTAATTTTACTCAACATATTTTCACTACAGACACTTGGCTCACAATTCTTAAGACATTGATACCCATCACCTCTTTGGGTTACTAAATGCCTTGTAACTAGGTTGCTCTTGATAATGGACTTTTGGTTGATAATCCCAGGTTAGTTAACTGATGAGTCCAATTCACACCCCATTCAAAAATTGGTGAATTAGTTCTTTTGGCAAGCGCACCAAAATTATCGTCAAGTAATAACCCACAGTGGAGTGGGATCGTATCCACAGAGATTGGCAAATTCGAGCAGTTTTAATTAATTGATGAATTAGTCAAGCGGATCAATAGGATTGTGAAGTGCAGAATTATAAATGACATAAACGTAAATGACTAAAATATAAAGAAAAGCAATAAAGTGCAGAAATGTAAATGGCAGAATGTAAAGTGCAGAATAATAAATGACTTGAATGTAAATAGGAATAGGGAATTGCTGAATGTAAAATTAAGCTATAGAGAAATGGATAGATAAGAATGAGGGAATTCATTGAGATTGGAAGATATTGTCTCTTTGGATAAAATCTAGCTTATATCCTCTTCAATCACGCAACTCATTGACCTCTTGGCAATCATGATTGATTGAACCCCAATCCCTTGGCGACTCAATCTCTCAGATCTTGATCAATAGCCAATTCCTTGGTCTAATTGCTCATGAAGAGAGATATGCTTGGTCCCTGATTATACCACACACCATTATAGGTCCAAGTAGAGGGAGGATTATATGTCACATATCCAAACACCAAAACCCAAATTCTACTCAAGCGTGAGAAGGGATTTCAAGCATGGTTTCATGTTTTCTTTCCCAAGGTTCCCATGAAACCTAATTGCATTCAATCTCTTTCCCAAGATAATTGAATACTAAGCATTAAAAACGAAATTCCTTTTAGAAAATCAAAGAGAAGATGAAGAGAAGAAGAATTTCATTATTATCAATCCATCAAGTACAACAGAGCTCCCTCTCTCAATAAGAGGGAAGTTAGCTACTCATAGCTCAAAAAGTACTCAAAAGTGAAGTGTAAAAGTGGATCTAAAATTGACTGCTTAACCCCCTTCTTCAGTACTCCTTGGCGGTATTTATACTACTCCTAGTAAAATAAAAGAATTACAAAAGTGAAAAAGGAGAATTACATTTTGGAGGGAAAAGAAAACACTCAATAAGCGTGACTTCCCAGCTGGCGTGTGGCTGGCGCTTTACTAGCGTGTCACGTGCCCTTTATTTCTAGCTTGGCGTGCCACGCCCAATCCTTCAAGTGGGACGCTCATCTCTCTATCAACCTTGGCGTACCACGCCTTCGAACTCAAGTGGCACGCCCTTTGCCTTTTTCCACTTTTCCTTGCCTCTGGAAATTTGAACTGGCGTGCCACGCCTAGGGTTGGGCGTGCCACACCCTTGCTCTATGCTTGGCTAAGCTTCTCTGGAAAGTTGCAATAGCGTGGCATGCCCAGGGTCTGGCGTGCCACACCCCTCTTGTGAGTGAGTGGTTCCTGTGTTTGGCGTCCCACGCCACGAACTCAAGTGGCACGCCCCAGTGCTTCTTTGCTCTCTGAATGACACTGGCGTGCCACGCCTGGCTGCTCAAGTGGCACGCCTAAGTAAAGAATGGTGAGTGGCGTGCCACGCTGATGACTTGCATCATCTAGCCTTCTTTCTTGCATAAAGAAGACCATAAAAGAGCATAAATCTCATTTGATCAGTACAATTCATGCATTATTTGATGAATATTATGGTACACTACTTTGAGATGAGTTGTGCTAAATTTCAAGTGAGAAAAGCATCAAAAATTGGGTAGAAGACAAACAAGAAGCTGGGCGTGTGAAACTGGCGTGCCACTTGAAGCAAACGCCACAAAAATGCACTGGCGTGGCATGCCAGTTCTAAAGTACAGAGAAGAAGTCCAAGCATGCATGTGGGCGTGGCACGCCAGAGACTGGGCGTGGCACGCTAATACAAAATTCCAGAGAGCCAAATGGAGGACACAAAACGGGCGTGGCACGCCAAGCTGGGCGTGGCACGCCTGACCCATCAACTACTATGGGCGTGCCACTTGAGAAAAGGGGCATGGCACGTCAACTCACCATTCCAAGAAGAACCTGCACTATGGCATGCCACTTGGTGTCGAAGGCGTGGCACGCCAGTCTCAAGAAGTCACTTGGGCGTGCCACTTGAGAACCCAGGCGTGGCACGCCAAGCTTGGAGAGTTCACAAATCCATGAGCGTGCCACTTGAGCAGCATGGCGTGGCACGCTGGTACAACAATCCAGAGAAGGGGCTGAAGGCAATTAAAGACTGGGCGTGCCACTTGAGTAACCAGGCGTGGCACGCCAATGCACAAAGGACCAAAAGCAAGGACTGGGCGTGCCACTTGGTATCGAAGGCGTGGCCCACCAACTACTGAAACCAAGACAAGATCATGGGCGTGGCACGCCAGCCTTTAGGCATCGCACGCTGGTATAAGTTTCCAAAGAGGATGAAGGAGGCCAATTACATGGGGCATGCCACCTGATATCGAAGGCATGGAACGCCATTCACCATTCTTCACTTAGACGTGCCACTTGAGCAACCAGGCGTGGCACGCCAGTGTCATTCAGAGAGAAGCATTGGGGCGTGCCACTTGAGTTCGTGGTGTGGCACGCCAAACAGAGGAATCACTCACTCACAAAAGGGGCGTGGCACGCCAGACCCTGGGCGTGCCACGCTAGTTCAACTTTCCAGAGGCAGAGAGAAGTAAGAAAGGCAGGGCATGCCACTTGAGTTCGAAGGCGTGGCACGCCAAGGTTGTTAGAGGGACAAGCGTGGCACTTGAAGGATTGGGCGTGGCACGCCAAGCTGGAGATGTAGGCCACGTGACATGCTAGAAAAGTGCCAACCACACGCCAGCTGAGAAGTCATGCTTATTGAGTGTTTTCTTTTCCCTCCAAAATGTAATTTTCCTTTTTTACTTTTGTAATTCTTTTATTTTACTAGGAGTAGTATAAATACCCCCAAGGAGTACTGAAGAAAGGGGGGTTAAGCAGTTAGTTTTAGATCCACTTTTACACTTCACTTTTGAGTACTTTTTGAGCTATGAGTAGCTATTTGTTGTACTTGATGGATTGATAATAGTGAAATTCTTCTTCTCTTTATCTTCTTTTTGATTTGCTAGAAGGAATTTCATTCTTCATGCTTAGTGTTCAATTATCTTAGGAAAGAGATTGAATGCAATTGGGTTTCATGAGAACCTTGGGAAAGAAAACATGAAACCATGCTTGAAATCCCTTCTCACACTAGAGTAGAATCTGGATTTTGGTGTTTTGATATGTGACATATAATCCTCCTTCTACATGGACCTATAATGGTGTGTGGTATAATCAGGGACCAAGCCTATCTCTCTTCATGAGCAATTAGACCAAGGAATTGGCTATTGATCAAGATCTGAGAGATTGAGTAACTAAGGGATTGGGGCTTAATCAATCATGATTGCCAAGAGGTCAATGAGTTGCATGATTGAAGAGGATATAAGCTAGATTTGATCCAAAGAGACAATATCTCCCAATCTCAATGAATTTCCCCATTCTTATCTATCCATTTCTTTACAGCTTATTTTTACATTCAGCAATCCCCCATTTCTATTTACATTCAAGTCATTTATGATTCAACACTTTACATTCTGCCATTTATATTTCTGCAATTTATTACTTTTCTTTATATTCTAGCCATTTACATTTATGTCATTTACAATTCTTCACTTCACAATCCTACTGATCCGCTTGACTAATTTATCAATTGATTTAAACTGCTTGAATTTGCCAATCTCTGTGGATACGATCCCACTCCACTAAGGGTTATTACTTGACGCTAATTTTGGTGCGCTTGCCAAAGAACTAATTCACTCATTTTACAATGGGGGTGTGAATTCCAGTCATCATACGCCTTCGATACCAAGTGGCACGCCCCATGTAATTTGCCTCCTTCATTGATAAACCCATATTTCATGAGTTATTTTGCGCTTAGTTTGAGTGATTTATTCAATCCTTCACCCGCTTATTCATATTAATTGCATGGTTTTACTTTCCCTTCCTTATTATGTAATGTATGTGAAAAACATGTTTCCTAAGCTTTAAAATCAATTATTTTAATTACCTTTATTTCCATTCGATGCCGTGATTAGTGTGTTGAGTAGTTTCAGGTTTTCTAAGGCAGAATGACTTAAAGGATGGGAAAGGAAACGTACAAAAAATGGAAGGAAAGTGCGAAACAGAGTTTTGCAAAAACTGGTATCCACGCGATCGCATGGACGACGCGATCGCATGCCAAGCGTGAATCAGCAGCGACGCGGCCGCATGACTGACGCGACCGCGCGCCTTAAGCAGACCGCAAATGACGCGGTCGCATGACTGACACGACCGCGTGGCAAGAAAAGCTCCGAATGACGCGACCGCGTGACCCACGCGGATGTGTGACAGAGGCCACGTACCAGAAATTGCAGAAAAAATTCTGAAGCCCTTTTTGGCCCAAATCCAAGTCAAGAAGGCATAGACCAGAGGTTATGAAGTGGGGGAACGCATCCATTCAGGGGGAGCTCACATTTTTACTACTTTCCATGATTTAGATTTAGTTTGAGAGGGAGATTCTCTCCTCTCTTTCTTAGGATTAGGATTAGGATTTAGGACTTCTCTTAGTTTTTAAGAGTGACTCTCGATCTAGGTTTAATATTTACTTTAATTCATGTTTCTATGCTACTTTCACTTTAATGCTTTTATTCATATCTATAAATGTTGCCAACTTGACTTATGAACCCTCTCCATGTTATGATTTGAATTAATGATATTTGAGGTATTTCAGTTATTGATTATTTTCTCCTTAATTTGTGTTACCATTGCTTTCCATCTAAGGACATTTTTATTCCAACAATTTTACTTTTTCCCTTTTTGGTCTTGGTTAAGAAATCAGTAACTCAACATTATTAAACTCAGCATAATTGATAATTGTTATCTTGCTAATTGAACTGAACTTCAATAATCCCAACTTTTTCTTAGGAATTAACAAGGATTCGAAGGTCAAACTAATTAGTCCCTTGACTTTCCTTCACTTTAGTAAAGGTTAACTAAGTGGAGTTTAGATTCAATTTTCATTATTGTTGAGAGAGATAACTAAGTTGGACTTCCAATTTCTCTTACCTTGCCAAAAGTTTGCTTTATAGTATTCATTTATTTTAATTGCCATTTAATTTACTTGTCATTCAATTCATTTACTTCTCACCTTCTAAACCCCGATTAAAACCCTTATAGCCAATAATAAGAACATACTTCCTTGCAGTTCCTTGAGAAGACGACCCGAGGTTTGAATACTCGGTTAACAATTTTTAAAGGGGTTTGTTACTTGTGACACCCAAAATGTTTGTAAGAAAGGTTGATTTCTTGGTTTAGTAACTATACTTATAACGAGAGTTTCTATAACCTCTAAACCATCAATCTTTGGTTCTTTCAAAATGGCGTCGTTGCTGGGGAACTGCTAACGTGTGCCTTATTATTGGTTATTGTAAATATTTTTCTTTTGCTTGTTTCTCTATTTTTGTTTTTCCTTTTTATCTTTATTTGCTACCATGAACTCTCACCCCTCTCGCTTTGAGTTTGGTTCTAACTTTGTTGAAGGAAATAGAAGTTACAGCAGGAATATGCATCAAGGTCAAACCAATCAAGGATGGATGGAGCCAAGAGGATCTAATCAACCCTTTAGGCAGCAACACCCTCCAAGATATCCTGGACAAAGACCATTCTACAATGCATACCCAGCTGAAAGATATGGTGGACAACCTTGTAACTACGAACAAGCCCCACCCCGCGCATATAAATCATCCTTTCAACATAACCTCGAACCACCACACTCACAAGCTTTTCCTCACCATTCACCACCATATGATCCTTCCTTACCCCAGTACCAATCCAATCACTCCCAACCACCGCCACTTCTCTATGTATCATGCCCAAGTCCGGCAACCCGAGAAGCAGAGGTTCGCCTAAAGGAAACAGTAAATAAATTTCAAACAACCATTCGACAACTGGAGTAAGTAGTAATTCAATGGGTTTCTAGGCGCTCAAATACACAAGGATTAGCCACAGCCCCATGTGAACAGTCTAACGAAGAGCGTAACATAAAGGAGATACCAGAAACTCCAGTGGACAAGACAGAGAATGAATTCGTACTAGAACAAGTAGAAGAAGCTGTCGTTGTTCAAGAAGAAGAGTTGGTTGAAGATCTAGGAGATGCTGAACCTCCATGGGAATCCAGAACTAAGGAGAACTCCGTCAAGGATGCTACAGTTGATGCTAAGGAGGATATTGTACAATCTCCAAGGCAATTTGTTTATGAAGAATCAGACGGAATGATCCAGGACACAAATTCCATTGATGATGATAGTAACAAGTCAAATTCTCTTAGTAATGAACTTGCATCCGCAAGTGAATTCTCTAAGATCGAAGAATCTTCCCCAAGTGAATATGAAGATGATGCGGAGGCAGATTTTTCTCAACCTCCAATCTATGACTCAAGTGATGAGGAAGACATAGAAGACTTTGACCAGGACATAGATACAATTGTAGAACCCTGCAAGGAAATGGAGGAATTTACAGAAGAGTACAAGGGAATGAAACTTACAGAACCACCGGAAATACCTATCCCAAGGCCATTACCACCTAATACAAGCTTCAAGTAGGTACAATCCTTAACCTATAACTTTACTTATTCACTTGAATATGGTTTACTTGAAACAGATGGCCAGCTTAGAGCTCTTTTCGGCTTTAAGAGTAAGAAGGAAATGGCTCGTACTCAGAGTTGGTGCACAAGGTTCAATAAGGTTCCACGCTTCACCTCGAAGTACACGGATTGGTATCATGCTTCATTGCATGGATCACGGAGAACGTTTGGTCACCATGGTGAGATTCTACTTTTTAAACCGCCCGGATGGAAACATATAGATCAAGACGGAGGCGGATTTAAAAACAAGGCTTGGGATCCTGGAATCTATTCTGACATTCGTCACCCCGGGAGCCTAAAAATTTGTTTAAAGCTGCTCAGAAGCTTTACATGCCTAGTTTGGGACCCCGGAGGCTATTGGCATTCCAAGCACTGGTGGAGATTTCTGGATGAATTTAAACACAAGCCACCATAACAGGAAGCCCTTCCAATGTCCAACTTAAGGACTTTAACCAAAAGTGCTAGGTGGGAGACAACCCACCATGGTATGATCGTTCCTTTTGAAATTTTAATTTTATTTCATTTTGTTTGTTTTTGAATTTTATTTTTATTTTATTAAACCTGGAATCATGCATAGCATTCACATTAAGCATTGCATCCTGCATTCAGTTAAAAAAAAAAGGGATGTACGCCGCGACCGCATGCCCCATGCGATCGTGTCATATGGCGAAAACACTATCCATGCGACCGCGTCATCCACACGGCCGCGTGACCTGGAGATCGGCGTAAATATCTAACGTCCAGAAAGTTAGGCTGGAATCGTGCGGCCCTTGTGCGTTTTGCACAAATTGGCCCACGCGATCGCATGCCCCATGTGATCGCGTCACTTGCACAAAACCAATCCCACGCGACCGCGTGAGCGACGCGATCGCGTCGCATGGATCGCGTCACTCCCATTTTCACCCCAGCACGCGACCGCGTCCCCCACGTGATCGCGTGGATTTGAAAATATAACCCCCCCAGCCATGCGAACCCTATCAGTCGCACAGCCCCCCAACCCTCTTCTCTCTCTCTTCCTCTTCTTCTCTCAAGCACCACCCAGTCACCATTGCCGCCACCCCGACCACCGCCCAGACACCGCCGCCGTCCAGACGCCGCCACCACCTGCCCCCCTTCCTCCCTCCCCTTCTTTCTTCTTCTTTCTTTCTCTCTCCCCCTTCTCCGCCACTGCCCTCCGCGGACCACCACCCACCACCACTGGCCATCCCAGCCGCGACCCCCCTCCGCCACCACACGCAACCCCCCTACCTTCCTCTATCAAGTACCCTAAACCCTATCCCCATTCCCCCTTCTCCACTGCCTCCTCAGCCGCTACCGCACCGGACGCCGCCGCAGCCACGACCCAGCCGCTTTCTTACCCTGTTCTACTCCTCACGCCTACTAGGTTCCGATGAACGCCGCTTTTCTGTCCTTCGCAGTTATTTTACAATTTTTTTCTGTTTCTGTTCTTAATTAGGATAGATAGATATGCATGCTGTAGTGGATTTTTAGGTTGTTAAGTAGCTTAGGCTGTGGTTAGTGGATCTAGGTATGTTTACTTGCACTGTTCATGCTTCTGTTTTATTAAAAATGCAATTCTGCTGTTCCTGTGACCTTGTTCATATGCTGTGATTTCCTGCATTTGCTGCTTGTTACTCTGAATTTTCATGTTTCTATTAATTATAGGTAACTGCAGCAAGTTTTTTTAATTCATATGAACTGCCTTGTTTACTGTTTATTTTCCGGGATAATCCAATTTTAGCCGGAATGCTGCCCAAATTTTTTGTTAATTATTTTCATTCATGTTTTGGTTTGGCAATCTGAACTCTGTTGTCCTCTGCTTTACCCAAACCGTTTCATGAATGCTATTGCAGACTTTCTTATCCTCTTTGATTTCCTGGTTTATAAACTGTATTTGTGATATTCTGATTCCAGTTCTTGCTTTCTTTATATCTGTTTGAATCAACATCACCCTGTTATGAGTTATTTCTAGTCATAATCATGAATCCTTGTTACATGGCCCATTTTCTTTTTGCCACTTACTTTAACCCGCATTTTACTAACTCACTAATTTTAATTTACTAACTTCTTTTTCAAATTCTAACCACACTAACCTTTTAAAATCTCTTTTCTGATTTTTCACTTTCCTCTAACTTTCTAACCATGGCATATTGACAATTTTTTCTATTTAACTTGGATTCTGATACATTTTGGATTGTAAATTCTTCCTTTCCAAATTTTAAACTACTAAACAATCCTTAATGTACATTTACTTGACTCATTTACCTCATTCTAATTCTCCTTTGCCGCTTTGAGTTTTCTTTGTTTAATTGCCTATTTGCTTCCCTATTTTTATCCATATCCTGGTTTTCCATTTTTCAGGATGTCTGCCTCACAAAGGAAAGGAAAAGGCAAGGCTACTGGCAAGCGCAAGAGAGGAGATTCCTCCCAGTCCATCATTGCCCTCATGCATGATTCCTCATGGCGGGAGAAGAACTTTACACAGCAGGAAAAAGCTGACCAGCTGCTCCCTGCAAATGATCCAATAAAATTTTCAAACCGGTACTGTGAGCTGAAGTATCCGGCATTTGCAAACTCCAAGAATCTATACCTGGAGAGAACTCTGAAGATTCCAGAAGCACTCCAGCAGTACACCACTGAGCAAATCAAGCAAAGAGGCTGGTTCTTTCTGGAAAGAACACTGACTGAGGTCAATGCATCTTGGGTCTGGGAATTCTACTGCAACTACTACATCACCACCCTAGATGCAGTGCAACTGAGAGGAAAGCAAATTCTGGTCACTGAGGAGGCCATAGAGGACATTCTCCAGCTCCCAGCCAAGTCCGATCAGCCTGATGGTTATTCAAAGGCAGAGGAGGACATGCGCCTGATGCAGCTTGATTGGGATGCTGTAAAGGCACGGATAGCTCTCGACCCAACTGTTCCTTGGGAGATGGGTCAGGATACCACCATGCCTAGAAGGATCAAGAGGGCGTACTTAAATGATGAGGCTCGGTTATGGCACCAGAACTTGAGCAATTATGTCATGCCAAGTCCTCATGAGACGGAGATCCCGGCTGCTATGATCACCCTCCTATGGTGTGTGCTGGAGGGTAAGGACCTTTATCTACCACGCTTTATCTGGCATTATATGGCCAGGGTCCACGTCCGAAGCACCCTCTCTTTCCCATATCTGGTTACACAGCTAGGACGTCGAGCTGACGTGCCATGGGAGGATGCCGATGAGAGACCACCAGCGGCGGACTGCAGGAAGATCATTCCTCACAGCAGGAACTTCCTAGCTTTGGGCTACAGACCACCACCCTTCACTGCTACTGATGAGACAGCCCCACCGTCTGCTGGACCCTCTTCATCCACAGCTACCACTGCTGCCCCTGTTGCTACTACTGCACCTCCACCTGCCTCTGAGCCCGTATACCGCCTCGTGCACCGCCTATTCCGACAGCTTGATTAGATGGAGCGCTGTAACCGGCGCCGGTATGAGAGATTGGAGCGTCGCAGCCAACGACGCTATTCGCATCTAAAGCTGATGATCCGACAGGGTGGTGACATCCCCTTCGAGCCCGACACACCATCAGAGCCATCAGAGGAGGAGGAGGATGAGCACGAGGAGGAGACTCACTTCCAGGAGGAGACCCATCAGTAGGCAGCCACAGAGTAGGCTGCCCCACATCAGGAGGTTACGCATCAGATCGAGGCTGCAGATCCAGAGATCCCGATCCAGTCAGCACCGCCTCTACAGCAGCCAGACCCTCAGCCCACCACCACCACAGAGCCTCCAGCTACCATCCCTACCAGTGATGACACCCCTTCACACCCGGCTTGGCTGAGCATCAGGGACGATGCTTCATTTTAAGTGTGGGGAGGTCGCCATCTCTAACGTTTTATTTTGGTGAACCACTACATCTCTTTTTTCTTTCTTTTATTTTGGATATTTTTCTGTATTTTTCTTTTTACTGTTATTTTCTGAGTACTTATACATTGCTGCTTTTATGTATTTTTACTCTATTTTTGCATTTTGCATTTTTAGTTCATATTTTTAGTTATTTTGTTTAGTTGGCAATTCTGACTTATTAGTGGATTCATTAGTATAGTTTACCCTTTTTAGCATAAGATAGCATAGTTTAAATTGAAAAATATAAAAAGGAAGTAAGCTAGGAAATTGAACATAACAGATTTAAATCCATAAACCTTGTATATATAGCATTACATCATATAGTTAAGTTGACAACATTTCATCAAGGAGGAACATCAAAACTTTAAAGGTTACCCTAAATAATTTTTTTATGAGAATAATGGGAATTTTTAACTAAACCTGCATAACATATATGAATGATATATGATGCTTGAGTTAGAGAACACACAGCCTGTGAGTCTTGAGCTTAATTGTATGGTTGCATTCAAACCATAATTTCATTTCTGTGTGTTTTATTTCTTTTTATTCTGATGTTCTTTACTTTGCTTTAATCTATATGTCCAATTATAGAATATAGATACATGCCAAAAGAATGATTAAGGCCATTATTTGATTTTAGCTCACTTAACCCAAAATAACCTACCTTTCACATCGACATTGTTAGCCCCCCTGAGCCTTTAAAATCCCTTTTATTCTATTTAGCCACACTACTAGCCTTAAGCAGAAAAACAAAATAAAATCCCAAGTTGAATCCTTGGTTAGCTTAAGATAGAAAATTATAAATAGATTAAAATGTGGGAAACCTATTGGGAACATGGATGATAGAAACAAAAGGGTAGAAAAGTTAAAAGAAATAAAATAAAATTTGGGAAGCATGCTCATGAGAAATCAAAGTGATTTAATTACCATGTGCATTAAAAAAAGTTATTTTTCAACATTCAATAAAAGGGGATACGAAAAAATTCCCCAATGCAAAATAAAAGCAATGCACATGGGATAAAAACAAAAATTGAAACATGAGCATGTAACAACAAGTGGGATAATATGGGAAAATTGGTAAAGAAGTTTTGTTCTACTAAATATGTATGTTAGGTGAGATCTTAGTCTAATTAAGGATTCACTTATTAGCTCACTTAGCCTTATACATATATCCTTACCTTTACGTTGGCCCCATTACAACCTTAATTAAAGACCTCATGACTTTTGGTATGACTGTACTCTATAATTGTTGATTGGTTAGATGAAGAACAAAGTTATAGAAAGTAAGAATAAAAAGAAAAGTAGAGTGAATAAACCCAATAAACACTGAGTGACTAGAGGGTAAACACAAAATCCAGTGAGGGTTCAATAGCTCATCAGCATATATCTGTGCTTAAATTAGTAATTGTTTTGCAAGTTTGTACAATATTTCCCATCTCATTTGCTAAAATGCTTTATTATTTAAGGGTTGGCTATATATATATATATATATATATATATATATATATATATATATATATATATATATATATATATATGACTCCTTGAGAATGTGAATTAATTTGACTACATGTAAGCTTTATATATGAGTGGATAAATTGGAATTGCATGACTCATTTAGGTAGATGCATTTAGAATAGGTTGCATTGCATAACATTCCACCACTTTAACCTTACCTTATTTTTTACCTTGGATTTAGCATGAGGACATGCTATTGTTTAAGTGTGGGGAGGTTATAAACCCATATTTCATGAGTTATTTTGTGCTTAGTTTGAGTGATTTATTCAATCCTTCACCCGCTTATTCATATTAATTGCATGGTTTTACTTTCCCTTCCTTATTATGTGATGTATGTGAAAAACATGTTTCCTAAGCTTTAAAATTAATTATTTTAATTACCTTTACTTCCATTCGATGCCGTGATTAGTGTGTTGAGTAGTTTCAGGTTTTCTAAGGCATAATGACTTAAAGGATGGGAAAGGAAACGTACAAAAAATGGAAGGAAAGTGCGAAATGGAGTTTTGCAGAAACTGGTATCCACGCGATCGCATGGACGACGCGATCGCGTGCCAAGCGTGAATCAGCAGCGACGCAGCCGCATGACTGACGCGACCGCGCGCCTTAAGCAGAACGCACATGACGCGGTCGCATGACTGACGCGACTGCGTGGCAAGAAAAACTCCGAATGACGCGACCGCGTGACCCACGCGGACGCGTGACAGAGGCCACGCACCAGAAATTGCAGAAAACGCTCATAGCGAATTCTGAAGCCCTTTTTGGCCCAAATCCAAGTCCAGAAGGCATAGACCAAAGGTTATGAAGTGGGGGAACGCATCCATTCAGGGGGAGCTCGCATTTTTACTACTTTCCATGATTTAGATTTAGTTTGAGAGGGAGATTCTCTCCTCTCTCTCTTAGGATTAGGATTACGATTTAGCACTTCTCTTAGTTTTTAAGAGTGACTCTCGATCCAGGTTTAATATTTACTTTAATTCATGTTTCTATGCTACTTTCACTTTAATGCTTTTATTCGTATCTATAAATGTTGCCAACTTGACTTATGAACCCTTTCCATGTTATGATTTGAATTAATGATATTTGAGGTATTTCAGTTATTGATTGCTTTCTCCTTAATTTGTGTTACCATTGCTTTCCATCTAAGGACATTTTTATTCCAACAATTTTACTTTTTCCCTTTTTGGTCTTGGTTAAGAAATCAGTAACTCAACATTATTAAACTCAGCATAATTGATAATCGTTATCTTGCTAATTGAACTGAACTTCAATAATCCCAATTTTTTCTTAGGAATTAAGTAGGATTCGAAGGTCAAACTAATTAGTCCATTGACTTTCCTTCACTTTAGTAAAGGTTAACTAAGTGGAGTTTAGATTCAACTTTCATTATTGTTGAGAGAGAAAACTAAATTGGACTTCCAATTTCTCTTACCTTACCAAAAGTTTACTTTACAGTATTCATTTATTTTAATTGCCATTTACTTTACTTGTCATTCAATTCACTTACTTCTCACCTTCTAAACCCCGATTACAACCCTTATAGCCAATAATAAGAACATACTTCCTTGCAGTTTCTTGAGAAGACGACCCGAGGTTTGAATACTCAGTTAACAATTTTTAAAGGGGTTTGTTACTTGTGACACCCAAAACGTTTGTAAGAAATGTTGATTGCTTGGTTTAGTAACTATACTTACAACGAGAGTTTCTATAACCTCTAAACCATCAATCTTCGGTTCTTTCATTCATCCTCTCTGGAAACTTATACCAGCATGCCACGCCTAAAGGCTGGCGTGCCACGCCCATGATCTTATCTTCGTTCCAGTAGTTGGCATGCCACGCCTCAACCTTCAAGTGGCACGCCATAGTGACATGCTTGGGTTGGCATGCCATGCCTTCGATACTAAGTGGCACGCCCAGTCCTTGCTTTTGTTATCTTTATGCATTGGCATGCCAGGCCTGGTTGCTCAAGTGGCACGCCTAAGTGAGGTTAGAGGTTGGCGTGCCACGCCTTCGACTTCAAGTGGCATGCCCAGTCTTCAATTGCCTTCAGCCCCTTCTCTGGATTATTGTACCAGCGTGCCACGCCATGCTGTTCAAGTAGCACGCCCATGGATTTATGAAGTCTTCAAGCTTGGCGTGCCACGCCTGGGTTCTCAAGTGGCACGCCCAAGTGACTTCTTGGAGCTGGCGTGCCACGCCTTCGATACCAAGTGGCACGCCATATTGGAGGTTCTTCTTGGAATGGTGAGTTGGCGTGCCATGCCCCTTTGCTCAAGTGGCACGCCCATAGTAGTTGATGGATCAGGCATGCCACGCCCAACCTGCCATGCCACGCCACTTTCATTTCCTCCATTGTTGCTTCCTGGAACTTTGTACTAGCGTGCCACGCCCAGTCCCTGGCGTGCCATGCCCACATGCATGCTTGGATCTCCCCTCTGGAATTTAGTACTTGCGTGCCACGCCAGTGCATTTTTGTGGCGTTTGCTCCCAATCGGCACGCAGTTTCACACGCCCAGCTTCTTGTTTGTCTTCTACCCATTTTTGATGCCTTTTTCACCTGAAATTCAGCATAACTCATCTCAAAGTAGTGTACCATAATATTCATCAAATAATGCATGAATTTTACTGATCAAATGAGATTTATGCTCTTTTATGGTTTTCTTTATGCAAGAACGAAGGGTAGATGATGCAAGTCATCACAACACCAAACTTAAGCTTTGCTTGTCCCAAGCAAATCAATGTGAGTAAGCCTTTATAACTTGAGGCCTTGGCTTTGAATGATTGTAATTCAACTAAGAGAAAAACTAAGTGTTCAACTCATGTATGAATGTTTTAATGTCATGAAAAGTTCTTGGATCCTTGAGGGTTCTTTCAGGTATAGGCTTTAGAGGTCCTTTCTATTGATTGTCACCTTGAAGTAGTAAGGGTTGTTTTGTTTTCTTGACCACGACTCTAAGTGTTTTGTCTCAAGACAACTCTTTAATTAGGCTTTCAATTAGCACTCCTAAACCAGTTAGTTTTAGGGTACTAGGTGTTGAGACACCCCTAAGAATTTACTTGCCCAGGTCTCTTCTTGACACATCTTCACCACAAGCATCTTCTAGGATCTTTAATTCTTTTTGAGCTTTTTAATGTTTCTTTTTCTATCCCAGTAGTTGATGCTCAGAGCCTTGGGCCTTTATTGCTTACTACCTCTTGGTTCTATGGATATTCAAGGAACACCCTTTAACCTTCCCTTGTTATACCTTCTAGGACTAGTTGCTCTCCATGACTCGATTTCTTTTTATTTCATCCAAGGTTCTACACTTAGTTTCTTATATTTTAGTTTGTTTGATAATCTCTCTTGGCCTTGGCCCCTCTCATTGTTTTTGCACAACTCACAGTAACTCTTATGGAGACAAGCTCTACTTTTATTTATGTTGCAATGAAGACTTGAAATACATGGCATTTTCTTTCTTGTAAAAAAAAACTCATAAAGACTTCAAACAGGAATTAAAACTAAGCATAAAACATAAACAATCCTAGCATGATTATTTATTCAAAAAGTAAATAAAGCAAAAGCTTAAACAGGATTTCAGAAATTAGAAAGTGTCAACCATGGGACTCAACAACCTTGAGCAGCTTCATTTTTAGTTCATTGGCCCCTTCCCTTTGTCCTTCTTCTTGGAAGGGGAGGAGCCACCTTCATCTGGCTTGGAGGAACCTTCTTGTGCTTTGGCATCCTTGGGCTTCTAAAATCCTGCCCTCTTCATATAATTCCTTTCATCTTCCTTATGTTTGGCTAGGATTTCCTCTTGTCTTGCACTTAGCTCTTCCATTCCTTGCATGAAGGTTGGGTATCCTAGGTTTAGAGCGGTTACGGCATTACACAAGTGATTCAGCTTCGCTTGTGTATTGATGTCATACTGCCTTCTGAATATGATTCTGGCATCATAGAGATGTCTGAATTCGGCCAAGTTCCTCTGTTGCCATTTGCCTTGCTCCACTATTTTGTCCAGCGCACTTCGCACCTCTCCCCAGTCAAATTGTTCTTGCTGCTCCTTCCTCATATGCTCCCAATTCCCTTAGAGCTGTTTAATGTTTTGGTTGACTTGGCTCCATTGTTGTTGTTGACTCTCCTTGAGTTGATTGACATCCTCCCTCAAGCGGTGTAGGTCTCCTTTCATTTGGTGTACATCTCCTTGCAATTTTTCCCAGTTGAATCCCTCTGAAAATTGCTGATATTGGTATGTGGTTGTGGTTGAAGTGCCAGAAATTAAGGTTGCTCTTCTGCCTCTTCCTCTTCCTGTTGTTGTTGTGGTTCATGAGCATGAGCTCTTCGTTCTCTGGCTCTGTTGAGTGGGTAAACAGCCACCACCTTGGCCATCTTTTTGGCAGTTATGAACTTGTCTTGCTTTACAAGCACTTCATCAATGATCTTTTCAACTCCATCCTCGTCACATAGCCTCTGTATAATGCTGGGGAATGCCAACCTTGTGTTGTCACTGGTGCTTTTTAGCACTTTGTTGATGTTGTTGGCGATCATTTCCCCCACGTTGATGTTCTCTCCTTTCATGATGTTATAGATGAGCACAGCTCTCTCCTTGGTCACCTCCGAAGTGTTGGATGTGGGGATTAGGGACCTCCTCACAAATTCTAGCCACCCTCTAGCTTGGGGGCTCAAATCTCTTCTCCTCAATTGGTTGGGTATCCCATCCTTATCATTTATCCAACGCACATGCATCACACAAATTTCATTCAGGATCTCATCAAACCCAGGGTCTTGCTGCTTTATTCTTTCTTCATAGCTCTGAGTGGAGCTTGTCCTCTTCACCATTATCATTCTTTCTATGCTAGAGGGATGTAGTCAATGGATTTCCCCCTTACATAGCTAATGTAGCCATAGTGTTACCCTAGTTGAGGCACTGCGTTAGCATAGAACTCCCTCACCAAGCTCTCTACCACTTTTCTTGGTGGGTTGCATAGAAGTGACCAACCCCTATTGTTGATCTCAATGTTGATTTCAATATGCTCATTCCTCCCTAGTTGAAACCCAACTTCTGGAATGATTTCCCTCTCACTCACCCAACCATAAAATTGATTTTGGTTGAATACGGAGAGAAACTTGTAGTCATTGAAGGAGCTTGAGGATCCAGAGGTTGGTTCCTTAGTTTTTCTTTTCTTTGAGGCTGAGCTTTTTGGTGGTGCCATTAGGTTGAGAGAGTGAAAAAAACGTGGGTTGCAAGAAAGAGCAAGCAAAACAAGGTTTTGCTCCAACACTAAACTTAGGACTTGATTGTCCCAATCAAGAGAAAGAAGAAAGTAGGGAAAGAGATAGCAAAAGATGAAAAGAGAAAGGAAGGTGAGGTGTGTATGCGCTTCCTGTGTGATTGGGGGTTGTTGAAGTGGGATAGGAGATGGGGAGGTGAGGCTTTTATAATGGGTGAAAGGTGTGGTTCGAAGGGTGGGAAATAAAAAGGGTTAAATGTTTTCCCACTTGGGGAATGGCGCCTAGCATGGGAAGAGGCGCCAACTCTTTTCTCACAGTGTCTTCTGCATGTGTTGAGTTCCAAAGTGCAAGTACACTTTGACTTCCTTGCTTTGTGAGTTGTTTACCATGTGGGCCCTATCTTCTCTCCTGAAATTGAAACTAAACTCATTAGTAATGACAAAAGAACCCCTTTCACATTCCTTCTCATCAAGAGTGATTTGGATTGCAACTGATGGGTGTCCCTTGGGACATCAAACTTAATTCTTTGCCATCTTAATAAATTGGTTCCATCATTGTGTATTTAATGTGTTCATAAGAATGGAGTAACATCAATCTTTTCATTTTCTTTTGATTCCAATTCCTCTGAACTCATTAAACCACGTTCATGTTCTTACCCAAAATATTAAGTGCTTTCAAATTGGGTGACTTGGGCTGCTAGATGATCCTTGGTGGTGGTCACACCAAACTTAATCTCTGGGCTTACTCTCCAAAATCAGGCTATTAATTATTTGTAAGCCTAGATTAAGTGGGTGAGAGGCCACACCAAACTTAGCAATTTAGCTAATTCTCAGCCCATTCACTCATCATGATTTATGCCTTCACCAAGTTGCAATTCCAGAATAGAAGGAAATAAAAGAGTGTAAAGAAAATCTAGCCACTAAAGCTAATATCAAACTTTCTAATCTACAATTGTAAACTAATCCTACTATGGTAATGTAACACAAATGTGAGACTGAAAATTAAACTATCTAAAGCAATAGATTTTAACTACATCTAAGAAAAGCAATTAAATCAAAAAGGATAAAGTGTTGGGGTGCCTCCCAACTAGCGCTTCTTTATTGTCATTAGCTTGACATTTCTTCATCTTTAGCTGAGCTTGTAGCTCACTCTCTGCTCCTCTAAGGGGCCTCCCAAGCAGTGTTTGAGTCTGTGGCCATTGACAGTAAAAGAACTCTGAGTCTTGTCCTCCAGAAGCTCCACATGACCATAGGGAAACACCTTGAGTATGGTGAAAAGTCCTGACCATCGAGACTTAAGTTTCCCAGGGAAGAACTTGAGTGTTGAGTTGTAGAGTAACACCTTCTGTCCTTCAGTGAACTCTCTTCTTGCTATCTTTTGGTCATGCCACCTTTTTGTGTTCTCTTTGTAGATTTTT
Source organism: Arachis ipaensis (assembly GCF_059453495.1). Lineage (NCBI taxonomy): Eukaryota > Viridiplantae > Streptophyta > Magnoliopsida > Fabales > Fabaceae > Arachis > Arachis ipaensis. Next base: position 52,255,436 of record NC_142441.1, read on the forward strand.
GCATTCTCATATGCTTGATTTCTAAACTCCTCCAGCTCATTGAGTTGCATTAATCTCTTTTCCCTAGCAGCTTGCTCATCATAGTTTAAGATTTTTAGAGCCCAAAATGCTCTATGCTCAAGTTCAACTGGTAAGTGACAAGCCTTGCCATATACCAATTGGTATGGGACATCCCAATGGGAGTTTTATAGGCTGTCCTGTAGGACCATAGTGCATCATCCAGCTTCTTAGACCAATCCTTTCTTGAGCTTCCAAAAGTTTTTCACGGATTCTTTTTAGCTCTCTGTTGGAGATTTCAGCTTGCCCGTTGGTCTGTGGGTGGTATGGAGTTGCCACTTTGTACTTTACTCCATATCAGAGAAGGAGTGTCTCGAGTTGTTTGTTGCAGAAGTGTGTCCATCCATCACTAATGAGAGCTCTGGGAACTCCAAATTTGCTGAAGATGTTCTTTCTCAAGAAGCTTATCACAACCTTGTTGTTGTTTGTTGCAATGGCTATGGCTTCTACCCACCTTGAGACATAATCAACAGCCACCAATATGTAGCTATTTGAGTAGGAGGTTGGAAAGGGTCCCATGAAATCAATCTCCTATACATCAAATAGCTCCAGTTCTAGTATGTATTGCTGTGGCATCTCATTTCTCTTAGTTAGATTACCAGCTCTTTAACATTCATCACACCTTGACACAATTTCCTTGTTATCCTTAAACATTGTTGGCCAGTAAAATCCGGATTGAAGCACTTTTGCTGCTGTCCTTTCTCCACTGAAGTGACCTCCATATGCGGATCCATGGCACTGCCATAATACTTCCTACCCTTCTTCATGGAATATACACCTTCTTAGGATTCCATCAGTATACTTTTTGAACAAATAAGGGTCATCCCATATGTAGTGTTTGGCATCCTTGATTAGCTTCCTCCTCATGTGTTTATTGATGTTAGTTGGTAGCTCCCCAATAGCCTTGAAGTTAGCTATGTCTGCAAACCAAGGGGCAACTCAAATCATCATCAATTATTCATCAGGAAAGCTTTCATTTACTTCTACTTGCTACACTTTTTCTTCTTATGGGGTCCTTGAGAGGTGGTCAGCTACCTTGTTCTCTGCTCCACTCCTATCTTTAATCTCAATATCAAATTCTTGGAGCAGCAGAATCTACCTTATTAGTCTGGGCTTAGATTCTTGTTTGGTAAGCAAGTATTTGAGTGCTGCATGATCAGTGAACTCAATTACTTTTGAGCCAATAAGATATGATCTAAACTTATTAAAAGCAAAAACTATGGCTAAAAGTTCTTTCTCCGTGGTGGTATAGTTCCTTTGATTCTCATTAAGAACCTTGCTAGCATAGTAAATAACATGTACTAGCTTGTCTTTCCTCTGTCCTAGAACAGCACCAACAGCAAAATCAGATGCATCACACATTAGTTCAAAGGGAAGATCCCAGTTTGGTGGTGCTATAATAGGTGTAGAGGAGAGTTTTTTCTTCAGTTCATCAAAGGCTACCATGCACTCTCTATCAAAAACAAAGGGAGTATTTGAGACAAGTAGGTTGCTAAGGGGTTTTGCAATCTTTGAAAAGTCTTTGATAAACCTCCTATAGAACCCAGCGTGTCCCAAAAAACTTCTGATTGTTTTGACATTGCAAGGTGGATGTAATTTTTTAATTACTTCCACTTTTGCCTTGTCCACTTCTATGCCATCTTTTAAAATCTTGTGACCAAGAACCACCCCTTCAGTCACCATAAAATGGCACTTCTCCCAGTTTAAAACTAGGTTGGTTTCTTGACACCTTTTTAGCATAAGAGCAAGATGGTATAGGCAATCAGAATATGAGTTCCCAAACATAGAAAAGTCGTCCATAAATACTTATATGAACTTATCAATCATGTTTGAAAAAATGGAGAGCATGCACCTTTGGAATGTTGCAGGTGCATTGCACAATCCAAAGGGCATTCTCCTATAAGCAAAGACACCATATGGACAAGTAAATGAAGTTTTTTCCTGATCCTTGGGGTCTACAACAATTTGATTGTAGCCCGAATACCCATCCAGGAAGTAATAATACTCATGTCCTGCCAATCTTTCAAGCATCTGGTCCATGAAAGGTAGGGGAAAGTGATCTTTCTGGGTGGCTTCATTAGGTTTTCAGTAGTCAATGCACATACGCCATCCGGTCACTGTCCTTTTGGGTATCAATTCATTCTTCTCATTTGCCACAATAGTGATCCCTCCGTTCTTAGGGACTACTTGCACCGGGCTTATCCAAGGGCTGTCTGAGATGGGGTATATCACCCCTGCTTGCCACAATTTTCACACTTCTTTCTGAACCTCTTCATTCATAGTTGGGTTCTGCCTCTTTTGTTGTTGTCTTGAAGGTTTGGCATCCTCTTCTAGTAAGATTTTATGCATACACATTGAAGGACTGATCCCTTTTAAATCTGCAAGTGTCGAGCCTATGGCATCCTTGTGTTGTCTCAGCACTTGGATAAGCTCCTCTTCTTGTTTCTTACTTAGACTTGAATTTATGATCACTGGGTGAGTGTTGTTAGCACCCAGATATGCATATTTCAAGCTAGGTGGTAAGGTTTTCAGCTCTAGTTTCGGTGACTCTGCATCTTTGTTGTCTGTGGTGGTTGGCATGATTGATTTTCTCATGGTTGCTTGTGGTGGTTCTCCATCTGATGCTTGTTCCAGCTCAATGGTTCCTCCACATTGTTCTTCTTCCAAGACTTCTTGAACTATCTGTTCCATGGTGTCTATCAGCATACATTCTCCTATGGATTCCTTGGGGTAACTCATTGCTTTGAAGACATTGAAGACCATTTTCTCTTCATGCAACCTCAAGACTAGTTACCCTTTTTGCACATCAATGATGGCTCCAGCAGTAGCTAGGAATGGTGTTCCTAGGATAATTGACGTGTTGGCATCTTCTTTCATGTCCAGCACAACAAAATCAGCAGGGAAAATGAATTCTCCTACTTTCACTAGCAAGTCTTCCACCACCTCATGTGGAAACTTAAATGTTCTGTCAGCCAATTGGAGTGCCATTCTTGTTGGCTTGGCTTCCTCAATCTTCATCCTTCTCATCATGGTTAGGGACATAAGATTTATGCTAGCTCCCAAATCACACAAAGCTTTCTCAATGGTGTCTCCTATGATGCAGGGGATTTGAAAACTCCTTGGGTCTTTCAGCTTTTGAGGCAGCTTCTTCTGTATGATGGTGCTGCATTCTTCAGTCAATATTATGGTTTCTTTTGCCTCCCAGTTCCTCTTTTTGGTTATAAGCTCCTTCAAAATTTTGGCATAGAGTGGCATTTGTTCTAATGCCTCAGCAAACAGTATGTTGATTTGGAGCCTCTTGAAGATCTCTAGGAACTTGGAAAACTGGCCATCCTTCCCATCTTTTCCCAGTCTTTGTGGGTATGGTGCCTTTGGCACATAAGGCTTCATGACTGGTTTTGGTGGAGGTGGAGCAGGGATCTCCCCTTCATCTTTGTTCCCATGCTTTGCTGCAGCTTCTTCATGATTGTCTTTGTTTGGGGTTCCTTCTTCTACAACCTTTCCACTTCTTAGAGTAATGGCTTTGCATTCCCCTCTTGGGTTAGCCATGGTATCACTAGGAAATGTGTGTGTGAGAAGTGGGATTTGCTTGGATAAAATCCCCACTTGTGCTTCTAACTTTGAGATTACTGTGCCTTGATTTTTCAGATTTGACCTGTATTCTTCTTGATTAGCGTCTATCCTTCTTTCTGTTTGTGCTTGTCTGTCCATGAGGGTTGAGACTGCCCCTGTAATCTGTGATGACAGTTGTGCTATTGTAGCCTCCATCCTCTCAAAGTTGCTCTTGATTTCACATGGTTGCATAGATGAGGATGGTGCATCTTGATTGAGATTGTTGTGTATGGGTTGGTTGGTATGGTATGATGTATTTTGTGAGTTATGATAGGGTCTATGGTTCCTTATTTGATGGTTGGGGTTGTGGTTGGAATGCTAATTTGATGAATAAGGCTTATTGTGGTCCTGGTTGTGGTTTTGTTGATTTCCCCACCCAAAGTTTGGGTGGTTCTTCCAACCTGGGTTGTATGTCTTAGAGTGTGGGTCATATATTGGTCTGGATGAATTGTTCATATAATTGGCTTGTTCCCAGTCACCTTTAGATTCTCGTGCATTCCCTTCTTGTTGAGGGGTTTGGTCTTGAATGACTGAGGCTTGATTGGCCTCCATCCTTTTGGTTAAAGCTGCTATTTGAGCTGCAATTGCCTTGTTCTGAGCTAACAAAGCATCTACAGAGTTGAGTTTTAGCACTCCCTTCTTCTGAGCCCTTTCTGAAGCATAGAAATACTCATTTTCAGCTACAGTCTCAATGACATCTATGGCCTCTTCAATGGTTTTCTTTTTGTTGAGTGAGCCTCCTGAAGAATGATGCACAACCTTCTATGCTTCATAGGATAGTCACTCATAAAAGATATGTAGTTGTACCCACTCATTGAACATTTCTGGTGGGCCTCTTCTTATTAGATCTTTGAATCTCTCCCATGCTTCATAGAGTGTTTCTCCATCTTGTTGTCTGAAGGTTTGCACTTCAGCTCTCAGCCTGTTGATTCTTTGTGAAGGGTAAAATCTTGCAATGAATCTGTTCACAACCTCCTCCCATGTAGTTAGGCTCTCCTTGGGGAATGATTCCAACCACTTTGCTGCCTTATCTCTGAGTGAGAAAGGGAACAAGAGTAGTTTGTAGATGTCGGGGTGTACCTCGTTGGACTTTACAGTATCACATATCCTCAACAATGTGCTGAGATGTTGATTAGGGTCTTCTTGGGCACTTCCTCCATATGTGTAATTATTCTGAACAAGTGTGATGAGCTGAGGCTTCAGCTCAAAATTATTGGCATGAATTGTTGGCTTTAGGATGCTGCTGCCACAATTTCTTGGGTTTGGGTTGATGTAGGAGCCTAAGACTCTCTTTTCTTGCCCATCATGATTCACTGGGCCTTCTCTAGCATGGTTGTGAGCTTCTTCTTCATGGTGGTTTTCCATATTCTCCTCTATGTCTGTTTCAAAATACTCTTCCTCTTCCTCAGCACCAATGACTCCCTTCCCTCTTGCTTCCCTCCTTAATCTAAGGAAGGTCCTCTTAGGTTTATAATCAAAGGAAGTTGAAGCCCCCTTTCTTCTACCTGTCATACAACCAACAAGGCAAAAAGTAAGAAAGAAAATGAATGAAAAAATTACTCTTGTTAGAGTGGTTGTTAGTGTGAGTGGTGCAATTAATCGAACAGTTAGAAGAGTGGAAATATGGATGATGAATAAGAATAATCAAAGAAGAAAGAAATAGAACTCAAAATAAAAAAATATAAAAGGCACTAAATAAAAGAAACTAAAATAACAAGGAATTTAAATTGCTTAATCTAGCTCTCCAATCAATTTAATCACTGTCAAATTTAAGCCAATCCCCGGCAACGGCGCCATAAAACTTGATGAGTCCAATTCACACCCCATTAAAAAATTGGTGAATTAGTTCTTTTGGCAAGCGCACAAAAATTATCGTCAAGTAATAACCCACAGTGGAGTGGGATCGTATCCACAGAGATTGGCAAATTCGAGCAGTTTTAATTAATTGATGAAATAGTCAAGCAGATCAATAGGATTGTGAAGTGCAGAATTGTAAATGACATAAATGTAAATGACTAGAATATAAAGAAAAGCAATAAAGTGCAGAAACATAAATGGCAGAATGTAAAGTGCAGAATCATAAATGACTTGAATGTAAATGGGAATGGGGAATTGGTAAATGTAAAATTAAGCTATAGAGAAATGGATAGATAAGAATGAGGGAATTCACTGAGATTGGGAGATGTTGTCTCTTTGGATCAAATCTAGCTTATATCCTCTTCAATCATGTAACTCATTGACCTCTTGGCAATCATAATTGATTGAGCCCCAATCCTTTGGTAACTCAATCTCTCAGATCTTGATCAATAGCCAATTCCTTGGTCTAATTGCATGAAGAGAGATATGCTTGGTCCCTGATTATACCACACACCATTATAGGTCCAAGTAGAGGGAGGATTATATGTCATATATCCAAACACCAAAACCCATATTCTACTCAAGTGTGAGAAGGGATTTCAAGCATGGTTTCATGTTTTCTTTCCCAAGGTTCCCATGAAACCCAATTGTATTCAATCTCTTTCCCAATATAATTGAATACTAAGCATTAAGAATGAAATTCCTTCTAGCAAAACAAAGAGAAGATGAAGAGAAGAAGAATTTCACTATTATCAATCCATCAAGTACAACAGAGCTCCCTCTCTCAATGAGAGGGAAGTTAGCTACTCATAGCTCAAAAAGTACTCAAAAGTGAAGTGTAAAAGTGGATCTAAAACTGATTGCTTAACCCCCTTCTTCAGTACTCCTTGGGGGTATTTATACTACTCCTAGTAAAATAAAAGAATTACAAAAGTGAAAATGGAGAATTACATTTTGGAGGGAAAAGAAAACACTCAATAAGCCTGACTTCCCAGCCAACGTGTGGCTGGTGCTTTACTGGCGCGTCACGTTTCCTTCATTTCTAGCTTGGCGTGCCACGCCCAATCCTTCAAGTGGAACGCTCATCTCTCTATCAACCTTGGCATGCCATGCCTTCGAACTCAAGTGGCACGCCATAGTGGATTTCTTGTGTTGGCGTGCCATGCCTTCGAACTCAAGTGGCACGCCCTTTGCCTTTTTCCACTTTTCCTTGCCTCTGGAAATTTGAACTGGCGTGCCACGCTCAGGGTCTGGCATGCCACGCCCTTGCTCTATGCTTGGCTAAGCTTCTCTGGAAAGTTGCACTAGCGTGGCACGCCCAGGGTCTGGCGTGCCACGCCCCTTTTGTGAGTGAGTGGTTCCTCTGTTTGGCGTGGCACACCTCGAACTCAAGTGGCACATCCCAATGCTTCTTTGCTCTCTGAATGACACTGGCTGCTCAAGTGGCATGCCTAAGTGAAGAATGGTGAGTGACGTGCCACGCCTTCGATACCAAGTGGCATGCCCTATGTAATTGGCCTCCTTCATCCTCTCTGGAAACTTACACCAGCGTGCCATGCCTAAAGGCTGGTGTGCCACGCCCATGATGTTGTCTTGGTTCCAGTAGTTAGCGTGCCACTTCTCAGCCTTCAAGTGGCACGCCATAGTGACATGCTTGGGTTAGCGTGCCACGCCTTCGATACCAAGTGGCACGCCCAGTCCTTGCTTTTGTTATCTTTATGCATTGGCGTGCCACGCTTGGTTGCTCAAGTGGCACGCCTAAGTGAGGTTGAGAGGTTGGCGTGCCACGCCTTCGACTTCAAGTGGCACGCCCAGTCTTCAATTGCCTTTAGCCCCTTCTCTAGATTATTATACCAGCGTGCCACGCCATCCTGTTCAAGTGGCACTCCCATGGATTTGTGAACACTTCAAGCTTGGCGTTCCACGCTTGGGTTCTCAAGTGCCACGCCCAAGTGACTTCTTGGAGCTGGCGTGCCACGCCTTCGATACCAAGTGGCACACCATAGTGGTGGTTCTTCTTGGAATGGTGAGTTGGTGTGCCACGCCCCTTTTCTCAAGTGGCACGCCCGTAGTAGTTGATGGATCAGGAGTGCCACGCCCAACCTGGCGTGCCACGCCCCTTTCATTTCCTCCATTGTTGCTTTCTGGAACTTTGTACTAGTGATAAACCCCGATTTCGTGATTTATCTTGTGCTTATTTTGGGGGATTTTGTCACCTTTTCTCTCATTTATTCAATGAAATAGCATGGTTTTGTAATTCTCCCTTGAATTTTGCTTAAGTATAAAAAGGTGCTTTTTAGGCCCTAAATTGGTGATTTTAATTCACTTTAACTCGATTTGATGCCTTGATGTGTTTGATGAGTGAATTCAGGTCCATAAGGCAAGTATTGGATGGAAGAAATGAGGAGAAAAGCATACAAAAAGGGAGAATGCATGAAGAAACAAAGATTGGAAATGCACCAAAGGATGCGCACGCGCACCAGGCGCGTACGCACAAAAGCGGTTTCACCTATAGACGCGCACCCGCACACGCCGCGTCCGCGCGGGTTGAGAATTTGCCAATCGATGCGCACGCGCTGATACTCTCACGTGGCCCACTTGAAGGAAAAACGCTGGGGGCGATTTCTGAGCTGCCCAGGCCTAAATCCAACTTGTTTCTGAGTGTATTTCATTAAGAATTTAAGTCCAAGAAAAGGGGGGAGCAATTAGTTTAGCCAACATATGCCTTTAGTTAGTTTTCTAGAGAGAGAAGCTCCCTCTTCTCCCTAGAATTTGGTTAGGATTAGGTTAGATTATTTTAATTTCATGTTTGATTACTTGATCTCATCTTACTTCGTTGATAATTTCTCATCTCTACATCTTGACTCTCTTAGTTTTATGTTAATTTCTCATTTTGCTCTCTTTTGTGATGATGACTCATGTTGGATTTGTTTATATTTAATGCAATTTTGATGTTGATGTTTCTTTGATTGATGAATTGAGTTGTGATCTTCCTTTCTTGCAATTAATAGTGGTAGATTTCAGTATCCTCGCAATTTATGATGTTGACTTTTATCACATTCTAAGTGTTTGATGAAATGCTCTCTTTAGTTTTTGAGTAGTTTTGTCAACTTTTGGCCTAAGCCAAGGGACTTGAGTGATCTTGAGTTTTTGGGCATAATGGATTTGGTGATTTGAGAACCCTGGGTGATCAATTTGAATCCCATTGACACTAACCCACTACTAAGCCAATTAGTAGGTAGGTTAGGACTTAGGGGTGGATATGATCAAGCCTATTTGACATACTTCAAGTCTAGGAGTAAATGTTACATACTTAAGGCTTCGAGAAGTAGACTTAATGGGTTGGCCTCTCATAATTGTCAATAATTGGTTTGTTAACTAGGATGGTGATCTCAAGTACCCAAGTCTTAGCCAAGAGTTCTTTATTTTGTTTTCTTTACTTACTCACTCAGTTTACTTTCTTGCCGTCTCATAAACAAAACCCCCTTTTTACCCCATCATAGCCAATATGCATGCACTACATTGCTTCCTAGGGAGACGACCCGGAGTCCAAATACTCTGGTTATTTCTTATTCGGGGTTTGTTCTTTGTGACAACCTAAAATTTAATTTGACGTGAGAGTTGTTTGTTGGTTTGGAGCTATACTTGCAACGTAAATACTTTGTGAAATTCCTTACCGACAACAATTCTCGGTTCATCAAATTAATGGCGGCGTTGCCAGGGATCCAATGGTGCTATGTTATTGGCTATTGTATATAATGTGAATAGCTTGAGCTTTAGTTTGTTTGCCAGTTTTTTTTACTAGTTAGGAGTTTATTTTCTTTATTTCTTATTGCTCTTTGTTTTTATTTTTTCTTTCATGATGAATTCTCATCCTTTTGGCTATGAGTGTAGTTCAAACTATGTTGTAGGAAATGAAAGCTCTAATGAGGATATGCATCAAGGATTTGGGAATCAAGGATGGGAGGAACCTCAAGCTTATGAACAACCTTCATGGCAACAACCTCCTACGAACTCTTATGGGTATAAATTTGATCCTAGCGTATATCAATCTAATGTGTGTGATGACCCTTATTGTGGTTGTCAACCACAATCATCATATGCATGTGACCCCATTCCTCAATATAGCCACACATCATACTCACAAGCCTCACACCACCATTCCACTCTATAAGACCATAATTCATACACACCATATCAACCACCATTTGAATCACACATAGAACAACCACCATCCCAATACCAATATTCCCATGAACCACAAATTCCACACACACCACCTCAAGAACTCCACCAATATGAACCACCTTCCGATTACAACAATCTTCCCTTAACTAATGAATTCTCTCTTCCAACACCATCTCCCGATGAAGCCTTCATATTAGAATTGAGAGACCTTGAATCTCGCATCTTAAGGCGGCAAGAGGAGGATGAAACTAAGTTTAAGGAGCTAAGAGCAAAGATAGCTAGCATGGTAGAAGCCGTGAATCACTTAACGTTCTACCTAAGTTCATGCACCGTAAGTACCCCATTGTTGAATGTAGAGAAACAATCAAGGAGCTTAGTGAGGGTATGAACTTGAAGCTCCATGGTGATGAAGGAGAATTGAAGCAAAAAGGACAACAAGAGGAAAAGATAGAGATTAGCAAACAAAAGGAAGTAGTGGATGGATGTTTAGGATACGTTGAGCACGTAAAGGAATCTCGAATTGAAGAACCCTCTTCCAAGAATTTTGGAGGTGATATTGAAGAGAAGAGTAATGTTACAGAAGTAAACAGAGAGTTGAAGGAAATTGATCAAGAAGTGGATTCTATTACTAGTGATTTTTTGCCCATGTTGATCAATTCCCTTGACGATCTTGTTGAACCTTCCCCCAGTGGATCAGAAAGCAAGGTTGAGGAAGACTTGAAACCTCCAAAGCCTACTGAGGGTGAAGAACTGGGAGAAGTATTCCAAGCAATAGGTGCTCCTATCTATGATGATTCCGAATCAACATATGATCCTTTCGAGTTTGAAGAGTCCTTCCCCAAATTGCCTAGACTTGATGATAAGGTAGATTTCACTATACCTCCTATCTATGATGAGAGTGATGGGGAAGACGAATATGATCTTGAGGAAGCTTGGCATGAGGAGGAACTTGAAGAACCTTGCCAAGTGGTAGAAACCTCTAGAAGAGGATGGACGGGAGTAGAGCATGCTTTATCAAGATCTTTGGGAACTCCTCCACCTAATTCGTCATCCAATCCTTCGCTTGAGTGGGTAAAACTTCTAACTCTCAGTTTTATTATCCCACTTGAGTATGGTTTGCTTGAAACGGATGGCCAACTTAGGGCGCTTTGTGGAATTAAGCGAAAAAGGAGGATGTTTAGTGGTTGGCGTTCTAAATCTAGGCTCATTATGGTGGGAAGCTCGAAATTTAAGAGCATGGATTGGTGTAATGCTCAATTAAATGGGTCTAGGAGAGTAGTTTGGTGCTTCCATGAGAATTCTGTTTTTTCAACGCCCGGACAAAATCAAGGCAATCAACTAGAAGATGGGTGCGAGGACAAGATATAAGATCCTGGACTATCCTATGATAGTCAATTTCGGGAGCTCACGTCTTGGGGAGGACCTCACCAAAGCTTAATGAAGAAGGTTGAAACTTCTGACAAACGATTGAAGGACAAGCACTCTTAGAGGTTCAAGGATGGATACAAGCATAAGCCACCTTGACAAGAAGCCACCCAATGTCCAACTTAAGGACTTAAACTAAAAGTGCTCGGTGGGAGACACCCCGCCATGGTAAACTCTTTCCATTCTCTTGTAGATATAATGAATGAATGAATTGGGTTCCATTGTATATAGTTTCTTTACTTCTTGGTATATTTTTCTTTGCTTACTAAGGTGTTTATACATTCTATGCTTTAATAAGGGATGAATCTTTGAATTGAGTTTTTGCTTGAATTGCAAGTTTTCTCAAGTTGTTTTGAAAAACCCTCTAAGTTTCAAAATGTGCTTAATCTTGCACCTTAGCTAGTTCTAGAGTCTTAGAGAAGGATGGAAAGTTATGAGGTCTTTTGATGCTCTTTAGAAAAAAAAAGAGAGAAAAACCCAAGCCACGCACAAGCGCAAATCGCACGCGCGCGTAGGCTGCTCATCTCAACTATCTGGGCCAAGGACCAGAGAGTTGTGCTACTTTTGGGCCAACTCTGTGTCTTAACTCATGCGGACGCACACTGTACGAGTCTGCGCCACTCCCTGTTTCTTCATACACGCGTTGGCGTACTTCGCACCTTCGCGCCCATTCAATAAGCTCATACCATCCACACGAACGCGCACAGTGCGCGCGCGTCGATGCATTTTAGCATCACCCAGGCCAAAGGACACGAGAGTTATGCCAACTCTGGGCCTCTTTTGTGCCTCTGGCCCAGCATACCTGCGCGGACGCGCACAGTACGCGTTCACGCCGACCCCTAATTCTCCCATTCACGCGTAGGCGCGTATGGCGCTTCCGCGCCTATCCTTAAATACCTCCACCCACGCGGACGCGCATGGTGCGCGCACGCATGGATTCGAATTTTTACTTACCCCAGAGACGTGAAGCCCTAGCGTATTTGCGCAATACCCCTCTTCACCTCCAACGTTCTATTTCCCTCCATCTTCAACCTCTCACCTCTGAGCAACCACCATTGGCTGCCCTCCGGCGAGTGACCCGCAACCATCGCCGCCGCCATCACCGCCCAACCCCCTCTTCCTCACTCCCTCTCTTCCAGTCAACCCTCTCTATCTCTGCCTTCTCTCACAGCCAGCCTCAGCGCCACCCCCAAGCACTGCCGCGACAACCATTGTCGTCGACGGCGAGCTCTACGGTGACGGCGAACAAACGCACCACTTCATCTTCCCTTCTGTTTCCCCGTTTAGTTTCTGCATTCCAGGTTCCATACCCCCCTATTCTGCATCCTTTTTACTGCTTGCTATTAATTACATTAGTTTAGTTAGATTAGCTTAGTTAGTTAGTTTAGTTTGATTTAGGTGGTTAGCGAATCTGGGCTAAGTATTGGATTTAGGCTTGTTTCAATTTCTGTTGCTATGTGAAATTGCTTTGTTTTGTTGCATCACTCTGTGTTCATTTATTCTATTGATGCTGCTTGCTTGTGATAGATTGGTGAAGGGAATGCTGATTGAAGTAACTGCCCCCATTTTCTGTGCTGTTTGAATTGCTTTGTTGCTGAACTATTGGCTATCTGTTACATCCATATGAACTCATATATGTGATTTATGTTTCTAATTGTTAATGAACTCATATGGAATCTAATTTGACTGTTTGAATTTGGAAAATAGCCAATTTGCTGCTGAAACACTGTCGGATTTTTCTTAACCACAGTCCTTGAACTGACCTTGTTTGATGGGTGTAGCAACTTCTAGTTGATGATTTCTGTTCAATTAGCACTTTGCTGCCCAAATGGTTTTGGGAAATCTTCAGGAACAAGTTTTGGTCTTGCTTATACTCTTTGCTTGTTATGCATGATGATTTGCGTATAGGCATTGAATGGTTTGAATGAATTTTCTAATTGACCATCACTTATGATTTCCATAAAATTTTGTGCCTCTTTTGCATAGACACACAATTTTTAATGTTCTAATCTATGTGATCAAATAGTTCATTGTGTTCATACATAGTCATAGACCATGAGGTTTCCAATTCATATTTGAACTTATGACTTGTATGCATTGTTAGGATTGGTGTTAAATGTGCTTGATTTACTTGTTTATCAAGGTCTTGCTTTCACCAACACAAATTTATTTGATACTAGTGAGATTTGCAATGATTGATGGTTTGTTCCATATTATCTGCTTTCTAGCTATATCATATTTCATCATCAATGACTTGTTGCATTTCATGATTGTAAACGTACTTACATCCCTGTTTTGTGCATTCCTTTCGAATTGAGCTGGTAACCACCATATCATTAATTTTCAAACTGATTTCTAACTTTAACCTATTTAACCGACTAACTTCTTTTGGTTTTTAACTTAACTTTTTAGATCATTCTTTTGGATATAGTGCTTCCTAAGCTTAGTGAATAAGTAATGTGCAAGATATGGTTTGAATTTTTGGTTTGAAGTTCAGTTTGAATTCTAAATTATGTTTGCTTGCATTCCAAGAAATCTCCTTTCTTTATTCACTTTCATGAGTATGCTTTGCTTTGAGTGCTTTATACCTATTTGGCTCTCTGCTTACATTATGTCATCTCTGTTTTTCAGGATGTCGGATAGAGGAAAAGCTATAGCCACCACTTCTAAAAAGAGGAAGCGCTCCAAGACCTCTACCCCCTCACCATATGCTAACTATGCCAAGAATCCGCTAAATAAAGAAGACAAAGAAAATCAGTTACTTTCGTCCACTGATTCAATCAAATTCCCCAACCTCTGCTATGAGCTACGCTTTTCCCGTTATACAAAGAAAAATCTGAACATTGAGAGGAAGCTGAATCTTCCCAATGACATGAGGCATGCCATTAACACCCGTATTTCGGAGTTGGGATTGGATTTCATTGATAGGGACCTAGGAAAGATTAACATCTCATGGGTTAAGGAGTTTTACTGTAACTTCTTCCGAGTGAACTTGGATTCACTGCACGTAAGGGGTAGAGAGACTATGATCACTGAGGAGGCTATAGGGGATGCAGTGCTTTGCAGAGTTGGTAATCCTTAATTTGTTTGATTCTTTATGTCTATTATTTTGTGTATACATGCATTTATATGTTTGAGGCTATTTTTCAAATAGCTCACTTACCCAAATAAGCCTACCTTTTATCTCCCATTGTTAGCCAATTTCGAGCCTATGCTTAACCTATTTGTTCTTAATTGTAGCACATTACAAGCCTAAGTGAAAAACAATAAATATCCCTTAATTTGGATCTTTGATTAGCTTAGACAAGTGAGAGTGTTTATCATTTGATTTTGGAAAAGTTGGGAACATTGGGTAGAGATAAAAGGTTGTTTATGTTTTTGTTGAAAAAATATTGGGAATTGGGTACATACTCATGTATTAATCATGTGTAAACTATATGCATTGATGTTCTTGTATATACTTTAGTTAATAAATAAATAAATAAATAAATAAATAATTTTTTTTCATATATAAAGGAAAGAAAAAGAAAAAGCAATAAAAAGGGGACAAAATGCCCCAAAGTGAAGTTCAATAAGAGTCAATGCATAGGTGTGGTGATCAAAAAGAGAATACATGAGTGTGCGAGAAAAGTGAAGAATGGGTAGTTAGGTTTGTTTAGAATTGTATAGGTTGTCATAGATTAGGTGGGATGTTTAAGCCAATCAAAGATTCAAATCTCAAGCACACTTGACCATATGCATCCTACCTTGACCCTACCCCCATTACAACCTACGAGAAAGACCTCATGATATTTGTATGCATGCATAAAGTAATTGTTGATTGTCAGATGAAAAACAAATCTTGGAAATCATGAGTAGGGGAAAATTGAGTGAATCAACCCCATACACTTGAGTGCCTAGAGCGGATACACATCCGGCGAGGGTTCGATCGCTCAATTATATGTTTCCTGAAGAACTGAAGATTGATGGTTTTAGAAGTTATAGTAAACTCTCGTTGCAAGTATAGTTACTAAACCAAGCAATCAACCTTTCTTACAAAAGTTTTGGTTGTCACAAGTAACAAACCCCTTTAAAATTGATAACTGAGTATTTAAACCTCGGGTCGTCTTCTCAAGGAATTGCAGGGAAGTATGTTCTTATTATTGGTTATGAGTCTTTTAAATTAGGGGTTTCGAAGTTTGGGCAATGGGCACAGGTATATTTATAAATTAAAGCAATAAAAATAAATAAGAGATTTTATGTAATTAATTTAAAAGCCTTGACCCGGAGAAGATTAGTCGGAAGTTCTATCCTTGTAGGATTTTTCTCAAGGTATATTGATAATTGAAGGTTGCTTCTACTTAGTTATCCTTTACCAAGTAAAGTAAAAGAAAGTCAAGTAAGTTGGAAGTCTACTTCTATTCACAAGTTCTAATCCTCTCCTTTGGGAAGAATTAGCGTTAGTGACTAGAGAGCCAGCCAACAATAAACCCAATTACAATTTAACTCTTGAGTAATTCAACTCAAGGGTCTCCAAATATCAATCAACTCCAAAATCAAGTTAAGATCTAACTTAGAACATCAATTAATAACAAACAATAGAAGAAGTGATTAATCTGAAATACCTCAATTATATTAAATAAAATATTCAAATCTTAACATGGAAAAGTTCATAAATTAAATTGAAAAATTAAATAAAAGAAACATTGAACCTGTGATTGAAGTTGTAAGTTGAAATAATAAAGTTGAAATCCTAATTCCTTTAAGAGGAATCCTAATCATAAGAGAGATGAGAGAACCTCTCTCTCTAAAAACTACATCTAAATCCTAAAATTGTGTATTGTGAGCTTGTTTTTATGAATGAATGGATTCCCCTACTTTATAGCCTCTAATCTGTGTTTTCTGGGCCGCAAACTGGGTCGAAAACAGCCCAGAAATCGCTGGAGAAGAAAACTGCCACGCTGATTTTCGGAACTGCGATGCGTCCGCGTAGAGCACACGTTCGCATCACCTAGCGTCGAGGCAACAATGAAATATTATATATCCAATCGAAGCCCCAGACGTTATCTTTCCAACGTAACTAGAACCGCATCGTTTGGACGTCTGTAGCTAAAGTTATAGCCATTTGAGTGCGAAGAGGTCAGGCTGGACAGCTTAGCAATTTCTCCAACTTCTTGTATTCCTTCCACTTTTGCATTCTTCTTTTCCATCCTCTGAGCCATTCCTGCCCTGTATTCTCTGAAAACACTTAACACACATGTCAAGGCATTGAATGGTAATAAGAGAGGGTTAAAGTTAGTAATTTAAAAGGCTCGGGAAGTAAGTTTCCAATTATAGCACAAAATCAGGAAGGAAAACGTAAAACATGCGAATAGTATGAATAAGTGGGTAAAGAGTTGATAAAAACTACTCTATTGAGCACAAGATAAACCATAAAATAGTGGTTTATCAACCTCCCCACACTTAAACATTAGCATGTCCTCATGCTAAGCTCAAGAGAAGCTATAAAGGAGTGAAGAGGAATGGTAGATTGCATGAAATGCAACCTATGAATGTAACTATATGCAGAATGATTTTTCCTACTTGGTTAAAAGTAAATAAATCTTTTAAGAACAAATATGAACTGGATTTCACTAATTCAACTCATAAAAATGAAGTACAAATAGACTTGTAAAAGAAAATAGCTTGTGAAAGTCGGGAACAAAGAATCGAGTATCGAACCCTCACTGGAAGTGTATGCACTCTAATCACTTAAGTGTTTTAGGTTCGATTCTCTCAATTCTCTACAAACCTTGCTTTCTAAGGCTTGCTCTTCATCTAACAATCAACATAAATTTAATGCATGGATACACATATCAAGAGGTCTTTTAAGGGTTGTAATGGGGTTAGGGTCAAGGTAGGATTGTATTTGGCCAAGTGGACTAAAATCTGAATCCTTAATTAACTTAAACTTTCCACCTATCTTTAGACAATCCATGTAATCAAAATACAAAACCTAACTGTCCATTAACCATGTTTTTCATATATTCATGCATTCAAATTTCAAGTACAGTACATATGCATTGCTTTCAACACTTAACCTTGGGGTATTTTGTCCCCTTTTATTTATTTGCTCTTTTTCTTTTCTTTTTCTCTTTTTCTTTTCTCTCTTTTCTCTCTTTTTTTTATTTTTCTTTTCTTAATAAATATATTATTATTATTTTTTCTTTTTCAATGCATATGATTAAGGTATTGAATGCATGAACATGTCCTAAATATTTCTTTCACATTTTCATAAAGATATATAACACCCAATTCTTAAACCAAATGTTTCCAAACCCACTTTTCCCCACACTTAATTCATGAGCATTCTCACTAGTCTAAGCTAACCAAGGATTCAAATTTAAGGACATTATTGTTTTTTGCTTAGAGTTAGTGATGAGCTAAAGTAAAGAACAAAGGGGTAAAATAGGCTCAAAATTGGTTTGCAAAGGATAATGAGAGGTAAGGCCGTATGGGTGTGTAAGCTCAGTAAAACAAAGGCCTCAATCATGTAAGTGTATACATACATCAAATAATGGAAATATAGGATTAAGCAAGACAAAAATCACAATTTTAGAGAGAAAAACACACACCAAAAATAAAATATTGGTTGGTAAAATGCAACCAATTCAAATAGGCTAAAAAATCTCACAGGTTTTGTGTGTTCGAGCTCTAAACCATGTTCCAGTATAATATTTCTTCAAACAAGTGTAACATTAAATTTTATTCAAATTAGTGAAATGCTCTGAAAGTTTCTTTGAAAAAGAAAATATTTCTTCAACCAAGTGGTAAAATATGCACAAAATCAAACAAATATGCAATCAAACATGTAAATGCAACAACTAACAAGGAAAATAAACCATTGGTGTTGAGACAGAAGAGTAACTAACCCATGGAGATCGATATCGACCTCCCCACACTTAAAGATTGCACTGTCCTCGGTGCATGCTAAGATTTACAAGTGGATGGGGGTTGTGGTTCCTCAGCTGGGGCTCTTTTTGTTCCTTTCCTTGCCGGTGGTTTGGTAGTAGCTTTCTCTTTACCCTTCTTGGTGGCCATCCTGAAAAGGAAAAAAGAAGGTAACTTTTAAAGCTTAGGGTTAGAGCAAGGAAGAGAGTGGGAAAGGTGGTAATCAATGCACAATAAAGAAGAATGACGTCAACACATGGTCATGACTACATGTGAAAAGTTCATCAATGGAAATATAGCAAGTGCATGTAATGACAATTAAATGCAAGATGTTTATTGGCATGTTGGCAAAGGCATGAGTAGCATAGATCAAGCATTCAATGTCCAAGTTAGATTACCAAGTCTTTCAAATAAATAACATATTTGTAATAACAATTATATTTAATTAATAAAATATAAAGAGGGTTTTGTGAAAAGCAGGCATTTAGAGTAGTAGAATAAAAGAAATCTAAAAAAAGTGCATAATGCCATATGGGCTTTTTCACAAACACATAGCAAGCATGGTAAATAAGCTATTGAATGTATTAAATTGAACATGCAAGCAACCCTTTAAAAAGTAATATATAATTGTCAAACCATTTTAATAATCCACAAAAATATAGAAAATAATGACTCAAATAAATTTCTAACACCAAGAAAATAATACAATGAATGAAAGTATGCAATTAAATTAAGTAAAATAAAATAAAAGATAAGAAGAATGAGAAGGAAAAGAAGGGAAGAAGAGGTAAGTAAGAAAAGAGGGAGGAAAAATTAGGATTGGGGAAGAAAAGATAAGATTTTTGGCGCCGATTTGGATAAGTTGTGCAGCGCAGGCGACGCGAACGCGTGAGTGACGCGGTCGCGTGCTGTGCAATAATTATCAGGTGACACAGACGCGTGGGTCATGCGATCGCGTGGCCTGATTTGTGCGATTGGCGCAAGTGCAGCCTCATGTTCGCACAACTCTCTGTTTAAATGCATATTGCCAAAAATCTGGGTGATGTGATCGCGTGGTTGACGCAATCGCGTGAATGGCCTTTCTTTTAAAAATGACGGGAACGCGTGGGGCACCCGTTGCGTGGTAGGGCCTGTACGTCTAGCGCCATTCCAGCCCCACTCCAGCACAACTTTCGGCCATGCACCATTTCTTACGTCGATTTTCAGGTCACGCGTCCGCGTGGATGACGTGGATGCGTGGGAGGCATTTTTCCCACATGACGCGGACGCGTCAGTGACGCGGTCGCGTGGATCAATTTATGCCTAAGGCACGCCTCCAGCCACGCTCTCGCGTGACTTCCTGTTCAATTTTCTTTACTTCCAAATGCACTTGCGACGCTGTCGCGTCGCGTGCGATTTTTTTTTATTATTATGCAGTATGTAATATGCAGTGCTAATGTAGATGCTATGAAAACTTCCAAGTTCAATGAAAATAAAATAAAATAAAAATAGACAACACGAAATAAAATTGAAAAAGGAACGACCATACCAAGGTGGGTTGTCTCCCACCTAGCACTTTTAGTAAAAGTTCTTAAGTTGGACATTGGATGAGCTTCCTGTTATCACGGCTTATGCTTAAATTCATCCGGAAATCTCCACCAATGTTTGGAATGCCAATGGCCTCCGGGGTCCCAAACTAGGCATGTAAAGCTTCTGAGCAGCTTCAAACAGATTCTCAGGTTCCCGGGGTGGCGAATGTCAGAATAGATTCCAGGATCCCAAACTTTGCTTTTAAATTTGCCTCCATCTTGATCTATATTTTTCCATCCGGGCGGTTTAGAAAGTAGATTCTCACCATGGTGACCAAATTTTTTCCGAGATCCATTCGATTGATTACCATGTCAATCTGTGCGCTTCGAGTTGAAGCGTGGAACCTTATTGAACCTTGTGTACCAGCTCTGAGTACGAGCCATTTCCTTCTTACTCTTAAAGCCGCAGAGAGCTTTAAGCCGGCCATCTATTTCAAGCAACCCATTTTCAAGTGGAAAAATAAAGCTAAAGGTTAAGGAGTAATTGGATTGGAATTGGGGTAAATGAGGATCATATGGTGGTGAATAGTGAAAAGGAGCTTGTGAGTGTGGTGGTTCGAAGTTATGTTAAGAGGATGGCCTATAAGCACAGGGTGGGGCTTGTTGGTAACTACAAGGTTGCCCAACATGTCTATTGGCTTGGTATGCATTGTAGAATGGTCTTTGTCCATGATATCTTGGAGGGTGTTGTTGCCTAAAGGGTTGATCAGATCCTCTTGGTTCCATCCATCTTTGATTGCTCTGACCTTGATGCATGTTCTTGTTATAACTTTCACTCCTTTCAACAATATTAGAACCAAACTCAAAGCGAGAGGGGTGAGAATTCATAGTAGACAATAAAAAATAAAAAAAAGGGAAAATAAAGACAAATAAACAAGCAAAAGAAAAGTATTTACAATAACCAATAATAAGGCACACGATTGCAGTTCCCCGGCAACGGCGCCATTTTGACGTTAGGATTTTTGCTAGTAAAGAATTTTATAAAAATAGTCGCGTTGTAGATATAGTTTCTAAACCAACAGAAATCCCTTCGTACAAACGTTTTGGTTGTCACAAGTAACAAACCCCTTAAAAATTGATAACCAAAGTATTTAAACCTCGGGTCGTCTTCTCAAGGAACTGCAGGGAAGTATGTTCTTATTATTGGTTATGAAGATTGTAAATTGGGGTTTTGAAGATGAGGAACAAGTAATTTAAATGGCAAGTAAAATAAATAAATAACTGTAAAATAAACTTTTGGCAAGGTATGAGAAATTGGAAGTCCTATCCTAGTTATCCTTATCAATGATGATGGAAATTGAATCTTAATTCCACTTATTTAACCTTTACTTAAAGCAAAGGAAGGTCAAGCGACTAATTAGTTTGATCTTCAGATCCTAGTTACTTCCTAACAAAATATTGGGATTATTGAAGTTCAATTCAATTAGCAAAGGTAACAATTATCAATCATGTTGAGTTTGATAACTCCTGAGTTACTGATTTCTTAACCATGACCGAAAGGGAAAAAGTAGATCTATTCGAATAAAAATGTCTTCAGATTGGAAGCAACAGTAACATAAATAAAAGAGAGCAATAATAAACTGAAATACCTCAAATAACATTAATTAAAAGAATCATCTGTTAACATAGAAAAGTTCAAAAGTCAAATTGAGAAAATAAGTAATTAAAAAGGAATATTGAATCTGATAAAAATGGGCAATCATGAAAGCAAGAAAAATCCTAAATCCTAATCCTAAGAGAGAGAGGAGAGAACCTCTCCCTAAAAACTACATCTAAATCATGAATAGTGAATAATTCGAGACTCCCCTCGAATGGATGCATTCCCCCACTTCATAACCTCTGATCTGTGCCTTCTGGACTTGGATTTGGGCCAAAAGGGCTTCAGAAATCGCAAGGAGCGTTTTCTGTAATTTCTGGTGCGTGGCCTCTGTCACGCGTCCGCGTGGGTCACGCAGTCGCGTCATCTGGAGTTTTCCTTATCACGCGGCCGCTTCAGTCATGCGTCCGCGTCATATGCGTTTCGCTTAAGGCGCACGATCGCGTCAATCACGCGGGCACGTCACTGCCATTTCGCGTTGGCATGCGGCCGCGTCGTCCATGCGATCGCGTCACTGCCAGTTTCTCCAAAAACTCTGTTTTGTTCTTTCCTTCCATTTTTGTATGTTTTCTTTCCATCCTTTAAGTCATTCCTGCCTTAGAAGATCTGAAACTACTCAACACATGAATCACGGCATCGAATGGAAATAAAGGGTAATTAAAATAATTATTTTTAAAGCATAAGAAACATGTTTTTTTCACATACATCACATAATAAGGAAGAGAAAGTAAAACCATGCAATTTTCATGAATAAGTGAGTGAAGGATTGAATAAATCACCTAAATTGAGCACAAACTATATCATAAAATATGGGTTTATCATTTCCACCCATGATCATCTTTTCTTGCAAGTTTGTGAACTCTTTCAATAATTCAATCCAATTGCGGTTTGCTTGATTGCTAATACCTTGGCCCTTGTGCTTGTATGCATATTCTTAAAGATTGATTTATTTTGACTATGCCATTGCATCATGTAAATAGATTGCATGTAGATAGATTGCATTTAGTAGTTGCATTGAATAAATGTTAAATACCCTTTTGCTTCTTCTTGATTTTAGCATGAGGACATGCTTAGTTTAAGTGTGGGGAGATTTGATAAACCCCGATTTCGTGATTTATCTTGTGCTTATTTTGGGGGATTTTGTCACCTTTTCTCGCATTTATTCAATAAAATAGCATGGTTTTGTAATTCTCCCTTGAATTTTGCTTAAGTATAAAAACGTGCTTTTTAGGCCCTAAATTGGTGATTTTAATTCACTTTAATTCGATTCGATGCCTTGATGTGTTTGATGAGTGAATTCAGGTCCATAAGGCAAGTATTGGATGGAAGAAATGAGGAAAAAAGCATACAAAAAGGGAGAATGCATGAAGAAACAAAGATTGGGAATGCACCAAAGGACGCGCACGCGCACCAGGCGCGCACGTGCAAAAGCGGTTTCACCTATAGACGCGCACGCGTACACGCCGCATCTGCGCGGGTTGAGAATTTGCCAATCGACGCGCACGTGCACATGGCGCGCACGCACCGATACTCTCACGTGGCCCACTTGAAGGCAAAACGCTGGGGGCGATTTCTGAGCTACCCAAGCCCAAATCCAACTTGTTTCTGGGTGTATTTCATGCAGAATTGAAGTCCAACCAAAGGGGGGAGCAATTAGTTTAGCCAACATATGCCTTTAGTTAGTTTTCTAGAGAGAGAAGCTCCATCTTCTCTCTAGAATTAGGTTAGGATTATGTTAGATTATTTTAATTTCATGTTTGATTACTTGAACCCATCTTACTTCGTTGATAATTTCTCATCTCTACATCTTGACTCTCTTAGTTTTATGTTAATTTCTCATTTTTCTCTCTTTTGTGATGATGACTCATGTTGGATTTGTTTACATTTAATGCAATTTTGATGTTGATGTTTCTTTGATTGATGAATTGAGTTGTGATCTCCCTTTCTTGTAATTAATAGTGGTAGATTTTAGTATCCTTGCAATTTATGATGTTCACTTTTATCGCATTCTAAGTGTTTGATGAAATGCTCTCTGTAGTTTTTGAGTAGTTTTGTCAACTTTTGGCCTAAGCCAAGGGACTTGAGTGATCTTGAGTTTTTGAGCATAATGGATTTGGTGATTTGAGAACCCTGGGTGATCAATTTGAAGCCCATTGATGCTAACCCACTACTAAGCCAATTAGTAGGTAGGTTAGGACTTAGGGGTCGATGTGATGAAGCCTATTTGACATACTTCAAGTCTAGGATTGGCCTCTCGTAATTGTCAATAATTGGTTTGTTAACTAGGATGGTGATCTTAAGTACCCAAGTCTTAGCTAAGAGTTCTTTATTTTGTTTTCTTTACTTACTCACTCATTTTACTTTCTTGCCGTCTCATAAACAAAACCCCCTTTTTACCCCATCATAGCCAATACACATGCACTACATTGCTTCCTAGGGAGACGACCCGGAGTCCAAATACTCTGGTTATTTCTTATTTGGGGTTTGTTCTTTGTGACAACCTAAAATTTAATTTGATGTGAGAGTTGTTTGTTGGTTTGGAGCTATACTTGCAACGTAAATACTTTGTGAAATTCCTTACTGACAACAATTCTCGGTGTCAACTAGCATGCCACGCCAACTTGCATGCTTGGATCTCCCCTCTGGAATTTAGTACTGGCGTGCCATGCCAGTGCATTTTTGTGGCGTTTGCTCCCAATTGGCACGCCAGTTTCACACACCCAGCTTCTTGTTTGTCTTCTACCTATTTTTGATGCCTTTTTCACCTGAAATTCAGCATAACTCATCTCAAAGTAGTGTACCATAATATTCATCAAATAATGCATAAATTGTACTGATCAAATGAGATTTATGCTCTTTTATGGTTTTCTTTATGCAAGAAAGAAGGATAGATGATGCAAGTCATCATTAACCCAAGTTACCAAGTGTTAAGGCACTCCATAGAACCTAATCATCCAAGCAGATCCTAGTACAAAGACACCACAGGCATATGTCTTAAGGTCCAAGCTATTGGTGTCTAGCCTTGTTCTTTGTTTCTTCCATTTTTGTTGCCACTTTTGGCTTTTCTTTATTTATTTCATATTTGTTCTTTCTTTCATCTAAGAAATTTTATTTGCTAAGATTGATAGACAATATTCTAGTTTATACTAAAGAGAGACACTCTATCTTTTATTAGTTATTAGTGAGCTAGCTACACCATCAGACATACATACCACCACTCATTCTTCATTTTATTCCTAACCAAATAGAACCAATTCACTTCTGTTTAACCCTTTCTTTTATTTAATTAAAACAAGTAGGACAAGCATACATTTAAGCAAGTGAAATTAATCCAGACACTTAGACTAAAACACTTATTTGAAATGTGATGACTTGCATCATCAACCCTTTCTTCTTGTACAAAAAGGACCATAAAAGGGGCATAATCTCATTAGATCATTGTAATTCATGCATTATTTGATGAACATTATAGTACATTACTTTGAAATGAGTTTGTGCTGAATTTCAGGTGAAAAAGACATCAAAAAGGGGAAGAAAACAACAAAACAAGCTGGGCGTGTGAAACGGGCGTGCCACTTAGAGCAAACGCCGCAAAATTGTACTGGCATGGCACGCCGGTACTAAAGTCCAAAGAGGATCCCCCTCAAGCATGAACATGGTCGTGGCACGCTAGGAGCTGGGAGTGGCACGCCAGTACACCTTTCCAAAGAGCAAAAATGAAGGCTACTAAAGAGGCGTGGCACGCCAGGCTGGGCGTGGCACACCAAACCCACCAATTGAGCCATGGGCATGCCACTTGAGGAGCCAAGCATGACACGCCAAGCCAGAAGGGCCACAAATGAATGGGCATGCCACTTGAGCAGTATGGTGTGGCATGCTAGTACAAAATTCTAGAGAAGAGGTTGAAGGCTAAAAAGGCTAGGCGTGCCACTTGAGGTCGAAGGCGTGGCACGCCAAGCTTCCACCCTTACCTGGGCGTGTCACTTGAGCACCTGGGCGTGGCATGCCAAGGTACAAAGAAGGCCAAAGCAAAGGCTGGGTGTGCCACTTGGTGTCGAAGCCGTGGCACACCTGCTCAAGATATCCAACTGGGCGTGCCACTTAAATGCTGGGCGTGGCATGCCAGCTACTGGAACCAAGGCAAATGAAGGGCGTGGCATGCCAACCCATGGGCGTGGCACGCTGGTACAAATTTCTAGAGAGGAAGACAAAGGGCCAACCATATGGGTGTGCCACTTGAGTCTCAGGCGTGGCATACCATCATCACCAATCAAGTAAAGGAAGACCTGGGCGTGCCACTTGAGGCCCCAGGTGTGGCATGCCAAGCTAAGAAGTCAAACACAACAAGGGCGTGGCATGCCAGACCCTGGGCGTGCCACAACAGTTCAACATTCCAGAAGCTAATAGAAAAAGGAAAAAGCCTGGGCGTGCCACTTGGGCTCGAAGGCGTGGCACACCAGGCTACCCAAGGTTTAAAAGAACCCTGGGCGTGCCACTTGCACTCGAAGGCGTGGCACGCCAGGGTGATAAATGGAGGGAGGCGTGCCACTTGAGGATTGGGCGTGGTACGCCAAGGCAGAATCAGAACAAGGCGTGGCACGCCACTGAAGCGCCAACCACACGCCAGCTGTGAGATCACGTTTATTGAGTTTCTTTTCCCTCTAAAATGTAATTTTACTTTCACTTTTGTTTTTTTCTTTTTTTCTAGTGCTAGGAGTAGTATATATACCCCTTGGAAGTACTGGAAAAGGGGGTTAAGCAGTTGAGCTATTAGTTGAAGCAATAGTTAGATTCACTTTCCATCACTTTTTACTTTTCTCTTGAGCTATGAGTAGCTAAATTCCCTCTCATTGAGAGAGGGAGCTCTGTTGTACTTAATGGATTAATGATAGTGAATTTCTTCTTCTCTTCATCTTCTCTTTGATTTGCTAAAAGGAATTTCGTTCTTCATGGTAGTGTCCAATCACCTTAGAAAACGGGTTGAATACAAAATGGGTTTCATGGGAACCTTGGAAAATGAAACATGAAACCATGCTAGAAATACATCCTCACACTTGAGTAGGATCTGGGTTTTGGTGTTTGGATATGGTGACATAAAATCCTCCCTCTACTTGGACCTATGATGATGTGTGGTATAATCAGGGATCAAGCATATCTCTCTTCATGAGCAATTAGACCAAAGAATTGGCTATTGATCAAGATATGAGAGATTGAGTCACCAAGAGATTGGGGGTCAATCAATCATGATTGCCAAGAGGTCAATGAGTTGCATGATTGAAGAGGATATGAGCTGAATTTAATCCAAAGAGACAACATCTCCTGATCTCAATGAATCCCCCTATTCTTATCTTCCACTTTCTTTATAGCTTTCTTTTACATTCTGCAGTTCCCCATTCCCATCTACAATTCAGTCATTTAAGTTTATGCTCTTTACTTTCTTGCCATTTCCAATTCTGCTATTTACTGCTTTTTTTACTTTTGAGTCATTTATATTTCTGCACATTTAGAATTCTGCAATCACAATCTATTCTGCTTTGCTTGACTAATTCACCAATTTATTAAAATTGCTCAAATCTATCAATCTCTGTGGATATGATCCCACTCCACTGTGGGTTATTACTTGACGATAATTTTGGTGTGCTTGCCAAAAGACCAGATTCGCCATTTGTATTTGGGAGTGAATTCTGACTCATCAAAATTTAAAGAAAACAAGCAAACAGAATTCAAATGAATTCGACTTAAAGTAAACTAAACATGAAGACATGTTCTTTCTTGTTGATGAACAAAGAGCAACAACACCTTTCATTCCTTTGGTTGCTTTCCTTTGCTCGATTCTCCTTTCTTTTTGGGGTCTTGTTTCTTTTTGCTCCTTCTTTCTTCTAATTGCTTTTCAATTCCAAACAGCTCCTCATCCTACAGTCCAGTATCCTTCAAACTTTGTTGCATCATTTCTTCATTTCTCTTACATCTTTTCACTTGTGCCTCTACTGGTCGGTTGAGCTTTTCAGCTGGTGGGATTCTTCGATTCAGAAAAGGTAGGCTTCCCACTAGATAGTCAAGCATTGCTTGAGTATCTATGTCATACTCCATCCTGTCTCTATGTCTAGCTTCTCCAGCTGTATAGTGCACATTCTTCCAGTTGAATAGGTTCATGATGTAGCCTTGTTTCTTATTTTGTTGGTTGGATAGCTGGTTGAAGGATTCTTAAAACTGGGCAGATTGCTCTCTTTGTGATTCTGAAAATCTTGCTTGGAAATCTCTCTGCTGGTCCATCATCCTCAGCTGGAGCTGCTCATGTTTTTCCTACCTTCTCATGTACTGTAATTGGAACTCTACTTATTTTTCTTGAGCTTTTGTGTATTGTTGAGCCAGCCTCTCGATAGGTTATTTTATTCCACTCATATCCATTGAGGCATATGTTGAGGCTCGAGTTGGTTGTTCTTCTGGTTGCTCCCCTTCTTGATATTCTTCTCCTTGTAGTTCTTCCCCTTGCTCTTCTCTTTCTGGTTCTTCCCTCCTTTGCCTCCTCTGTGGTCTTCTCCTTTGCTGGACAATTGTGACATTCATCATCCTTTCAAGGGTCATTGGCATGCCCGGGTGCAGCCAAATAGGATTTGTGTCCTCTAATGGCACCCTAGCCTTCATGCATAACCGGATGATGGTGCTTGGGTAGTGGAGCCATGCTTCAGCAGAACTTTCTCAGAGATCTTTTGGATATCTTTGGCAATGAGCTCGTGGATTTTTATCTCTCCTCCTACCATAATGCAGTGCAATATGGTGGCTCTTTTGACATTAACTTCTGAGGTGTTTGAAGTGCCTAAGATCGATCTCCTAACCAACTCATACCATCCTTTTGCCTCTGGGATAAGATGTCCTCTTTTTATATGCTTTAGCCTTCCAATAGAGTCCCTTAATCCAGTCAGTATTGACTACACAAATGTCACTAGCAATTTCATCATGATCCAGCTGGCCATTTATCCTCTCATAGTAAAGATAAACCCCATTTGTAGGTTCATCTTGTATTGATTTTAGGGGGATTTTATCACCTTTTACCCACATTTATTCAATGAAATAGCATGGTTTCATGATTGTCTCCTAATTTGTGCTTAAGTGTAAAAACATGCTTTCTAGGCCCTTAATTATTTAATCTTGATTTACCTTTGATTCCACTAGATGCCTTGATGTGTTTGTTAAGTGATTTCAGATTGGAAAGGCTAGGAATGGATCAAAGGAATGGAGAAGAAATCATGCAAAATGGAGAAATCATAGAAAAGCAAGGATTTGGGATAAGCTCAACGACACGCACGTGCAGCAAACGTGCACGCGTGAAATGATGAGGTCGCATGGTGACGCGTACGTGCACATGACGCGTATGCGTGGATGGAAATTTGCCAATCAACGCGCACGCGCACTGTACGCATACGCGCCGATGTCCACACGTGACCCACTTAAAGTGAATCCGCTGAGGGCAAATTCTGGGCTTCCCAGGCCCAAATCCAACTCACTTCTGATGCTATTTAACCCAAAGAATAAAGAGGAATCAACAAACTTTTACATACTAGTTTAGTTTAGTTTAATTTTTGGAGGGAGAATTAGTTTTAGAGAGAGAAGCTCTCACTTCTCTCTAGGATTAGGATTAGGTTAGATCTAGAATAGGAACTCTTAGATCTAGGTTTATTTCATGCTTTGATTTACTTTTCTTTGTGTAATTCTTCTTCTTCTACCTTTCCTCTTTCTATTTTTGCATTTAATTCTTATCCCAAAAACCTTGACCACCAAACCTTGCCAAGACCTTTTTAGTTGTTAGTTTATTTTCATTGCCATTTACATTTCATGTCTCTTATCCCAAAAACACCAAAACATACTCCATAACCAATAACAAGACACTTCATTGTAATTCCTAGGGAAAATGACCCGAGGTTCAATACTTCGGTTTATAGATTTTAGGGGTTTGTTACTTGTGACAAACAAATTTTTGTATGAAAGGATTATTGATTGGTTTAGAAACTATACTTGCAACGAGGATTTATTGTGAATTCTAAACCATACAAAAGTCCAAATCATCAAAATGGCGCCGTTGCCGGGGAATTGCAATGGTGTTGTGTTATTGGTTATTGTATCTGTGTGAATAGTGTGAATATGTTTGCTTTTTTTAGCTCTTGCTAGTTTTAGGATTTGGTTTTCTTTGTTTCTTATTTTATTTTATTTTCCTTTTCTCTTGCTATCATGAATTCTCACTTTGGCTATGAGTTTGGTTCTAATTATGTTGTAGGAAATGAGGACTATAATGAGAATGTGTATCAAGAATGGGATAACCAAAGGTGGGAGGAGCCATATGCATATGATCAATCCTCATGGCAACAACCTCCACCAATGCACTATGAAGAAGAGCCATTCTATGACGCATATCAATCCAATGGCTATGGTGAATCTCTTTGTGACTTTCAAGAACCACCACTATATGCCTATGAGTCATATCCTTAACATGAACCTCAATCACACTCACAAGCCTATTTTCACCAAACACCTCCATATGACCTTAATACATATCCATCCTACCAACCTCCTCTTGAACCATATGAGCCATGTATGGAACCACCATTCTAATATCAATACTCCCAAGAACCATCTCAATACACACCACCACATCCTTACCAAGAAGAACTACCTTCCTATTATGAACCCATTCTCCAAGACATTGAACCCTCCTATCCACCCCAATCCTCAATGGATGAAATCCTTATCCTTATACTTCAAGGGCAAGGAGAAATGCAAAGGGAGACACTAGAATTTGTGGCTACCTTGACCAAGGTAGTAAGTATTTTATCCTCCCAATGCTTGAGCACTCAAAGCACTCCCATGGTCGCATGTGGAGAATTAATTGAAAAACATAAGGAGACATTTGGAAACTCCGGTGGAAAATGAGGGATGTTATTTTGTGTTAGAACAATTGGAGAAGCCTATGATCATTGAAGACTTAGGAGATGTGAAACCTCCTTGGGAACCTAGAGTTGAAGAAGACCTCTCCAAGAAGATTGAATTTGATGTTGAGGAGGAGAGTGCACAACCTCCAAAACAAATTTTGAATGAAGAATGGAGGAAATGAGGCAATAATTGAGTTCCCTTGGAGATGAAGATCATGCATCAAATCTTTTTGGTGGTGAATCCTTTGAATTTGAAGAACCTTCTCCCAATGAGTTGGAAAGCAATATGGCGGTAGATTTTTCCCTTCCTCCCATTTATGATTTAAGTGATGGAGAAGAGTTAAATGAAATTAATGAACAAAGGATTGAAAGTGAAGAAGTTTGTGAAGAGGTGGAGACAATCAAGGAAGAACATAAGGGAGTAGAGCTTGCGAGAACATTGGAAATACCTCTCCCCAAGCCATCACCATCCATTCTTTCATTCAAGTGGGTAAATTCCTTATACTTAAGCTTTATTATTCCCCTTGAATATTGTTTGCTTGAGACGGATGGTCAACTTAGACATATTTGTGGCTTTAAGAGTAAAAGGGAGATGGCTAGTGGTTGGAAACATTATTCTAGGTTCATTATGGTTGCATGTTCAAAGTTTGATTGCAAGGTTTGGTGTAGAGCTACATTGTTTGGGTCTAGGAGAATGTTTGGCCACTTTATTGAGAATTCTAAGGTCATGCCACCCAATTGGAATCATGATGATCAATTTGAAGATGGGTGTCAAAACAAAGTGTGGAATCCCAGATCGCACAAGGAGAATCAAATTTGGGAGCCCATGGTGTGTGTAGAACTCCATCAAAGCTTGGAGATATTGATTTTGAACAATGGAGCTTATTGGAAGTCCAAGCATTGGTGGATGTTCAAGGATAGCTTTAAGCACAAGCCACCTTGAGAGGAGCTCCCCATAAGTCCAACTTAAGGACAATAAACAAAAGTGCTAGGTGGGAGACACCCCACCATGGTAACTTTATTTCATTTTCTCTTTTTGTAAATATTGGTAAAAATTAGTTAACTTTCATGTTTTATTTTGATTTGTTGAGTATAATTGGTAGTTTAGTATGTTAAATAAGTTTTTATGGTGTTTTGGTAGCTGTTTAGAGGTTTGGAACGCTTGGATTGGTGGAAAAACATAGCAAAATTTTTGAAAATAGAGCACCATCCACGCGTATGCGCACTGCTGATGCACGGAAACTTGTCTCTCAACAAAATTTCCTTCGGCAAGTATATCGAATTGTCGTCAAGTAAAAACTCACAATAGAGTGAGGTCGAATCCCACAGGGATTGATTGGTCAAGCAACTTTAATTAGAGGAATGTTCTAGTTGAGCGAAGCAGAAATTTGAGTCGAGTAATTGCAGGAAATTAAATGGTGGGAAAGTAAATAGCAGAAAATGTAAATGCTGGAAATAAATGGCAAAATGTAAAGGGCGGAAAGTAAACTGCAGAATCTTAAATGGGGATTTGGAAAGATGAGCATAAAAGTAAATGGCAGATAATAAAGAGAATGGGTAAGATCAGAAATGGGGGATTCATTGGGCTCAAGAGATGTTGTATTCTCCGGATCAAGTTCATTGTCATCTCTTCCTCAATCAATGCATTCATTGATCTCCTTGGCAATCTTAAGTGATTGGATTCCAATTCCTTGGCAACCCAATCTCTCTAAACTTGAACAATTTCCCAATTTCTTGATTTAATTGCTCATGAGAAGAGATGAAGTATGGTCACTGATTATAACACATGCATTCCCAAATCAAAGTATTGGTAGGATTATATGTCACTATATCCATCCAAATCCCAATTTGGTCCAACATGAGAAAGCATTTCTAGCATGATCTCTTCATTCCTCTTCCAAGGTTCTGAAGAGATCTAAGTATGAATAGCTTCTTTTCTAAGACAACTACCCAATTGGATGAAGATTGAAAGCTTTCTAGTAAAATCAAGAGAAAAGAAAGAAGAAGAATAATGGAAACTATTATTGAGCCATCAAATTACAACAGAGTTCCCTAACCCAATGAAAGGGGTTTAGTTGTTCATAGCTCTGGGAATGGAAAGCAAAAATGAAAAGTGCATTCTGAAATTAAAACTAGAAGTTGCAGAGAAAGTAAAATATACAGAGTGTAGTTCTCCAGAATGCCAAAAGCTCCTTACTAGTTCAAAATTACTCCTATATATACTACTCTTCTGATCTTCTAGTTGGCTCTTCAAGTCTTGGATATGGGCTTTTAGATCTTTAGTTGAAGCAGTTACAGTCTTCAGTGGGCTTAGCTTTGCTTGTAGAGAGAAAGTGAGTCAGGCATGGTAGCAAGTTAGTTAGGACGTTAGTGGTGTTAACGTTAAGTGTGAATTTGGGTTCGAAGACGTTAGTGCCAATAACCTTTTTCACTAATGCTCCAAACCTTAATTGACTTACGTTAACTTCAACTCGTTGGCTTTTGGTCCTTCGCAAACGTTATTGGAATCACCTTTTCCAATAACATTGCTTCTTGCTTCTTTTCCCCACATTAGTGATCTACGTTAGTGTAACTAACGTGGCCCTTAATGTGGGTATGCCCAAGCTTCGAGAGCGTTAGTGACACTTATCCTTGTCAATAACGCTTCAAACGCCCCTTCTTCCCACGTTAGTGTCTCACGTTAATTGCATTAACATGACCACTAACGTGGTGGTGATTGCCATCTCCAACGTTTGTGACAAAGGTGAGTGTCACTAACGTTGGTCCATCATTCCTTCCTCCACGTTAGCTTCCACATTAATGTAATTAACGTGGCAACTAACGTGGGCAATATTGGCTTTAGTCCAACGTAAGTGACAAAGGTGAGTGTCACTAACATTGGCGATTCCTTGTTCCTCCCACGTTAGAGTTCACGTTAATGTAATTAACGTGACTCTTAACGTGGCCAAGTGTGCCCTTTTTTGGAACGTTGGTGGTATTCACTTTTACCACTAATGTTGGAGCTTCCCTTTTCCTCCACGTTAGCTTCCACGTTAATGTAATTAACGTGGCCACTAACGTGAGCTATGATAGCTTTCGAAGGCGTTATTGGTGATCACTTTTTCCATTAACGTTGCAAGCTAGCTCTTATTCCACATTAGTGTTCACATTAGTTAGACTAATGTGGCTACTAACGTGGCTCTTTCTCGCTTCCTTTGTCCTAAAATCAAGCAAATAAAGTGCATCAAAGCTTGGTTCTTGATCATGAGATCATGCATCATCCATTTTATCATTCAATTCATGCATAATTCTCATGAAATCATGTAAAGTTCAAAATGTTTGCTTGAATCATGATGTAAGTGAATATTTACCCAAAACTTGCTTATTTTCTAAAAAAATGCATAAAACTACCCTAAAATAGTAAACAAAAGGTCAGTAAAACTGGCCAAAATGCCCTGACATCACAACACCAAACTTAAAGCTTGCTTGTCCCTAAGCAAATACTGAAACATAAGAATGATGAATGAAAGAACAAGAGAAACAAGTTCTTATTATAGAAGTAAAGTTCTTGGTTTATGGGGTTTCATACATAGCAACTTAGGTTCATTCCTTTATTGGTTTCCAAGTCCTCATCATGCTCTTGAATACTTGCTTAATTGCATCCTATGAGATCTTTATTCCTTGATATCCCTTTCTTATCAGGGTTTATTGCATTCTTAAGCTATGTGCTCTGTGAGAGGGCGACTCTTTAAAATAAGCTTTCAGCCAACACTCTTGAACCAATTGGTTCAAGGTGATAGGTGTTGAAACACCCCTAAGGACCTACTCCCTCAAGTCTCTCTTCCCCATACATGCACACTACAGGTATATGGTTTATTATTTTCTTTTACTTGAGGTCTTGGTGTCCAGCATCTCTTTGGATCACTAAATGTTCTGTAGCAAGGTTGCTCTTGATAGTGGATTTTCAGTTGATAATCCCGGGTTAGTTAACCCAAGTTTCCAAGTGATGAAGCACTCCAGAGAGCTTATTCATCCAAGCAGATCCTTTGTACAGGAACACCACAGACACATCCCTCAAGATTTAAACCCTTTGTGCCTAGCCTTATTTCTTATTATTTTTCTTTCTTTTTCAAACTCTTATTGTCCTTTCTCTTTTTCTTATTGGGGTCTTGTTATTTAGCTAGTCTCATAGAATGTGCTTCAAGCATGTAATTCAATACACATGAGTGCCCTCATACCTTATAGGTGATCCAACTTAGCTAATCTATTACCACACCACGAACCTTGAGGACTTACTTCATAAGATGAACCCCACTCTGGTTTTTCATAACATTTTTCTTTTATTTAACCTTAAAGAGCAAGCATACAATTAAGCAAGGTGAAAGTGAAAACAAGTAACTTGGACCAGCACATATAGAACTAATAACTGAAAATTCTAAAGACAAAATTGAAAATGCCTAAGCTACTATGGAAGCATGTTCTATTTCATACATGATTTTCCTTATTTAAATATTGAAAGAAAGAAAAATGAAAAGGAACTCCGCCACCTTTTTCTCATGAGGGTGTCCATGCTCTCTCTCTTGTTTGTCCTCTTTATGTTCTTCTTGAGTGCTTGAGCCCCCATTTCCCTTGCGCTTTTTGGAGCTTGATGATGCCATAAGTGACTTTTGATATGTGAAGGTGTTGAAGGGTATGGATAGGTGATGGAATTCGGCCGGGTTAGGATAGGGTGTAGCTAAAGGAGTGGGTGAGAGTGCTTTCGATGGGGTAAGAAGTGTTGAGTTCCGAAAATGAGAAGTATAAAGAAAAGGGAATTGGAATGTAAAGAGGTACGGACTAGGAGCCACTTATATAGAAAAGTAGTGAGTAAATGAAAGGTGTGGATTGATGGTAAGAACCAATGGTGGACGGTTGGGGTTTGGCATGAAATGAGCACAAGGATCACCATTTGTACGATGTGAGTGGTTCGGTTTCCAAAGGTGTTATTATTCCAATGTTGCATGGAAACATTTCCCAATACATTCTTGATAAACCACTATTTCATGGTTTATATTGTGTTTTATTTGTGTGGTTTTATCATGATCTTTGCCCACTTATTCATTAAATAAGCATGCATTTATATTTCCTTCCTAAAGTTGTTTTATGGTTGAAAACTTGCTTCCTAGAGACTTTTAATTATGTATTTTATTTGTCCCTTATTCCATTCGATGCCGTGATCTGTGTGTTAAGTGTTTCAGGCTTTATAGGGCATGAATGAGTAGGAGATTGGAAGGGAAGCCTGCAAAAATGGAAGGAACACAAGAAATTAAGGAGATGACCAGCGGGAAGCGACGCGGTCGCATGGATGACGCGACCGCGTGGAAGAGAGCAATTTGCATCGACGCGGCCGCATGGACGACGCGTCCGCGTGGTAAAGCAGAAACACGAATGACGCTTCCGCATGAGTGACGCGATCGCGTGACGTGCGCGATCTGCATAATCTGCAGAATTTGCTGGGGGCGATTTTGGGCCCTATTTTGACCCAGTTTTCGGCCCAGAACAGCAGACTAGAGCCAGAGAACATGTAAAAACCAGGAACGACATTCATTCTGCATAGTTTTAGTTTTTAGATCTAGTTTTACTCCTCCTCTAGGTTTTTCTCTCTATTTGACATTCATAGTTTTTAGGATAGGTTATTTTCATTGTTTTTTGCATTGAGATATTGAGAAGAGTTATTTGCCTCATCAAGACTTCGACATTCTAGTTCGTTCTCTTCACTTGTCTCTTACTCTTCCATATTCCTTAATTTTATTTGATTTTACGATTGGATTATTTTAGCTTTTATTAATATAAGAATTACTTTTGCTTTTAATTAATCTTTTCATCATTACTTATCATGTCTTTCTTTAATTCCTACGTTGATGTTATGAATTTTACATTTACAATGAGTGAGTAGTTCCCTAACTTGCTGGGGAGTTGAGCGAAATGTTCAAGAGAAAGGTTGTAATTGAGTTTATTGTTGGCTTGCTCTCTAGTTCCTAACACCAATCCTCCCAAGAGTGGATTGGAAATTGTGGATAGAACAGCATTCCAACTTGTTTGACCTCCCCTTACTTAGTAAAGGATAACTAAACGTAATAATTCTCAATTGTCAATTAATCTTGAGAGTATTCCATCAAGAATAGGGATTCCATGTAATCAACTCCCAGTCAAGGTTTTTATTTAAATTTATATAAATTCTCAAATTTAATTTTCTGCCATTCAATCAAACATTTTTGAAAACATTCTGATTAATAAAATAGCACCATTTTCTGCAACTCATTGGGAGACGACCTGGGACTCATACTCCCAGTATTTTAATTTTATTTTCTGTGACACCCTTCTAAATTGATAAGGCAGATTTTTGGTGAGTTAAGAACTATACTTGCAACGTATATATTTTAACAATTTTTAATTCGCTAATTTCTGCCCGCATCAATTTTTGGCGCCGTTGCCAAGGATCGAACCCAAGTCGTCCAGTGGAATCCCCTCTCAACCATTACCCAATCCCAAGGGTGGTATCAATGCTATCATCCTGAGGTCCGGAACCACACTTCAGGAGAGGAATCAGGAGGAGCCAAGCCTACAAGAACACACCTCAGCTGAAGAGGTAGTGGAAATAGAAGATGTTAAAGAAGAAGAGGACATACAGGACACGGCTGAAGAAGAAGAAGTGCAACCACAGGAGGAGGCACCAAATGGCGTAGACACTGTAGAAGACACCACTCCCATTCCATTTCAACAACTTGCAAGGAAGCCCAGGAAGCAGCTGGAACCTGATCCCAAAATGATAGAGATATTCAAAAAGGTTGAGGTAACTGTTCCCCTTTTTGATGTCATTCAACAGGTACCTAAGTATGCAAAGTTTCTAAAAGATCTATGTATCCATAAAGACAAAATTAATGAATTAGAAACTATTCCCTTAGGAAGTTCCATATCTGCTTTAATGGGAGGTTTACCTGAAATGTGTAGTGACCCAGGTCCTTGCATGGTTAATTGTACTATAGGTGGTGTAGTATTTTCTGATTGCATGTGTGATTTAGGAGCATGTGTAAGTATAATGCCTTTGTCTATATATGATATTTTGAGGCTCCCTCCCTTAAAAAGGTCGGCAGCTCGTTTTGTGTTAGCAGATAAGAGCATTATTACAGTGGCTAGAGTTGCTGAAGACGTATTAGTGGGCATTAAAGGACTCACGTTTCCCATTGATTTTTATATCTTGGAGATGCCCTAGAATGCCTCAGATAAGCCATCATCAATCCTACTCGGAAGATCATTCCTGAAGACCTCAAAGTTTAAATTAGATGCTTTCTCAAGAACATACTCTTTTGAAATAGATGGCTGAGTAGTGATCTTCAATTTGAATGGAGTTATGAAGCATCCTCCAGAGGATCATTCTATCCTCCAGTGTGACATTATAGATGAAACCGTGGCTGAAGTTTACCAGGAGGAATTTGAAGAAAAGCACATAGGACAAGGTCCAAGTGTGGGGACATTCTCAGAGGATAATGACAGTGCCTTACCACTGTTACCAGCTCTAGACAATCCAGAGCCTGAACATGATCAGAAGTTAGAATTAAAACTCCTTCCTCCACACCTCAAATATGCTTACCTTGAAGACGGACAAAAGTTTCCAATTATCATTGCAAGGGAGCTCACTTCCCAACAGGAAGAATAGCTACTTGGTGTGCTGAGGAGGCACAAGAAGGCAATTGGTTGGAGTTTGGCAGACATAGTGGGCATCAACCCTCAAATCTGTGCGCATAGAATATTTTTAGAAGAGGGAGCAAGACCTGTCTGTCAACCATAGCGAAGACTGAACCCCACTATCCTAGAGGTTGTCAAGAAGGAAGTGACCAGACTATTAGAGGCAGATATCATCTATCCCATCTCAGACAGTGAATGGGTGAGCCCAGTACAAGTAGTGCCAAAGAAGTCTGGAGTTACTGCAATGAAGAATGAGCATGGAGAGCTCCTGACAACCAGAGTTCAGAATGCCTGGAGGGTCTGCATTGACTACAGACGCCTCAACCAAGCAACCCGTAAGGATCACTATCCTCTTCCATTTATTGATCAAATGCTGGATCGCCTGTCAGGTAAATCGCATTATTGTTTCTTAGATGGTTACACAGGTTATTTCCAGATTCATATAGCTCCTGAGGATCAGGAAAAGACTACTTTTACATGTCCTTTTGGGACTTATGCTTACAAGAGAATGCCCTTTGGCTTGTGCAATGCACCAGCTACTTTCCAAAGGTGCATGATGAGTCTTTTCTCTGATCTTATTGAGGACTGTATGGAAGTCTTTATGGATGATTTTAGTGTATACGGCGATTCTTTTAGCCTTTGCTTAGATGGATTATCTAGAGTATTGGATAGATGTGTCAATACAAATCTTGTGCTAAATTTTGAAAAATGTCACTTTATGGTTAAACAAGGAATTGTACTAGGACATGTTGTGTCTAATACTGGCATTTCTGTAGACCCAGCAAAGGTGGATGTTATTTCTACTTTACCTTACCTCTCTTCTGTGAGGGAGGTCCGTTCTTTCCTTGGCCATGCAGGTTTTTACAGGAGATTCATAAAGGACTTTAGTAAGGTAGCACTTCCCTTATCCAGATTACTGCAGAAAGACATTGACTTCGAGTTTAGTGAAAATTACAAACAAGCATTTGATAAGCTGAAGACCGCACTGACTCAAGCCCCAATTGTAAGAGGACCAGACTGGAGCCAACCATTTGAGATTATGTGTGATGCTTCCAACCATGCAGTAGGAGCAGCACTGGCTCAGTGTGAAGGTAAGGACCTCTTTGTTATTGCTTATGCGTCTAAAACTTTAGATGCCGCTCAGTCTAATTATACTACTACTGAGAAAGAGCTTATTGCTATTGTTTTCGCTCTGGATAAATTCCGAGCCTATTTACTTGGTACGAAGGTAGTAGTGTATTCAGACCACACAGCTCTAAAGTATCTATTATCTAAAAAGGAGTCTAAACCAAGGCTTATACGTTAGATACTGCTATTACAAGAATTTGATTTAGAAATTAAGGATAGGAGTGGTAACCAGAATTTAATGGCAGACCACTTGAGTCGCCTTGAGCACATTACAGATGATCCCACCCCTATAGCTGATAATTTTCCATTTGATAACCTGTAAGCAGTATCTGAGATAGTCCATTGGTATGCACCTGTAGCTAATTATTTAGTTAGCCGTACCTTTCCTCCAAACTTTTCTAAGCATCAAAGAGACAAGCTGAAAAGCGAGTCTAAATATTATATATGGGATGACCCATATTTATGGAGATGTGGCGCTGACCAGGTAATTAGACGGTGTGTGCCTCAATCAGAATTCCAGTCCATCTTAGAGGCCTATCACTCATCTGAGAGTGGAGGACATTTTGGCCCTCAAAGAACTGCCAGAAAAATCTTAGACTGTGGATTCTGGTGGCCTACTCTTTTTAGAGACGCCGCTGAATTTTGTAGATCCTGTTTCCCATGCCAGAAATTTGGTAATATATCCAGGAGGGATGAGATGCCTCAGCAAATTATGCTTTTCTGTGAAATTTTTGATGTTTGGGGAATTGACTTCATGGGTCCATTTCCAAATTCTAATGGTTATTTTTACGTTTTGTTAGCTGTGGATTACGTTTCTAAGTGGGTGGAAGCAATTCATACCCACACTGATGATGCTAACACTGTTGTTTCCTTTGTGAGAAACCATATTATATGTCGCTTTGGATCACCATGAGCAATCGTGAGCGATCAAGGCACCCATTTTTGTAACAGGAGACTAACAGGATTGATGAAGAAGCATGGGATAATTCATAAAGTTGCAACAGCTTACCATCCCCAAACTAATGGGCAAGCCGAGGTGTCAAATAGAGAGATAAAGCGTATCTTGCAGAAGATAGTAAAGCCTCATAGAAGAGACTGGAGCACCAGGCTACAAGATGCACTCTGGGCGTACAGAACAGCATACAAAACACCCATTGGGATGAGTCCTTTCCGCTTAGTTTATGGAAAAGCTTGTCATCTCCCTGTTGAAATAGAGCACAAAGCCTTTTAGGCAGTAAAGGAATGCAATATGGGAATTGAAGGAGCCGAAGCTGAAAGGAAGTTGCAACTGCAAGAACTGGAAAGCGTTTGCCTAGAAGCTTATGAGAATTCAAGACTATACAAGGAGAAGATGAAGGCTATACATGATCAGCACATCAAGAGGAAAGAGTTCCAACCTGGGAACTCAGTCCTCCTTTACAAATCTCGACTGAGGCTCATGCCAGGCAAGTTGAGATTGAGATGGGAAGGTCCATACAGAGTAGAGAAGGCCGAACCGTACGAAGTTTATCACCTTAGCCATCCTTCGAGCTCTGAACTTATCAAAGTTAATGGACATCGTTTAAAGTTGTACCATGGTGAGAAATGAAAGAAAGACAAGGAACTCGAGATCTTCCGCTTGGAAGACCCCCACATAGTCGAAGACTGAGCTAGTGGAGCATCCAACTTACGGACGTTAAAGCAAAGTGCTAGGTGGGAGACAACCCACCATGGTATGATCGTTCTTTTCTTTATTTTTAGTTTCCTTATTCAATAACTATTCTCTTTATTAGTATATTTTGTGCATCTGCATTCACATACTTTGGCTTTTGAAAAAAAAATAAAAAAAAAAATTTCCACGTGACGCGACTGCCTCAGTGACGCGTCCGCGTCGCAAGGAGCTGGGGGAAAAATAAAAACGAACAGAGAGTCATGCAAGAGCGTGGCTAGAGGCGTGCCAATGGCACAAATCGTCCCACGCAATTGCATCGCTGACGCGACCGCGTCATATGGGAATAATGGCCTCCCACACGACCGCGTGCCCCACGCGGCCGCGTGATAAGGATTTCGGCGTAATAATGGTGCACAGCTGAAAGTTGTGCTAGAGTGGTGCTGGACTGGCGCTGGATGCGCAGACCACCTCACGCGACCGCATGCCGCACGCGACCGCGTCGTATCCCAAAAATAGCCCACTCACGCGATCGCATGCCCTATGCGATCGCGTCACCCAAAATTTGGCATTTAATGATTTTGAATAGAGAGTTGTGCGAGTGCGAGGCGACCCTCGCGCCAATGGCACAAACTGGGTCACGCGACCGCGTCAATCACCTTAAGCGCAAGTCGCGCGACCGTGTGCCCCACGCGATCGCGTCGCTTGCGGCGCACAGTTTTCCTAATTTTGCCAAATATCATATCTTTTTTCTCCCCAAATCCTATTTTCTCTTTTACCCCTTATTTCTTCTTTCTACTTTCCTCCTTCTTCCTCCTTTCTCAATTTTTACTTTCTCTCACCCCCATTAACAAGGTTTTTTCTCTTCTTCCCTCTTCACTTTTCTATTATTCTTCTTATTTTTACATGTTATGTTCTTTTCTTTTCTTTTTACCTTCATTGTTCTTATTTTCTTTTTCTTTCTTTTTCCTTTTTACTTGGTGTTATCAATTTATATATGAGTCATTATTTGTAATTATATGCTTATGGATTGTTATAAATTTGTTTGACAATTATATATTATTTTAAGGGATTACTTGCATGCTCATATTCTTATTTTCAAGAACTTATTCTACATGCATGCTATGTGTTTGTGAAAAAGCCCATATGGCATTATGAACTTCTCTACATTATTCTACTCTATTATTCAATGCTTGCTTTTCTCAAAATCTTTTCACTATTTTATTAATTGAATTTAATTGTCAATACAAACGTGATAATTTGTCACGAATGATAACATATTTCAATTGGACATTGAATGCTTGATCTATGCTACTCATGCCTTTGCCTGCATGCCAATAAACCTCTTGCATTCCATTGTACCACCTGCACTTGCTATATTTCCATTGATGAGCTTTTCACATGTAATCCGGACCATGTGTTAACGCCATTCGTCTTTATTGTGCATTGATTATCACTTACACCACCCTCTTCCTTGCTCTATCTCTTTAAATTTAATTTACTTTCTTTTCCCTTTTTCAGGATGGCCACCAAGAAAGGAAAGGAGAAAGCTACTCCCAAACAACCAGCAAGAAGAGGAACAAAAAGAGCATTAGTGGCAGAACCCTCTTCCACTGCAGTCAAGCCCTCAACAAAGAAGATTAAGAGGATAATAAAGGTTGATGATAAAGAAAGAGCCTTTCCAGCAAAGGACACTGCGCGATTCTCCAATCGCTACTGTGAGCAGATGTTCCCCATCCTAGCAGAAAGGAATTACAACAACGAATACCTTCTTCTCCTCCCACCCAAT
Organism: Arachis ipaensis; assembly: GCF_059453495.1. Taxonomy (NCBI): domain Eukaryota; kingdom Viridiplantae; phylum Streptophyta; class Magnoliopsida; order Fabales; family Fabaceae; genus Arachis; species Arachis ipaensis. The sequence goes on from NC_142441.1 coordinate 52,297,842, forward strand.
ATTGCTACCTTTGTTGAGCCGCAAATTGCTCGAAGACAATGGGATTTCCTACAGATACAGCCAAGGCAGGTCAATCTTTCTTGGGTAGTCGAGTTCTACTCCAACTTCTACCAGCCAACTCTACAGTCTGTCTTTGTTTGTCAGAAGCAAGTCCCCATTACAGAAGAGGCCATTCAAAGAGCTCTAAGTCTTCCCCCTATTCCAGAAGGATTGGACGCCTTTCAAGAAGCCGCACTCAAGCACCAGATATACCAATTTGACTGGGACGTTGTTCTCAGAGTTATCGCACTACCTGGCAGCCGATGGATCTACGGATACCATCGTACCCGCCCTAAGGGAATTTCGGCTTCAGCACTTACCTTGGTAGCTAGGTGTGAATTCTAAAGTTATCTAGAGTATGTATATAGGTTATGTTAAAGCTTGGGTTAATTAAAGATTCAAATTATAAGCTTACTTAGCCATATATGCATCCTTACCCTTACCTTGGCCCCGTTACAACCTTGAAAAGACCTCATGATGTTTGCATTGGTATGTTAAATATTGTTGATTGGTTAGGAGAAAAACAAAAAATTAGAAAACATGATTAGAGAAGGATAGAGTGATTACCCTATACACTAGAGAGACTAGAGTGTACATACACCATCAGTGAGGGTTCCATGCTTGAATTTCTATGTTCCCTACTTTCATGAGCTATCTTCTTGCATTTTTACCTGCTCTTACTTTATGAGAATTGAATTAGTGGAATTTGAATTATAATTGTTTTGAAGAACTTATTTACTATTGATCAAGTGGACAAGAATCATGTAGTTGCATTCATATATATAGTTGGCATTGCATTGCATTTCATAGGTTTTACATGTTCTTACTCATTTATTTTATCTCCTTCAATTAAGCATGAGGACATGCTAATGTTTAAGTGTGGGGAGGTTGATAAACCACTATTTCATGGTTTATATTGTGTTTTATTTGTGTGGTTTTATCATGATCTTTGCCCACTTATTCATTAAATAAGCATGCATTTATATTTCCTTCCTAAAGATGTTTTATGGTTGAAAACTTGCTTCCTAGAGACTTTTAATTATGTATTTTATTTCTCCCTTATTCCATTCGATGCCGTGATCTGTGTGTTAAGTCTTTCAGGCTCAAAAGCTCATTTTTAATTCAAAACTACCCCTATGTATACTACTCTTCTGATCTTCTAGTTGGTTCTTCAAGTCTTGGATATGGGCCTTTGGATCTTGAGTTTGAAGCAGTTATCTTCTTCCGTGGGCTTAGCTTTACTTGCAGAGAGAAAGTGTGAAGTAGGCAGGGTATTTAGCTCAGGACGTTAGTGGCGTTAACGTTAAGTGAGAGTGTGGGTTCGAGAACGTTAGTGACAATCACCTTTTTCACTAACGTTCCTAACCCAGGGATGATCCACGTTAACTTCAATGTTAGTGGTACCAACGTAACCACTAATGTTGCCTCTAGGTCCTTCGCACACGTTATTGGGACTCACTGATAAACCACTATTTCATGGTTTATCTTGTACTCAATTGAGTAGTTTTTATCAACACTTTACCCACTTATTCATACTATTTCCATGGTTTTACATTTGCCTTCCTAATTATGTGTTATGATTGAAAACATGCTTCTTTGATCTTATATTTGCTTATTATTAATCCTCTCTTATTACCATTAGATGCCTTGATATGTGTGTTAAGTGATTTCAGAGATTACAGGGCAGGAATGCCTCAGAGGATGAAAAGGAAGCATGCAAAAGTGGAAGGAATACAAGAAGTTGGAGAAATTGCTAAGCTGTCCAGCCTGACCTCTTCGCACTCAAACGGCTATAACTTTAGCTACAGAGGTCCAAATGTTGTGGTTTCATTTGCGTTAGAAAGCTAACGTCCGGGGCTTCAATTTGATATATAATATGATATAGTTTCCCTGAGGCTAGGCGACGCGACCGCATGATCCATGCGGCCGCGTCGCAGTGACGAAAAACCAGCGTGGCAAAATCCGAAACCAGCGAATTCTGGACTGTTTTTGACCTAGTTTGCGGCCCAGAAAACACAGATTAGAGGCTATAAAGTGGGGGAATGCATCTATTCATGGGGAGGCTCTAACAATCCACTTTTCATGTTTAGATGTAGTTTTAGAGAGAGAGGTTCTCTCCTCTCTCTTAGGATTAGGATTTAGGACTTCTCTTAGTTTTAGGAGTGACTCTCAATCCCAGGTTCTTTATTTTTATTTATTTTCTAATTTAATTTATGAACTCTTCCATGTTACATTTGGTTTCTTTATTGGTGCTAATTTGAGGTATTTCAATTCATGATTGCTTTCTTTTATTTACATGATTACTGCTTCCCATCTGAAGACGTTTTTAATTCAGTAAATTTACTCTTTTCTTTTTGGCTTTCGTTAAGTAATTGGTAACGCTTGAGCTGTCAAATAAAGGAGTGGTTGAAATTGGGAGTTGCTCCAATAACTCTAGTCTTTCCATCGGAATTGACTAGGACCTGAGGGTTAAGCTAATTAATCTACTTGATCTACCTTCATAGTTAGAGGTTAACAAAGTGAGATTAAAATCCAAATTTCATCACAATTGATAAGGATAGGACCTCCAGTTCTTGTACCTTGCTAAGAGCTTTTATTGTTATTATTTTATTTTACTTGTCATTCAATATATTCCCTCCTTACCTCCTAATAAACCCCAATTTACAACTCATAACCAATAATAAGAACATACCTCCCTGCAATTCCTTGAGAAGACGACCCGAGGTTTAAATACTCGGTTATCAATTTTAAAAGGGGTTTGTTACTTGTGACAACCAAAATGTTTGTATGAAAAGACTTTTGAAGGTTTAGAAACTATACTTGCAACGAGGATTTATCCGCAAATTTCTAGACCACGCAAAAGTTATCTCATCAAAATGGCGCCGTTGCCGGGGAATTGCAAACGTGTGCCTTATTATTGGTTATTGTAAATATTTTATTTTTGCTTGTTTATTTGTTTTTATTTTTATTTTTGCTTTTTCTTAAGTTAAGAGGTTATTGGTTTTTATTTTAAAATTTTTATTTTACCTTATCTTATTTCAAAAATCAAATTTCAAAATTTAAATAAAAAAAAATCAAATTTCAAAATTCAATTTTCAAAATTTTCAAAATTTTATTTTAAATTAAAAATTTAAATAACCTTTTAATTTCAATTTATTTTTATTTTTAATTTCTATTTACTATGAACACTTACCCATTTGACTATGAGTTTGGTTACAATTATGTTGCAGGAAGAAGAAATTACAATGAGAACAGGCATCAAGGTTGGAACAATCAAAGATGGGAGGAGCCACAAGGACTTGATCAATCCTCATGGCAACAACCACCTCCAATGGACTATCAACAACCCCCACCATATATGCCTATGAACCCTTTCCTCAACATAACTTTGGACCACCAAACTCACAAGCCCCTTTCCGCCATTCAACTCCATATGACCCTAACCCTCAACCACCATACCAACCACCTTATGAGCCATATGAACCATATATAGAACCACCCCAATTCCAATCCAATCACTCCCAACCACCACCACTTTCTTTTGTATCATGTCCAAGTCCGGCAACCCGAGAAGCAGAGGTTCGCCTAAGGGAAACAGTAAATAAATTTCAAACAACCATTCAACAACTGGAGCAAGTAGTAATTCAATGGGTTTCAGGGCACTTAAATACACAAGGATCAGCCACAACCCCATGTGGACAGTCTAGTGAAGAGCGTAGCATGAAGGAGATACCAGAAACCCCAGTGGACAAGACAGAGAATGAATTCGTAATAGAACAAGTAGAAGAAGCTGTCATTGTTCAAGAAGAAGAGTTGGTTGAAGATCTAGGAGATGCAGAACCTCCATGGGAAAGTCAAGACATAGAGCCTCCTTCTAAGATGGTTGAATTTGATGCTGAGGAGGGTGTACCACCTCCAAAGCATATCATAGTTGAAGACTTGGAAGAGGTTGATCAAGAGATGGAGATTCAAGAAGAAGAAGCACAACCTCCCATGCCCTTGGAAAGCAATGAAGAGGAGATTAAATTAGAAGAGAGCTGCCAATAGGAAGAGGTTGAAATTGAAGAAGCTTGCAAAGAGGTGGTAATTATCATAGAGGAGCACAAGGGAGTGGAACTTGCAATTTCATTAAAAATACCTTCCCCTAAGTTGCCATCATCCTTCACAACATTCAAGTGGGTAAAATTCATATCCCTTAGCTTTCTAATTCCACTTGAATATGGGCTACTGGAGACGGATGGTCAACTTAGAGCTCTTTGTGACATTAAGAGTAGGAGGAACATGGCCAGTGGTAAGAATTGTCCTGCAAGGTTCATCATGGTTGGAAGCTTTAAGTTCAAACACAAAGGTTGGTATAAAGCTCAACTGAATGGGTCTAGGAAGCTGTTTGGTCGCTGCAGTGAGAATTCAGATCACCTTTCACCCGGCTGGAAAAATGCAGATCGAGACAAAAACGGGTGTAAAAGTAAAGTGTGGGATCCTGGAATCTGTTCTGGCATTTGTCACCCCGGGAGCCTAAGAATCTGTTTGAAGCTTCTTAAGGGCTTTACATGCTTAGTTTGGGACCCCGGAGGCTATTGGAAGTACAAACATTGGTGGCGATTCCTGGATCAGTACAAGCACAAGCCACCATAGCAGGAAGCTCATCAAATGTCCAACTTAAGTACTATAACTAAAAGTGCTACGTGGGAGACAACCCACCATGGTATGATCGTTCATTTTGCAATTTTAATTTTATTTAGTTTTGTTTGTTTTTGAGATTTATTTTATTTTGTTGAACCTGGAATCATGCATAGCATTCACTTTAAGCACTGCATTTGCATCTACATATTGCATTAAAAAAAAAAATTTTCGCTACGCGACGCGATCGCATCAGCGACGCGTCCGCGTCGCAAGGGGAGTGAAGAAAAAAATATATGAACAGAGAGTCACGCTGGAGCGTGGCTGGAGGCCTGCCAATGACACAAATCGACCCACGCGATCGCGTCGCATGGGAATCATGGCCTCCCACGCGACTGCGTGCCCCACGTGGCCGCGTGCCCTGAGTTTTCGATGTAAAAGGGTGCACACCGAAATATTGTGTGAGAGTGGTGCGAGAGTGGTGCTGGAAGCACAATCCTCATCACGCGACCGCGTCGCTGACGCGGCCGTGTCACCCATTTTATAATGCACACTCACGCGATCGCGTCACCCCAATTTGGCAATTAAATTATTTTGAACAGAGAATTGTGCTGGTGCGAGGCTGCACTCGCGCTAGATGCATAACATGGGTCACGCGACCGCGTGACCGACGCGATCGCGTCACCATACAGAAAGCGCACCCACGTGAACGCGTGCCCACGCGGCCGCGTCGCATGCGCCGCACAGCTCAACCAAAAATTGCCACATATCTTATCTTTCTCTCCTCCAAATCCTAATTTTTTTTTCTTCCTTCTCTCTCCTTTCTTACTTTCTTTTTTCTTCTTCCCATCCTTTTTTACTCTCATTCTCTTTTATTTAATTTATTTGTATACTTTCATTCATTGCATTATTTTCACTGGTGTTTGAATTTTATTTGGGTCATTGTGGATTATTGCAAAATTATTTGGCAATTATATTTTTAAAGGGTTGCTTGCATGTTCAATTTAATACTTTCAAATAGCTTATTTACCATACATGCTATGTGTTTGTAAAAAAGCCCATATGGCATTATGCACTTCTCTATTTTACTTTATACTATTCAATGCTTGCTTTTCATAAGCTCCCTTTACTATTTTATTAATTGAATATAATTGTCAATACAAACATGGTGATTTATTACAAGTAATGCTTGGTCTATGCTACTCATGCCCTTTGCCGGCATGCCAATAAACACCTTGCATTCACTTGTCCTTATATGCGCTAGCTATTTTCCATTGATGGCTTTTCACATGTACTCGCGAGCATGTGTTAATGTCAGTTATATCTTAATGTGCATCCATCAGCACCTTTTCTGTTCTCTTCCTTGCTATATATATCTCTTTGAATTTAATTTACTTTCTCTTCCCTTTTTCAGGATGGCCACCAAGAAAGGAAAAGAGAAAGCCATTCCCAAATCAACAGCAAGGAAAGGAACAAAAAGAGCCCCAGCTGAGGAACTACAACCCCCATCCACTTGCACATCTTAGTATGCACCGAGGACGGTACAATCTTTAAGTGTGGGGAGGTTGATACCGATCTCCATGGGTTAGTTATTTCCTCTTTCAACACCAATGTTTTATTTTATTTGTTTGTTCATTATTGCATTTGCATGTTTAATTGCATATTTGTTTGATTTTGTGCATTTAGTTACTACTTGGTTAAAATAATAAATTTCTTTTTAGGACTCTATTTTTGAAAAATTTCACTAATTTAAATTGAAAAAAAAATTATGTTAAAACTTGTTTGAAGTTGTATTTGGAACATGGTTTTTGAGCTAAAGAACACACAACCTGTTAGATTTTGAGCTTATTTACATGGTTACATTATTTAACCATAAATTTTTATTCCTGTGTGTTTTCTTCTCTATAATTGCAATCTTTGCTTTGTTCCATTCTATATGTCCATTATTTAGTATATTTACATGCTTGCATATGATTGAGGCCATTATTTGTTATTAACTCACTTACCCCAAATAAGCCTACCTTTTACATCACCTTTGTTAGCCCCTTGAGCTTTTAATTCCCTCTTGTTCTATAACCACATTACTAGCCTTAAGCAGAAAAATAACTAAAAAAAAAAAATCCCAAGTGAATCTTTGGTTAGCTTAAGATAGAAATTGTGCATCAACTAAGTATGGGGAAATTGTGGGAACATTGGTTAATAAGGGAACGTATTTAATTTATTTGAATATTGGGAATTTGGGAACCTACTCATGAAAAATCAAAATAGAAAAATAATGAAGAATCCATGTGCATTGATAAGTTATGTTTGCTTTTATGATTCAAAAAAAAAAAAAAGAGAGAGAAAAAGAGAAAAAGAGAAAAAGAAAAAAATATATAATATAGATAAATAAATAAGGGGACAAAATTACCCCAATGTTAAGTTAATGAAAAATCAATGCACATGTGATAAATTAAAAAGAAAAATTTGGTACATGAGTATGGGAATCATACAAAAGTGGGAATTATGGGTAGTTAGGTATGAATTTAAAGTTATATAGAGTGTATGTATGTTAGGTGAGAGCTTGGCTAGTCAAAGATTCAATTTATAGCTCACTTAGCCATATATATACCTTTACCCTTACCTTAGCCCCATTACAACCTTGAAAAAGACCTCATGATGTTTGCATTGGTACACTAAATTTTTGTTGATTGGTTAAGATGAAGAACAAGGTTTAGAAAGCATGATTAGGGAAGAGTACAGTGAATTACCCTATACACTTGAGAGATTAGAGTGATATACACTACCAGTGAGGGTTCAGTGCTTAATTCTATGTTTCCTGCTTTCATGAGCTATCTTCTTACAAGTTTATTTGTTTTCACTGTATGATTTGAATTAGTGGAATTTGATTCATATTTGTCTTGGAGAATTTATTTACTTTTAACCATGTAGGTAGAAACATTTTTTGCATGTAGTTGCATTCATATAGATAGGTTGCATTTCATGCATTCTACCATTCCTCTTCATTTTTTTATAGTTTCTCTTGAGCTTAGCATGAGGACATGCTAATGTTTAAGTGTGGTGAGGTTGATAAACCACTATTTTATGGTTTATCTTGTGCTCAATTGAGTGGTTTTTATCAACACTTTACCAACTTATTCATACTATTTCCATGGTTTTACATTTGCCTTCCTAATTATGTGCTATGATTGAAAACATGCTTCTTTGATCTTATATTTGCTTATTATTAATCCTCTCTTATTACCATTAGATGCCTTGATATGTGTGTTAAGTGATTTCAGAGATTACAGGGCAAGAATGGCTCAGAGGATGAAAAGGAAGCATGCAAAAGTGGAAGGAATACAAGAAGTTGGAGAAATTGCTAAGCTGTCCAGCCTGACCTCTTCGCACTCAAACGGCTATAACTTTAGCTACAGAGGTCCAAATGACGCGGTTCCAGTTGCGTTGGAAAGCTAACGTCCGGAGCTTCGATTTGATATATACTATCATATAGTTTCTCTGAGGCTAGGCGACGCGACCGCGTGATCCATGCGGCCGCATCGCAGTGACGAAAAACCAGCGTGGCAAAATCCGAAACCAGCGAATTCTGGACTGTTTTTGACCTAGTTTGTGGCCCAGAAAACACAGATTAGAGGCTATAAAGTGGGAGAATGCATCCATTCATGGGGAGGCTCTAATAATTCACTTTTCATGTTTAGATGTAGTTTTAGAGAGAGAGGTTCTCTCCTCTCTCTTAGGATTAGGATTTAGGACTTCTCTTAGTTTTAGGAGTGACTCTCAATCCCAGGTTCTTTATTTTTATTTATTTTTCTAATTTAATTTATGAACTCTTCCATGTTACATTTGATATCTTTATTAGTGCTAATTTGAGGTATTTCAATTCATGATTGCTTTCTTTTATTTACATGATTACTGTTTCCCAGTTGAAGACATTTTTAATTCAGTAAATTTACTCTTTTCTTTTTGGCTTTCGTTAAGTAATTGGTAACACTTGAGCTGTCAAATAAAGGAGTGGTTGAAATTGGGAGTTGCTCCAATAACTCTAGTTTTTCCATCGGAATTGACTAGGACCTGAGGGTTAAGCTAATTAATCCACTTGATCTTCCTTCATAGTTAGAGGTTAACAAAGTGAGATTAAAATCTAAATTTCATCACAATTGATAAGGATAGGACCTCCAGTTCTTGTACCTTGCCAAGAGATTTTATTGTTATTATTTTATTTTACTTGTCATTCAATATATTCCCTCCTTACCTCCTAATAAACCCCAATTTATAATTCATAACCAATAATAAGAACATACCTCCCTGCAATTCCTTGAGAAGACGACCCGAGGTTTAAATACTCGGTTATCAATTTTAAAAGGGGTTTGTTACTTGTGACAACCAAAATGTTTGTATGAAAGGACTTTTGAAGGTTTAGAAACTATACTTGCAACGAGGATTTATCCGCAAATTTCTAGACCATGCAAAAGTTATCTCATCACTCACCTATTCCAATAACGTTGAGAGTCTTCCCTTCCCCCTACGTTAGAGTCCACATTAACTTAATTAACGTGGCTCTTACCGTAGGCTTGCCAATCCTTCGAGAACGTTAGTGACACTTACCTTTGTCACTAACGTTCCAAGATGCCCCTACGTCCCACGTTAGAATCCACGTTGGCTTCTAACGTGGTGATGATAGCCATCTCCAACGTTAGTGACAAAGGTGAGTGTCACTAACGTTGGCTAATCATCCTTTCCTCCACGTTAGCTTCCACATTAACTAAGTTAACGTGGGAGTTAACGTGGCTCATAGTGGCTCATTGTGGCTCATTCCAACGTTAGTGACAAAGGTGAGTGTCACTAACGTTGGCGATTATTTGCTTTCTTCACGTTAGCTTCCACGTTAACTAAGTTAACGTGGGAGTTAACGTGGCTCAAAGTGGCTTAGTCCAACATTAGTGACAAAGGTGAGTGTCACTAACGTTGGCCATTCTTTTTCTTCTCAACATTAGAGTCCACGTTAACTAAGTTAACGTGGCCCTTAACGTGGCCAAAATGAGCTTGGTCCAACGTTAGTGACAAAGGTGAGTGTCACTAACGTTGGCTCCACTTTCTTCTTCCACATTAGAGTTCACGTTAACTTAGTTAACGTGACTCTTAACGTGGGCTATGATGGCTTCGAGGACGTTATTGGCGATTACTTTTCTCATTAACGTTGCAAGCTAGCTCCCATTCCACGTTAGTGGTCACGTTAGTTAGATTAACGTGGCTGCTAATGTGGTTCTCTCTTGCTTCCTTTGTCCTAAAATCAAGCAATAAAGTGCATCAAAGTTCTAATCCTTATCATGAGACATGCATCATCCAATTTGTCATTTAATTCATGCAAAATTCTCATGAAATCATGCAAAGTGCATCATGCTTGCTTGAATCAAGATGTAAGTGAAATTTTACCCAAAACTTGCTTATTTCCTAAGAAAATACATGAAACTACCCTAAAAGAGTAAATAAAAGGTCAGTGAAACTGGCCAAAATGCCCTGGCATCACAACACCAAACTTAAAGCTTGCTTGTCCCTAAGCAAGTACTGGAAAAAGAGAATGATGAATGAAATGTCAAGAGAAATGAGTCATTATTGTGGAAGTCATGTCCTTGGTTTTATGGTGGTTTCATGCATAGTAAGTTAGGTTCATTCCTTTACTAGCTTTCAGACCTTTATCATATCCTAGAATATCTACTTGACTGCACCTTATGAAACTTTTATTCATTGATCCTTTTTGTCATTTCAGGGCTTATTTGTGTTCTTAGACTAGGTGCTCTGTGAGGGGGCGACTCTTTAAGATAAGCTTTCAGCCAGCACTCCCAAACCAGTTGGTTCAAGGTGCTAGGTGTTAAGACACCCCTAAGGACTTACTCCTTCAAGTCTCTTTCCGCCATACATACACACCACAGGCATATGGTTTGTTATTTTCATTTCTTGAGACCTTGGTGTCCAGCACATCTTTGGGTTACTAAGTGTTCTGTAGCAAGGGTTACTCTTGATAGTAGACTTTCAGATGATAATCCCGGGTTAGTTAACCCAAGTTACCAAGTGATAAGGCACCCCTAAGAGCTTATTCATCCAAGTAAATCCCTTACATAGGAACACCACAGACACTTGCCTCAAGATCCAAACCCTTGGTGCCTAGCCTTATTTCTTACTCTTTTTCTTTTATTCTTTAACTTTCATTTTTTTTCTTTCCCTTTTTCTTATTGGGATCTTATTATTTAGCTAGTCTCATAGGGTGTGTTTCAAGCATATGATTCAGGACAGATAGTTGCCTTCTCACCTGATTGGTGAACCAACTTAGCAAATCTATTACCACACCACAAGATTAGGAACTTACTCCACAATATGGATTCCACTCTTGTCTTTGATAACACACCTTCTCTTTTTAGTTGATTAAAAAGGGGACAAGCATACAAATAAGCAAGGTACGAACGCAGTGACATGAAGACTAGTAAGCATAGACCTAAGCAATGAAAAACTTAAAGGCATAATTCAAAATCCTAACTACCATGGAACTTGTTCTATTTCATACATGATTTTCCTTATTTAAAGCTTGAAAAATATGGATCAAAGAGGGAACTCCACCACCTTTTACTCATGGGGTTGCCCATGCTCTTCCTCTTGCTTGTCTTCTTGGTGTTTTCTTGAGTGCTTATACTCCCACTTCCCTTGCCTTTTCCAATCAACTTCTTCCAAAAACCAGCATCTTCTACCTTCTTTTTCAGTGTTTCCTTCTGCTGTTTCACTTTCCTTTTCTCTTGTTCTGTGAAATCTTTTTGGACCTCATCATACCTAGGGATTGCAGAGTGTAGATTATACATATGACTAGACATACAATTCAACTTAGCTTGAGTGTTTATGTTGAACTCCTCCCAATGTAGTTGCCGTCCTTTATTAAGTACACTGAACTCATTGAATGCCTTCGTCTGAGCTAGCTGGCGATGGTTGAGTTCTTGAGGGTGCTTATCTTGATGCTCTTGCCTTTCAGACACTTGATTGGTGGCTTGAGTGAGCTGAGAATAATGTTCCATTTGCTGTTTCTGCCACTCCCCTTGTTGATTCATCAAATTAGAAAGGAGCTATTCTTGACGATCCATCCTTTGAGCTTGAATGTGCAGTTGTTGTTCTTGTCCCTCAATATAACTGCTTGCTAGTTCCTCAATGGCTCCATGAATGTGATTCAGGTTTATGTTGGTTGGGTCATAATATTCTCTTTGTTGGTGTTCTTCCTGATGAGACTCTTCTTGGTGAGATGCTCCTTTTAGTTTTGGCTTCCCTATGTGAGGTCTTCTTTGTTGTTGGGCTGGTGTCACATGAGTTAGACACTGAAACGTAATTAGCCTCCCAGGATTTAACCAATCTGGGTTGCTATCCTCGAAGACAACCTTGGCCTTCGTGCACAGTCTGAGGATAATGCTGGGGTACCAAAGCCTGGCACCCGAATCAATCTTTTCAGCTGACTCTTGAATCCCCTCAGCTATAAGTTCGTGTACATTGATATCTCCACCTTGTACTAAGCAATGTACCATAGTAGCTCGAGTGACGTTGACCTTAGAATTGTTGGCTGCTGGGAGGATAGATCTCCTAACGAGTTCAAACCATCCCTTAGCTTAAGGGCTGAGGTCTCCTCTATTGATGAACCTGGGTCTCTTATCCGCATACCTTTCCCAGTCAGCTCCTATAACACATATGTCATTCACAATTTGTTCGAGTTCATCATCGTCAGGGCTCTTGCTTGATAACCAAGCTCATTAAAATGTGGTGATTTCAACTGAAGAGTTCTTGTTATAGCATTGGGGCTGAAGTCCACCTCTCTCCCTCTTACGTAACTTTTGAAGGTTGGAGCCTTGGTTTTGTCTTCTCTGACCACATTTGCATAGAACTCTTTGATGAGGTTTGCATTTATCTTCTCCTCTGGGTTCGTAAGCCTTTTCCAACCCCTTTGTTCAATCTTCTCTCGAATCTGTGAGCACTCATCCTCGTCAATTTGGAATGTTAACTCAGGCAGTATCTTCTTGAGCTTTATCCGTTCAAATTCGAGTTCATGGAATGCAGTTTTGAATCTCTTCTCATCGAAAGGAATGCTCTCCACTGGTTCCTTCCTCTTTTGCCTCTTGGAGCTTGATGATTCCATGAGTTTGAGTTGATGTGTGAAGAGGGTGGAAGGTACGGATAGATGAGGAATTCGGTTGGTTAGGACAAGGTGTGATGAAGAGATTTGGATGCCAAAGGTGTGAAGTGTGAGAAATGGGAATTGGAATGTGAAGGGGAAGTACAGACTAGGACTCACTTATATAGGGAAGTGATGAGTGAATGAAAGGTGTGGATTGATGAAGTGGTTGTTTGATGGACGGTTGGGGCTTTACATGGAATGAGCACAAGGATCATCAACTTTATGAAGGAATTGGTTCGGTCTCCAAGGTATCCTTCTTCCAATGTTGCATGGCCACATTTTCCAATGTATTCCCCTTGAAGACAAGTGTGTACTATCTTCCTTTTGTGTTATCCGAACCCTTCAATTACCCTATCAATGCTTCTACAAAATGAAAGAAATGTGATTAAAAACATACTTATAGAAATTGGCGGCAAAATTAAAAGGTTAACTAATCTTTTTTTTGTTTTTGTTTTTAACTAACTAAGTGCTACTCATGAGTGCAAACCAACTGACTAACTCAACATCCATGTATGCAACATTGGCAACACCAAACTTAGTTTGGTGCCATGTGGTGTAAAAGATTTGTTCAAGGCGCCTAAGAGTGACATGATGTGGGTTACATTCATGTTCTCTTAGTGTGCCTTGAACACCAAACTTGTTCCTCACTATATGTTGCACACAATGATTCATTCAAGTGCATATCAAGTTGATTTGAATTTCATGAACCTTGAATTATTAACTATTTTTAAAAGCATGTAAAACATGGGTTGCCTCCCATGAAGTGCTTCTTTAGCGTCACTAGCTTGACGTTCTGCCTTTATCAGGGTGGTTGGTAGTACTTCAAGTCCTCCTCCCTTGCAGTAAATCTATCTCCATTGGCTTCATTAAGGATCTCCACATGTTCTAAGGAGAGAACTCTGTTGATGGTTGTTGAGCGGATAATTTATACGCTTTTTGACATTGTTTTTAGTATGTTTTTAGTAGGGTCTAGTTATTTTTAGGGATGTTTTTAATAGATTTTGTGTTAAATTCACATTTCTGGACTTTACTATGAGTTTGTGTGTTTTTCTGTGATTTCAGGTATTTTCTGGCTGAAATTGAGGGACTTGAGCAGAAATCAGATTCAGAGGTTGAAAAAGGACTGCTGATGCTGTTGGATTCTGACCTCCCTGCACTCAAAGTGGATTTTCTGGAGCTACAGAACTCGAAATGGCGCGCTTCTAATTGCGTTGGAAAGTAGACATCCAGGGCTTTCCAGGAATATATAATAGTCCATACTTTGGCCAAGAATTGACGACGTAAACTGGCGTTCAACGCCAGCCTTCTGCCCAAATCTGGCGTCTAGCGCCAGAAAAGGATCCAAAACCAGAGTTGAACGCCCAAACTGGCACAGAAGCTGGCGTTCAACTCCACAAATGGCCTCTGCACGTGCAACACTCAGGCTCAGCCCAAACACACACCAAGTGGGCCCCGGAAGTGGATTTATACATCAAATACTTACTCATGTAAACCCTAGTAGCTAGTTTATTATAAATAGGACCTCTTACTATTGTATTTGACATCTTTGGATTACCTTATGATCCTTTGATCATGTTTTGGGGGCTGGCCATCTCGGCCATGCCTGGACCTTCACTTATGTATTTTCATACGGTAGAGTTTCTACACTCCATAGATTAAGGTGTGGAGCTCTGCTGTTCCTCAAAGATTAATGCAAAGTACTACTGTTTTCTATTCAATTCTTCTTATTTCGCTTCTAAGATATCCATTCGCACCCAAGAACGTGATGAAGGTGATGATTATGTGTGACGCTCATCATCCTTCTCCCTTATGAACGCGTGCCTGACAAACACTTCCGTTCTACATGAAATAAGCTGGAATGAGTATCTCTTAGATCTCTTAACCGGAATCTTCGTGGCGTAAGCTAGAATGATGGCGGCATTCAAGAGAATCCGGAAGGTCTAAACCTTGTCTGTGGTATTCTGAGTAGGATTCAATGATTGAATGACTGTGACGAGCTTCAAACTCGCGAGTGCTGGGCGTTAGTGACAGACGCAAAAGGAGGGTGAATCCTATTCCAGCATGATCGAGAACCGACAGATGAATAGCCGTGCCGTGACAAGGTGCGTGAGCATATTATTCACTGAGAGGAGGTGATGTAGCCACTGACAACGGTGATGCCCTTGCATAAAGCCAGCCATGGAAAGGAGTAAGACTGATTGGATGAAGATAGCAGGAAAGCAGAGGTTCAGAGGAACGAAAAGCATCTCCATTCGCTTATCTGAAATTCCTACCAATGATTTACATAAGTATCTCTATCCCTATTTTATTATATACTATTCGAAAACACCATTATCAATTTATATCTGCCTGACTGAGATTTACAAGGTGACCATAGCTTGCTTCATACCAACAATCTCCGTGGGATTCGACCCTTACTCACGTAAGGTATTACTTGGACGACCCAGTGCACTTGCTGGTTAGTTGTATCGAAGTTGTGACAATTATGAATTAAGATCAGAGCACCAAGCTCTGGAGCCATTACCAGGATTTGTTCGAGCCTGGAAATCACAATTTCGTGCACCAAGTTTTTGGCGCCGTTGCCGGGGATTGTTTGAGTTTGGACAACTGACGGTTCATCTTGTTGCTCAGATTAGGTAATTTTCTTTTTGTTTTATTTTCAAAACTTTTTCAAAAATCTTTCAAAATTTTCTCCTTTGTTTTTTAAAAAAAAAATGTTTTCAAAAATAAATTATTCTATGGGTTCAGAATTTTTAAGAATGAATTCTAGTGTTTCATGAAGCATGTTGAAGCCTGGCTGGCTGTAAAGCCATGTCTCAATCCTTATACTCAAGAGAAGAGCTTCTTTATCTTTCTTAGCCAATTGGCTGTTGAATGTAAGGAATGTCAGGCGTGTCATGTCTGAGTTACATACTAAAGCTTGGCTGGCTATTAAGCCATGCCTGACCCTTTGATTGGAGCTTTAGAGCATAAGATTCCTGGAATTCATGTTGAAAATTTTGGAATCCTTATTTTTTCTTTTTCATATAATTTTTCGAAAAATATAAAATAAAAATCCAAAAAAAAATTTAGAAAATCATAAAAATCAAAAATATTTTTGTGCTCTTGTTTGAGTCTTGAGTCATATCATAAGTTTGGTGTCAATTGCATGTGTATCTTGCATTTTTCGAAAATTTCATGCATTCATGGTGTTCTTCATGATCTTCAAGTTGTTCTTGGTATGTCTTCTTGTTTGATCTTGATGATTTTTTGTTTTGTGTCTTTTCATGTTTATCATATGCATTCTTGAATTCTTAGTGCGTAAGCATTAAAGAATTCTAAGTTTGGTGTCTTGCATGTTTTCTTTGCATTAAAAATTTTTCAAAAATATGTTCTTGATGTTCACCATGACATTCAAAGTGTTCTTGGTGTTCATCTTGACATTCATAGCATTCTTGCATGCATTCATTGTTTTGATCTAAAAATTTCATGCATTGCATATTTTTCATGTTTTTCATAAAAATTTCAAAAATCAAAAAAATATCTTTCCCTTTTTCTCTCATCAAATTCGAAAATTTGAGTTGACGTTTTCAAAAATTTTTAAAATCAAATTGTTTCTCATGAGTCAAATCAAATTTTCAATTTGAAAATCTTATCTTTTTCAAAATCATTTTCAAAAATCAAATCTTTTTCAAAATTCTTAGTTATTTTCGAAAATTCCAAAAATATTTTTCAAAAAATCTTTTTCTTATTTTTAGACCAAATTTTCGAAAATAACATAAACAATTAATGTTTTGATTCAAAAATTTGAAGTTTGTTACTTGCTTGTTAAGAAAGATTCAAACTTTAAGTTCTAGAATCATATCTTGTGATTTCTTATGAATCAAGTCATTAATTGTGATTTTAAAAATCAAATCTTTTTCAAAACTAATTTCAATCATATCTTTTCAAAAATATCTACTTATCTTATCTATTTCAAAAAAATATCTTCTCAAAATATCTTTTCTAACTTCCTAACTTCTTATCTTTTCAAAATTTGTTTCAACTAACTAACTAACTTTTTGTTTGTTCCTTAACTTTTTCAAAACTACCTAACTAATTCTCTCTCTCTCTCATTTTTCGAAAATATCTTCCCCCTTTTTCAAAATTTCTTTTTAATTTATTAATTATTTTAATTTTTAAATCTTAATTTTCGAAAATTACTAACATTTTTCAAAAACTATTTTCAAAAATCACTAACTCTTTTTCAAAAATTATTTTCGAAAATTCTCCTTTCTCTCATCTCCTTCTATTTTTTTTTATTTATTCATCTACTAACATCTCTCCCTCATTCAAAAAAAAAAAAGGATCTCTATTATTATTATTTTTCTGTGCCTTCTTCTTTGTCATATGAGCAGGAGCAAGGACAAGAATATTCTTGTTGAAGCAGATCCAGAACCTGAAAGGACTCTGAATTACAACTAACCAGTAAGCACCTGTTAGGAATTTTCAAACAAGAAGAGGAGATGGCAGCCGAGAATAATAATAATGCAAGGAGGATGCTTGGTGACTTTACTGCACCTAATTCCAATTTACATGGAAGAAGCACCTCCATTCCTACCATTGGAGCAAACAAATTTGAGCTGAAACCTCAATTAGTTTCTCTGATGCAGCAGAACTGCAAGTTTCATGGACTTCCATCTGAAGATCCTTTTCAGTTCTTAACTGAATTCTTGCAGATATGTGATACTGTTAAGACTAATGGAGTAGATCCTGAAGTCTACAGGCTCATGCTTTTCCCTTTTGCTGTAAGAGACAGAGCTAGATTATGGTTGGATTCTCAACCCAAAGACAGCCTGAACTCTTGGGATAAGCTGGTCACGGCTTTCTTAGCCAAGTACTTTCCTCCTCAAAAGCTGAGCAAGCTTAGAGCTGATGTTCAAACCTTCAGACAGAAAGAAGGTGAATCCCTCTATGAAGCTTGGGAAAGATACAAACAGTTGACCAAAAAGTGTCCTTCTGACATGCTTTCAGAATGGACCATCCTGGATATATTATATGATGGTTTATCTGAGCTATCAAAGATGTCACTGGACACTTCTGCAGGTGGATCCATTCACCTAAAGAAAACGCCTGCAGAAGCTCAAGAACTCATTGACATGGTTGCTAATAACCAGTTCATGTACACTTCTGAAAGGAATCCTGTGAGTAATGGGACGCCTATGAAGAAGGGAGTTCTTGAAGTTGATACTCTGAATGCCATATTGGCTCAGAATAAAATATTGACTCAGCAAGTCAATATGATCTCTCAGAGTCTGCACGAAATGCAAGCTGCATCCAACAGTACTCAAGAGGCTTCTTATGAAGAAGAAGCTTATGATCCTGAGAACCCTGCAATAGCAGAGGTGAATTACTTAGGTGAACCTTATGGAAACACCTATAAATCAACATGGAGAAATCATCCAAATTTCTCATGGAAGGATCAAAAGCCCCAACAAGGCTTTAATAATGGTGGAAGAAACAGGTTTAGCAATAGCAAGCCTTTTCCATCATCAACTCAGCAACAGACAGAGAACTCTGAACAAAATGCTTCTAATTTAGCAAATCTAGTCTCTGATCTATCTAAGGCCACTGTAAGTTTCATGAATGAAACAAGATCTTCCATTAGAAATCTGGAAGCACAAGTGGGCCAGCTGAGTAAAAGGATCACTGAAATCCCTCCTAGTACTCTCCCAAGCAATACAGAAGAGAATCCAAAAGGAGAGTGCAAGGCCATTGACATAAGCGCCATGGCCGAACCTGTGAGGAGAGGAGAGGACGTGAATCCCAAGGAGGAAGACCTCCTGGGACGTCCAGTGATCAATAAGGAGCTTCCCTCTGAGGAACCAAAGGAATCTGAGACTCATCTAGAGACCATAGAGATTCCATTGAACCTCCTTATGCCCTTCATGAGCTCTGATGAGTATTCCTCTTTTGAAGAGAATGAGGATGTTACTGAAGAGCAAACTGCCAAGTTTCTTGGTGCAATCATGAAGCTAAATGCCAAATTATTTGGCATTGATACTTGGGAAGTTGAACCTCCCTTGTTCATCAATGAACTAAGTGATCTGGATCAACTGACATTGCCTCAGAAGAGACAGGATCCTGGAAAGTTCATAATACCCTGTACCATAGGCACCATGATCTTTAAGGCTCTGTGTGACCTTGGTTCAGGAATAAACCTCATGCCCCTCTCTGTAATAGAGAAACTGGGAATCTATGGGGTGCAAGCTGCTAAAATCTCATTAGAGATGGCAGACAGCTCTAGAAAACAGGCTTATGGACAAGTAGAGGACGTATTAGTAAAGGTTGAAGGCCTTTACATCCCTGCTGATTTCATAGTCCTGGATACTGGAAAGGAAGAGGATGAATCCATCATCCTAGGAAGACCTTTCCTGGCCACAGCAAGAGCTGTGATTTATGTTGACAGAGGTGAAATAATCCTTCAATGGAATGAGGACTCCCTTGTGTTTAAAACTCAAGGATCTCCCTCTGCAACCATGGAGAGGAAGCAGAAAAAGCTTCTCTCAAGGCAGAGTCAACCAGAGCCCCCACAGTCAAACTCTAAGTTTGGTGTTGGGAGGCCACAACCAAACTCTAAGTTTGGTGTTGAACTCCCATATCCAAACTCTAAGTTTGGTGTTGGAGAGTCTCAACAAAGCTCTGCACATCTGTGAGGCTCCATGAGAGCCCACTGTCAAGCTATTGACATTAAAGAAGCGCTTGTTGGGAGGCAACCCAATGTTTATCTAATTCTTATTTTTATTGTTTTTCATGTTTTCTTAGGTTCATGATCATGTGGAGTCACAAAATAAACAAAAAAAATTCAAAAACGGAATCAAAAACAGCAGAAGAAAAATCACACCCTGGAGGAGCATCTGTCTGGCGTTCAAACGCCAGAACAGAGCATAGTTCTGGCGCTGAACGCCCAGAATGGGAGCATCCTGGCGCTGAACGCCCAGAATAAGCATGGTTCTGGCGTTCAACGCCAGAAATGGCAGCAAATGGGCGTTGAACGCCCAAAATGGGCACCAACCTGGCGCTGAACGCCCAGAGTTGTGTGCAAGGGCATTTTGCATGCCTAAATTGGTGCAGGGATGTAAATGCCTTGACACCTCAAGATCTGTGGACCTCACAGGATCACCTCAGGATCTGTGGACCCCACAGGATCCCCACCTACCTCCACTCACTCTCTTCTCTCTTCTCAATCATCCTCTATTCCCAATAAACACTCTTCCCTATTAACTCTTCACCACTCTGATGCCAAGGCATCTTAGGCTAGTTTCACTAGCATTTTTTTTGATAGTTTTAGATGTTTTATGCATTTTCTTGAGCTTAAAGTAACCAAGAATGGTTAAAAGAAGAACAAAGCAATGAACCATCCAAACAGTATGATTTTGATGCAAATTCCATGAGTTTT
The DNA here is from genome assembly GCF_059453495.1 of Arachis ipaensis. Classification (NCBI taxonomy): domain Eukaryota; kingdom Viridiplantae; phylum Streptophyta; class Magnoliopsida; order Fabales; family Fabaceae; genus Arachis; species Arachis ipaensis. The sequence continues at coordinate 52,318,118 of NC_142441.1, forward strand.
TAGTTATATTACTTGAATGCTATGAATGGAAGATTTCTCATGAAATTTTGCAAGACTTTGATGCAATTGTTTGGATGATTTCAGGGAAGAAGAGGCTAGGCAAGGAAGCAACAAAGTCAATAAAGGAAGCTTGAATATCACATGTGGAGTTTAAGTTCCAGTTTAAGCCTAAACTGGAGCTTAAACGCCAGAATCATGAAGGCTAAGAAATGCTGAAACTGAAGTTTAACCTCCAGTTTAACCTTAAACTGGAGGTTAAACGCCAGAATGAAAGTCTCACCTAAGAAGCATTCCACGTTTAACCTCCAGTTTAACCTTAAACTGGAGGTTAAACGCCAGAATGAGAATGCCAATCAGGAAGCATTTCCACGTTTAACCTCCAGTTTAACCTTAAACTGGAGGTTAAACGCCAGAAATGGGAAGTGCACCAGGGAGCCATTTCCACGTTTAAGCTCCAGTTTGACCTTAAACTGGAGCTTAAACGTGTTCGACCAAGTTTTCTCCTCCAGGGTTGCTTTCTCCATTTCCACGTTTAAGCTCCAGTTTAACCTTAAACTGGAGCTTAAACGTGTTCGACACCTCCAGGGCTACCTTTCTCAGCTTCCACGTTTAAGCTCCAGTTTAACCTTAAACTGGAGCTTAAACGTGTTCGACCTCCAGGATGCCTTTTCTATCTCCACGTTTAAGCTTCAGTTTAACCTTAAACTGAAGCTTAAACGTGTTCGACTAAGTTACCCTCCAGGGCTGCCTTCTTCCATTTCCACGTTTAAGCTTCAGTTTAACCTTAAACTGAAGCTTAAACGTGCTTCCACAAAAGGCATCACTGGAAGTGTCTGGCGTTTAAGCTACAGTTTAAGCTTAAACTGCAACTTAAACGCCACTCTTGGAAAAGGTTTCTGGGCCAACAATATTGCGGTTTAAGTTAGTATTTGAGCACAAACATTAACTTAAACTTACTCTGGTATGAAACCCAATTGAATATCATGGTTTAGGGGATTGGGCCTGAAGGATTGATGAGTCTGAAATTTCAATTTATTGAGTCATGTGTCATTATTTGATTATCACTAAGTTGGCTCAATGAATGTTACAGATTTTGGATCAACAGCCTCATCAAGATTATGGATCATAAACCCAAGGCAAAAAGAAAGCAGGGAGAGGCCTCAAAGCCCAAGAAACACAACAGAAGCTCAATATAGAAAGTGTATAAATAGGATAGAATTTAAGTTAGGGGGGACTTTTACCTTTTCATTTGGCTAGTTTTCATATCTTTGTAATTGAATTCAGAGCTATGACTCACTAAACCCCCTTTCATTGGGTTAGGGAGCTCTATTGTAATTCAATGAATCAATAATAGTTTATCTTCTTCTTCAATCTTTTTTCTTGAATTTTGTTAGAAAGCTTCTCGATCTAATTCCATTGGGTAGTTGTCTTGGGAAAGAAACTACCCATAATTGGAATCCTTCGGAACCTTGGGAAAGGAATGGAGGATTCATGCTAGAGAAGCTTTCTCACAGTGAATTGGATTGGGGTTTGGATGGATATTGTGACATGTAATCCTACCAAATTGTGGTTCATGAAACTGTGTGGTATAATCAGTGATCGAGCATCATCCCTTCTTATGAACATTTAAACCAAGGGATTGGAAATTTGTTCGTTTTTAGAGAGAATTGGTGAGCCAAGGGATTGGGATCCAATCATATAAGATTGCCAAGCAAAATTCAATGAACGCATTGGTTGAGGAAGAGATAAACATGTTTTGATTCGATCTCAATATCTCCTATAACCCAATGAATTCCCCATTTCTGATTTCCACTTTCTCTTTACATTCTGCAATTAAATTCATGCAATCACCCCCATTCCCTTTAATTTCAGCAATTTAGCTTCTGCTCTTTACTTCATGCAATTTAAGATTCCGCCATTTAAATTTCTTGTCATTTACGTTTCCCGCCAATTTTACATTCCGCAATTCTCATCTAAATCTTGATTCCGCTCAACTAGAACACACTTCTAATCCGAATTGCTCACTCAACCAATCCTTGTGGGATTCAACCTCACTCTATTGTGAGTTTTTACTTGACGATAACCGGTGCACTTGCCGGAAGGAATTTTGCCGATCGTGCAATTTCCTAAATCGTAGCATAACAAGTTTATGCGCATCAAGTTTATGGCGCCGTTGCCGGGGATTGGTTTTCGATTGACAATTCTCAAATTGGAAGTTAACTAGATTGAGCATTTTTTTTTGTTTTGATTAATTCAGTACAAGTTACTTGTTGAATTTTAATTTCTGCACTCTGTTACATGCTTTCTTTCTTTATGCCTTTAAATTCAAGCAACTAACTCACTAACTCACTAACTGTTTGAATTAATTCCTCAACTGCTCTAACCATACTCTTCCATTAACCAAGAGTATTTCACTTGTTTGTTGCCTGTGCTGTGTTCTTGCATGACAGGTAGGAGAGGAGAGACATCAACTCCTCCATATACCGAACCAGAGAGGACCCTTCATAGACTGAGAAGGGAAGCAAGAGGGAAGAGAGTACTGGGAGAAGAGGAATCTGAAGGAGAATCTGAGGACAATTTTGAGGAAGCTTTAGATCTCAACATGGATAGAGAAGTTCACAACCATGAGAGAGCTGATGGAAACAATGCCATTCCTGAGAGGAGGGTTCTTAGTTCATACATAAACCCAACCTCTGGGAATTGTGGTAGCAGCATCCAGAAACCACCCATTCAGGCCAACAATTTTGAGCTCAAACCACAGCTAATATCACTTGTGGAGAATCATTGTTCATTTGGTGGAAGTGCTAATGAAGACCCAAACCAACATCTCACAAAATTCCTGAGAATTTGTGACACTGTGAAGTCCAATGGAGTCCAGGAAGATGCATATAAACTGCTTTTGTTCCCATTTTCACTTAGGGACAAGGCAGCTAAGTGGCTGGAATCATTCCCAAGGGGGAGCCTAACAACCTGGGATGAGGTGGAAAGCAAGTTTCTGGCACATTTCTACCCCCCACAAAAGGTCAATAGGCTTCGATCTGAGGTTCAGACGTTTAGACAACAAGATGGTGAAACTCTCTACGAGGCATGGGAGAGATTCAAGGATTTGACAAGGAAATGCCCACCAGACATGTTCCATGACTGGGTGCAATTGCATATTTTCTATGATGGACTGTCTTATGAATCAAGGAAGGCTGTAGACCATTCATCAGGAGGTTCATTGAACAGGAAAAAGACTGTGGAAGAAGCCATTGAAGTGATTGAGACAGTGGCTGAGAATGAGTACTACTATGCATCAGAGAGACACAACACTAAGGGAGTCATGGAGCTGAACCATGTTGATACAATTCTAGCCCAGAACAAGGTGTTTGCCAAGCAACTAGCAGAGCTCACCAGGAAATTAGAAACAAAACAAGTGGCTGCAATACACACACAAGAGCAAGAGGAAGAAAGCACTGAAGGAGGTGATTGGGAAGAGGCCAATTATGTAGGAAATCAACAAAGGCAACCATATGATCCACATTCCAACACTTACAACCCAGGCTGGAAAAACCACCCAAACTTTGGGTGGGGAAACCAGCAAAACCAACATAACAAGTCCACATACCAAAACTCCAACTAAAGATCATACCAAGCCACACAAAACACTTACTCTCAACCACCATATCATGGCCAAAATAATCAACCTACCCAACCTAACCCGAACCAACAATTTCAAGATCAATTAAACAGGATAGAAGGAGTGCTGGCACACATGGGTCAGGACATAATTGAATTGAAAAGCTTCAGGGATGATGTGAGAACTACCTTAAGAAACCATGGTGAAAAACTCAAGAGGATGGAGTCTCAAGTAGGAGAGCTATCTCAACAGGCCCCCAAATCAACTGCAGTGTTCCCTAGTGACACAGAAAAGAATCCTAAAGGGGAACAAAAGGGAGTGAGATGGGAAGAATGCAAAGCCATCACCATATTGAAAGAAGTCTCAGAAGAAGAAGGAATCAGATCCTCAGAACAGGAGCCAGAAATCTTAAAGGAAGGTGTGGAGGAAGCTAAGCAGGAAAGTGAAACTGAGCAAGCCAAGGAACTGCAAAAAGGCACCATGGAAACATACCAACCAAAAGCACCATTTCCTCAGAGGTTAGGAGAAGGTGAAAAAGGGAAAACCTATTCAAGGTTTTTAGAGACATTTAAGTCTCTCCACATCAATATTCCCTTTCTTGAGATTCTCCATCAAATGCCTACACACATCAAGTATTTAAAGGAATTGTTGAGCAAGAAAAGAGTTTTGAAGGGAGGACAAACGGTAACAATGAACAAAGAATGCAGTGCCCTCATCAAGAAGGACACAGTCTCTAAGAAAACAGACCCAGGAAGTTTTCATATTCCTTGCATCATAGGAGAAACAAAAATTGACAGAGGATTCTGTGATCTAGGAGCTAGCATAAATGTGATGCCTCTAACTCTTATGAAGAGGCTACAACTGAATGAGGTGAGATCCACTGATGTAATCATACAACTGGCTGACAAAACTCAGAAGCAAGCTGAAGGGGTGGTTGAGAATGTGCTGGTGAAAGTGGGAGATTATTACTTCCCCACAGACTTTGTCATTTTGGACATGGAGGAAAGCTACCTACACCCTATCATTCTGGGAAGACCTTTTCTAGCCACTACTAGAGCGCTCATAGATGTAGAACAAGGAGAGCTAATTCTGAGAATACATGATGAACAGCTCATTTTCAAAGTTTTCAAACCTGCATCTGAGCCTGAACCAGAACCTGAAAAGCCTAAGGATGATAGTAGTCATCTGTGTTTGGAGGAAAGTAATCCAGCAGCTGAAACTCTAAAACAGTCTTTGGAAGGCAAACAGGAGTTGCAAGAGTTAAAGCCACAAGAATCAATGGAAACAGATCAGAAGGATCCTCCTAGCATAAGGGTCAATGAAGAAATCCTCAAGAGAAAGGGAAGAATGATAGGGAAATTGCCAAGAGGGTGGAGAAACAAGAAAATTCCCACTGAAGGTTTTTCTCCGGGAGATAAAGTGATATCAAGTCATTATCTGCCAATCCCACCTGGCCTCAAAACCATTCCTTCCCAGCTCCCTCAAGTGTTCACAATCAGGAAAGTTCTTTCTATGGAACATTTAGAGGTCATGAAGGAATCAAGTGGAGACGTTTGCATAGTGAGAGGAGAAGACGTCAAGCACTACAATCCACCCTAACAAGGGACAACCGTCAAGCTAGTGACGTTAAAGAAGCGCTTCATGGGAGGCAACCCATGTTTTTAATATCCTTACTCTTTTTTGTGTTGTTTTGCATCTAATAAAGCATGGTTTCTTATGCATGAACTTGAATCCTCAGGACAACTGCTGAAAGAGTGCACTAAACATTGCATATAAAATACAATTTGTCTCTAAGTTTGGTGTGCCTGAGGGCACCCCAAACTTTATTCAAAATGCATTCAATTTTTCATGCAAAGAGCACAACCAAACATTAAGTTTGGTGTTCCTCTTTGAACACGGTTCATGAAAAGCAAGAAGTTCCTCTGGATTTCGAAATTCATGACAAGTAGACCATTCGCATGTTTTAATACTTTGGTTTCAATTACTTAGGGTAGTAACTTTGTTTAGAATCAAAGAGCCAAAGTGACTATGATTTATTAGAATTATGCACATTCATTAAGGACAACCAATATGGATTTCATGTCATCAGGAGACTTTACCAAATACTAAGTTTGGTGTCCAATAATAAGTGTGCATACATACAAAAGTCACGGCTATAAGCTCATGGAGTCAATCATTGATTTACATGTGCAAGTACTATTCATCATTCACATGGACCGAAAAATGATAGCAAACTTGTTTGTTTGTGCAGGTACAAAAGAAAAGACAAAAATGGAGGAAAAAGACAAAGGGAGGTACGGTGCTTGGTCAAAAAGAAAGTTCACAAGTCTTTGAAGCTAACACGTGGGAAAAGGAAGTTCTGCAAGAAAAGATTGCCACATGTACAACCTAATGCACCCAGAATACTTCCAAGAAAATGAAAAGCAATTCGTCCTTCTCCCTAATTCATATATTTACCATCAAGCCACCCTTCACAAACCACCCTAGCCGTCCATTTTTCACTTAAGGGCCCTATAAAGAACCACTTGGGGAACGAGTTCAACACCACCAAATCTCCTTCATGCACATTTTCTTCATCATAGCATAAACTATCTCTTGCCGAAAACAACCTCCCCACATTTCCAACAACACTTCTTGCTTCACCTTGTCAACTTTAGCTTGTCACTTACCCCAAAACTAAATAACCAATGGCAGCTTCATCTAGCCACAAAAGAAGAAAAGACAAGCAACCAATGGAGGAGAACAGGGAATTCGATGCAAGGAGATACAAATCAGTTTTCCATGAGATTCAAGCCGAATGGATGAGACCTAAAAGGGTACTAGCTGAGGTTCCCTTTGACCTTGAAAAGGATGAGTTCCCAGGTGTTTGGGAGAAGATCAAAAAGAGGAAGTGGGAGCTCCTGACTAAGCCAATCACTAAAATCAACATCAACTTGGTAAAGGAGTTCTATGCAAATGCAGTGAGGGAAGACTCAACCAAGAAACCCACATACAAAAGCTATGTGAGAGGGGTGGAAGTTGACTTCAGCCCCAAGGCAATCATGAAAACTCTTGGCCTGAAAAACATACATTTCAGCCAAGCAAGTTATGAGGAAAGGATGATAGGAGAACCTGACTACACGACTATTGCTGAAGATCTTTGTGCCATCAGAGCTGAATGGGTGAGAAAAACAAGAGGGGCTCCAAGAGTCTTGAGAAGGGGAGACCTAACACCTGAAGCTAAAGGGTGGTATGCAATAGTTAGGAGATCCATCCTACCCACTGCAAACTCTTCAGAAATAGTCCCTAAAAGAGCCATCTTGCTTCATTGCATTATGGTGGGAGGAGAGATCAAAGTTCATAAACTCATTGCTGAACAGATACAAGAGTTTAGTGAGAAAAGTGACCCTGAATCCTGGCTTCACTTCCCTAGCACCATCATTAGACTATGCATCGATGCCCAAGTACCACTTGAAGATGAAAGACCTAATTGGCTATATCCTGGATTGGCCATAACTGCGTACAGAATGACTCTTGGCCCAACTGCTCCAAGACATACAAGAAGAAGAAATGAAGAAGGGCAACAAGCGGAAGCAGAGCAAGAAGCAGAACAAGAAGGACAGGAAGGAGAAGACAGAGAAGAAGAGCAAGAAGAGCAAGCAATCCCAGAAAGAAGACAACGAATTCCCAGAGACCCCATGGATATGAGCAGAATGCAGGAAATCATGGAAGGAATGTCTCAACAATACATGAGGTCTCAGGAGAGACAAGAGGACTTTCACCTAAAAATGATGGATATGCAAAGGAACTTTGAATCAAGATTCTTAGATCTGCAAAGGGAATAGAATTTACACTTACAGGAATCCTTCAGCCACATATGCCAACACCAAGATGCCAATGTCTTGGCAATCAAGGAAGCCACCACTTTACAGAATGCAAGATACTCAGTCCAAGCTAATTACAACATCAGTTCGCAAATCAAGCTTAACTACATAGGGGAACATCTACACAAGATGGACCCAGCATTCCCAGCTTTTGATGAGTATTTCAAAGGGAGGAAAGAAGGAGAAATAAACAAGGCAATGATCCTTGAAAAAGGAGTGGAAGAAACAATGAAAAAGGCTGGATTCTGGAAAAAGCTCATAAGAAAAGACAAAGGAAGCACAAGTGGTCAAAAAGAGGCAGGAAGCAAGAAGAAGCAGGATCCCAAGAATTAAGAAGAACCAAGCAATAAATAAGAGGTGGTCTCGTTCCTTAATAATCAAATGATAATTGGTGAATTGTCTTTATGAGCTTTCTTTCATCATAAGTCATTTAAGTTTTATGTGAAGTTTTTTTTAGTATGAGTGTCTGTTATTGCTTTGAATAAAGTGAATGCCTAGATGTTTGGATATAACTTCACCTTCTTAAACAAGTGCTTGCCATGCTTGTTCTGTTTCCAAAAATAAAAGAAAAGTTTGAACAAAAGTAACTTGGCTAAATTAGTGACAAATCAAGTAGAATTAAGTGGTGGTATGCATGCTTGATTGTTCAGTCAGATCACTGGAAATAGAGTGTAGAATTATCATTTTTTATGTAGAAATTGAAAACTGTCTATGGATCTTGATGAATAAATGTCTTTGGCCATGAAAAAGAAAGAAAAAGAAGAAGAAAAAGCCACTGAAAAAGGGCAACCAAAAAGAAAAAAATTTTGAGAAAATAAGCTAGGCACCAATGGTTTGAACTTCTGAGACAAATGCCTGTGGTGTTCATGTATTAAGGATATGCTTGGATGAATAGGTTCTGAGGAGTGTTTCAACACTTGGTAACTTGGGTTAACTAACCCGGGATTATCAACCAAAAGTCCATTATCAAGAGCAACCTAAATACAAAACATTTAGTCACACAAAGAGGTGCTGGGCACCAATGTCTCAAGAAGAAATGTGAACTAAAATGCCTGAAGTGGATATGTGTAGTGCACTGATAAGAAAAAGAAAATGCCAAAGGCTTGTACAACACATGACACCAAGCAAACAAGGAGCAAAGGAGCTCTAAGAAAAAGAAAAGAAAAACAAAGAAGAGAAAAGTGCCAAGGACATAAGAATAACAAGAGGCCATAGCAGTGTTTGATGGATGCAATGAAAAAGTGATGATCTTACTTGATAAGTATGGAAAAGTGATGCTGCAACTTTCTGCATAAAACCCTTCTGATGAACTTCAAATGCTTGCTAATATAGCCAATGTAATTGCTTTCTGTTTCATACTTTCTTCTCAAATAACTCAGGACTTGCTTAGGGACAAGCAAGTATTAAGTTTGGTGTTGTGATGCCAAGGCATCTTAGGCTAGTTTCACTAGCATTTTTTTTGATAGTTTTAGATGTTTTATGCATTTTCTTGAGCTTAAAGTAACCAAGAATGGTTAAAAGAAGAACAAAGCAATGAACCATCCAAACAGTATGATTTTGATGCAAATTTCATGAGTTTTTAGTTATATTACTTGAATGCTATGAATGGAAGATTTCTCATGAAATTTTGCAAGACTTTGATGCAATTGTTTGGATGATTTCAGGGAAGAAGAGGCTAGGCAAGGAAGCAACAAAGTCAATAAAGGAAGCTTGAATATCACATGTGGAGTTTAAGTTCCAGTTTAAGCCTAAACTGGAGCTTAAACGCCAGAATCATGAAGGCTAAGAAATGCTGAAACTGAAGTTTAACCTCCAGCTTAACCTTAAACTGGAGGTTAAACGCCAGAATGAAAGTCTCACCTAAGAAGCATTCCACGTTTAACCTCCAGTTTAACCTTAAACTGGAGGTTAAACGCCAGAATGAGAATGCCAATCAGGAAGCATTTCCACGTTTAACCTCCAGTTTAACCTTAAACTGGAGGTTAAACGCCAGAAATGGGAAGTGCACCAGGGAGCCATTTCCACGTTTAAGCTCCAGTTTGACCTTAAACTGGAGCTTAAACGTGTTCGACCAAGTTTTCTCCTCTAGGGTTGCTTTCTCCATTTCCACGTTTAAGCTCCAGTTTAACCTTAAACTGGAGCTTAAACGTGTTCGACACCTCCAGGGCTACCTTTCTCAGCTTCCACGTTTAAGCTCCAGTTTAACCTTAAACTGGAGCTTAAACGTGTTCGACCTCCAGGATGCCTTCTTCCATTTCCACGTTTAAGCTCCAGTTTAACCTTAAACTGAAGCTTAAACGTGTTCGACCTCCAGGGCTGCCTTTTCTATCTCCACGTTTAAGCTTCAGTTTAACCTTAAACTGAAGCTTAAACGTGTTCGACTAAGTTACCCTCCAGGGCTGCCTTCTTCCATTTCCACGTTTAAGCTTCAGTTTAACCTTAAACTGAAGCTTAAACGTGCTTCCACAAAAGGCATCACTGGAAGTGTCTGGCGTTTAAGCTACAGTTTAAGCTTAAACTGCAACTTAAACGCCACTCTTGGAAAAGGTTTCTGGGCCAACAATATTGCGGTTTAAGTTAGTATTTGAGCACAAACATTAACTTAAACTTACTCTGGTATGAAACCCAATTGAATATCATGGTTTAGGGGATTGGGCCTGAAGGATTGATGAGTCTGAAATTTCAATTTATTGAGTCATGTGTCATTATTTGATTATCACTAAGTTGGCTCAATGAATGTTACAGATTTTGGATCAACAGCCTCATCAAGATTATGGATCATAAACCCAAGGCAAAAGGAAAGCAGGGAGAGGCCTCAAAGCCCAAGAAACACAACAGAAGCTCAATATAGAAAGTGTATAAATAGGATAGAATTTAAGTTAGGGGGGACTTTTACCTTTTCATTTGGCTAGTTTTCATATCTTTGTAATTGAATTCAGAGCTATGACTCACTAAACCCCCTTTCATTGGGTTAGGGAGCTCTATTGTAATTCAATGAATCAATAATAGTTTATCTTCTTCTTCAATCTTTTCTCTTGAATTTTGTTAGAAAGCTTCTCGATCTAATTCCATTGGGTAGTTGTCTTGGGAAAGAAACTACCCATAATTGGAATCCTTCGGAACCTTGGGAAAGGAATGGAGGATTCATGCTAGAGAAGCTTTCTCACAGTGAATTGGATTGGGGTTTGGATGGATATTGTGACATGTAATCCTACCAAATTGTGGTTCATGAAACTGTGTGGTATAATCAGTGATCGAGCATCATCTCTTCTTATGAACATTTAAACCAAGGGATTGGGAATTTGTTCGTTTTTAGAGAGAATTGGTGAGCCAAGGGATTGGGATCCAATCATATAAGATTGCCAAGCAAAATTCAATGAACGCATTGGTTGAGGAAGAGATAAACATGTTTTGATTCGGAGATCTCAATATCTCCTATAACCCAATGAATTCCCCATTTCTGATTTCCACTTTCTCTTTACATTCTGCAATTAAATTCATGCAATCACCCCCATTCCCTTTAATTTCAGCAATTTAGCTTCTGCTCTTTACTTCATGCAATTTAAGATTCCGCCATTTAAATTTCTTGTCATTTACGTTTCCCGCCAATTTTACATTCCGCAATTCTCATCTAAATCTTGATTCCGCTCAACTAGAACACACTTCTAATCCGAATTGCTCACTCAACCAATCCTTGTGGGATTCGACCTCACTCTATTGTGAGTTTTTACTTGACGATAACCGGTGCACTTGCCGGAAGGAATTTTGCCGATCGTGCAATTTCCTAAATCGTAGCATAACAAGTTTATGCGCATCACACTCACATCCAAACACCCACTTTCCTTCAAAATTCAACATCTCTTTCCCACCCAATCCCACCCATATGGCCGAATACACATCTCCCTCCATCTCCTCCATATCTTCTTCTTATTCTTCTATTCTTTCTTCTTTTGCTCGAGGGCGAGCAACATTCTAAGTTTGGTGTGGTAAAAAGCATAGCTTTTTTGTTTTTTCCATAACCATTGATGGCACCTAAGGCCAGAGAAGCCTCTAGAAAGAGGAAAGGGAAGACAAAAGCTTCCATCAAGGGTCTATAGCTCAGTGGTAGAACATTTGACTGCAAATCAAGAGATCCCTGAGATACCTCAGGGGATACATTTTCTTCCACACAATTATTGGAAGCAACTAAGGGTGGAACATCAAGAGCACTCCATCATCCTTCATGAAATTAGAGAAGATCTAAAAGCAATGAAGGAGGAGCAGCAAAGACAAGGAAGAGACATAGAAGAGCTCAAGGACATCACTATTGTGGACTCATTCCTTGTTCTTACTTTCTCTGTTTTTCATTTTCTATGTTATGTGCTTATCTATGTTTGTGTCTTCATTACATTATCATTAGTAGTAGTAACTATGTCTTAAAGTTATAAATGTCCTATGAATCCATCACCTCTCTTAAAAAAAAAATGTTTTAAATCAAAAGAACAAGAAGTACATAAGTTTTGAATTTATCCTTGAACTTAGTTTAATTATATTGATGTGGTGACAATGCTTCTTGTTTTCTGAATGTATGCTTGAACAGTGCATATGTCTTTTGAAGTTGTTGTTTAAGAATGTTAAATATGTTGGCTCTTGAAAGAATGATGACTAGGAGACATGTTATTTGATAATCTGAAAAATCATAAAAATGATTCTTGAAGCAAGAAAAAGTAGCAAAGAACAAAGCTTGCAAAAAAAAAATTGAAAAAAAAAATTTAGAAAGAAAAAGAAAAAGCAAGCAGAAAAAGCCAAAAGCTCTTAAAACTAAGAGGCAAGAGCAAAAAGCCAATAACCCTTAAAAACAAAAGGCAAGGGCAAATAAAAAGGATCCCAAGGCTTTGAGCATCAGTGGATAGGAGGGCCTAAAGGAATAAAATCCTGGTCTAAGCGGCTAAACCAAGTTGTCCCTAACCATGTGCTTGTGGCGTGTAGGTGTCAAGTGAAAACTTGAGACTGAGCGGTTAAAGTCAAGGTCCAAAGCAAAAAAAAGAGTGTGCTTAAGAACCCTGGACACCTCTAATTGGGGACTTTAGCAAAGCTGAGTCACAATCTGAAAAGGTTCACCCAATTATGTGTCTGTGGCATTTATGTATCCGGTGGTAATACTGGAAAACAAAGTGCTTAGGGCCACGGCCAAGACTCGTAAAATAGCTGTATTCAAGAATCATCATACTAAACTAGGAGAATCAATAACACTATCTGAACTCTGAGTTCCTATAGATGCCAATCATTCTGAACCTCAATGGATAAAGTGAGATGCCAAAACTATTCAAGAGGCAAAAAGCTATAAGTCCTGCTCATATGATTGAAGCTCTGTTTCATTGATAATTTGGAATTTATAGTATATTCTATTCTTTTTATCCTATTTTGATTTTCAGTTGCTTGGAGACAAGCAACAATTTAAGTTTGGTGTTGTGATGAGCGGATAATTTATACGCTTTTTGACATTGTTTTTAGTATGTTTTTAGTAGGATCTAGTTACTTTTAGGGATGTTTTTAATAGATTTTGTGTTAAATTCACATTTCTGGACTTTGCTATGAGTTTGTGTGTTTTTCTGTGATTTCAGGTATTTTCTGGCTGAAATTGAGGGACTTGAGCAGAAATCAGATTCAGAGGTTGAAAAAGGACTGCTGATGCTGTTGGATTCTGACCTCCCTGCACTCAAAGTGGCTTTTCTGGAGCTACAGAACTCGAAATGGCGCTCTTCCAATTGCGTTGGAAAGTAGACATCCAGGGCTTTCCAGGAATATATAATAGTCCATACTTTGGCCAAGAATTGACGACGTAAACTGGCGTTCAACGCCAGCCTTCTGCCCAAATCTGGCGTCCAGCGCCAGAAAAGGATCCAAAACCAGAGTTGAACGCCCAAACTGGCACAGAAGCTGGCGTTCAAATCCACAAATGGCCTCTGCACGTGCAACACTCAGGCTCAGCCCAAACACACACCAAGTGGGCCCCAGAAGTGGATTTATACATCAAATACTTACTCATGTAAACCCTAGTAGCTAGTTTATTATAAATAGGACCTCTTACTATTGTATTTGACATCTTTGGATTACCTTATGATCCTTTGATCACGTTTTTGGGGCTGGCCATTTCGGCCATGCCTGGACCTTCACTTATGTATTTTCATACGGTAGAGTTTCTACACTCCATAGATTAAGGTGTGGAGCTCTGCTGTTCCTCAAAGATTAATGCAAAGTACTACTGTTTTCTATTCAATTCTTCTTATTTCGCTTCTAAGATATCCATTCGCACCCAAGAACATGATGAAGGTGATGATTATGTGTGACGCTCATCATCCTTCTCCCTTATGAACGCGTGCCTGACAAACACTTCCGTTCTACATGAAATAAGCTGGAATGAGTATCTCTTAGATCTCTTAACCGGAATCTTCGTGGCGTAAGCTAGAATGATGGCGGCATTCAAGAGAATCCGGAAGGTCTAAACCTTGTCTGTGGTATTCTGAGTAGGATTCAATGATTGAATGACTGTGACGAGCTTCAAACTCGCGAGTGCTGGGCGTTAGTGACAGACGCAAAAGGAGGGTGAATCCTATTCCAGCATGATCGAGAACCGACAGATGAATAGCCGTGCCGTGACAGGGTGCGTGAGCATATTATTCACTGAGAGGAGGGGATGTAGCCACTGACAACGGTGATGCCCTTGCATAAAGCCAGCCATGGAAAGGAGTAAGACTGATTGGATGAAGATAGCAGGAAAGCAGAGGTTCAGAGGAACGAAAAGCATCTCCATTCGCTTATCTGAAATTCCTACCAATGATTTACATAAGTATCTCTATCCCTATTTTATTATATACTATTCGAAAACACCATTATCAATTTATATCTGCCTGACTGAGATTTACAAGGTGACCATAGCTTGCTTCATACCAACAATCTCCGTGGGATTCGACCCTTACTCACGTAAGGTATTACTTGGACGACCCAGTGCACTTGCTGGTTAGTTGTATCGAAGTTGTGACAATTATGAATTAAGATCAGAGCACCAAGCTCTGGAGCCATTACCAGGATTTGTTCGAGCCTGGAGATCACAATTTCGTGCACCAATGGTAAAAACTTTAGGTAGCTGAGATGGGATGGTGGGGAGATCGGGAGGAATGGCTGGGAAGTAAGCTGAGATTACTTTATCCCCTAGAGAGAAGTCCTCTGTAGGGATCTTCTTGTTCCTCCACCTCCTTGGTACCTTCTTCTTTGTTCATTTTGATGTTGCCTTGCTCTTTGTGACCTCCTCTTCCAAATAGGTTTTGTTGCTGGTCTCATATAGCTCTGGTGGTTTAGGTTCCTCCTGATTTTTTTTGAGCTGTCACATCTGCTGATTGCCTTGTTCCTCAACTAAGGGGATTCCCAGATGTGCTGGTTGTGCTTCAGTACTTGTTTCTTCCTTCAGTATCTCACTGTGATCTTTGCTTGGTTCTTTGTTCTCTTGATCTGTTTCTTGTGAGGGCTTGAAAACATTGAAAGTGAGTTGTTCATCATGAATCCTCAAAATTAGCTCCCCTCGCTCTACATCTATAAGTGCTCTGGCTGTAGCTAGGAATGGTCTTCCCAATATGATTGGGTGGAGATGACTCTCTTCCATGTCCAAGATGACAAAGTCTGTGGGCAGGAAGTATTTTCCAACCTTCACCAGCACATTTTCAACCACTCCTACTGCTTGTTTTTGAGTTTTGTCAGCCAGCCTGATAACTACATCTGTGGGTATTATCTCATTGATCTGCAGCCTCTTCACAAGGGATAAAGGCATTAAGTTGATGCTTGCTCCCAAATCGCAGAGTCCCTTATCAAACATTGTTTCTCCTATGGCACAGTGGATGTAGAAACTCCCTGGGTCCTTCCTCTTTGTAGGCAGCTCTGGTTGAATGAGAGCACTGCACTCCTTATTCGTATTGTTTGTCCTCCCTTGAGTGAGCTTTTCTTGGTCAGCAACTCCTTCATATACTTAATGTATGAGGGCATTTGTTGGAGGGCCTTGATGAATGGTATATTTACATGGAGAGATGCAAACATGTCAGGAAACCTTGAGTATAGTCTCTTCTCTACGCAGCCATTTAGTGATTGGGGAAAGGGTGCATAGAGTCTCAGCAGCTCCTTCTGTGTCAGCTCCTTCTGTGTAATTGTGGTTTCTTGATGATTCTCTCCCTGCTTTCCTGCTGAAGTATCTTCAGGTTGTTCTAATGGGTTGTTCAGCTCTTCCTCAATCTCCTTATTACTTATAGTAACCATCTTGCAATCTTCCCATCTGACTTTCTTTGCTTCACCTCTCGGATTTTTCTCTGTGTCACTTGGGAAGCTATCAGTAGGTTTGGGAATCTGCTCGGAGAGGTATCCCACTTGAAATTCCAGCCTCTTGATGGTGTCTCCCTGATTCTTGATATTGGCTCGCACCTCTTGAATACCTTATTATCTTGAATCTCTTTGCATATGCCCTCAAGTTGAGTCTCAATTCTGGAGAGTCTATCTTCAGATGATGGTGAGTTGAGAGTGGATGGGTGAGAAGGGTTGTTTTGGTTTTGGTATGGATGTGGAGAGGTGTTGTTACGGTGGTGTTGATATGATCTCTGTGTGCATTGTTGGTAAGTTGTATGGTTATTGGGGTTGTGACGTCTCTGATCTTGGCTTTGATCTTGTTGATTTCCCCACCCAAAGTTTGGGTGATTCCTCCAACCAGGGTTGTAGGTCTTAGAGTATGGGTCATGATTTTGCCTAGGTGAATTCCCAATGTAGTTGGCTTGTTCTTGCTCATCTTCTGCCTCTGCATTCACTCTCTCTTGGGTTGATGATGAGGTGGTGATTGCTGCTACTTGGTTCCTCTCTATCTTCTTGGTGAGGTCAGCCAGCTGCTTGGTAATAAGCTTGTTTTGGGCCAGCAGTGCATCCACATTGTTTAGCTCCACCGCTCCTCTAGTGTTGACTCTTTCAGAAGCACAGAAGTAGTCATTCTCAGCTACAGTCTCAATGACATCTATGGCTTCTTCAATGGTCTTCTTGTTTAGAGATCCCCCGGATGAGTGGTCTACTGCCTTCGTTGATTCATAGGAAAGGCCTTCATAGAAAATGTGCAGCTGCACCCATTCATTGAACATATCTGGTGGACACCTTCTTGTCAGGTCTTTAAACCTCTCACATGCTTCATATAGAGTCTCACTATCTTGCTGCCTGAAGGTTTGCACCTCAGCTCTCAGCCTGTTGATCCGTTGAGGAGGATAAAATTTTGCCAAGAATTTGTTCACCACATCTTCCCAGGTTGCTAAACTCTCCTTTGGGAAGGATTCCAACTATTTAGATGCCTTGTCCTTGAGTGAGAAAGGGAACAGAAGTAATCTATAGGTGTCAGGATGAACACCATTAGACTTCACAGTATCACATATCCTCAGGAAGGTGGTTAGATATTGATTGGGGTCTTCTTGGACACTCCCTCCGAATGAACAATTGTTCTGAACAAGGGTGATGAGCTGTGGCTTTAGTTCAAAGTTGTTGGCATGTATGGTTGGCCTTTGGATGTTGCTTCTGCAATTTCCTGGGTTTGGATTGATGTAAGAACCCAGAACCCTTCTCTCTTGCCCAGCCTGATGTGTTGGACCTTCTCGGCCATGGTTGTGAGCTTCTTCTTCATGATGGTTCTCCATGTTCTCATCTATATCTGGTTCAAAGTACTCCTCCTCTTCCTCAGCACCAACTACTCTCTTTCCTCTTGCTTTCCTCCTTAATCTAAGGAAGGTCCTCTCAGGTTCAGAATCAAAAGAAGTTGAAGCCCCGCTTCTTCTCCCTGTCATACAACCAACAAGGCACAAGTAAGGAAATAGATGCAGAAAGTAATTTCTACAGAAATACTGTTAGTGTGAGTGATGTAATATATCAAACAGTTAGTGGGTTAGTGGACTGAATTGTAAACAACTAAGAAAATGGGTAGGGGAAAGGGAAGAAAATAACTGAACAGAAAGTAAATTACTCAAAAATGAACTTAAATCAAACAAAAGAAAAATGCTCAATCTAGTTATCCTCCAATTTAATCATTGTTGATACAAAATCAATCCCCGGCAACGGCGCCATAAACTTGATGCACGGAAACTTGTCTCTCAACAATTTTCCTTCGGCAAGTATACCGAATTGTCATCAAGTAAAAACTCACAATAGAGTGAGGTCGAATCTCACAGGGATTGATTGGTCAAGCAATTTTAATTGGAGTAATGTTCTAGTTGAGCGAAGCAGAATTTGGTTTGAGAGTTGCAGGAAATTAAATGGCGGGAAAGTAAATAGCAGAAAATGTAAATGCTGAAAGTAAAGAGCTGAAAATAAATGGCGGAAAGTAAATTGCAGAATCTTAAATGGGAATGGGGAAGATGCTCATAAAAGTAAATTGCAGAAATTAAAGAGAATGGGTAAGATCAGAAATGGGGAATTCATTGGGCTTAGGAGATGTTGCATTCTCCGGATCAAGTTCATTTTCACCTCTTCCTCAATCAATGCGTTCATTGATCTCCTTGGCAATCTTAAGTGATCAAATTACAATTTCTTGTAATTCAATCTCTCAAATCTTGATCAATAGCCAATTCCTTGGTCAATTGCTCATGAGAAGAGATGAAGTATGGTCACTGATTATACCACATGCATTCCCAAATCAAGTGTTGGTAGAATTATAGTCACCATATCCTTCCAACCCAAATTTTGTCCAACATGAGAAAGCATTTCTAGCATGATCTCTTCATTCCTCTTCCAAGGTTCAGAAGAGATCCAAGTATGAATAGCTTCTTTTCCAAGATAACTATCCAATTGGATGAAGATTGAAAGCTTTCTAGTAAAATCAAGAGAAAAGATAAAAGAAGAATAATGAAAACTAATATTGATTAATCAAATTACAACAGAGCTCCCTAACCCAATGAAGAGGGTTTAGTTGTTCATAGCTCTGGAAATGGAAAACAAAGATGGAAAATACATTCTGAAAAATAAACTAGAAGTGCAGAGTAAATTGTACAGAGAGTAGTTCTCAAATTTCCAACTCCCCCAAAAGCTCCTTTCTAATTCAAAACTACCCCTATATATACTACTCTTCTGATCTTCTATTTGGTTCTTCAAGTCTTGGATATGGGCCTTTGGATCTTGAGTTTGAAGCAGTTATCCTTTTCAGTGGGCTTAGCTTTACTTGCAGAGAGAAAGTGTGAAGTAGGCAGGGTATTTAGCTCAGGACGTTAGTGGCGTTAAAGTTAAGTGAGAGTGTGGGTTCGAGAACGTTAGTGACAATCACCTTTTTCACTAACGTTCCTAACCCAGGGATGATCCACGTTAACTTCAACGTTAGTGGTACCAACGTGACCACTAATGTTGCCTCTAGGTCCTTCGCACACGTTATTGGGACTCACCTTTTCCAATAATGTTGAGAGTCTTCCCTTCCCCCTACGTTAGAGTCCACGTTAACTTAATTAACGTGGCTCTTAACGTAGGCTTGCCAATCCTTCGAGAACGTTAGTGACACTTACCTTTGTCACTAATGTTCCAAGATGCGCCTACTTCCCACGTTAGAATCCACGTTAACTAAGTTAACATGGATTCTAATGTGGTGATGATAGCCATCTCCAACGTTAGTGACAAAGGTGAGTTTCACTAACGTTGGAGATGGCTATCATCACCATGTTAGAAGCCACGTTAACTAAGTTAACGTGGGAGTTAACGTGGCTCATAGTGGCTCATTGTGGCTCATTCTAACGTTAGTGACAAAGGTGAGTGTCACTAACGTTGGCGATTATTTTCTTTCTCCACATTAGCTTCCACGTTAACTAAGTTAACGTGGGAGTTAACGTGGCTCAAAGTGGCTTAGTCCAATGTTAGTGACAAAGGTGAGTGTCACTAACGTTGGCCATTCTTTTGCTTCTCAACGTTAGAGTCCACGTTAACTAAGTAAATGTGGCCCTTAACGTGGCCAATATGAGCTTGGTCCAACGTTAGTGACAAAGGTGAGTGTCACTAACGTTGGCTCCACTTTCTTCTTCCACGTTAGAGTTCACGTTAACTTAGTTAACATGACTCTTAATGTGGGCTATGATGGCTTTGAGGACGTTATTGGCGATTACTTTTCTAATTAACGTTGCAAGCTAGCTCCCATTCCACGTTAGTGGTCACGTTAGTTAGATTAACGTGGCTGCTAACGTGGTTCTCTCTTGCTTCCTTTGTCCTGAAATCAAGCAATAAAGTGCATCAAAGTTCTAATCCTCATCATGAGACATGCATCATCCAATTTGTCATTTAATTCATGCAAAATTCTCATGAAATCATGCAAAGTGCATCATGCTTTCTTGAATCAAGATGTAAGTGAAATTTTACCCAAAACTTGCTTATTTCCTAAGAAAATGCATGAAACTACCCTAAAACAGTAAAGAAAAGGTCAGTGAAACTGGCCAAAATGCCCTAGCATCACCTATGTTGCGCGCGCATTGTGCTTGGAGCACAAACCACCTCGCGTGTACGCGTACATGACGCGTACGTGCTACTCTCGAAATAAGCCATCGACACGGATGCACCATGCGCCCGTACGCGTCGCTTCCATTACACCACTATCCGCGCGCGCGCCATGCGCGCGTATGCGCGGATGTCCTTCCTTTAACACATTTCTTTTCTTCTCCTCTTTCCATTTCTTTCCTTCCTTTTTCTTCTTCCCTTCTTCTACCCCTCATCCAACACTCCCAAACACCATTGACAACCATTTATTTTAGTTAGTTAATTTGTTAGTTAATTAGTTGATTAGTTAGTTTTAGCTTAGTTTTTTATTCTTTCTTTTCTCTTTTTCATTCTAAGTGTTGGATTTTTACTTTTGTTGATATATGTTGCTGCTTATTCCTATTTGCATGCTATTTTAGCCCAATTGTTTTTGGATATTCTTTGTTGGATTCTATGATTAAGGTTATATTTTACTACTTGGGTTTGAGTTTTTCATGCTTACCTCTTAGGAATACGAAGTGATAAGAATTGCCTTCGAGCTTGTAACTCTTTTGAATTGCATGTTATAACTAGCCACCATGTAATTGGAATCCTTTTCCTCGATTAGGCAATTTCTTGATGGATGATGTTGTGCATTTATCTCAATGCATTGTATTCCATGATCATATGCATCCATACGCCTTTAGCTTGAATGCTCTCATGCTAATGTGTGTTCTAAACCGCGTAATTTAGAATTCACACACTTATCTGTCATTAATGTCACACTAATTCACTCACTCAATTCTAGTGATTAGTACCTCATTTCCAACAAGGTATGCTTCCTTGCTTTGTATTTTCCCATCTTATGGTGTTGTTTTCTATTTTTCATGAAATGAAAAGAACACACAAGCAAAAATGGAAGCGGAGAAAGAACACGCAGCACCGGTTGATCTACGACCCGAAGGTAGCAATCCGGGGAGTTTTCGTACCTCCTTGCTCATCTTTGAATGCACCGAGGACGGTGCAAACTTTTAAGTGTGGGGAGGTCGTCCGACCGGTCAGCGATTTTTGGGTGACATGTTTCTAATCTCAACACTTTTGCATTTCATTTTATCTTTTTAGGATTTTACTTTTATTTTCTTATTTTTGCATATATATACATAATAAGCTTAGTCAAAATAATGAAATTTTTCGAGAAACTATCTATAGGGCATCAATTGATTCGAGTGAAAACTTTTCATAAAACTTGCTTGAATCATATATATATTGTAGAACATGAGTTTTGAGCTATGAACACAAGCAAGTGAGATTTGAGCCTAATTGCGTGGTTACATCTTATAACCACTTATTTCCCTTCTTGTGAGCATTATTCTCTTTCTATGATTGTAATCTTTGATTTGTTTGATTCTTTATATCCATTATTTTGTGAATTCATGCACTTATATGATTGAGGCCATCGTTTCATTTAGCTCACTTACCCAAATAGCCTTACCTTTTATCTTCCGTTGTTAGCCAACTTTGAGCCTACGATTTACCCACTTGTTCTTAATTTTAGCACATTACAAGTCCTAAAGCAGAAAACAATAAAAGTCCTTAATTTGGATCTTTGATTAGCTTAGGCTAGTGTGTGTGCATCATTCAAGTGTGGGAACCTTGGGACATTGGGTGAATAAAAAGGGTAGTTTTATATTTTTATTGAAATTATTGGGAATTGGGTACATGCTCATGTATTGATAAAATATATAGACCTTATACATTGATGTTCTTGTATAAAGTTGAAAAAAATGAGAAAAACAAAAGAAAAAGGAAAAGAAACAAGAAGAAAGAAAAGAAAAAGAAAAAGAAAAAAATAAAAAAAAGAAAAAGAAAAAGAAAAGAAATAAAAAAGGGACAATTCCCCAAAGCAAAGCAAAGCTCAATAAAATCAATGCATATATGAGTTGTGAAATGAAAAGAAAAGGCATGAGTATGTGAAAAAGTGAAAAATGGGTAGTTAGGTTAGCTTTAAAATTGTATAGGATGTCATAGGTTATGTGGGAAGTTTAAGCTTATCAAAGATTCAAATTTCAAGCTCACTTGACCAAATATGCATCTTTATCTTGACCCTAGCCCCATTACAACCTATGAAAAGACCTCATGATACTTTTATGCATGCATGAAATATATGTTGATTTTTAGATGAAAAACAAATCTTGGAAAGCATGACTAGAAGAGAATTGAGTGAATCAACCCTAAACACTTGAGCGAATAGAGTGCAAACACTACCGGTGATGGTTCGATTGCTCAATTACATGTTTTCACCTATGATCATCACTCTTCATGCAAGTATATAAAAATATTTAATAACTCGATTCAATTGTAGATTAGACTTGCTAGTCCTTAGCCCTTGTGCATATATGTCTCTTGAGAATTGATTTATTTTTGACCAAGCAATTGCATTCATGTAGATAGTTGCATATAGGTAGATTGCATTTAGTTACGTTTCATTGAATAAATGTTGATATCCTTTGCTTTCTCTTATTTTAAGCATGAGGACATGCTTGGTTTAAGTGTGGGGAGGTTGATAAACCCCATTTGTAGGGTTCATCTTGTATTGATTTTAGGGGATTTTATCACCTTTTACCCACATTTATTCAATGAAATAGCACGGTTTCATGATTGTCTCCTAATTTGTGCTTGTAACGACCCAACTTCCAGCATGTCTACATCATACTAGAAATCGAATGTTACCAACTTGTTTTTCTTTTTTGTATTATTAATTAATAAATATAAGCCTGTACGTTGTTAAAATCCCGCGAATTTTACAAGTAATTTTTTTTTAACAAGAATAATTTAAAGTCGCATACCTTCCATATATCAAGGGATAATTAAACATTCACATACATAAGACAAAAGATAACAGAATATGGAACAACACACTATAATATACATCATGTTACAGAAGTGGTTCAGTTATATAAGCATAGAGCTATGGTACAGCACCCCTAAGTCAGTGACTCATATAGTATATACATATATGTACATAAGACGCCCCAGGGCCTGGCCTGACCGAAAGCCCCTAAGCTGGCACCCAGGCTAGCCTAACTCTGATATATGCCTATTCCTTCTAATCATGCTAACAAAAGTGAGGGAGACACTCTAATGTACTGAAGTTAGACTAGGCGTCTCAAAAAGTCTCCTCAATCCTGGTCTAGAGTATCTCACGGAAAATCACCGGGCGAATGGTGATGCTCGCCTGCTGGCGCCTCGCCTGGCTCATCATCATCACTGCCAGAGGAGATAACTATGAAGTTAGGATCTTCCTCTGGATCTTCTTCTTCCTCGTCCTCTTCTTCTGCCGGAGTGATAGCAGAGGAACCACTGCTGGCCACAGGAACCATAAAAGGATAGCTACCGAACAAAATACAGTCGGGAGAAGGAGGTGGCGCCTCCATGATCTGATCATACTCATATTCCTGCTGCTCATCAAAGACAGGAGGCTCGATCAGCTCAGGTAAAGGATCAAGCTCAGGTGGTAACACAGGAACACCCCACTCATCAAGGACAAAGGGTGCAGGAGGTGCCTCATGGATATGCTGGGCAGGTATAGGCTCATCATGTAGAGGAGGTTCAGGTGGAGGAGGATAGTCAGGTGGAGGTGGCATCTGCTCCTCAGGATGAGGTATCCCAGGTCTGCCGGGGTGTAACCAAGATAAAGGAAAGTCATAGGGTGCATCAGGATTAAAGTATGCTGTCCTAATAGGGTACTGGAAAGATCTACCACGAACTATATAATTACGGATACGAGGTATCGCACAGTAGATGTAATACTCGCCACGCACCGAATCCTCGTGGATGTACGGTGGATCAATCTCGTAGAATAGGACTCCCGTGTCCATTTGTAGAGGTGTAAGGGGTGAGAACTGGGGAGTTCTTAGTAAGGTCGGGGTTTACAGTTAAGTTCGTTTATAATGTCCGTGGTCATAGAAGTATAAATAAATATAGAGTAATATGTACATAACAGCAACATAAACTAACACATGAACAAGAGAGAAAATAGGAAGTAAATGCACATTCACACATTAATATGCAGTCACACAGTTATGCTCAAACAAACAAGGAATAGAACAAGAACACAAGAAGATTAGCAATAAATAATGCACAAACAAGTATGATGCATGTCTGTCCCTATTGCAGGTAATGAGCTCATTTGTCGGTTTTGACCCGCACCCGATGCAATCCGACCCTCCAAGTCAGATAAGGCCTTCCCAGAACTTAATCCCAGATTATGTACCGCATACCCTCTACCAAGTGCTCTCGACTTGCAGGGCTGGTATTTGCTCAGGTCTCAATATACCACAGGTATGCAAGTCAGGCCTCTACCAAGCATTCAGCTTGCAGGGCTGGTACTACTCTACCGCAGCCTGTCTGGGAAGCAACATCACAATACGGGCATCCCCGCACAACATTCACAAGCATTGCCCGAAGGCTCATAATTCACATATAACCATACTTTCCATCATTTAGCAATCATCATAAATCAAGCATTACAACATCACAGAAAGCTCATTTTACAATTTTCTGTTTATTCTGTAAGGTCAGGTACACAGCTATATCACTTTTAACTCCTTTTCTTTTTAACTTAAACACAGGTTTCAAAATATTGTTTCTTTACCTCATATACCTCTATATCTTCTCTTATACCTCTTCTTAGGTGTTTAGTAAAGGAAATTAGAGAATTCTGGACTCAAATCTGCCTTCCTGAGGCTTTTAGGGAAAATTGTCTTTTTACTAATATTTTATTATTAAAATAATAATATTTTATTTAACTTTCAAAAATTGCATTTTGACCCCCGGACTTCTTGGAAATTGCACTTTGACCCCTATAACTTTTAATATTTGCACTTTAGCCTCTCAACTTTTGATTAATTAATTTTCAACCCCAAACTTTTTAATAATTGCATTTTGACCCCAAAACTCCTTGAATACACGTTTTCATGTTTTTCCAAAAACCAAAAACATTTTTTTTCAAATGTTCATCAGATTTCTGCTTGATTTTCAGCTAGTTTTTCAATCTTTTCGGAAACCGATTTGAACCCGATTTTTATCAAACCAAAGAGAAACTTTTCAGCCATCAAATACACATCAAATAAGCATAAAAAATCATGATTTTCATGGCTGAAATGTCACGTTTTCCAGCAGCACCAACAGCCACTTCAAAACCATCATAAACATGATTTTCAAGCATTAAACAACAAGTTTCCAAGATCAAACCATCACACAAACACCCAAAATCAAATCTCAAGCAACAAGATCTGGTTTAACACTTCAAGAACACAGCCAATCATTGACTAATTTTCCAAACCTTACCTCCTTTGCTGCTGTCCGAGATTGCACCAAAAACAAGCTTCCAGAAGCACCTTTACGCCTATTTTAACATCAAAAACAACTTTAGAATCTTATGAACCATGAAGGATGAAGCTTCATGATGATGAAAAGAAGGTTTTCCTCAACTTAAGGTAACTAGAAATCACGTTTTCTTGGAGCTTTTGGTGATTGAATAAGAGATCCTAAGAAAGAACATGAAGAAAACATCATTAACTTAAGGAACCACCATGGCCGAATTTTCAAGGAGGAGGAGCAGCCTTCATACCTTGATTTACTCCATGAAAAGTGACATAGAAATGAAGAGGAGGAAGAGGTGAACACTTTGGTAAGATTAGATTTTTGATAGGGGTTTCGGTTTGAGAAAGAACGGAGAAAGTAGCTCAAGTGTTCATGGAAACTTCATGGTTTTCTTTCATGGTGTTCTAAGCTTTTCCAAGAACAAAAATGATAGCCAAGCTGTCCAAGGGAGGCCGTGGCCTTTGGATGATGATTATCCAAAAGTTACTTGTCAAAATATCTCAGGAAAGGATAATTACTAAAGCTAGATGTATTAGAACTTAAGTAATTACACTACTAATGGATAAACATTAAGTTACTTAGTGTAAATGACACTAGTAACTGGATAATCATAAGAATAAAAGATATATGATGAAGCATTAGCAGTGCTAAGTTCATCTAAGAATGCTGGTATTATCCGTTACCGGTAGATTTCAAGCTCAGTTATTATATTACTAAACATAGATCAACATTAATCACAGTAGAGAAGATAATAATATAATATTCTGAATAAAATAATAATATATGAATATTATATTAATATAATTTTTCTCTCGAAATTTGTGACTGGTTCGTCACATAGAGACTAACCACGGAAATCAGAATTTTGAAATTCGGGCCCGAAGTGGCTCAAAAATGCAACTCTTCGCGACGTGCCTACTTAGATTAGGAGAGGTGTCCTGTGCAATCAAGCTGCTGACTCAGCAGCTTGATGACGCAGCACCTGTGCAGTGGAGGTGCTTATATGCATAGAAATTCCTGAAAATTCTGTAAAAATTCCGTTTGATCCCGAAAAAGCGCTGTTTCTTCGGGGCTAGGCCGTTACATTCTACCCTCCTAAAAGAAAATTTTGTCCTCAAAATTTCAATTACCTGAAAAGAGAAACGGGTAGTCTGTTCTCATCTTATCTTCCAGCTCCCATGTGTACTCTTCAGTTCCAGTTTGTCCCCATGCTACCTTAACCAATGATACTGTCTTGTCTCTAAGCTGTTTGTCACTTCGTTCCACAATTCTGACTGGTAGGGTTTGATATGTCAAGTCGGGTCGCAGTTGTACTGTCTCTGGTTGTAAAACGTGGCTTTCGTCGGGATTATACTTTTTGAGTTGTGAAACATGAAAAACATCATGAAGGTTTGACAAATAAGGAGGGAGAGCTACTTGGTATGCTACTGGACCGACTCTTTTAAGAATTTGAAAAGGACCTAAGTATCGTGGATTCAATTTCTTAGTCCTAAGAGCTCTACCTATTCCAGTCGTAGGTGTCACTCTTAAGAAAATATGGTCACCTTCGTTAAATTCTAAGGGCCTACGCCTATTATATGCATAGCTCTTTTATTGACTTTGGGCATTTTGAATCTTCTCTCGAATGTGCTTAATCCGTTCGGTAGTTTCTTGTACCAAGTCTGGCCCCAAAATCCTGCCTTCCTCCTTGTCATACCAGCATAATGGTGATTGACACTTTCTTCCATAGAGGGCCTCATATGGTGCCATTCCGATACTCTGTTGATAACTGTTGTTATAAGCAAACTCAATCAATGGCAAGTATTTGTCCCAGTTACCCTGTTGGTCCATTACACAAATCTCAACATATCTTCCAAGGTACGAATTGTTCGTTCTGTCTGTCCATCAGTCTGTGGGTGATATGCTGTACTTAAGTGCAACTTCGTCCCGAAAAGCTTTCTGTAGAGCTCCCCAAAATCTAGAAGTAAACCTTGGATCTCTGTCTGACACAATTGATGAAGGTATTCCATGCAATCGTATTATCTCCTGAATGTATAACCAGGCGAGTTTTTCCAAGCTGTGACCAATTTAAATTGGTAGAAAATGCGCTGATTTTGCCAATCGATCTACAATTACCCAAATTGTATCATGCCCGGCAGAGGTTCTTGGTAACCCAGTAACAAAATCCATCGTAATCTCTTCCCATTTCCATTGCAGTATTTCCAATGGTTGCAGGGTTCCAGGTGGTTTTTGATGTTCCACTTTAATCTTCTGGCAAGTGAGACACTTTGAAACATACGTTGCTATATCTTTCTTCATTCCTGGCCACCAGAACATCTTCTTCAGATCTTGGTACATTTTAGTCGTTCCGGGTGGATAGAAAATCTGCTTTCATGAGCTTTGGTCAGAATGTTCTTTCTCAAGTCCTCCTGAGCAGGTACACAAATTCTGTTCCTATATCTCCATATTCCCTCTTTATCTTGGCGTACCTCTTCCGGCTGGTCTGCCTTCATCCGTGTTAACAATGTCAGCATTCCTGAATTCTGGGGTTGAGCTTGCTGAATAGCTATCTTAAAGTCAGATGTTAATTGTAGTCACGCCATAACAACTCCTTTTGATGTCTCTCTCATTCCTAATTTTAAGTTTTCAAAGGCTGAGATCATTTCTTCTTCCTTGATCATCATCCAGGATATGCCCAAACTCTTCCGACTCAAAGCATCTGCGACTACATTTGCCTTCCCAGGATGATAGCTCAACTTAAAATCATAATCTTTTAAGAATTCCATCCATCGCCTCTGCCTCATATTAAGGTCTTTCTGATCAAAGATATACTTCAAACTCTTATGATCAGAGAAGACTTCAAATTAGGCTCCGTACAAATAGTGCCTCCAAATCTTAAGTGCAAAGACCACTACTGCTAATTCCAAATCATGTGTCAGATAGTTCCTTTCGTGAGGTCTTAGTTGTCTCGAAGCATAAGCTACCACATTCCTATGCTGCATCAATACACATCCAAGTCCCTTAGAAGAAGCATCAGAATACACCTCAAAAGGTTCCTGTGGGTCTGGTAACACCAAAACTGGCGCCGTCGTCAACTTTTCCTTTAAAGTTTCAAAGCTTTCTTCACACTTCTCTGTCCACTCAAACGGAACTTCCTTCCTAGTAAGGCAAGTCAAAAGTAAAGCTATCTGTGAAAAACCCTTGATAAACCGCCGATAGTATCCTGCTAACCCCAAGAAACTACAAACTTCTGTAACTGTCTTGGGTTGCTTCCATTGTACTACGGCCTCGATCTTTAAAGGATCTACAGTTATTCCATCTCGTGTGATCACATGTCCCAAGAATGCCACTTCTGTCGCCCAAAACTCACATTTCGACAACTTCGCATATAGCTTCCATGCTCTTAATATTTGCAACACAATCCTCAAATGCTCTCCATGTTCTTCTTCTGTCTTAGAATAGATGAGGATATCATCTATAAAGACTACCACAAACTGATCTAGATACGGACGAAAAATGCGATTCATATAATCCATGAATACAGCAGGAGCATTAGTCAGTCCAAAGGACATAACCGTATACTCATATTGACCGTACCTAGTTCAAAAGGCAGTCTTAGGTATATCTAATTCCTTCACCCGGATTTGATGGTAACCTGACCGCAAATCAATCTTCAAGAATACTATCATACCTCTCAACTGATCCATCAGATCATCTATCCTTGGGAGTGGATACTTGTTTTTGATTGTGATCTTGTTCAATTACCGATAATCCACGCATAACCTCATTCCACCATCCTTCTTCTTTATTAGTAACACTGGAGCTCCCATGGTGATACACTCGGACGAATAAACTTCTTCCCCAACAATTCATTCAACTGCTTCTTTAACTCTGCTAATTCCAATGGTGACATCCGAAACAGTGCTATAGTAATTGGTCCGGCTCCAGGAACCAGATCAATACTAAACTCTATCTCTCTCTGAGGTGGAAACTCAGGTATATCATCCAGAAAAACATCAGGAAACTCCTTCACCACTCAGATTTGCTCCAAGTCTTGTTCATTAGTTTTTGAGCTAGCCGATAGTAGAACGTAACCCTCTAACCCACTATTACTAGAAATAACTCTTAGGGAATTCAAATAGAAAGTACAAGACTCAACTGGTTCAGTGTGCAGTTCAGATGATGGAAATGTAGCAATTCGTTTAAAACAATCAAGGAAAACATGATGCTTGGACAACCAATCTAGACCTAAGATAATATCTAAACCACACAAAGGCAAACAAACTAGGTCATGTATAAAAGTCCTAGCCTCAATAACAAAAGGCACATGTTGACATACTTGACTAGTCAAGGCATTTTGAGATGTGGGTGTACGAACAATTAGATTATAATCTAACATGGTGAAATCTAATCCCAACTCATGCGCAACAGTCTCAGAAAGAAATGAATGTGATGCACCAGAGTCATACAGTACAGTTAAGAGTCGAGATTTGACATAACACTGACCTTGAATTAGGGAGTCTGATTTCATTGCGTCATCAGCAGTCATAGCAAACACACGTCCTTGTTGTCACGGCCTATCTATTCCTTGTACTGGCTTCTTCGGACAGTCCTTAGCCATATGTCCAGGCTGACCACAAGAAAAACAGATAACACCTGTAAGCTGACAAGGTCTACCTCCATGCTCCTTTCCGCACTGCCTACATACTGGTCGCATCTGCGCCTGCTGAGGTCGCTTACCCATATCCTGTCTCGTTCTTCCTCCATTCCCCTCCTGTAGGACGTGCATGAACATTTCTATTCTGATTGTACCTTCGTGAAGGCATTGCTCCCTGCTTAAAATTCCTTCCCTGAGGAGCTGTATACCGATTATAATTCTGAAAAGAAGATCCTGGGCGATTCATCCGAGCTGCAGCTATCTTCTTAGCACAGTCCTCTACTAGCTGACTCTTATTAACCAACTCCGAAAAATTCCGTATTTCCAATGGAACCACTGAGTTCAACAAATCTTCACGGAGTCCCCCTTCAAATTTCAAACATTTCCACTCTTCGAAATCTGCTGGATTCCCTTGACAAACCTTGGAAAAACGACATAAATCTTCAAACTTCCTTGTATACTCAGCAACGGACATACTTCCCTGTTTCAACTGCATCAACTCCATCTCCTTTGCCTCACGAGTAGCTCTAGAAAAGTACTTCTTATAGAACTCTTCTTTGAAAACATCCCACAAAATATTACCCTCATCTTGCTGCAGTAAACGTTGAATGCCCTGCCACCAGTGCTGAGCATCCCCTTCCAACATATAAGTAGCAAATTCTACATACTGTTCTTCCAGGACATGCTGTGCCCTCAAGGACCTTTCTATGCCTCGGAACCAATTATCAGCTTCAGTTGCTACAGTCGCACCCTTGAACTTCGGTGGATTAACTTTCAAGAAAGCAACTAATGTCATAAGCCTATCATGATTCATGTTATCTCCATCACCGTTCCCACCATTCTCACCATTACAGTCATTGTTACGCTCTCCATTACGTTCCCCAGACGGTTAACTGCTCGGGTAGTAGCAGTCGCCGTTTCATGCACAGCCTCAGCCATAGCGTGAATCGCAGCAAACAGATTATCATCGTTTCGTGGCGGATTGTTAACAGTAGACCCTTCCCGATCGCTACGTCTCCGTGGAGGCATCCTGATTCTGTTCATACCAAACAATCAATACCAAGGTGATCAGTCTTAATACCTCAGGTTGGGCGTGAACATTATTAGAATGAAAGCACAAAGACATTCATGCAACACATATCACATAGATACCCTATAAGCATGAGACACACCACAGAGCATGCAATAAAGCATGATTCAGTCCATTCCCCAGGCTCTAACAGGAAGAACTGCTCTGATACCAAATTGTAACGACCCAACTTCCAGCATGTCTAGATCATACAAGAAATCGAATGTTACCAACTTGTTTTTCCTTTTTGTATTATTAATTAATAAATATAAGCCTGTACGTTGTTAAAACCACGCGAATTTTACAAGTAAATTTTTTTTAACAAGAATAATTTAAAGTCGCATACCTTCCATATATCAAGGGATAATTAAACATTCACACACATAAGACAAAAGATAACAGAATATGGAACAACACACTATAATATACATCATGTTACAGAAGTGGTTCAGTTATATATGCATAGAGCTATGGTACAGCACCCCTAAGTCAGTGACTCATAGAGTATATACATATATGTACATAAGACGCCCCAGGGCCTGGCCTGACCAAAAGCCCCTAAGCTGGCACCCAGGCTAGCCTAACTCTGATATATGCCTATTCCTTCTAATCATGCTAACAAAAGTGAGGGAGACACTCTAATGTACTGAAGTTAGACTAGGCGTCTCAAAAAGTCTCCTCAATCCTGGTCTAGAGTACCTCACGGAAAATCACCGGGCGAATGGTGATGCTCGCCTGCTGGCGCCTCGCCTGGCTCATCGTCATCGCTGCCAGAGAAGATAACTATGAAGTTAGGATCTTCCTCTGGATCTTCTTCTTCCTTGTCCTTTTCTTTTGCTGGAGTGATAGTAGAGGAACCACTGCTGGCCACAGGAACCATAAAAGGATAGCTATGAAACAAAATACAGTCGGGAGAAGGAGGTGGCGCCTCCATGATCCGATCATACTCATGTCCCTGCTGCTCATCAAAGATAGGAGGCTCGATCAGCTCAGGTAAAGGATCAAGCTCGGATGGTAACACAGAAACACCCCACTCATCAAGGACAAAGGGTGCAGGAGGTGCCTCATGGATATGCTGGGCAGGTATAGGCTCATCAGGTAGAGGAGGTTTAGGCGGAGGAGGATAGTCAGGTGGAGGTGGCATCTACTCCTCAGGATGAGGTATCCCAGGTCCGCCGGGGTGTAACCAAGATAAAGGAAAGTCATAGGGTGCATCAGGATTAAAGTATGCTGTCCTAATATGGTACTGGAAAGATCTACCACGAACCACATAATTACAGATACGAGGTACCGCACAGTAGATGTAATACTCACCACGCACCGGGTCCTCGTGGATGTACGGTGGATCAATCTCGTAGAATAGGACTCCCGTGTCCATCTGTAGAGGTGTAAGGGGTAAGAACTGGGGAGTTCTTAGTAAGTTTGGGGTTTACAGTTAAGTTCGTTTATAATGTCCGTGGTCATAGAAGTATAAATAAATATAGAGTAATATGTACATAACAGCAACATAAACTAACACATGAACAAGAGAGAAAATAGGAAGAAAATGCACATTCACACATTAATATGCAATCACACAGTTATGCTCAAACAAACAAGGAATAGAACAAGAACACAAGAGGATTAGAAATAAATAATGCACAAACAAGTATGATGCATGTCTGTCCCTACTGCAGGTAATGAGCTCATTTGTCAGTTTCGACCCGCACCCGACGCAATCCGACCCTCCAAGTCAGATAAGTCCTTCCCAGAACTTAATCCCAGATTAAGTACCGCATACCCTCTACCAAGTGCTCTCGACTTGCAGGGCTGGTATTTGCTCAGGTCTCAATATACCGCAGGTATGCAAGTCAGGCCTCTACCAAGCATTCAGCTTCCAGGGCTAGTACTACTCTACCGCAGCCTGTCTGGGAAGCAACATCACAATACGGGCGTCCCCGCACAACATTCACAAGCATTGCCCGAAGGCTCATAATTCACATATAACCATACTTTCCATCATTTAGCAATCATCATAAATCAAGCATTACAACATCACAGAAAGCTCATTTTACAATTCTCTGTTTACTCTGTAAGGTCAGGTACACAGCTATATCAC
The DNA here is from genome assembly GCF_059453495.1 of Arachis ipaensis. Classification (NCBI taxonomy): domain Eukaryota; kingdom Viridiplantae; phylum Streptophyta; class Magnoliopsida; order Fabales; family Fabaceae; genus Arachis; species Arachis ipaensis. The sequence continues at coordinate 52,351,256 of NC_142441.1, forward strand.
TTTTAACTCCTTTTCTTTTTAACTTAAACACAGGTTTCAAAATCTTGTTTCTTTACCTCATATACCTCTATATCTTCTCTTATACCTCTTCTTAGGTGTTTAGTAAAGGAAATTAGAGAATTCTGGACTCAAATCTGCCTTCTTGAGGCTTTCAGGGAAAACTGTCTTTTATCAATATTTTATTATTATTAATAAAATAATATTATTATTAAAATAATATTATTAATAAAATAATATATTAATATTTTATTATTAAAATAATAATATTTTATTTAACTTTCAAAAATTGCATTTTGACCCCCGGACTTCTTGGAAATTGCACTTTGACTCCTATAACTTTTAATATTTGTACTTTAGCCCCTCAACTTTTGATTAATTAATTTTCAACCCCAAACTTTTTAATAATTGCATTTTGACCCCAAAACTCCTTGAATACACGTTTTCATGTTTTTCCAAAAACCAAAAACATTTTTTTTCAAAAGTTCATCAGATTTCTGCTTGATTTTTAGCTAGTTTTTCAATCTTTTCAGAAACCGATTTGAACCCGATTTTTATCAAACCAAAGAGAAACTTTTCAGCCATCAAATACACATCAAATAAGCATCAAAAATCATGATTTTCATGGCTGAAATATCACGTTTTCCAGCAGCACAAACAGCCACTTCAAAACCATCATAAACGTGATTTTCAAGCATTAAACAACAAGTTTCCATGATCAAACCATCACACAAACACCCGAAATCAAATCTCAAGCAACAAGATCTGGTTTAACACTTCAAGAACACAGCCAATCACTGACTAATTTACCAAACCTTACCTCCTTTGCTGCTGTCCGAGATTGTACCAAAAACAAGCTTCCAGAAGCACTTTTACGCCTATTTTAACATCAAAAACAACTTTAGAATCTTATGAACCATGAAGGCTGAAGCTTCATGATGATGAAAAGAAGTTTTTCCTCAACTTAAGGTAACTAAAAATCACGTTTTCTTGGAGCTTTTGGTGATTCAATAAGAGATCCTAAGAAAGAACATGAAGAAAACATCATTAACTTAAGGAACCACCATGGCCGAATTTTCATGGAGGAGGAGCAGCCTTCATACCTTGATTTACTCCATGAAAAGTGACATAGAAATGAAGAGGAGGAAGAACGGAGAAAGAACGGAGAAAGTAGCTCAGGTGTTCATGGAAACTTCATGGTTTTCTTTCATGGTGTTCTAAGCTTTTCCAAGAACAAAAATGATAGCCAAGCTGTCCAAGGGAGGCCGTGGCCTTTGGATGATGATTATCCAAAAGTTACTTGTCAAAATATCTCAGGAAAGGATAATTACTAAAGCTAGATGTATTAGAACTTAAGTAATTACACTACTAATGGATAAACATTAAGTTACTTAGTGTAAATGACACTAGTAACTGGATAATCATAAGAATAAAAGATATATGATGAAGCATTAGCAGTGCTAAGTTCATCTAAGAATGCCGGTATTATCCGTTACCGGTAGATTTCAAGCTCAGTTATTATATTACTAAACATAGATCAACATTAATCACAGTAGAGAAGATAATAATATAATATTCTGAATAAAATAATAATATATGAATATTATATTAATATAATTTTTCACTCGAAATTCATGACCGGCTCGTCACATAGAGACTAACCACGCAAATCAGAATTTTGAAATTCGGGCCCGAAGTGGCTCAAAAACGCAACTCTTCGCGACGTGCCTACTTAGATTAGGAGAGGTGTCCTGTGCAATCAAGCTGCTGACTCAGCAGCTTGATGACGCAGCACCTGTGCAGTGGAGGTGCTTATATGCATAGAAATTCCAAAAAATTCTGTAAAAATTCCGTTTGATCCCGAAAAAGCGCCGTTTCTTCGGGGCTAGGCCGTTACAGTGCTTAAGTGTGAAAACATGCTTTCTAGGCCATTAATTGTTTAATCTTGATTTACCTTTGATTCCACTAGATGCCTTGATGTGTTTGTTAAGTGATTTCAGATTGGAAAGGCTAGGAATTGATAAAAGGAATGGAGAAGAAAGCATGCAAAATGGAGAAATCATGGAAAAGCAAGGATTTGGGATAAGCTCAACGACACGCACGCGCAGCAAACGCGCACGCGTGAAATGATGAGGTCGCATGGCGACGCGTACGTGCACATGACGCGTATGCGTGGATGGAAATTTGCCAATCGACGCGCACGCGCACTGTACGCGTACGCGCTGATGTCCGCACATGACCCACTTAAAGTGAATCCGCTGGGGGCGAACTCTGGGCTTCCCAAGCCCAAATCCAACTCACTTCTGATGCTATTTAACCCAAGGAATGAAGAGGAATCAACACACTTTTACATACTAGTTTAGTTTAGTTTAATTTTTGGAGGGAGAATTAGTTTTAGAGAGAGAAGCTCTCACTTCTCTCTAGGATTAGGATTAGGTTAGATCTAGATTAGGAACTCTTAGATCTAGATTTAATTCATGCTTTGATTTACTTTTCTTTGTGTAATTCTTCTTCTTCTACCTTTCCTCTTTCTATTTTTGCATTTAATTCTTGTAATTCTTTACTTTTATGTTGATGCACTTTTATTCTTCTATTTTCTCTTTCAATGTAATTTATGATTCATGTTCTTTTATTATTGAATTGCTTAGTTCATTTTACTTTCCTTCTATGCCTTCTAGGTGTTTGATGAAATGCTTAGTTGGATTTTACTATAGAATTTTGTGCTCTTGGCTTGGGAAGGTAACTTAGGAACTCTTGAATTACTAATGTCCAAGTGATTGATGATTGGGAGCCATTAACTCTAGATCTCACTAATTGATTCGGTGGAGAACTAGGACTTATGGTCTTGGATTGATATAGCTCACTTGACTTTCCTCTACTATTAGTTAGGGGTTAACTTAGTGGGATAGATCCTTGCCAATTCTCATGTTGTGGTTAGTGATAAGGATAGAGATCCTTGACAACCAAATCTTGCCAAGACCTTTTTAGTTGTTAGTTTATTTTCATTGCCATTTACATTTCATGTCTCTTATCCCAAAAACCCCAAAACATACTCCATAACTAATAACAAGACACTTCATTGTAATTTCTAGGGAGAACGACCCGAGGTTCAATACTTCGGTTTATAGATTTTAGGGGTTTGTTACTTGTGACAAACAAATTTTTGTATGAAAGGATTATTGATTGCTTTAGAAACTATACTTCTAACGAGGATTAATTGTGAATTCTAAACCACACAAAAGTCCAAATCATCAAGTGACCAGGCTCATTAAAGTGTGATGCCCTCAAGCCCAGAACCTTCATGATGTTCTTTGGGCTAAAATCAACCTCCACACCCCTTACATAGCTTTTGTAAGTAGTAGGAATGGTTGTATTTATCCTTGTTGTATTAGCATAAAACTCCCTTATAATGTTGGCATTGATTTTGGTAATTGGAGTAGTGAAGGCCTCCCATTTCCTTTTTCTGATTTTTTCTTTTATCTCCGGGCATTCACCTTCAGGCTGTTGGATAGGGATTTCAGGAAGTATCCCCTTGGAGCTCATCCATATATATTATATTTCATGAAATGATGATTTAAACTTCCATTGATCAAATTCAGTTCTTTCTTCTTCTACAGCAGGCTCCTTTCCTTTCCTTTTGTGGCTTGATGAGGATGCCATGGTTATCTTAGTATTTGGCCGAGTAATGGTAGAGGAAGGGTGATGAGGTACGGCTAGTGAGACTTATGTAGAATGAGAGTGTAGCTAGGATGTGAAGCAAAGTGTATGGAAACAAGTAAAATAAGAGTGACTTGCAGCACAAAAAGGACACAATTATAGATTAGAGCTTTCAGGAACACAAGACTGAGTTTATAAGTGAAAAAGGGTGGAAACTTGAGTTATGAGGCACGGTACACTTAAGGCCATATATAGTAACCATTGATGGAGAATGGATGGTTAGGATTCTTTGTGAAAGGTTGAGAATGAAGGGTGTGCATGTAAAGTTGAATGAGGACAAAGTTTGCCTCTTCATTGGGGGGGTAGGTTCAGTTATTAAAGGAGGTATACTTATCCACCCAATGTACAGAATTTTTCTTCCCAAGGAGCTCTTCCAAGGGCATGTGACTTCCTTTTTTAGCACTAGGATGACCGTGCCCCCACCTTGACTTGTCCTTTCCTTCAATCTCTTCTCCCATGTACCTAATTATCATAACAAAGCAAAAACATCACACTCCACACTTGGCAGCAAAAGCAATGAAGGTGGCAACAAAAATTGAAAATAAAGAAAATTGGTTAAGTGATTCTTATAAAATGATGTTGGCCGTGCTTAACATTTTTGTCATTAAGTCATCATAAGAACACTTTATTCTCTCTCTTTAAACATGAATTAAAAGAATGTAAAATGTAAAACATGGTTATACTTTCATGAAATTCAAGACTTAAATCAAATTTGACTCTCATCACTTATGTTCTTGGTATATATAGAACACCAAACTTAATGTTTGGCTATATACTCCAAGAAAATATTTAGGCATATACCAAGATGACTACATGATTATTACTATTTGAAAACCATTTTAGTGTTCCTGTAGGAACTCCAAAGTTAGAGATGTAACATATGCTTCAAGATATCGTATGCAAGTGTTCACTCTGTCCCTAAAAGCTTGAATTCATGTTAGTAAGCTAGTGCTTATTCATATCAAAGCAGTAAAAGTAATAAACTAAAGCATGGGCTGCCTCCCATGGAGTGCTCTTTTATTGTCACTAGCTTGACATTGGCTCCGTGTTAGGGAAGATTGTAGTGCCTCATGTCCTCTCCCCGCACAATGAAGCTTTCTCCACTTGATTCATTGATGATTTCTACATGTTCCAAGGAAAAGACCCTTCTGATTGTGAACACCTGAGGTAGCTGAGATAGAATGGTTGGAAGATTGGGTGGGATTGGTGGATGGTGGATTAATATCACCTTGTCTCCAGGGGAAAAACCTTCTGTAGGAATCTTCTTGTTTCGCCATCCCCTTGGCAATTTCTTCACAGCTCTTTTCTCTTCTTCCAATAGTGCTCCATTGATTCTTGTGTTAGGGAGGTCCTTGTTAGCTGCTCTTCCTGATTCTTGTGGCTTCAGCTCTTCCTTGAACTCCCTTGGTTGCTGTATCTGTTGAAATTCTTGCTTGTTCTCTACGGATTGTTTCAGGGGCTCTGCTTCTGGTTTACTGTTGCATTCTTCCTGGCACATTTTGCTGTGGTCATCCTTCAGCTCTTTAGGTTCGGGCTCAGATTCAGGTGCAGGTTTGAAAACATGGAAGGTGAGATGTTCATCATGTATTCTCAGTATTAACTCTCCTTGTTCCACATTGATGAGCGCTCTAGTAGTGGTTAAAAATGGTTTTCCTAGGATGATTTGATGGAGGTAACATTCTTCCATGTCCAGAACAACAAAGTCAGTGGGGAGAAAGTGATTTCCCACTTTGACCAATACATTCTCAACTACTCCTTCAGCTTGCTTCTGAGTCTTATCAGCCAATTGGATGATTATATTTGTAGATCTCAGCTCATTGATTTGTAACCTCTTCATGAAAGATAGAGGCATCACATTTATGCTAGCTCCTAGATCACAGAATCCCCTATCAATCCTTGTATCTCCTATGGCACAGGGGATATGAAAGCTCCCCTGATCTTTTTTCTTCAGAGGTAAATCCTTCTTGATGAGGGCACTACATTCCTTGTTCATTATCACTGTTTGTCCCCCTTTCAAGGTTCCTTTCTTGGTCAGCAGCTCTTTCATGCACTTGATGTATGTAGGCATCTGTTGGAGAGTTTTGATAAAGGGAATGTTAACACTGAGGGATGCAAACATGTCTAGGAATCTTGAATATGACTTCTCTTTCTTACCTCCCCTGAGTCTCTGGGGAAATGGTGCCTTTGGCACGTAAGGTTTCAGAATTTTCTTATTTTTGGTTCTTTCCCTTGTACAGGTCCATTTCTTTGTTCTTTTTCCTCCAAGTTTCCTTGTTCTTTTGCTGGTATCTTTCTCTAGGATTTCTTCATTTTCAAGAGTGATCGCCCTACATTCTTTCCATCTCAACTTCTTCATTTCCCCTCTTGGATTTTTGTCAGTGTCATTGGGAAAGCTAGCAGTGGACTTAGGAATCTATTGTGAGAGGTGTCCTACTTGAGATTCGAGCTTCTTAATAATCTCCCCTTGACTTTTCATACTATCTCTCACTTCTTCCTTGAAACTCTTGTTGTCCTGGACTTCCTTGCAAAGATTGGTAAGCATAGCTTCGATTCTAGACAGCTTGTCCTCTAATGGTGGATTGGGATTTGGATGTTGAGGCTGATTGGCTTGGGCTTGATATGGTGGCTAAGAAGAATTATTGTATGGATGTTGATATGATCTTGGATTGGATTGTTGATAGGTGTACTGGTTGGGGTTATGAGGTTTCTGATCTTGGCCTTGGTTTTGTTGGTTTCCCCACCCAAAGTTTGGGTGGTTCTTCCAACCAGGGTTATAGGTTTTAGAATATGGATCATGATCTTTCCTAGATAAATTTCCAAGGTAATTGGCTTCCTCCCAGTTAACTCCTTCCTCTGTGTGCAACTCTCCTTGAGGTGATGGTTGAGTGTGGATGGCTGCAGCCTGATTCTTCTCCATTTGCTTGGTCAAATCAGCTAGTTGCTTGGTAATCATCTTATTTTGGGCCAAGATTGCATCCATATGGTTTAATTCCATGACTGCCCTGTTGTTACTTTTGTCTGAGGCATAAAAATACTCATTGTCAGCCACTGTTTCTATGACATCAATGGCTTCTTCAATGGTCTTCTTCTTATTTAGGGAGCCTCCAGATGAGTGGTTTACAGCTTTTTTTGGTTCATAGGAAAGCCCTTCATAAAAGATATGCAACTGCACCCACTCATTGAACATATCAGGTGGACATTTCCTTGTCAGATCTTTGAATCTCTCCCAGGCTTCATACAAGGTTTCACTATCCTGCTGTCTGAATGTTTGCACCTCAGTTCTCAATATGTTCACTCTTTGAGGAGGGTAGAACCTTGCTAAGAATCTATTTACCACATCTTCCCAGGTTGTCAAGCTTTCTTTGGGAAATGATTCTAGCCATTTGATGCTTTATCCATCAAACAAAATAGAAACAGTAGCAGTATATAGGTGTCAGGATGAACACCATTAGATTTAACTGTATCACAGATCCTTAGGAATGTAGTGAGATGCTGATTAGGGTCTTCTTGGGTACTTCTTCCGAAAGAACAATTGTTTTGGATGAGAGTGATGAGCTGAGGCTTCAATTCGAAATTATTAGCATGGATGGTTGGCTTTTGAATGCTGCTACCACAGTTTCCTGGGTTTGGATTGATGTAAGAGCCAAGAACTCTCCTCTCTTGTGGAGCATGGTTGGCTGCACCTTCTCTGGCATGATTATGCACTTCTCCCTAATGATGAGTCTCCATATCATCCTCCATATTTACATCCAAGTCTTCTTCCTCTTCCTCTGTACCAATAGCTTTCTTTTCTCTTGCTTCCCTCCTTAATCTAAGTAACGTTCTTTCTGGTTCACTGTCAAAAAAGGTTGAAACCCCTCTTCTACCTGTCATACAAGTGACAAAATAGGCAGCAACCAGCAAGTGAAGATTTCACAGTTAATGAAAGAGTGTGGTTAGAGCAATTGAGGCAATTAATCAAACAGCTAATGATTCAGTGGATTAGTTTTGCTGGAAAGTAAAGAAATAAAGAAAAATAAAGAAAAACAACTAAAATTGCAGAAAGAAAATGTAACAGTAGAAAATTGAAATTTAATTAACAATAGAAAAGAATATTGCTCAATCTAGTTATCCTCTAATTTAGTAATTGTCAATACAAAACCAATCCTCGGCAACGGCGCCATAAACTTGATGTCGTGAAAACTGTCTCTCAATAATTTTCTACCTGCAAGTGCACCGAATTGTCGTCAAGTAAAAACTCACTGTAGAGTGAGGTCGAATCCCACAAGGCTTGGTTGGTTGATTAATGTTAATTGGAGAATTGTTCTAGTTGAACTGAATTAGATTTGAAATTGGGATTTACATAAAGTAAATTGGCAGAAAACTTAAAGAGCAAGAAATTAAATGGCAGAAATAAAATTGCAAGAATATAAGTGCAGAAACTTAAATTGCAAGAAATTAAATGGGAATGGGAAAATTGAGCATCAATTTAAAGACAGAACGTAAATGAATGGGTAGATCAGAGATGGAAAAGCTCATTGGGGTCAGGAGATGTTATAATTCTCCGGATCAAATTCATTTTCATCTCTTCCTCAATCAATGCATTCATTGATCTCCTTGGCAATCTTAGGTGATTGGATCCCAATTCCCTGGCAATCCAATCTCTCTAAGCATGAACAATTGCCCAATTCCTTGATTTAAGTGCTCATGGGAAAAGATGAGGTATGATCACTGATTATACCACACATATTCATAGATCAAAGTGTTAGGAGGATTACATGTCATGATATCCATCAAAACCCCAATCTAATCCAATGTGAGAAAGCATTTCTAGCATGATCTCCTCATTCCTCTTCCAAGGTTTAGAGGAGATCCAATTTTGGATAGCTTCTTTCCCAAGACAACTATCCACTGGGATGAAGAACGAAAGCTTTCTAGCAAGATTAAGAGGAAACAAATAAGAAGATGAATGAAAACTAATATTGATCCGTTGACTTACATAGAGCTCCCTAACCCAATGAAAGGGGTTTAGTTGTTTATAGCTCTCAAAATAGAAAACAAAATAGAAAAGTACATTGCAGAAAGAAAAAAATGCAGAATAGAATTTGGCAGAGTTTCAGTATCCGTCTCTGTGTGATCTAACTAACTTAAACTCTAAGCTATTTATACACTTTCTTCCATTGATCTTCAGTCTCTAAATTGGGCTTTTGGCCTTAATTGAAATGGGTTGAAGTTGCTGCCATTGGCTCCTCATGCCGTTGAGAAGAGATGTGCTTGAATTGCAATATTCTGATGCTGACGTTAGAGTCCACGTTTGAGGGCCAACGTTGAGTCAAACGTCTTTCAGAGAAAATTGATTTTGGACATTTTGAGCAACGTTTGACTCAACATTGGAGTGCCAACATTTTCTTGTCCACGCGTACGTGTAATATAGGCATGCGCGTGGATGGTAAAATGATGACGAAAAATTGAATTTTGCACAAACTAACCAGCAAGTATATCGGGTCGCATCAAGTAGTAAAACTCACGTGAGTAAGGTTGATCCTACGAGGATTGATGGATCAAGAAACTTTAGTTAGGTGATTACTTTAGTTAAGCTAACAGTGGTGAATTGAGTGCAATCGGATCAACAGAATATAAATTACAGAGAATATAAATTACAGAAAGTAAATTGACAGAAACATAAAGAGCAAGAAACTTAAATTTCATCAAATGTAAAGGGACTGGGTGCTGGGAAATTAAATGGAGAAATAACAAAGAGAAAGATTCATTAAGGATTGGAGATATCATAATCCACAATGAATCAAATGGGTCTCAACTTCTTTCTCAATCATATGAATAGATCTATGGCGGATTGAAATTGATTGGATCCCAATTCCTTGGCAATCCAATCTCTCCAATCACAATCAATCTTGCCAATTCCTTGATCCAATTGTCATGAGAAGAGGTTAAGCATTTTCTCTCATCCATAAGCCACACAGACTCTCAAGATCTCAATTCCTCCCGAATGGTGTTGATCAAGAGAGCTGTGAGAAACAAAGCTTCAGTTCTAATTTCCATGATTTTCCTTCCGAGGCTCACATGATAATTCACAGATTCAAACCCCTTTCTGAAGTGAATGGATCTCAATCAAAACAGAAGTTATTTCTTAGCCATCTAGATGAATTAAGAAGAAGAAGAAATTCAGTTAATACATATGAATCATAACAAAGCTCCTCCCCCTAATGAATTGGGGTTCAGAGGATCATAGCTCAAAGAACAAGTGCAGAGAAACTAAATTTGCAGAAAGTAAATTGGCAGAGAGGCAACGATGCAGGGAATTTAAATTGCATATAAATGTAAATCAAGATCACTGTAAATTGAATTGTAAAATTTTGCAGAACGGAAAATTTCAGAAGAGAATTATCAGAAACTGAAATTGCATAAGCAAATGAAATTCAATGAAAGCTACAATGTAAAATGTCAAAAAAGAAAAGTGTATACAAAAGCTTCCTATTCTACTCCTACTCCTACTCTTACTACTACTACTACTCCTAGTGCAGCCTCTGCTGCTACCCGAGCCTCCTTAATTCTACTAGAGAGCCCCTATTTATACTCTTCTTCTCTTCTTCAATTGGGACTTTAATGTACTTGGATGTGAGCCCTTTGGCCTTGTTGAGGCAAGCAAGAATGGGTCTCAGTAATGCTGAAGAAGGGTAAATGAGCAATTCATCTTAAAAATCAGCATGGGTGTTTAATTTCCTTGGAGCTAATGTCAACGTTGGCCTTAACGTTTGCAAGAAAACGTTGAGTCCAACATTGAGCTTCAGAAATGATTTTTGAAGGAATGAGCATTGGCGCCAACGTTTAATTCAACGTTGATGTACAAACATTTTTGCATCCATGCGTACGCGTCCACTACGCTTACGCGTGCATTGTCATTTTTCCATTCCACGCGTGCGCGTCGCCCACGCCTACGCATAAAATCAGCGTTTTGCACGTGTGCATCGCTCACGCGTTAGCGTGTCTAGCCAAATACCTGCATCCAGGCGTACGCGTCGATGCAAATATTCCAAATCAAAATATGGGCTTCTCGTCACGGACGTTGGAGGCAGCGTTTGAGGCAACATTGGTCCTCCAACGTTCATTTGGTGACGCATACGCGTGGATGGTTAATTTTGCCATTTGACGCGTGGGCGTGAGTCACGTTTGCGCGTGGATATAAAAGTTTCCTTCTTTTCATGCTTGTCTTGATTCAATTAAACATTGTTAATTTTATGCATTTTCATGAGATTTTTGCAAGATTTAGTTGATGTTATGAATGATGCAAAATCTGGTGATTCTGGGAAGGCTTTGATGCATGTGTTTGATTGATAATAGGTGGAAAAGAAGCTAAGGAAGGGAGAGCAAACAAGAGATAAAAAGGCCATGGAAAGGAACAAAAAAGGGCAGCAACGTTGGTGGCCAAAGTTGGCTCACCAACATTGCCTCAAACGTTGATGAAGAATAGGAGAGACCAACGTTGGAGCCAACGTTGGTGCTCCAACGTTAGGTCCAACGTCCATGCTTAAAGAGGTGCAAAGCTGGAGCCAAAGTTGGTCTCCGACTTTGGCTCAAATGTTAGCCAAGAAAGGTGCATAGTTGGAGCCAAAGTTGGACTCCAACTATGCCTCAAACTATAAGCAAGAAGGCAACGTTTGAGCCTAAAGTGGGACCTCAAATGCTACCTCAAACGTTGCCCAAGAAAAGTGCATAGTTGGAGCCAAAGTTGGACTCCAACTATGCCTCAAACTTCAACTCAGGAGACCATAGTTGGAGCCAAAGTTGGACTCCAACTAATGGTCCAACGTTGAGGTAAAAAGGGTTGCCAACATTGGAACCAACGTTGGTGGTCCAACATTGGGTCCAACATCTTCGACAAAATCACAAAATTTGAAGTTGGAAATATTGCATCGACGCGCACGCGTGAGCATGGAAAAATTGCAACCCACGCATACGCGTAGGAGACGCGTACGCGATGCCATCCTTGGAAAAATTTTGATATGACGCGTACACTTGGAAATGGAAAAATGGCAAGTGACGTGTACGCGTGGGCGACACGCACGCATGGATTGGCAAATTTATAGCCTTCACGCGTACGCGTGGGCCACGCGCATGCGTGATTGCGCGAATGTTGGTGCACCAACTTTGAGTCAAACGTTGCTGGCAACACCCAGAATTCATTTTTTTAAGTGACGTTTGACCCAATGTTTGCCCATAAACGTTGACCCCAACGTGAACTCCAACTTCAAAGCCAACTTTAATACAACATGGTACCATGCAGTGTATGAATGTTAATGTGCAAACGTCCTCACAACGTCACTAAAGGCCACTCTCAACTAGCTTCAACAAAGGCGAAGGCCCACAGCCAAGACTTGAAGAGCTGAAAGAAGAAGGTGTATAAATAGAGAAGAATTTGAGTTAGAAAAGAGGACTGGAAGGCTCAGAGTCAGGGAACCCAAACTTGGAAACTCTGCACTCATTTTTCTTTTGTATTTTCTTCACTTTCTTTTCTCAACTTTTCGGCATTTCTTCATTTTGGTTTTACTTGAGCAATGATGAACTAAACCCCATTCTCATTAGGGGGAGGAACACTATTGTAATCATAATGAATCAATGAAATTCTTCTTCTTTTCAATTTATTTGTGTAGCTATAGGATAACTTCTTTTTTGAATGCTTGTGTGAGCCTCAGAAGGGGAATCACTTGCATTAGAATTAGAGCTCTATCCTTCACAATTCTCTTGATCAACACCATTCAGGAGGAATTGAGATCTTGAGAGTTAGTGTGGCTTATGGATGAGAGACATGCACTTAACCTCTTCTCATGATAATTAGATCAAGGAATTGGCAAGATTGGTTGTGATTAGAGAGATTGGATTGCCAAGGAATTGCGGTCCAATCAATTTTAATCTGCCATAGATCTACTCATATGATTGGGAAAGGAGTTGAGACCTATTTCATTCGTGATGGATTATGATATCTCCAATCCCTAATGAATCATTCTCTTTGATTTTCTCCAATTTAGATCTCTCTGAATTTACTCTCATTTGCAATTGTTTACTGCCTTCCTTCATTCCCTGCACCCAATTCCCATTTACAATTCTCGCAATTTAAATTTCAGTGCATTTAGATTTTGCTCTTTTACATTCTTGCAATCTAAGATTCTAGTCATTTACTTTCTTGCAATTTAAGATTCAGCCCATTTATAATTTCTTGTAATTTATTTTTCATGCAATTTAAGTTTCTTGCTATTTAAGTTTCCATCAATTTACATTAAGCACTTTAGATTTCTTTCAATTTACTTTCTGTTGACAAAATTTTACTCAAATCATCACTTATTAGCTTAACTAGACTCATCACCATACTAAAATTGCTTGATCCATCAATCCTCGTGGGATCGACCCCACTCTCATGAGTTTTACTACTTGATGCGACCATCCTTGAGTTGCCAACCATGCTTGCTCTTAAAAAATCTTTTGGAATCCCAAACAAAGTACATTAAGCTCTCAAGCAACCTCAAGCACACAAGTGGGATCCAAAATTGTTGGTTGTAGACATGTATGCCGGGATCCCATACTTTGGTTTCTCTATCATCCTTTTGTTGACTCTTGCTCTTGTACTTGGATGAACAACCTCCCAAATCACCTTTGAAGCACCCAAATAGACCTTGGATTCTTCCTAATTGAATCTAGCACCACTTACGCCTTGAACTCCCTTGGCAACTAACACCCAATCCTTCATTGTTGAGCACGCCAAGAAGCATCTTAAGTTTGTGATCCGTCTCCAGGATAGCAAATTGATGTGGGCCTATGAAGCTAATGGAAGAAATTGTTATTCACTCAATTTGACCTTGGGTTTGAATCATTCTCTTGGATTCTTGCATGAATGTCTCCACTTCTTGGGTTGATCACCTCTTCCTCACCACCCTTTTCAAGCTCTTCCCTATCTCTCTCAAACTCAATAGGGGAAGGTTCCTCAAGATCATTGAGGGGATTGACCAAGGTGGACAAAAAATCATTGATGATGGAATTCACTTCTTGATCAAACTCCCTCAATTCTCCATTCACCTCTTCCGGTTCACTTGTGTTACCTTTCTCCTCTTGTTGCAATTCTTGTCCTAATTCTTCTTCTTTCCCTTGAGGCTCCATGTTCTCCACCTCTCTACACTCCTTCGTTGCTCTTCCACATTCTTCAAGGGGAATATCTTGATTGCTTGAGTGTAGCAAGGTCAAGCGGTTCACCGTTTTGGCTATGGTAGCCATGAACTCCCCTTGATTTTCTCGGAACCCTTCTTGCTATTGGAAGAATGCTTGAAGGTCTTATTGTTCTTGGGGCAAAGGTTGGAAAACTTCACATTTAGGTGGAAGAGAATGTTCAAAAGTTGGGAGAAAGGTTGTATAGTTGGAAGGTGTGTTATGTGGGTGAGGGTATTGAGGTGGTGTATAAGGATGTGGTGGTTTGTAAGGTTGGTAGCAAGGTGATGTGTAGACGTCTTGATTCCATGGAGGTGGATGGTGTGGTGCTAGAAGGTTTGGTGGTTGGGGGTTGTGTATGGGGTATCTTTCATATCTTTGGATTTGGTATGCATATTGGGGAGGGTTTGGGGGAGGATTTGGCTCGTTGTAGTATGAGAAAATTTGCTCCTCCCTCTATTGATTCTCTCATTCCATGATGTATTCCCAATTTGAATCCATCACACCCTACAATACAATTCACAACCAAACTCCAAGCAACAAGGGTGATAGCTCATAAAGAAAGTAGAAAATAAAAGCAAAAGACATTAATAAAGAAGAAAAACAAGAACCTAAATATTAACAAAAACAAACAAACAACCAAAAAGTAAGATATTAACACTATCAACATATTCACAACAACCAAAAGATAGCACTCAATTGCTTCCCCGCCAACGGCACTAATGAGCGGATAATTTATACGCTTTTTGGCATTGTTTTTAGGTAGTTTTTAGTATGTTTTAGTTACTTTTTATTATATTTTTATTAGATTTTATGCAAAAATCACATTTCTGGACTTTACTATAAGTTTGTCTATTTTTCTATAATTTCAGGTATTTTCTAGTTGAAATTGAGGGACCTGAGCAAAAATATGATTCAGAGGCTGAGAAAGGACTGCAGATGCTGTCAGATTCTGACCTCCCTGCACTCAAATGCATTTTTTGGAGCTACAGAAGTCAAATTGACGCATTCTTAATTGGGCTGGAAAGCTAACATCTTGGGCTTTCCAGCAATGTATAATAGTCCATACTTGGCCCAAGATTTGATGGCCCAAACTGGCGTTAAACGCCAGCCAGAGACCATTTTCTAGCGTAAAATGCCAGAACTAGCACCGAAACTGGAGTTGAATGACCAAACTGGCACCCAAGCTGGCGTTTAACTCCAAGAACAGCCTATGCACGTGAAAGCTTCAATGCTCAGCCCAAACACTCACCAAGTGGGCCACGGAAGTGGATTTCTGCACTATCTGCACTTAGTTACTCATTTTCTGTAAACCTAAGTTACTAGTTTAGTATAAAAACTACTTTTAGAGATTCATTTTAGAGGGAGGACATTTTATATCTCATATTGTATCTTCTACAGCATGAGTCTCTCAACCGCATATGTGGGGGTGAGGAGCTCTGCTATGTCTCAATGGATTAATGCAATTACTATTTTTTTCTATTCGATCATGCTTGATTCTGTTCTAAGATACTCACTCGTTCTTCAATATAAAGAATATGATGATCCGTAACACTCATCATCATTGTCAAATTTATGAACGCGTGCTTGACAACTACTCCCGTTCTATCTGAGCACAACGTAGTCATTGGGCGACAGCTTGAGTGCGTATCTCTTGGGTTTCTAATCCACGAGTTTGACTTGCATCTTCTGACAACAGAGCATTCAAACCCATGAGATCAGAACCTTTATGGTAGAGGCTAGAATTAATTGGCAGCATTCCTGAGATCCGAAAAGTCTAAACCTTGTCTGTGGGATTCCGAGTAGGATCTGGGACTGGATAACTGTGATGGGCTTCAAACTCACGAATGTTGAGCGCAGTGACAGTGTGGAAAAGGATAGAGAGATCCTATTCCAACACAAGTAAGAACCAACAGATGATTAGCAATGCGATAGCTATGCCTGGTATTTTTCATCCGAGACGAGAGATCCGACAGTTGATTAGCCATACAGAAACCGTACCTGGATCATTTTCACTGAGAAGACGAATAGTAGCCATTGACAACGGTGATCCACCACCATACAGCTTGCCATGGAATGAAGCCATGCGTGTTTGGAGAAGAAGATAGTAGGAAAGCAGAGATTCAGACAACAGAGCATCTCCGGAACCTCAACCTGTTCCTCATTACTGAATCACAAGTATCATTCATTTCATGTTATTTACTTTTCATAAACAAAATCATTCATATCATTTGAATTTCCGGACTAAGATTTACAGGATAACCATAACTTGCTTCAAGCCGGCAATCTCCGTGGGATCGACCCTTACTCACGTAAGGTATTACTTGGACGACCCAGTGATCTTGCTGGTTAGTTGTACCGGAGTTGTGAAAAGTGTGATCACAATTCCATGCACTAAGTTTTTGGTGCCGTTGCCGAGGATTGTTCGAGTTTGGACAACTGACGGTTCATCTTGTTGCTTAGATTATGAAAAATTTATTTTTTTTTGGTTTAGAGTCACTAAATTTGAGTCTTTTATTTTCTTTTCAAAAATCTTATTTTTCTTTATTAATCTTTAATTTTTCTTTGAGTCTTTTATTATTGTTTTTGTTAAAATTTTAAAATTCTTGTTTTCTTTTTCTAGATTTTTTCAAAAATTTTTAATAAATAGATAAAAACCAATAAACTAATAATTGAGTCTTCTGTTTGAGTTTAGTTTCATGTTTTAAGTTTGGTGTCAATTGCATGTTTTTATTTTCCTTCAATTTTTTGAATTTCATGTTTTTATTTTTCTTCATATTTTTAATTACATGTTCTTAGTTCTTTCTTGATCTTCAAATTGTTCTTGATAATTTTCCTTATTTGATCTTTAAATTTTCTTGTTTGTTGTCTTTTGTTGTTTATCTTATACATTTTCGAATTATTAGTGTCCAAAGTATAAAAATTTTTAAGTTTGTTGTTTTTTTTTGTGTCCTTATTTCCTTAAAAATTTTCAAAATTTGTTCTTGGTGTTCATCTTGATCTTCAAAGTGTTCTTGGTGTTCATCTTGACATTCAAATTTGGTGTCATTTTATTGTTTTTCTCTTTCCTCATTAAATTCAAAAAATATATTTTCCTTTATTTTCTCATCATTTTCGAATTCCTTAGGTTGACTTAGTCAAAAAAAATTTTAAAATTTGGTAGTTTCTTGTTAGTCAAGTCAAAATTTCAATTTTTAAAAATTTATCTTTTTAAATCTTTTTCAAAACAAATTCTTTTTTAATTTTCTTTTTATATTTTTCGAAAATCTTTTATAATTCTTTTTCAAAATCTTTTTCTTTTTTTATAATTTTTGAATTGCTTGTCCTATTTTATTATTTTGATGGAAAAATTTTAAGTTGGGTGTTTTCTTGTTAAGAAAGTTTCAATCTTTAAAATTTTAAGACATATCTTTTTCAAAACATCCTAACCACTTTCTCTCTCCTTATTTTTTTCAAAAATCCACACCAAAAATTTTCAAATCCTTTTAATTAATTAATTAATTTAGTTTTCTAATTTCTTTTATTTCTTTTTCGTTTCTTAATTTTTGAAACTTGCATCAATTTTTTATTTACTTTATTTTAATTTCTTTAATTTCAAAAAAAAAAGGAATAAAATTTTTATTTACAATGCACATCATCTTCCTTTCTCCATCATGGACCTAAGTGAAAATGAATAGTCCAGAAGGACTCTAGGGTCATATGCTAACCCCACTACTGCTTCATATGGGAGTAGTATTAGTATACCCCCTATTAGAGCCAGCAATTTTGAGCTAAACCCTCAGCTCATTATCATGGTACAGCAAAATTGCCAGTATTCCGGTCTTCCACAGGAAGAACCTGCTGAATTTCTAGCACAGTTCTTATAAATTGCTGACATAGTACGCGATAAGGAAGTAGATCAAGATGTCTATAGATTATTGCTATTTCCATTTGCTGAAAAAGATCAAGCTAAGAGGTGGTTAAACAACCAACCCAAAGCTAGCATAAGAATGTGGAAACAGTTATTAGACAAATTTTTGAATCAATATTTCCCTCTAAAAAGGATGACACAGCTAAGGCTGGACATCCAAAGCTTTAAACAAAAGGATAATAAATCTCTTTATAATGCCTGGGAGAGCTACAGAGATATGCTAAGGAAATAACCCTCTAAAATGTTTTCAGAATGGGTGCAGTTAGACATCTTTTACTATGGGTTTACAGAAAAGGCCCAGATGTCTCTAAACCACTCAGCTGGTGGATCTATATATATGAGAAAGACAATTGAAGAGGCTCAAGAGCTCATTAATACAGTTGCCAAAAATTAGCACCTGTACTCAAGTGGTGAGACCTCCATGAAAGAAGAGGTTGAGGCAACATCCACTAAACTTAGTCCTCCAGAACAAATTGCTGAACTCAATCAGCAACTATTTTCTATAACAAAATAGTTAGCAGAATTTAAAGAGATGCTACAAGAAACCAAAGATGCTGACTAGAATATGGAAAAATAATTGAATTAGACAAGACAGTAGTTATCTAAACAGATAACAGAAGAATGCCAAGCTGTTCATTTAAGGAGTGGAAAGACATTGAATGTCTCAACTCAAAGCAGTAGGAAGCCAAGAAAGGAACATCTGACAGAGGATGACCAAACCACTACCCAAAATCCCTCTGAGGACAGTAAGAGCCCAGAGAGGAATGATTCTGGCATTCAAATGCCAGAAAAGAGTCAGAAGTTGGCGTTGAACGCCCAGTGGATGGCCAATTCTGGCGTTAAAACGCCAGAAAAGGGTGGCAATCTGGCGTTGAACACCCAAAAAGCATCCAATTATTGCGTTCAAATGCCAATGAGGGATCAGACAACTGCAAGTGCTGATAACAACCCCCTTAAGCAAGCATCTCCAACCACTTCTGTAGGAAATAAACCTACAGCAACTAAGGTTAAAGAATATAAAGCCAAGATGCCTTATCCTCAGAAACTTCGCCAAGCGAAACAGGATGAAGAATTTGCCCACTTTTACAGACTATCTCAGGACTCTTGAAATAAAAATTTCGTTTACAGAGGCACTTGAGCAAATACCCTCTTATACTAAGTTCATGAAAGAGATCTTAAGTCATAAGAAGGATTGGAGGGAGATTGAAAAAGTTTTTCTCACTGAAGAATGCAGTGCAGTCATTTTAAAAAAGCATACCAGAGAAGCTTAAAGATCCCGGAAGCTTTATGAGACCATGCACATTAGAGGATGCTTGTACCAAGACAGCTTTATGTGATCTTGGGGCAAGTATCAACCTGATACCTGCATCCACTACCAGAATGCTTGGTTTGATTGAAGAAGTCAAACCAACCCGAATATGTCTCCAACTTGCTGATGGCTCCATTAAAATTCCATCAGGCGTAATTGAGGACATGATTGTCAAGGTTCGGCCATTTGCCTTTTCCACTGACTTTATAGTGCTGGAAATGGAGGAGCACAAGAGTGCAACTTTCATTCTAGGAAGACCTTTTCTAGTAACTAGACGAACCCGCATTGACGTCCAAAAAGGGGAGGTAACCCTGAGAGTCAATGAGGATGAGTTTAAGTTGAATGTTGTCAAAGCTATGCAGCATCCAGACACATCAAACGACTACATGAGGGTTGATATTATTGACTCCCTGATGGAAGAGGTCAATATGACTGGGAGTCTCAAATCAGAGCTAGAGGACATTTTTAAAGATGTTCAGCCTGATCTGGAGGAACCAAAGAAAATAGAAGAACATCTGAAAACTCCTCAGGAAAAGGAGAAGCCTCCTAAACTCGAGCTCAAACCATTACCACCATCCCTGAAATATGCATTTCTGGGAGAAGATGACACTTTTTCAGTAATCATAAGCTCTGCTTTAGAGCCACAGGAAGAGAAAGCACTAATTCAGTTGCTAAGGACACACAAGACAGCTCTTGGGTGGTCCATAAGTGATCTTAAGGGCATTAGCCCAGCCAGATGCATGCACAAGATCCTATTGGAGGATGATGCTAAGCCAGTGGTTCAACCACAGAGGCGGCTAAATTCAGCCATGAAGGAGGTGGTGCAGAAAGAGGTTACTAAGTTACTAGAGGCTGAGATTATTTATCCTATTTCTGATAGCCCCTGGGTGAGCCCTGTCCAAGTTGTCCCCAAGAAGGGAGGCATGACAGTGGTTCATAATGAAAAGAATGAACTGGTTCCTATAAGAATAGTTACAGGGTGGCGTATGTGTATTGACTACAGAAGGCTCAATACAGCCACCAGAAATGATCATTTTCCTTTACTATTCATAGACCAGATGCTAGAGAGACTAGCAGGTCATGAATACTACTGCTTTTTAGATGGCTATTCAGGTTACAACCAAATTGTAGTAGATCCTCAGGACCAAGAGAAAACAGTATTCACATGTCCATCTAGAGTATTTGCCTACAGAAGGATGCCATTTGGTCTGTGCAATGTACCTATAACCTTTCAGAGGTGCATGCTCTCTATCTTCTTGATATTGTAAAGAAATTTCTGGAAGTCTTCATGGATGACTTCTCAGTATTTGGAGACTCATTCAGCTCCTGTCTTGACCATCTAACACTTGTTCTGAAAAGGTGCCAAGAGACTAATGTGGTTTTAAACTGGGAGAAATGTCACTTTATGGTGACTGAAGAAATTGTCCTTAGGCACAGAATCTCGAACAAGGGAATAGAGGTGGATCAAGCTAAGGTAGAGGTAATTGAAAAATTACCACCACCTGCAAATGTTAAGGCAATCAGAAGCTTTCTGGGGCATGCAGGATTCTATAGGAGGTTTATAAAGGATTTTTCAAAAATTGCAAAACCTCTGAGCAATCTGCTAGCCGCTGATACACCATTTGTCTTTGACACAGAGTGTTTGCAGGCCTTTGAGACTCTGAAACCTAAGCTGGTCATAGCACCAGTCATTTTTAAACCAAACTGGATATTACCATTCGAACTAATGTGTGATGCCAGTGACCATGCCATTGGTGCAGTATTGGGACAGAGGCATGACAAGCTTCTGCTTGTCTTTTATTATGCTAGCCGTATTTTAAATGACGTGCAGAAGAATTACACAACCACAGAAAAGGAGTTGCTTGCAGTGGTTTATGCCATTGACAAGTTCAGATCTTATTTAGTAGAATCAAAAGTGATTGTGTACACTGACCATGCTGCTCTAAAATATCTCCTCACAAAGTAGGATTCAAAACCCAGACTCATAAGATGGGTGTTGCTTCTGCAAGAGTTTGATATAGAAATAAAAAATAGAATGGGGACAGAGAACGAAGTAGATGATCACCTGTCCCGAATAGAACCAGTACCAGAAGCATTCTCCCTCCTACTGAGATCTCTGAAACCTTTCTAGATGAGCAACTCTTTGCCATTCAGGAAATACCGTGGTTTGCAGACATTACAAACTATAAAGCTCTGAGATTCATACCCAAAGAGTACAGTAGGCAGCAAACAAAAAAATTGGTTTCTGATGCAAAGTGCTACTTGTGGGATGAACCATATCTCTTTAAGAGATGTGCAGACGGAATAATCCGTAGATGTGTGCCTAGAGAAGAGGCACAGAAGATCCTATGGCATTACCATGGATCATAATATGGAGAATATTTCGGAGGTGAGCGAACAGCCACAAAGGTTCTCCAATGTGGCTTCTACTGGCTTACTCTCTATAGAGACTCCCGAGAGTTTGTACGTAACTGTGAAAGTTACCAGAAAGCTGGTAATCTGCCTCAGGGTTATGCCATGCCTTAGCAAGGGATCTTAGAGATTGAGTTATTTGATGTATGGGTGTTGACTTCATGGGCCTTTCCCACCATCATATTAAAACACTTATATTCTGGTAGCAGTAGACTATGTATCTAAATAGGTAGAGGCAATTGCAATACCCACTAATGATACTAAGACAGTGATGAAGTTCCTCCAGAAGTATATCTTCAGCAGGTTTAGTGTCCCTAGGGTACTGATCAGTGATGGAGGCACTCATTTCTGCAATAAACAGCTTAACTCTGCCCTGATCCGATATGGAATTAACCATAAAGTGGCAACTCCATATCATCCACAGACAAATGGGTACGCTGAAGACTTAAATAGAGAACTTAAACGAATCCTGGAACGGACTATAAGTACCTATTGAAGGGATTGGGCAAGAAGTCTGGATGATGCTCTGTGGGCATACAGAACTGCATTCAAGACTCCTATAGGGACCTTTCCATAACAGCTTGTGTATGGAAAAGCCTGTCATCTGCCAGTGGAACTGGAACACAAGGCCTACTGGGTAACCAGGTTCCTAAACCTTGATGCTAAGGTAGCTGGAGAGAAAAGATTACTCCAGTTGAATGAGCTGGAGGAGTTCAGACTCAATGCTTTCGAAAATGCTAAAATTTACAAGGAGAAAGCAAAAAGGTGGCATGATAGAAAACTATCATCTAGAGTCTTTGAGCCAGGACAGAAGGTTCTGCTGTTTAACTCTAGGCTTAGATTGATCCCTAGGAAATTGAAATCCCGATGGAAGGGACCATATGTGATTACAAGTGTGTCACCATACGGATATGTAGAGCTTTAGGATATTGACTCTAACAAAAAGTTCATTGTTAATGGACAGAGAGTCAAACATTATCTTAAAGGCAATGTTGAGCAAGAGTGCTCAAAACTGAGACTAAATTAAAAGCTCAGTAAAGTCCAGCTAAAGACAGTAAAGAAGCGCTTGCTAAGAGGCAACCCAGCCATTATAAGAGATTAGATGTTTATAACAATTATATGAGTCTATTTAATTTTGTTTTTCATGTTCGTTAATGTATTTTAGTGAATAAGTCAGGGAAATAAAGGTTCAGGAAAAAAAGCAGAGGAATCACAGAGAAAAAGAGCTCACTGGCATCAAAACGCCAGTAAAAGGGCAATTTGTGCGTTAAACGCTAGAATGGCTATCATTCTGGCGTTTAACGCCAGTAAGGCTATCATTCTGGGCGTTAAATGCCAGAAATAGCAGCATCCTGGGCGTTCAGAAGAAAAAAGCCCAGTAACAAATAAATTCTGGCGTTTAACGCTAGCCAGTATACCTGGCTGGGCGTTAAACGCCAAAATTAGCTGCCATATGGGCGTTAAACACCAGAATGGCTATCATTCTGGGCGTTTAACGCCAGAACAGCAAAGGGGAGGTAATTCTGTTTCCAATTCAATTTTTTTCAATTTTTCATGTTTTAATTCATAATTTTTTTGCATCAAAAATATTTCAAATGTTTATCTTTCAATTTCTATTTTCAAAAACTAATAATCCTTTCAATTCTTTTTAATTCTTTTTTAATTCTTTTTAATTCTTGTCCATATATTTTTCCAAACTTACATATCTTTCCAAATTCTTTTCAAATCCTTTTAATTTTTTTAACATTAACAAGTTTTTCAAAATTAATTACCTCATTCTTCTTCTACTCCCTTCTATCTTGGGCTTTCCAGCAATGTATAATAGTCCATACTTTGCCCGAGATTTGATGGCCCAAACTAGCGTTACGCCAGCCAAAGACCCTTTTCTGGCATAAAACGCCAGAACTCGCACCAAAACTAGAGTTGAACGCCCAAACTGGCACCCAAGCTGGCGTTTAACTCCAAGAATGGCCTATGCATGTGAAAGCTTCAAAGCTCAGTCCAAACACTCACCAAGTGGGCCTCAGAAGTGAATTTCTGCACTATTTGCACTTAGTTACTCATTTTCTGTAAACCTAACTTACTAGTTTAGTATAAAAACTACTTTTAGAGATTCATTTTAGAGGGAGGACATTTTACATCTCATATTGTATCTTCTACGGCATGAGTCTCTAAACCCCAAAGGTGGGGGTGAGGAGCTCTACTGTGTCTCAATAGATTAATGCAATTATTATTGTTTTCTATTCGATCACGCTTGATTCTATTCTAAGATACTCACTCGTACTTCAATATAAAGAATACGATAATCCGTGACACTCATCATCATTCTCAAATTTATGAACGCGTGCTTGACAACCACTCTTGTTCTATCTGAGCTCAACGTAGTCATTGGGCGATAGCTTGAGTGTGTATCTCTTGGGTTTCTAATCCACGAGTTTTACTTGCCTCTCCTGACAACAAAGCATTCAAACCCATGAGATCAGAACCTTCATCGTAGAGGCTAGAACCAATTGGCAGCTTTCCTAAGATCCGGAAAGTTTAAACCTTGTCTGTGGTATTCCGAGTAGGATCTGGGACTGGATGACTGTGACGAGCTTCAAACTCAAGAATGTTGGGCGCAGTGACACTGTGCAAAAGGATAGAGAGATCTTATTCCGACACAAGTGAGAACCGACAGATGATTAGCCGTGCGGTAGCTGTGCCTGGTATTTTTCATCCGAGACGAGAGATCTGACAATTGATTAGCCGTACAGAAACCATACCTGGACCATTTTCACTGAGAGGACGGATGGTAGCCATTGACAACGGTGATCCTCCAACATACAGCTTGCCATGGAAGGAAGCCATGCGTGTTTGGAGAACAAGACAGTAGGAAAGCAGATATTCAGACGATGGAGCGTCTCTGGAACCTCAACCTGTTCCTCATTACTGGATCACAAGTATCATTCATTTCATGTTATTTACTTTTCATAAACAAAATCATTCATATCATTTGAATCTCCTAACTAAGGTTTACAGGATAACCATAGCTTGCTTCATGCCGCCAATCTCCGTGGGATCGACCCTTACTCACGTAATGTATTACTTGGACGACCCAGTGCACTTGCTGGTTAGTTGTACTGGAGTTGTGAGAAGTGTGATCACAATTCCGTGCACCAGACGCCAAAAACTTGATGGAGAAAATTATGAAGGTTTAGAAATTTAGCAAAATAATTTCTTCGTTGATAGCATAGTCTAAACCAAAAAATAATCTTCCCAATTAAAGTTTAATTTTTCCAATTAAGTAATCAAATCTCGGGTCGTTCTCCCTCGAAACTAATGCCGATGAGTACACACAATTTTGGTTGCAAGAACAATGGTTGTTTTTTAATAATGAAGTAAACAAATAAAGAAACAAAAAAACAAAACAAAATTGCAATTAATAAAGTAATGAAGGAATAAAAGAACTATGTATGTAATATGGAAAAGTAAGACTCAAAATTGATGGAAAAGTGGTTCAAAGCATAAATGGAACCTTGACTTGGGATGAGTTATGGAATTCCTTCCTTGTCATAACCACAACTATGATAATTATGATGGATTAATCTCACTAAGTCAACCTTTAACATCGAAGAGTAAGTCAAGAGAGCATAATTGTTATTAATTCACAAATCCTAGCTAACTTACTAATTACCTTAGTAAGAAGCTAGCGTTAGTGGAAAAAATAACAACTAACAACCCAAGAATTATCACTAAATGTTGGACATTATGACTCTAGTAATCCATATACTCACTTCCCCCAAGCCAAGGGGTGGAAATTTACCCCATAACTAAAATTGGCATTTCATCAAACACAAAGAGGACATAATCATAAAACAAGGCAAAATTGGGAAAATGATAAAAGCTATGAACCACAAATGATCAAAATCAACAAAAGCAACTCAATAAACATATAAAAACCATCAAACATCAAATTCATTAAGCAAAACTCAAAATTGCAAAACTATGCATATATTGACAAGAGAAATTGAAATAAGAGCAAGTGTAGAACAAGTAATGTGATAACATGGAAAATGAAGGAAATATTTACAATGAGAAAGAAAAATCCAAGACAGAAATTGAACTATAAAATGCTACATCAAAACCTAAGTAAAACCCTAAGAGAGAATTTTGTATACTATACTACTCCTACTCCTACCATGTGTTTCTAATCTAAGATTGAGCTTCCTAAGCTAATTTAAGCTAATGCCTTCATATGTAATGTTGCCCCCTTCATATAGCATCCAAAATCAGCCTCAAGGCCTTCAGAATTGGGCCAGGAAACCTTCAAAATCGTGAGCCATGTGACTTTTTAATGAAGTCATGCACTGGTACCTGTGCGTACGTACAGGGAGTTGTGCGTACGCACACATGGCCGTGTGCTTCTCCTTTGTTTTTTCATGTTTTCTCCCTTTGTAAATACTTCCTTCCACTTTTGCCTTGCCAAACTTGCCTGTAGGACCTAAAATCACTCAACAAACATGTCATGGCATCGAATGGCATAAAAGTGGGGTTAAAATCACTAATTTAACGCACAAAAATGCATGTTTTCACATTTAGGCAAAATCTAGATAGAAAACAAAAAAGCATGCTATTTAGGTGAATAAATGTGGGTTTTTATGATGAAATCCACTCAAATCAAACCAAAATATATCGTCAAATATGGATTCATCAGTGTATCAAAGGCAAAATGGCTATTTTCTTTCCTTCCAAAATAGCCCAAATTAGCAAAGCAGCTTTAAGTCGGACATGTGTTGCATGGGTGCTAGGAATTATATAGTCGGCCACAATTTGGTGCCAAGTACGTCGAAATAAACAATACTAGCGGAAACAGATTTTCCTCCCTTGCTAAAGAATACTAGACGGCCAATTTTCTTAAGAATAGGAACCAAAGACATCCTCCCCATAAACACATCCGCTTTGATCCTTGAATAAGCATCCTTAGTAGGTAGAATGTGAAGAATCTTCAGAAGAGCTTTTAAAGCCTTGTTGGAAGTATCCAACGTCTTCCCTCGGAGGACTACAAACTCTGCTTCCCAAGCTTGATAGTTAGCATAGAATTCCCGCATCATGAATTCATTAACTTCAATGGGATCTTGCTCAAGAAACTCCCACTGAAGTGAGGTAATTCGATCATGGATGATCACCTTGTATTTGTTTGGAACCTTCAGTGTCCTCTCCCAATGGATTGTTCTTTTTTCGATTGCTTCATATTGGGAGTTGGCTCTTCGGTTAACCAAGGTACTTGCTCTCTCACTTTGGCGATCGATGAATCAAGTATTAGGAGGGCGAGGTGTTGGTTGCACAACCGGTGATGTGACCGATGCTTTACCTTTCTTGCGCATCCTAAAAAAGAGAAATAGAAACAAAAGATTTCAAGATCATACGGCAATAATAAAACAAGATCAATGAGGTAGCACAAATAAAGTGAAGAAAAATTGAAATTCTTAATTGGAAGCTTTCAAAATAGTGTGATTTGAGATGAAAATTCCAAATGTGCGCACGATTAGAACACACACACCGGCCGGTTGAAACGGCAATCGCACTACTAAACAATCAAAGTTCAATGCATCTCAATCAAGTGCTTAAGTTGCAAGTTTAAAGAATTAAGATCCAAGCAACTTAATCAAACACAAATTGACTTAATTGAATTCTTGAAGGAAATGGGTATTGAGGTTGTGGGCATGAAAGTTTATTGTTAGAAAAGTACACAATAACAATAACCATTTAAGCAAAGTAGAACATCATCGTTCATCTTCAAGAAGTGAGAATCACATATACAATGTCTTTGAGTTGACACAAAAAGATGTTTGATCAAGACATCAAGGAATGTGAACACTTGTAATATGATTACTCCAATTTAATTACCAAGATGAACAATGCCAAATTGAATTCAATTAAGAACAATGCATTTGCAAACAAATAACCCATTAACAAAGGATCAAAAGTCATATATGATGGTATTGATTGAACTTGAGAAGGGGGGTTGAATCAAGTTAGCACTTAGTTAAAATTTCAGACCCTGTTTTCGCAGAAGCTTAAGTTGCAGGAGATTATTTCATTTTGTCTCGTCTGTATAACAGATAAAGAGTAGGGAAGAAGAGAAAAAGGCCAGCATGTATCCTGGTTCGGATTCTTTGTGCAATGAATCCTACGTCCAGTCTCCACCACAAACTATGGTGGAATTTTCAGTATAACCAACCAACTTACAAACACCAATACTAATGAATTACAACTTAATTCATCTAGTATCTTCCACTAAGCTTATTACCCCAAAGCCTAGCAACCCAAAGTGATGTCCCAACTTGGAAAGGGAATCTAGACAGATTCAAACTCACCAAGTGCTAACCCAACTTGGCAAGGGGAACTAATCCTAGTTCATAAATCCAAATACACATAAATCAGTGGCTCTTTTACATCACTCTTGCCTTTTCTCTCTTGGCTTTTACAACTCACATGAGTAGCCTTTTTCTCAAAACAGAGAATGACACAAGACAACCAAAACAAAGAAAATCAGAAATTAAGCTTGAGTAGAAGAAAAAGATTTCAGCTCAATGTTAGAGACGATGCTCTGAGTGTGTGCTCTCTTTTTCTTGCTGTGAAATATTGGAAAGAGGCTTCTTATATGTCTTCAGCTTGCCTTCATTTTTTGCCTCTTCCATTTGCTTGTCCTTGCTGCCCGTTGGAGCTGTGACGACAAGTCATTTTGTGCATGTTTGATTAGCAATTTTTACTTTTTTTCATTAGGTTTCATGCATTTCTTAGGTAATAAGTAAGTGATTTAATTTGAATTTCATGCTTGTCTTGATTCAATCAAACATTGTTACTTTTGTGCATTATCATGAGATTTATGAAAGAATTACGTGATTATTATGAATGATGCAAAATTTTATGATTTTAGCAAGGCTTTGATTGCATGTGTGATTGATGATAGATGAAAAGATGCAAGGAATAAACAGAGAAAGAAGCAAGGCAGAGGAACGCTACGTTTGTTTGGAGAACGCTACGTTTTCTAGCGACGCGTACGCGTACAAGACGCGCAGGTGTAGAACAAGGAATTTGGAAGATCCACGTGTACGCGTGCATGACGCGTACGCGTGGGTGTGATTAACGTTCGTTACAAAAGAACTCTATGTTATCTTTCAAAGAGTGCCTGTGATAATTTAAAAATCTGGAACTCAACTTTGGCCATCAACGCGTACGCGTGAGGGACGCGTACGCGTGAGGGACGCGTACGCGTGAGTGTAGCATCTTTGAAGAAGCACGCATACGGAGGACTTGGCAAGAATGCTACGTTGTCAAAGTGAACGTTACCAAGGGACGTGCCAGTGTGTATCACACGTACACGTGATGAGTACTCAGCGAGCAAGGACGCGCACGCGTAGGAGACGCGTATGCGTCGATGAATGAGCGTTGCGCTCTCTTTGAGAACGCTACGTTCTCCTGAAGCTACATTGAAGTACCAATATGGACCCATTCTGACCTATATCAACAAAGGCCAAAAAGCCCAATCCAAGTACTTGAAGACTAAATGGGAGAGTGCATAAATAGAGGAGAATTTGATTCCATTAAGGAGTTTTTAGCTAGCAGATCGGAAAGGCTAGAAAGGGAGGGACCCAAATTGGGAAACTCTGCACTAAAATTTCATTTTATTTTCCTTCTATTTTTCATGTTCTACACTTTTTCTTTTATGTTCTGTATTAGAGCAATGATGAACTATGTAACAACCCTGATTTTCGAGTACATGAGATCTTTTCTGAAAGTACGGATTTCTCTGGAAAATCAGTAAAGGGAACACCTCTGTTATATCATCAAGCATCTCAATCCTCATTATCATTATGTCATCCTTAAGTTAGAACTTCCTCTGAGGCAAACTCGATAATGCAATCGCGAAGAACCTAGTTTTTGAACCGTATCGGTTGGCAGTTTTGATTCTGATTTTCGTAAATAGTCTTTGTTTGACGAACCGGACTCAATTCATGAGAGGAGAGATATAATAGTATAATATTATCATTATATTAGTATTAGAAAATGCTTGAATGATATTATAAGGTTACCTGGTCTGTTTTTGTTAAAAACAGAAAATCGGTTTAACCGAGTTTACGGTTTACTAGTACAGCTTAGCACCAGCACTCTCTGATGAATTTAGCAATGCTAAGGCCTCATTATACATGTTCTATTCTCATAATAAATATGTTACTAGTGTCATTTATGGTAGTAGTTGAGAAAATAATTTTTAGAGATGTTTTTACGAGTGTTCCGGTACACCTAGTTTTAGTAGTTGTACACCAGAGATATTTTAATATTATTTTAATCCACCTCCAAGCCAACCAATCACAACTTACCTTACACCCCCAAGACCTCCAAGGCTGTCTCATTTCATCATTTTGGCCGAAAATAACAAGAGAGAAAAGAGAGAAACTTTCATGAACACTTAATCTTCAAAGCTTGATTTCTTCTGAACTAAAACTCAAATCAAAACTCCGATTTCACCAAAATGATCCTCTCTTCTTCCTCTACATAACCATGTAACTTATCAAGGATGGAAATAAGGTGAGATGGCTGTCTCCCTCCCATTTCAATTCGGTTTTCAAGGAAAACCATGCAAAACATGTGTTTTCTTGATGTTCTTCCTTAGGAATCATGCTTAACTTGACTTGAGGGCCAAGAAACGTGAACTTCTAGCAAGTCTAAGGTGAGATATCTCTTCCTAACATACTGAGTGAGATTTGGTCAGTTGAGAGTTTTTGGATTTAAAGTTGTTCTTGATGTCATTTAGGAGGAAAAAGTGCTTAAGGACCACCTAAAAGTTTAACCGAATTAGGAGCAGCAAAACCAGGTAGGGTGTCACGAAATTAATCTTGATTATTTGTGTTTGAGTTTTGTGAATGTTGTATTATTTGGCTGTGCTAAAAATTGGTTGCATATATGATTGATTCTTGGTGAAATTTTGGTGAAATTTTGATGAAATTTGATGAAATTCAAGCTTTAAAGTTCATGTTCTTGGGCAGCTGGAAAAACGAAACCCTAAGCTTAAATTGAGGTTCAATTGGTGTTGAAATAATGTAGAAAATATGGGGTTTTAGTGGCTGCAATTTTATTTTGAATTATGGTAAAAATCGGTTGCTGAAAAGACTGAAAAACGGGTAAAAACAGAGAAAGAATCTGAAGAATTTATGAAGAACATGAAGAACACTTTGAGTGTGGTGAAGAACATTGAAGAACATCTTTTAGATCTTAGAAAGGGCAGGGGAGTAAAATTTTTGGTGTTTGAGGGGTTATATGGTAATTTCTGGAAGTTAGGGTGGTAAAAAGTGAATTTTAAAGGTTAAAGGTTAAAGTAAAGTTAATTTTCGAAAATTTACTAATAAAATAATAAATAATAATAAAATATTAAAAAATAATATTTAATTAAAAATAATATTTTAATAAAAATAATAAAATAATGCAGAAATGGCAGTTTTCTGTAAAAGCTTTAGAAAGACAACTTTAAGCGCAGAATCTCATAATTACCTTCATAAAACACTTAGGGAGTGGAAAGAATATATTAGTGAGGCAAAGATAAATAAAAGATAAAAAGATGAAGAAAAGATAAAAACTAAAGAAAAGTCTGTAAGGTTTTAATAACAGAAAAACAGACAGAAATTAGTGAACGAACTAGGGCAACATAGTTAGTCCTTGAGTTGCGACTAGGGTTAGGTATTATATGAAAAGTTAAACTGTTTCAGTATAGACTTAATGAACCTATACTTGGAACTGGCGAACTATACATACCGAAATTTACATAAACTTTAAATACATACGTTAAGCAGAGAAATCAGAGCAGAGTAGAGAAACACAGAAAACAGAGTAACCAGAGTAAAGTAAAGAGATAAAGAGAAAAAGAGTAATATAGATACAGATGGAAAGAGTAATCAGAGAAGAGAAAAGAGGTACAGAGAACAGAGTAATTAAAACAGAGTAAAGATATACAGAGAAAAGAGAAACCAAAACAGAGTAAAGAGGTATAAAGAGAAGAGTATTATAATAAAGAGCTATATATATATATATATATATATATATATATATATATATATATATATATGTTGCTTAATGCAACCTAGGAGATATTATATATATATATGTTGCTTAATGCAACCCAAGAGATATTATATATATATTTGTTGCTTAATGCAACCCAAGAGATGTTTGTTTATTTATTTGTTGCCCTAAGGCAACCCAAGAGTAATTTTCCGTTCCCAAGAGTATATTTCCTGCGAGTAGAAAGCAGAGGTTGTCTCAATAGAGCTGCTAATAATTATATGCGCATTTATTTGAACGGAAAATCGTATCCGGGAAATCGTGAACTCGTGACAAGATAAATGTCGGGAATGCAGGTGCTAACCGACACATGAGCTCATGGCCTGCGCTAGGGCTAGACATGCATCATTCTTGTCTGCGCATCATTCTCTGTTGCATTCCTTTCTGTGTGTGATCTACTTCTTTATGTTTGTCTGCTTGTATGCCATTTCTGTGTTTTATTTTCTTGTATTCTTTTGTTTGTGTTCTGCTTTCTGTTGTCCCTACTTTCTCTTCGTATCTTTATTTTCTGTTTACTGCTGCGCTATATTATGTTATCCGTCTACTAATCAATCCCAAATAAATGAACGTAACTAATAACCCTGACCCTACTAAGAACTCCCCAGTTCTTACCCCTTCTCTCTCCCTTTCCCCTTCAGATGGAAGTAAGAGTTTCTTTCTGTAGTTCGCTAACGATTGTAAGCAAAAAGGGATTCCACTCTAGGCAATCTTCTGAGTCTAGGGTGAATATCGTTCTCTGATTATATGAATATACTGTGAGACCAGCCAACGCCTGCACCTCGTTCGTATGCGCACTTTAACCTAAATCCTGTGTACGAGATTCCTATTGTGTGGCTACTTCATGAGGTACCAGAGAAACGTCCTGTGGAAAAGTCTGATCGTGCAGAGGAGTAGTAGATGATGTTCTATCTTTTGATGACGTTCCACCTGACTTGAGTTTTGAAGACTTAGATCGTACTTTCCCTCGCTTTAGTATTTTAGAGGGACTAGGTGAGTATAGAATATAGGCTAGCCTAGGTGCCAGCTTAGGGACCTCTTGAACAGGTCAGGACCTGAGATGTTGTATGTATATATATGTATATAGATATTATTTGGTTATATCTAGGGGTGTTCTAACTAACAGTCTATATGCTAATAAAGGCTGAATCACTGAATGTTGTCAACTACTTGTGATGTAGTATTGTGTGGTTGTTTATAACTTTTTTATCTGTTATTACTTGTGAATTGATTATAAATGATTCTGTCTATTAATCCAAACGTTTTCAAAAAAAAAATATACACCACGCAAATTAACTGCGCGTTTAACGACGAATCAGGCTCATATGATAAATAATAGATAATAATTAGAAAGACAAATTGGTAGCGCTCAGTTTCCGGTATGATCTAGACATATTGAAAATTGGGTCGTTACAATTTGGGTTCAGAGCAGTTCGTTCCCAGTAGAGCCTGGGGAGTGGACTGACTATGCTTCATTGCATACTCTGTTGTGTGTTCATGCGTATAGGATATCCCAGTGATATATGTTGCATGATTGTTTCTGTGTTTTCATTTTGGGAATGTTCGCACTTGACTTGAAGTGTTAAGACTGATCACCTTAACAATGATTGTTTGGTGTGAACAAGACTACAATGGGTTCACGGAGACAAGGCGTACGGGAAGGAATTCCTAATGTTAACTATGAGAGGGAACAGGAAACGTTTATGGCTACCATGAACAACGCGGCTGAAGTAGTGCGTGAAGTTGCGGTAACAGCGGCTAGGGCTATTGAACGTCTTGGAGTGAGAAATGGGAATGATGACAATAACTCGGGGCATTTCAAAAGACCTATGACCCTTGCGACTTTTCTGAAGGTTAAACCGCCTAAGTTTTAAGGCACACTCGTTGCGACGGATGCTGACAACTAGTTTCGAGCTATTGAACGATCACTGCGAGCGCAACATGTTCCAGAAGGACAACACGTGGAGTTTGCTACTTATATGCTCGAGGGAGAAGCTGAGTACTGGTGGCAGGGGATACAGCGACTGCTACAACCAAATGAAAATGACATTCCTTAGGATATCTTTAGGGACGAATTTTATAAAAAGTATTTTCTGGGAGCAGTGCGTAATGCTAAAGAGATAGAGCTTATGCAGCTGAGGCAAGGGGATATGACTGTTGCTGAGTATGCTCATAATTTCGATGACTTGTGTCGTTTCTCTAAGATCTGTCAAGAGAATCCTGCTGACTTTGAAGAATGGAAGTGCTTGAAGTTTGAAGGAGGCCTTCGTGATGATCTGATGAGTTCAATAGTTCCGCTGGAGATACGTAATTTTGCTGAATTAGTTAACAAGAGCAAGTTAATGGAAGAATGTATTAAGAAAGTGACTATGGCCAAGGTGAGTCACCAAGGATTTCCACCAAGGTGTCTTAGCAATCATCAGGCAGCTGGGAGAAGGGTGCATTTTAAAGCGCGTGGCATACGACAGCATAAGAACCTACAAATTGGTAACATTACTGCTCGCCGTACGGGTAAGAATGGAGGTAAAGTAAGGCAAGGCAATGGTAAACGAGCCCATCAGGCTTACATAAACCCTGCATGTAAGCAATGCGGAAAAGAGCATACTAACAGGTCTTGCCAGTTTGGATCACCTAACTGTTATGCTTGTGGAGAACTTGGACACGTTGCCAAGGATTGTCCGAAGGGATTTACTCGAAATCCAGTCAGAACCCAACAACAAGGACGAGTGTTTGTTATCACTATTGACGATGTTGTGCAATCGGATGCCCTCATTCAAGGTTGGTGTTATGTCAAGAATCGATTTCTAACTGTACTGTATGATTGGTGCATCGCATTCTTTATTTCTCTAACTATTGCTCACGAGTTAGGATTATATTTCTTTAAATTGAATTTTTACTTGATTGTCCATACACCTGCATCCCAAAATGCTTTGACCAGTTTAGTGTGCCTGCGAGTACCATTCGCTATTAGGAACAGGACTTCTATACACCATCTAATCTGTTTGCCTCTATATGGTTTTGAATTTATTTTAGGATTAGATTGGTTATCTAAGTATCATGTTTTCCTTGATTATTTTAAAAGAACTGCTGTTATTCCATCTGATAGTCTATGTACTAAACCATTTCTATCCCACACCTTATATCTGAATTCTGTAAGAGTTACCTTAGGCGGGAGTGATTGTGAGGGGTACGTTCTGTTAGTGGCTAGCTTGAATGATAGTGAATTAAGCTTAGAACGAATCTGAATGATGAAGGAATTTCCTGATGTTTTCTTGGACGACATACCTGAGTCTCCTCCTCAGCGAGAGATAGAATTCAGCATTGATCTAGTACCTGGAACCGGACCGATTTCCATAGCACCACACCGGATGTCACCATTGCTTGCAGAGCTGAAGAAGCTGTGAGACAGGATCGTAGTGGCCTATAGAGGTACAAGAACATAATTTGTGTGCCTAACTTTGGAGAATTGCAACAAATGATTCTTGCTGAAGCTCCCCAAAGTAGACTTTCTATGCATCCTGGGTAACAAAGATGTATCGAGATTTGAAACAAATGTTCTAGTGGCCAGGCTTAAAGAAAGAAGTAGCTGATTATATCTCAAAATGTTTAACCTGCCAGAAGATGAAGGTGGAACATCAGAAGCTGTCAGGAACCCTGCAACCCTTAGAAATACCACAATGGAAATGGGAGCAGATTTCTATGGATTTTGTCACGAGATTGCCAAGGACCTCAACTAGACACGATGCCATCTAGGTAATTGTGAACAGGTTGACAAAGTCAGCTCACTACCTTTCGATTCGAGTTGATTATACTTTAGAAAGGCTGGAATGAATATGTATTCAAGGAATCGTATGACTACATGGGATACCTTCATAAATTGTCTCAGATCGAATTTCGAGGTTTACTACTAGATTCTAGGAAGCTTTTCAGAAAGCGTTGGAAACAGAATTGCACACGAGTATAGCATACCATCCTCAGATAGACAGACAATCAGAGTAGACAATCCAAACGTTAGAAGACATGTTACGATTATGTATGATAGACAACCAAAGCAGTTGGGATAAGTATTTGCTGTTGGTCGAATTCGTCTACAATAACAGTTTCCAATAAAGTATTGGGATGGCACCATATGAAGCTCTCTATGGAAGAAGATGTCGGACACCATTGTGTTGGAATGACGATGGAGAAGCTAGTGTCTTAGGTCCAGACTTAGTGTAAGAAACTACTGAGAAGATAAAGGAGATTCATCGGAAGATCCAGACAGCACAAAGCCGTCAAAAGAGCTATGCCGATAATAGACGTAGACCCTTAGAGTTTAGTGACGGAAACCGTGTCTTTCTAGAAGTAACCTCGATTACTGGAATTGGTAGAGTCCTTAAGACTAAAAAGCTTAACCCACGATACATAGAACCTTTCCAAATACTTAAAAGAGTCGGTCTAGTAGTTTATCAAATAGTCCTTCCTCCTTATTCATCAAACCTTCATGATGTTTTTCATGTCACGCAACTTAAGAAATATATTCCCGACAAGAGTCACATTTTACAACCAGAGATAGTACAGTTATGAAATGATTTGACATATCAAGCATCATCGGTTCAGATCGTAGAAAGAAGTGATAAGCAGCTAAAAGGCAAGACTGTTCGCTTAGTCAAAGTAGCATGGGAACCAAGAGGAGAGGAAGAGTACACTTGGGAACTGGAAGATAAGATGAAAGCTGATTACCCGCATTTATTCCTAGGTACTTGAAATTTTGAGGGCAAAATTTTCTTTTAGTAGGGTAGAATGTAACAACCCTGATTTTCGAGTACATGAGATCTTTTCTGAAAGTACGGATTTCTCCGGAAAATCAGTAAAGGGAACACCTCTGTTATATCATCAAGCATCTCAATCCTCATTATCATTATGTCATCCTTAAGTTAGAACGTCCTCTGAGGCAAGCTCGATAATGCAATCGTGAAGAACCTAGTTTTTGAACCGTATCGGTTGGCAGTTTTGATTCTGATTTTTGTAAATAGTCTCTGTTTGACGAACCGGACTCGATTCATGAGAGGAGAGAGATAATAGTATAATATTATCATTATATTAGTATTATAAAATGCTTGAAGGATATTATAAGGCCTCATTATACATGTTCTATTCTCATAATAAATATGTTACTAGTGTCATTTATGCTAGTAGCTCAGAAAATAATTTTTAGAGATGTTTTTATGAATGTTCCGGTACACCTAGTTTTAGTAGTTGTACACAAGAGATATTTTAATATTATTTTAATCCACCTCCAAGCCAACCAATCACAACTTACCTTACACCCCCAAGACCTCCAAGGCTGTCTCATTTCATCATTTTGGTTGAAAATAACAAGAGAGAAAAGAGAGAAACTTTCATGAACACTTAATCTTCAAAGCTTGATTTCTTCTGAACTAAAACTCAAATCAAAACTCCGATTTCACCAAAATGATCCTCTCTTCTTCCTCTACATAACCATGTAACTTATCAAGGATGGAATAAGGTGAGATGGCTGTCTCCCTCCCATTTCAATTCGGTTTTCAAGGAAAACCATGCAAAACATGTGTTTTCTTGATGTTCTTCCTTAGGAATCATGCTTAACTTGACTTGAGGGCCAAGAAACGTGAACTTCCAGCAAGTATAAGGTGAGATATATTTTCCTAATATACTGAGTGAGATTTGGTCAGTTGAGAGTTTTTTGATTTAAAGTTGTTCTTGATGTCATTTAGGAGGAAAAAGTGCTTAAGGACCACCTGAAAGTTTAACCGAATTAGGAGCAGCAAAACCAGGTAGGGTGTCACGAAATTAATCTTGATTATTTGTATTTGAGTTGTGTGAATGTTGTATTATTTTTCTGTGCTAAAAATTGGTTGCATATATGATTGATTCTTGGTGAAAATTTGGTGAAATTTTGATGAAATTTGATGAAATTCAAGCTTTAAAGTTCATGTTCTTGGGCAGCTGGAAAAACGAAACCCTAAGCTTAAATTGAGGTTCAATTGGTGTTGAAATCATGTAGAAAAGATGGGGTTTTAGTGGCTGCAATTTTATTTTGAATTATGGTAAAAATCGGTTGTTGAAAAGACTGAAAAACGGGTAAAAACAGAGAAAGAGTCTGAAGAATTTTTGAAGAACATGAAGAACACTTTGAGTGTGGTGAAGAACATTGAAGAACACCTTTTAGATCTTAGAAAGGGCAAGGGAGTAAAATTTTTGGTGTTTAAGGGGTTATATGGTAATTTCTGGAAGTTAGGGAGGTAAAAGTAGAAATATTAAAAGTTACGGGTGGTAAAAAGTGAATTTTAAAGGTTAAAGGTTAAAGTAAAGTTAATTTTCGAAAATTTACTAATAAAATAATAAATAATAATAAAATATTAAAAAATAATATTTAATTAAAAATAATATTTTAATAAAAATAATAAAATAATGCAGAAAAGGCAGTTTTCTGTAAAAGCTTTAGAAAGACAACTTTAAGCACAGAATCTCATAATTACCTTCATAAAACACTTAGGGAGTGGTAAGAACATATTAGTGAGGCAAAGATAAATAAAAGATAAAAAGTTGAAGAAAAGATAAAAACTAAAGAAAAGTCTGTAAGGTTTTAATAACAGAAAAACAGACAGAAATTAGTGAACGAACTAGGGCAACATAGTTAGTCCTTGAGTTGCGACTAGGGTTAGGTATTATATGAAAAGTTAAACTGTTTTAGTATAGACTTAATGAACCTATACTTGGAACAGACGAACTATTCATACCGAAATTTACATAAACTTTAAATACATACATTAAGCAGAGAAATCAGAGCAGAGTAGAGAAACACAGAAAACAGAGTAACCAGAGTAAAGTAAAGAGATAAAGAGAAAAAGAGTAATATAGATACAGATGAAAAGAGTAATCAGAGAAGAGAAAAGAGGTACAGAGAACAGAGTAATTAAAACAGAGTAAAGAGATACAGAGAAAAGAGAAACTAGAACAGAGTAAAGAGGTATAAAGAGAAGAGTAATATAATAAAGAGCTATATATATATGTTGCTTAATGCAAGCCAAGAGATATTATATATATATATATGTTGCTTAATGCAACCCAAGAGATATTATATATATATATGTTGCTTAATGCAACCCAAGAGATATTATATATATATTTGTTGCTTAATGCAACCCAAGAGATGTTTGTTTATTTATCTGTTGCCTTAAGGCAACCCAAGAGTAATTTTCCATTCCCAAGAGTATATTTCCTGTGAGTAGAAAGTAGAGGCTGTCTCAATAGAGCTGCTAATAATTATATGCGCATTTATTTGAACGGAAAATCGTATCCGGGAAATCGTGAACTCGTGACCGGATAAATGTCGGGAATGCAGGTGCTAACCGACACATGAGCTCATGGCCTGCGCTAGGGCTAGACATGCATCATTCTTGTCTGCATATCATTCTCTGTTGCATTCCTTTCTGTGTGTGATCTACTTCTTTATGTTTGTCTGCTTGTATGCCATTTCTGTGTTTTATTTTCTTGTATTTTTTTGTTTGTGTTCTGCTTTCTGTTGTCTCTACTTTCTCTTTCTATCTTTATTTTCTGTTTACTGCTGCGCTATATTATGTTATCCGTCTACTAATCAACCCCAAATAAATGAACGTAACTAATAACCCCGACCCTACTAAGAGCTCCCCAGTTCTTACCCCTTCTCTCTCCCTTTCCCCTTCAGATGGAAGTAAAAGTTTCTTTCTGTAGTTCTCCGACGATTGTACGCAAAAAGGGATTCCACTCTAGGCAGTCTTCTGAGTCTAGGATGAATATCGTTCTCTGATTATATGAATATACTGTGAGACCAGCCAATGCCTGCACCTCGTTCGTATGCGCACTTTAACCTAAATCCTGTGTACGAGATTCCTATTGTGTGGCTACTTCATGAGGTACCAGAGAGACGTCCTGTGGAAAAATCTGATCATGCAGAGGAGTAGCAGATGATGTTCTATCATTTGATGACGTTCCACCTGACTTGAGTTTTGAAGACTTAGAACGTACTTTCCCTCGCTTTAGTGTTTTAGAGGGACTAGGTGAGTATAGAATATAGGCTAGCCTAGGTGCCAGCTTAGGGACCTCTTGAACAGGTCAGGACCTAAGATGTTGTATGTATATATATGTATATAGATATTATTTAGTTATATCTAGGGGTGTTCTAACTAACAGTCTATATGCTAATAAAGGCTGAATCACCGAATGTTGTCGACTACTTGTGATGTATTATTGTGTGGTTGTTTATAACTGTTTTATCTGTTATTACTTGTGAATTGATTATAAATGATTCTGTCTATTAATCCAAACGTTTTCAAAAAAAAAATATACACCATGCAAATTAACTACGCATTTAGCAATGAATCAGGCTCATATGATAAATAATAGATAATAATTAGGAAGACAAATTGGTAGCGCTCAGTTTCCGGTATGATCTAGACATATTGAAAATTGGGTCGTTACAAACTAAACCCCAAAATCCATTAGGGGGAGGAGCTCTATTGTAATCTCAATGAATCAATAAAATTCTTCTTCTTCTCAATTCAATTGTGTAGCTGTAGGATATCTTCTGTTTTGATTGAGAATTACTCATTTCGGAAGGGGGTTTAATTCAATTGATTATGGGTGTGAGCCTCAGAAGGGGAATCACTTACATTAGAATTAGAGCTCTATCCTTCACTACTCTCTTGGTCAACACTATTCGGGAGGAGTTGAGATCCTGAGAGTTAGTGTGGCTTATGGATGAGAGAAATGCACATAACCTCTTCTCATGACAATTGGATCAAGGAATTAGAAAGATTGATTATGATTAGAGAGATTGGATTACCAAGGAATTGAGATCCAATCAATTTCAATCTGCCATAGATCTACCCATATGATTGAGAAAGGAGTTGAGATCCATTTGATTCATGAAGGATTATGATATCTCCAATCCCTAATGAATCACTTTCCTTGAATCTCTTCAACTTAGATCCCTCTTATTTCACTGCAATTTACATTATCCACTTCTGTTTTAGTTTTCTGCACCCAATTCCCTTTATAATTCATGTAATTTAAGTTTCTGTGCCTTTTAAATTTCTACACCTTTACTTTCCTGCACTTTGAGATTCAGTTATTTACATTCCTTGCAATTGAAGATTCAGTTCTTTTAATTTCTTTCACTTTAAGTTTCAGTTATTTAAACTTCTTGCCATTTACTTTTCAAGCTCTTTACATTCTTCACTTTAGATTTCTTGCAAATTTATTTTCTGTCAATCCAATTTCACTCAATTCATCAATATTAGCTTAACTAGACTAATCACTATACTAAAGTTGCTTAATCCATCAATCCCTGTGGGATTGACCTCACTTTCATGAGTTTTACTACTTGATGTGACCCGGTACACTTGCCAGTTAGTTTGTGTGGAATCGATTTTCCCTCATCAAGTTTTTGGTGCTGTTGCCGGGGATTGATTTAGATTGACAATGATTAAGTAGGTGATAATCTAGATTAAGCATTTTTCTTTGTTTTTGATTAAGACTATTAACTGTTTGTGATTTTGTTTCTGCTAACTGTAACTTCACTCTAGCAATAGAGTGCTTTGTTTTTGTTTCTGGTTTGTTTGTGTTATATGCTAGGAGGGAGAAGAGGTGAATCCACCTCCTTTGATTCTGAACTAGAGAGAACCTTCTTGAGGGTAAGAAGAGAAGCAAGAGGGAAGAGAGTGATTGGTTAAGAAGAATCAGAAGAGGAAGACCAGTAGATGGAGGGTAATCTCCCTAATCCACTATATGAAGTGGCCAACAATAATGTCCCACCTCCAAGAAGAGTTCTAGCCTCTTACACCTTCCCCAATCC
This sequence comes from Arachis ipaensis, assembly GCF_059453495.1. Lineage (NCBI taxonomy): Eukaryota > Viridiplantae > Streptophyta > Magnoliopsida > Fabales > Fabaceae > Arachis > Arachis ipaensis. The sequence goes on from NC_142441.1 coordinate 52,392,743, forward strand.
AAAAAACTGTGGGAGCAGCATACTCACTCCTAATGTTCATGAAAATAACTTTGAGTTGAAGCCTCAACTTATAACTTTGGTGCAGAACAATTGTTCCTATGGAGGAGGTCCCCTTGAAGACCAGAATCAACACTTATCTGTCTTCCTGAGGATTTGTGAAACAGTCAAGACAATTGGTGTGCATCTGGATATTTACAAGCTGTTGTTGTTTCCATTCTCCTTGAAGGATAAGGCATCTCAATGGCTGGAGATATTTCCCAAGGAAAGCATCAATAATTGGGATGATCTAGTGAGCAAATTCCTGGCTAAGTTCTACCCACCTCAGAGAATCATTAGACTGAAGACCGAAGTGCAAACATTCACTCAAATGGATGGAGAATCACTTTATGAGGCATGGGAGAGATACAAGGCCTTGATCAGGAAGTGTCCACTTGAGATGATTAGTGAATGGGACAAACTTCAGAATTTCTATGAAGGCTTGACTCTAAAAGCTCAAGAGGCCCTGGATTATTCTGCAAGAGGTTCAGTACAGCTAATGAAGATAGCTGAAGAAGCCCAGAATCTCATAGACACTATAACCAACAATCAATACTTTTATTCTCATCAAAGGCAATGTTAACCAGCTCCAAAGAAAGGTGTGTTAGAGCTTGAAGGTGCAGACACTATCTTGGCACATAACAAAATGATGCACCAGCAAATCTAGCAGCAAATGGAGATGATGGCAAAGAGAATAAATGGTCTTCAACTAGCTGTAGTGTGCACTGCAAACCAACCATCAGCTGGGTAGGGACAAAATGAAGAAATCCATGAAGAACAGCAGCCTGAGCAAGTGCAGTATACGCACAACCATAGTTATGGGACAAATGAGTTCCATGGAAATACTTATAACCCCTTTTGGAGGAACCACCCCAATCTCAAATGGGGAGAGAACTAAAACTTATGGCAAAGGAATTCCAACCCAAGCAACTTCTGCAACACAAACCACCAGAACCATCAACAAACTAACCAAAATCCCTACAAAAAACCACAAAATAATCACCCTCCATCTAATTTCTATCCACCAAATAACCCATCAACCAACCAAAATAACTTTCATCAACCATCTGCATCTCACACTCAGTCACAACCACCCCAAGAATCCCAAAGAATTTCCAATCTGGAGATTATGATGGAGAAAATGATAAAGCATCAAGAGTTGGCTAATAAGAATCATGAAGCCTCATTGAGAAATCTAGAAAGACAAATTGGACAATTGTCCAAACAGCCAGCTGAAAGACCAACCAACACTTTCCCAAGTGATACAATTCCAAATCCCAAAGAAGAATGCAAAGCAATTCAACTCAGAAGTCGAAGGACACTGGAAAATGACAAGGTTGATAGTTGATGAGCGGATAATTTATATGCTTTTTGGCATGGTTTTTAGTATGTTTTTCGTAGGATCTAGTTACTTTTAGGGATGTTTTTATTAGTTTTTATGTTAAATTCACATTTCTGGACTTTACTATGAGTTTGTGTGTTTTTCTGTGATTTCAGTAATTTTCTGGCTGAAAGTGAGGGACTTGAGCAAAAATCAGATTCAGAGGTTGAAGAAGGACTGCTGATGTTGTTGGATTCTGACCTCCTTGCACTCAAAGTAGATTTTCTGGAGCTACAGAACTCCATATGGCACGCTCTCAACGGGGTTGGAAAGTAGACATCCAGGGCTTTCCAGCAATATATAATAGTCCATACTTTTCCCGAGTTTAGACGACGCAAAAGGCGTTGAACGCCAGTTCTACGCTGCAGTCTGGAGTTAAACACCAGAAACACGTCACGAACCAGAGTTGAACGCCAAAAACACGTTACAACTTGGCGTTCAACTCCAAAAGAAGCCTCTGCACGTGTAAACTTCAAGCTCAGCCCAAGCACACACCAAGTGGGCCCTGGAAGTGGATTTATGCATCAATTACTTACTTCTGTAAACCCTAGTAATTAGTTTAGTATAAATAGGACTTTTTACTATTGTATTTTCATCTTTGGATCACCTTTGGATTATCTTTTGATCTATTGATCACGTTTGGGGGCTGGCCATTCGGCCATGCCTGAACCTTTCCCTTATGTATTTTTCAACGGTAGAGTTTTTGCACTCCATAGATTAAGGTGTGGAGCTCTGCTGTTCCTCATGAATTAATACAAAGTACTACTGTTTTTCTATTCAATTTAACTTATTCTGCTTCTAAGATATCCATTCGCACTTCAACATGAATGTGATGATCGTGACAGTCATCATCATTCCCTATGAACACGTGCCTGACAACCACTTCCGTTCTACCTTAGATTGAATGAGTATCTCTTGGATTCCTTAATCAGAATCTTCGTGGTATAAGTTAGAACGCATGGATGGCCATTCCTGAGATCCGGAAAGTCTAAACCTTGTCTGTGGTATTTCGAGTAGGATCTGGGAAGGGATGGCTGTGACGAGCTTCAAACTCGCGAGTGCTGGGCGTAGTGACAGACGCAAAAGGAGGGTGAATCCTATTCCAGTATGATCGAGAACCTCCAGATGATTAGCCGTGCCGTGACAGAGCATTTGGACCTTTTTCACAGAGAGGATGGGATGTAGCCATTGATAACAGTGATGCCCTATATAAAGCTTGCCATGGAAAGGAGTAGGAATGATTGGATGAAGACAGCAGGAAAGCAGAGGTTCAGAGGAACGAAAGCATCTCTATACACTCATTTGGAATTCTCACCAATGAATTACATAAGTATTTCTATCTTTATTTTCTCTTTATTTATTATTATTATTCGAAAACTCCATAACCATCTGATATCCGCCTGACTGAGATTTACAAGATGACCATAGCTTGCTTCATACCAACACTCTCTGTGGGATCGACCCTTACTCATGTAAGGTTTTATTACTTGGACGACCCAGTGCACTTGCTGGTTAGTTGTATCGAAGTTGTGACAAATTATGAATTAAGATTAGAGCACCAAGTTTTTGGAGCCATTACCAGGGATCACAATTTTGTTCACCAAGTTTTTGGCGCCGTTGCCGGGGATTTTTGATTTTGGACAACTGACGGTTCATCTTGTTGCTCAGATTAGGTAATTTTCTTTTTGTTTTATTTTCAAAAAAAAAAAATTTTCAAAAATCTTTCAAAAAATTTTTTTTTTAATAAAATATATTTTTCTTCAGAATTTTTAAGAATGAATTCTAGTGTTTCATGATGATTTGTTGAATCCTGGCTGGCTGTAAAACCATGTCTAAATTCCTTTGGACTGAGGATTCAACTAATCACTTCAATGCATGTAATAGCATACTAAAGCATTAGCTGGCTAGTGAGCCATGTCTAATTCCTAGACTGAAGCTTTAGACTAAAGAGTACAAAATTCCTGGAATTCATATTAAAAATTTTGAAATCCTTATTTTCTTTTTCAAATAATTTTCGAAAAATCCAAAAAATTTTAAAAGAAAATACAAAAAAATCATAAAATCGTAAAAAGTCAAAAATATTTTGTGTTTCTTGTTTGAGTCTTGAGTCAATTTCAAGTTTGGTGTCAATTGCATTTTTTCTAAAAATTTATTATGCATTTTTCGAAAATTCATGCATTCATAGTGTTCTTCATGATCTTCAAGTTGTTCTTGGCCAGTCTTCTTGTTTGATCTTCATATTTTCTTGTTTTGTGTCTTTTCTTGTTTTTCATATGCATTCTTGCATTCATAGTGTCTATGCATGAAAAATTTCTAAGTTTGGTGTCTTGCACGTTTTCTTTTCTTGAAAATTTTTCAAAAATAAGTTCTTGATGTTCATCTTGACATTCAAAGTGTTCTTGGTATTCATCTTGACATTCATAGTGTTCTTGCATGCATCATGTGCTTTGATTCATAATTTTTATGTTGTGAGTCATTTTTTTGTTTTTCTCTTTCATCATAAAAAAATTCAAAAATCAAAAAAATATCTTTCCTTTTTTCTCTCATAAATTTCGAAAATTTGGATTGACTTTTTAAAAAATTTTTAAAATTCAATTGTTTCTTATGAGTCAAATCAAATTTTCAATTTAAAAATCTTATCTTTTCAAAATCTTTTTCAAAAATCAAATCTTTTTCATTTTTCTTATTCATTTTCAAAAATTTGAAAAATATTTTTCAAAAATCTTTTTCTTAATTTTACATCATATTTTCGAAAATATCATCAACAATTAATATTTTGATTAAAAAATTTCAAGTTTGTTACTTACTTGTTAAGAAAGATTCAAACTTTAAGTTCTAGAATCATATCTTGTGATTTCTTGTGAATCAAGTCATTAATTGTGATTTTAAAAATCAAATCTTTTTCAAAACTAATTTCAATCATATTTTTTCAAAAATATCTTTTTATCTTATCTTTTTCAAATATCCTTTCTAACTTCTTATCTTCTTATCTTTTAAAAAATTGATTTTCAAAATTTGTTTCAACTAAGTAATTAACTTTTTGTTTGTTTCGTATCTCTTTCAAAACTACCTAACTAATTATCCCTCTCTAATTTTCGAAAATACCTCTCTCTTTTTCAAAAATTCTTTTTTTTCTTAATTAATTGTTTTCAATTTTTAATTTTAATTTTATTTCATTCCTAATTTTCGAAAATTACTAACCTTTTTTCAAAAAACTATTTTCGAAATTTAACTTTAAAATTCTAATTTTTAATTTTCGAAAATCCTCTCACCTCTCATCTTCTTCTATTTATTTATTCATCTACTAAAACTTCTCTTCATCTCATATCTCTGCTCCCCTCACCCTTCTGTTTGGATTCTCCTTTCTTTTCTCTTCTACTCTTCTTTTCTTCTACTCACAACAAGGGAACCTCTATATTGTGGTAAAAAGGATCCCTATTATTATTTTTCTGTTCCCTTCTCTTTCATATGAGTAGGAGCAAGGAAAAGAACATTCTTGTTGAAGCAGACACTGAACCTGAAAGGACTCTGAAGAGAAAACTAAGAGAAGCTAAAATACAACAATCCAGAGACAACATTACAGGAATTTTTGAACAGGAAGAGGAGATGGCAGCCAAAAATAATAATAATGCAAGGAGGATGCTTGGTGACTTTACTGTACCTAATTCTAATTTACATGGAAGAAGCATCTCCATCCCTACCATTGGAGCAAACAATTTTGAGCTTAAACCTCAATTAGTTTCTCTGATGCAACAAAACTGCAACTTTCATGGACTTCCATCTGAAGATCCTTTTCAGTTCTTAACTGAATTCTTGCAGATATGTGATACTGTTAAGACTAATGGAGTAGATCCTGAAGTCTACAGGCTCATGCTTTTCCCTTTTGCTGTGAGAGATAGAGCTAGAATATGGTTGGACTCTCAACCTAAGGATAGCCTGATCTCTTGGGATAAGCTGGTCAAGGCTTTCTTAGCCAAGTTCTTTCCTCCTCAAAAGCTGAGTAAGCTTAGAGTGGATGTTCAAACCTTCAAACAGAAAGAAGGTGAATCCCTCTATGAAGCTTGGGAGGGATACAAGGAACTGACCAAAAAGTGTCATTCTGACATGCTTTCAGAATGGACCATCCTGGATATATTCTATGATGGTCTGTCTGAATTAGCTAAGATGTCATTGGATACTTCTGCAAGTGCATCCATTCACCTAAAGAAAATGCATGGTTGCTAACAACCAGTTTATGTACACTTCTGAGAGGAATCCTGTGAGTAATGGGACGCCTCAGAAGAAGGGAGTTCTTGAAATTGATACTCTGAATGCCATATTTGCTCAGAATAAAATATTGACTCAGTAAGTTAATATGATTTCTCAGAGTCTGAATGGAATATAAGCTGCATCCAACAGTACTCAAGAGGCATCTTCTGAAGAAGAAGCTTATGATCCTGAGAATCCTGCAATAGCAGAGGTGAATTGCATGGGTGAACCCTATGGAAACACCTATAATCCCTGATGGAGAAATCACCCAAATCTCTCATGGAAGGATCAACAAAAGCCTCAACAAGGCTTTAATAATGGTGGAAGAAACAGGTTTAGCAATAGCAAGCCTTTTCCATCATCCACTCAGCAACAGACAGAGAACTCTGAACAGAATACCTTTAATTTAGCAAACTTAGTCTCTGATCTATCTGAGGCCACTCTGAGTTTCATGAATGAAACAAGGTCCTCCATTAGAAATTTGGAGGCACAAGTGGGCCAGCTGAGTAAGAAGATCACTGAAACCCCTCCTAGTGCTCTCCCAAGCAATACAGAAGAAAATCCAAAAGGAGAGTGCAAGGCCATTGATATAACCATCATGGCCGAATCCAAGGAGGAAGGGGAGGACGTGAATCCCAAGGAGGAAGACCTCCTGGAACGTCCAGTGATCAATAAGGAGTTTTCCTCTGAGGAACCAAAGAAATCTGAGACTCATCTAGAGACCGTAGAGATTCCATTGAACCTTATTATGCCATTCATGAGCTCTGAAGAGTATTCTTCTTCTGAAGAGAATGAAGATGTTACTGAAGAGCAAGTTGTCAAGTTCCTTGGTGCAATCATGAAGCTGAATGCCAATTTATTTGGTAAAAAGACTTGGGGAGATGAACCTCCCCTGTTCACCAATGAACTAAATGCATTGGATCAACTGAGATTGCCTCAGAAGAAACAGGATCCTAGAAAGTTCCTAATACCTTGTACTATAGGCACCATAACCTTTGAGAAGGCTCTATGTGACCTTGGGTCAGGAATAAACCTCATGCCACTCTCTGTAATGGAGAAACTGGGAATCTTTGAGGTGCAAGCTGCCAGAATCTCATTAGAGATGACAGACAACTCAAGAAAAGAGGCTTATAGACAAGTAGAAGACGTGTTAGTAAAGGTTGAAGGCCTTTACATCCCTGCTCATTTCATAATCCTGGATACTGGGAAGGATGAGGATGAATCCATCATTCTTGGAAGACCCTTCCTAGCCACAGCAAGAGCTGTGATTGATGTAGAGAGAGGTGAACTAGTCCTTTAATTGAATGAGGACTCCCTTGTGTTTAAAACTCAAGGTCATCCTTTTGTAAACATAGAAAAGAGGCACAGTAAGCTTTTCTCAGTACAGAGTCAACTAAAGCCCCCACAGTCAAACTCTAAGTTTGGTGTTGGGAGGCCTCAGCCAAACTCTAAGTTTGGTGTTGAACTCCCATATCCAAACTCTAAGTTTGGTGTTGGAAGTCTATAAAATTGACCTGATCACCTGTGTGGCTCCATGAGAGTCCACTGTCAAGCTATTGACATTAAAGAAGCGCTTGTTGGGAGGCAACCTAATTTTTATTTATCTAATTTTATTTTTATTTTTATTGTTCTTTCATGTTTTATTAGGTTCATGATCATGTGGAGTCACAAAATAAATAGAAAATCAAAAACAGAATTAAAAACAGCAGAAGAAAAATCACACCCTGGAGGAAGGACTTTCTGGCGTTTAAACGCCAGTAAGGAGCATCTGGCTGGCGTTCAATGCCAGAACAGAGCATGGATCTGGCGTTGAACGCCCAAAACAAGCAGCATCTTGGCGTTCAGACGCCAGGAATGCACACTGAGGAAAACTGGCGCTGAACGCCAGAAACAAGCATAGAACTGGCGTTCAACGCCAGAATTGCATGCAAAGGCATTTTACATGCCTAATTGGTGCAGGGATGCAATTCCTTGACACCTTAGGATCTGTGGACCCCACAGGATCATCTCAGTATCTGTGGATCTCACAGGATCCCCACCTACCTCCACTCATACTCTTCCCTCTTCTCAATGTTCATCCTCTCTTCCCAATAAACACCTTTCCCCAAAACCCTTCACCAATCACCTCAAGCTCTCTTCCCTATCACCCATTCACCACTCACATCCATCCACTCTTTCCCATAAACCTACCTCACAAACCCCACCTACCTTCAAAATTCAAAATCACTTTCCCACCCAAACCCTCCCCATATGGCCGAACCTTAACCCCTCTCCCTCCACTATATAAACCTCTCCATTCTTCTTCATTTTCACACAACACAACCCTCTCTTCCTCTTCTTGGTCGAAACACAACCTCTCTCCCTCTCCTCCATTCTTCTTCTTCTTCATCTCTTCTTTCTTCTCTTGCTCGAGGGCGAGCAATATTCTAAGTTTGGTGTGGTAAAAGCATAAAGCTTTTTGTTTTCCATTACCATTTATGGCACCTAGGACTGGAGAATCCTCTAGAAAAGGGAAAGGGAAGACAAAAGCTTCCACCTCTGAGTCATGGGAGATGGAAAGATTCATATCCAAAGCCCATCAAGACCACTTCTATAATGTTGTGGCCAAGAAGAAGGTGATCCCCGAGGTCCCTTTCAAACTCAAGAAAAATGAGTATCTGGAGATCCGACATGAGATCCATAGAAGAGGTTGGAAAGTTCTAACAAACCCCATCCAACAAGTCGGAATTCTAATGGTTCAAGAGTTCTATGCTAATGCATGGATCACTAGGAACCATGATCAAAGTAAGAACCCGAACCCAAAGAATTATCTCACCATGGTTCGGGGGAATTACTTAGATTTTATTCCGGAAGATGTGAGGTTGGCGTTCAACTTGCCAATGATGGAAGAGAACGCACGCCCCTACACAAGGAGAATCAACTTTGATCAAAGGTTGGACCAAGTCCTCATGGACATATGTGTGGAAGGAGCTCAATGGAAGATTGACTCAAAAGGCAAACCGGTTCAACTGAGAAGACTGGACCTTAAGCCTGTAGTTAGAGGATTGTTGGAGTTCATTCAACGCTCAATCATTCCCACTAGCAACTGGTCTAAAGTTACTATAGACCGGGCCATCATGATCCATAGTATCATGATTGGGGAGGAAGTGGAGGTTCATGAGATTATACCTCAAGAACTCTACAAGGTGGCTGACAAGTCCTCCACTATGGCAAGGTTAGCTTTTCCTCACCTCATTTGCCATCTACGCAATTCGGCTGGGATTAACATAGAGGGAGATATCCTCATTGATGAGGACAAGCCCATCACTAAGAAAAGGATGGAGCAAACAAGAGAGCCTATTCATGGATCTCAAGAGACGCATGAAGAAGCTCATCACTAAGAAATCCCTGAGATGCCTCAAGGGATGCACTTTCCTCCACAGAACTTTGGGAGCAAATCAACACCTCCCTAGGAGAACTGAGTTCCAACATGGGACAACTAAGGGTGGAACATCAAGAGCACTCAATCATCCTCCATGAAATTAGAGAAGATCAAAGAGCTATGAGGGAGGAGCAACAAAGACAAGGAAGAGACATAGAAGAGCTCAAGGACATCATTGGTTCCTCAAGAAGAAAACGCCACCATCACTAAGGTGGACTCATTCCTTGTTCTCAAATTTTCTGTTTTTCGTTTTCTTTATGTTAAGTGCTTATCTATGTTAGTGTCTTATTACATGATCATTAGTATTTAGTAACTTTGTCTTAAAGTTATGAATGTCCTATGAATCCATCACCTCTCTTAAATGAAAAAGGTTTTTAATTCAAAAGAGCAAGAAGCACATGAGTTTCGAAATTATCCTTGAACTTAGTTTAATTATATTGATGTGGTGATAATACTTTTTGTTTTCTGAATGAATGCTTGAACAGAGCATATGTCTTTTGATGTTGTTTTTTAAGAATGTTAAATATGTTGGCTCTTGAAAGAATGATGAACAGGAGAAATGTTATTTGATAATCTGAAAAATCATAAAATTGATTCTTGAAGCAAGAAAAAGCAGTGAATACAAAGCTTGCAGAAAAAAAAAAGAAAAAAAATGGCGAAAAAAATAGAAAAAGAAAAAGCAAGCAGAAAAAGCCAAAAGGTCTTAAAACCAAAAGGCAAGAGCAAAAAGCCAATAACCCTTAAAACCAAAAGGCAAGGGTAAATAAAAAGGATCCCAAGGCTTTGAGCATCAGTGGATAGGAGGGTCTAAAGGAATAAAATCCTGGCCTAAGCGGCTAAACCAAGCTGTCCCTAACCATGTGCTTGTGGCGTGAAGGTGTCAAGTGAAAACTTGAGACTGAGCGGTTAAAGTCAAGGTCCAAAGCAAAAAAAGAGTGTGCTTAAGAACCCTGGACACCTCTAATTGGGGACTTTAGCAAAGCTGAGTCACAATCTGAAAAGGTTCACCGAGTTATGTGTCTGTGGCATTTATGTATCCGGTGGTAATACTGGAAAACAAAGTGCTTAGGGCCACGGCCAAGACTCATAAAGTAGCTGTGTTCAAGAATCAACATACTGAACTAGGAGAATCAATAACACTATCTGAACTCTGAGTTTCTATAGATGCCAATCATTCTGAACTTCAATGGATAAGGTGAGATGCCAAAACTATTCAAGAGGCAAAAAGCTACAAGTCCCGCTCATCTGATTGGAGCTATGTTTCATTGATATTTTGGAATTTATAGTATATTCTCTTCTTTTCATCCTATTTGATTTTTAGTTGCTTGGGGACAAGCAACAATTTAAGTTTGGTGTTGTGATGAGTGGATAATTTATACGCTTTTTGGCATGGTTTTTAGTATGTTTTTAGTAGGATCTAGTTACTTTTAGGGATGTTTTTATTAGTTTTTATGTTAAATTCACATTTCTGGACATTACTATGAGTTTGTGTATTTTTCTGTGATTTCAGGTATTTTCCGGCTGAAATTGAGGGACTTGAGCAAAAATCAGATTCAGAGGTTGAAGAAGGACTGCTGATGCTGTTGGATTCTGACCTCCCTGCACTCAAAGTGGATTTTCTGGAGCTACAGAACTCCAAATGGCGCGCTCTCAACATCGTTGGAAGGTAGACATCCAGGGCTTTCCAGCAATATATAATAGTCCATACTTTGCCCGAGTTTAGACGATGCAAAAGGGCGTTGAACGCCAGTTCTACGCTGTAGTCTGGAGTTAAATGCCAGAAACACGTCACGAACCAGAGTTGAACGCCAAAAACACGTTACAACTTGGCGTTCAACTCCAAAAGAAGCCTCTGCACGTGTAAACTTCAAGCTCAGCCCAAGCACACACCAAGTGGGCTCCGGAAGTGGATTTATGCATCAATTAATTACTTCTGTAAACCCTAGTAACTAGTTTAGTATAAATAGGACTTTTTACTATTGTATTTTCATCTTTGGATCACCTTTGGATTATCTTTTGATCTATTGATCACGTTTGGGGGCTGGCCATTTGGCCATGCCTGAACCTTTCACTAATGTATTTTTCAACGGTAGAGTTTCTGCACTCCATAGATTAAGGTGTGGAGCTCTGCTGTTCCTCATGAATTAATACAAAGTACTACTATTTTTCTATTCAATTCAACTTATTCCGCTTCTAAGATATCCATTCACACTTCAACATGAATGTGATGATCGTGACAGTCATCATCATTCCCTATGAACACGTGCCTGACAACCACTTCCGTTCTACCTTAGATTGAATGAGTATCTCTTGGATTCCTTAATCAGAATCTTCGTGGTATAAGTTCGAACCCATGGATGGCCATTCCTGAGATTCGGAAAGTCTAAACCTTGTCTGTGGTATTACGAGTTGGATCTAGGAAGGGATGGCTGTGACGAGCTTCAAACTCGCGAGTGCTGGGCGTAGTGACAGACGCAAAAGGAGGGTGAATCCTATTCCAGTATGATCGAGAACCTCTAGATGATTAGCCGTGCCATGAAAAAGCATTTGGACCTTTTTCACAGAGAGGTTGGGATGTAGCCATTGACAACGGTGATGCCCTATATAAAGCTTGCCATGGAAAGGAGTAGGAATGATTGGATGAAGAAAGTAGGAAAGAAGAGGTTCAGAGGAATGAAAGCATCTCTATACACTTATCTGAAATTCTCACCAATGAATTACATAAGTATTTCTATCTTTATTTTCTATTTATTTATTATTATTATTCAAAAACTCCATAACCATCTGATATCCGCCTGACTGAGATTTACAAGATGACCATAGCTTGCTTCATACTAACACTCTCCGTGGGATCGACCCTTACTCATGTAAGGTTTTATTACTTAGACGACCCAGTGCACTTGTTGGTTAGTTGTATCGAAGTTGTGACAAATTATGAATTAAGATTAGAGCACCAAGTTTTTGGAGCCATTACCAGGGATCACAATTTCGTGCACCAATAGTAAAGTGGCAACTGAAGAAAAAGACCAGGAGAGGCTCAAGAAGAAGGAGGAAGAGCCACAAGCTCTAAGAAAAGGAAAGCAAGTCATGAAAGAGCATCCACAAGAACAGAGAAAGGAGGTAAAAGCTTACATTCTTCCTCTGCCATACCCTCAGAGGTTGAAAAAGGAAACCAAAGACCAACAGTTTCCCAATTTCTTGGAAGTTTTCAAGAAGCTGGAAATCAACTTACCCCTTGCTGAAGCTTTAGAGAAAATGCCATTGTATGCTGAATTCTTCAAAGAACTCATTAACAAGAAGAGAAGCTGGAATGAAAAAGAGACTGTGATCTTGACACAAGAGTGCAGTGCAGTAACTCAAAAGGTTCTCACACCAAAACTCAACTATCTTGGGAGCTTCTTTTTGCCTTGCACCATTGGCAACATGTCCATTGATAAGGCACTGTGTGATCTAGGATCAAGTATCAATCTGATGCCTCTATCTATGATGAGAATGTTGTCTATAGAAGAAGTAAAGCCTACACGGATGTCCTTGCAACTATTTGATAGATTAATGGTAATCCCCAATGGAGTGGTTGAGAAACTCTTAGTCAGGGTGGGTAAGTTCATATTTCCAGCAAGAGGGAGAAACTCTTTGTGATATTGGATCTAGATGAAGAGGGAGGCAATTCTATCATATTTGGAAGGCCTTTCCTAGCCACAGCAAGAGCCATCATTGATATGGAAAAATGAGAAATGACCTTGAGAGCACATAATGAGCAGATCATTCTAAATGTCTTTAAGGAGATACAACATCCTGCTGAAAAGAAAGGTTGCATGAGAATTGAGGAGGAAGACTTAAACTGGAAGGAAAAACCCAAGCAAGCACTCTTCAACTCACCCTTGGTGCAAAAGACTGACAATAAAGAGAAACGAAAGGGTCATGAGGATAAGAAGGCTGAGAAGGGATTGCAAAAAGAGGTTACAAGATTAATCATTATGAAGAAATCCCCTGACATAACGCCTGCTTCTAAGAAAGAAGGGTCACCAAAGAAAAGAAAGAAGAGCAGGAAAAAGGTTCCAAAAGGGTGGAGAAACAGGAAAATTCCAATTGAAGAGTTCTCAGAGGGAAAAAAAGTGAAACTAATCTACCAACAGTTGGAGGCATTTCCTCAATCTGATGATTATTACATCGTCAATAAAATACTCTCGTTGGAACATATATAGATTGTTCATCAATACACAGGAAAAAAGCTCATAGTGAGAGGGGACAAGCTGAGGCACTATGATCATCAGCCACCATAACAGAGAACCAATGTCAAGCTAGTGACAGTAAAAGAGCGCTCCATGGGAGGCAGCCCATGATTTAGTGTTCTTGCTTTTATTTTAATGTCAATAATTAATGGTTCTTCTAGCATGAATTTGAGCTTTCATGAATATATTTGATTGTTGCATACAACATTTTTAAAGCACATGATTGATTCCTAAGTTTGGTGTGCCTAAAAGCACTCTAAAATGGCTTTTCAAGCATGATGATCATATAACCATCTAAGGATATATACTCGTTCATTTTCTTGAAGTATATAGCCAAACATTAAGTTTGGTGTTCTACATGTGCTATGAGTTTAAAGAAAGTCAAATTTGCTCTAAGTCTAAAATTCATGAAAAGACAAACCATGCCTTGCATTAATTTCTTTTGAATTTATGTTGTTAAAATAGAAAATAAAATGTTCTTTATGATGAATAAACTAATAGTGACATAAATTAAAATTGGATTTCACATGAACTATTTGATGTAAAACAAGTTTGGTGTCCACCAAAGCTATGTTTACTTAATGTGGCACGGTTAGTCATTCATATATAAGGAACATGTAGCCAAAATTTTCAATTTTCTTTATCTAGTTATTAATTTTCACTTGCTCATCACCACCTCTTTAAACTCAAATTTTGTTGTGTTGTTAAGGTGGATAAGTATGAAGAAGAGGAGATTGAGGGAAATGGCAAGACCATGCAGTACGGTTAACACAAGGGTGAAAAGCATATCATATGTGCTGGGAAATGGCTCCTTGGAAAGCACAAATCTGCACAATGGTGGGAAAGGCTCATCACCTAGAAAACTGAACACATGTGCCCAATGAAGAGGTGATTCTTGTCCTCGTTTAACTCCACATGCACACCTTCCATTCCCACTTTCTCATAACATCTCCACCGTTCATTATTTGTCAATCCTTCCTACAAGTAACTCCAAACACAAATCCGGCTCATACTTTCACTTGATTCATCATCTTTCATAACCAAATAGATTCTGCCTTCCTTATACATCCCAAGTCCTTGTATTTTAACTTGAGGAACCGTGCCCATAAGAGTTCTGCCCCTTTCCTCTTAAACCATGTTATGTCTAAAAGTTTCTTCCCAATCCTACCTTCTCACCTCCAACCGTGCTCATAATTCTTCTTGTGCTTGACATTGTGAATTCAACTCCCTCCTTCCCTATTCAATGGCTTCATCAAGTTCCAGAAGGAGAAAAGGGAAGCAATCGACTGAAGCTGAACCACCCACCTATGATGACAAGAGATTTAAATCTCAATTACATGTGTTACAATATTACGGGTGGATGGAGAATAAAGAAGTTATTCCAGAGATTGGATTCAAATTGAAGGAAGGTGAATACCCCATGACAAGGAATGAAATTGAAAAGAGAATATGGGAACTCCTGTGTGAGCCACTTACAGACATAAGTACAACTATGATAAGGGAGTTCTATGAAAATGCAGTAAGGAAAAGTAAAACTAGCCTCCCCTACAAAAGTTTTGTTAGGAGAGCTGAAGTAGACTTCAGCCCAGCAACAATCATGAGTGTTTTACAAATAAGAACAATCCCTTTCAGAGAGCCCAGCTTTGACGAAAGAACGAAGGGCGAGAATAACCCTGATGAGCTAGTAAATGGTATATGTCTGGAAGGCAAAGACTGAGAAAGAGATTTAAATGGGGATCCAAGTTACTTGAAGAGAATTGATCTTTCACCTGAGGGCAAGGGTTGGTACGAAATAGTGAGAAGATCAATACTCTCCACTGGAAACCCTTCAGAAGTTATAGTGAAGAGAGCAATCATGGTGCACTGCATACTCAAGGGAAGAGAAATAAATGTCCCATAACTTATAGCAGACAGCATCCAAGAGATGGCTGAGGACAGCAGCAAATCAAGCAGACTTAGTCACCCAAGTACTATATTACGGCTGTACAATAGAGCAGGGGTGCTCTTTCAGGATGCAGATACAGACTGGGTAAAGGAAAGGAAGGCAATCACCAAGCAGAGGATGGATGGTGCTACTGACACTCAGAGGGAGAAAAGATCTCAAGAAAGAAAGGAGGAGACCACAAATAGAAGAGGGACAAGCTTCTAGCACAATGGATTTAAGCCAAATTCAGATTTCCATTGAAGAACTGTCTTAGCAATACGTAAGGGCTAAAGAGCAACAACAAGAACAATACATAAGGACTTAGGAGCAGCAAGAGAATTGGCAGCTGAAGATGATGGATAACAAGAAAATTTCCAACTGAAGATGATGGATCAACAGAGAGAATTCCAAGAAAGTTTTTTGGAATAGCAAAGGGAACAATCTGGTCAATCTCAAGAATCATTCAACAAATTATTTCAACAACAAGCTGAGCAAGAGAAGTACATCCAAAATCTTTATCAATGGAAGAACATATACCACACAGCTGGAGAGCATAGGTATCTAGACAGGATGGAGTATGATATAGAGACTCAAGCAAAGCTAAACTACATAGCCTGTGGCATGCCAGTGATGAACCGAGAGATCAAACCATTTGTCCAGTGTCATGAATTAGTAGACAATCAAAGAGCAAGAGCTAAGAGAAATATAGAAAGAATGGAGCAAAGGTTGAAGGAGGTTGGACTCCAGGATCAGATAGACCATTCTTGGGATCAGAGATGCCCTGCTGAAGAACAACAAGAAACAAAAAAGAAGAAGAGGCAGGAGCCAAAGAAGAAAGGAAAGTCTAGTAAAGGAAAAGAGCACAAAAATTAGAAGTGGTGGAGCTCCTTTCATAATCTTAGTAAATAAGGAAGATGAACATCTGAAAAATGATATGCCTTCCAAGTTTTCATGTTTTGCACTTTTATGATTAAGCTTATATGTTCTACACCTTTATGTTTTTGAATAAGTTTTCATGTTCTCCATTACTATAATATTTCTCCATTTTCTTTCTGCATGAATAAAAGAAAATGATTTTAACTGAAAGTGAAATTGTCCAATTTGATAGGAATGAGAATAAAGTTTAGTGGTGGTATGTGCTAGATTGTCCAAGTAAGCTCACTAATAAAGAGGAAGGGTAGAGTGTTCTTTTTAAGTATGAACTTAGGACTGTCTGTAAAATCTTGGTAAATAAAGATCCTTGGAAAAAGAAAGAGTAAGAAGGAAAGGAAGAAAAGCCAAGAATTGGCAACAAAAAAATTGAAAGAAACAAATAATAAAGCTAGACATTGATGAGGGAAAAATGATTCCACACAAAACTCACTAACAAGTGTACCGGGTCGCATCAAGTAGTAATAACTCACAAGAGTGAGGTCGATCCCACAGGGATTGATGGATCAAGCAACTTTAGTGAGGTAATTAGTTTAGTCAAGCTAATAGTAATGAATTGAATGATAATTAATCAGCTGAATGTAAATTGCAGGGAATTTAAATTGCAGAAAGTAAAGTGACTGAATCTTAAAGAGCAAGAAAGGTAAATTGCAGTAACTATAAAGGAAATTGGGTGTTGGGAATTTAAATGAAGCTGTAAATCAGAATTTAGAACAGTTGTAGAAGATGTAAATTTGCAGGAAATGTAAATCAAGCTCACAGCAAACTCAAATGTAAAGTGTAGAGGAACAGGAAGATTTAAATTGCATGAAAGTAAATTGGAAGCAATGAGAACAGAAAGCAATGAGAACAAAAGATTAAAATCAAGCTCAATGTAAATTGAATTGTAAAATTGCAGAAAGGGAAATTTGTAGCAGAGGATTATTAGAAACTAAAATTTCATAAGCCAAGTTGAATTCAATACTTGAAATGTAAAAGTGCAAAAAAATAAAAGTGTATCAAAGAGAGCTTTCTATACTGTCCTACTCCTACTCCTATTGCTCTCTAGCAATGCCAGCCTTGCTCTAATGAAATGAGATTGATGCCTTTATATAGGCTTTACAAAATGAAAATGAAATTGAAATTGAAAACAAATTACAAATGAAATTCCTAATCTAGCTTCTCTTTGCTTGATGGCATTGATTAGGATGCACTTGGTTCACTGCTATTGAAGCATTCTGTTTGGAGCAGTGAACTCCACGTTCACTTGTCATGTGTGCTTCCTTGGTGCGCATTTGGTTCCTAGCGTTGCATTAGTGAATGCTACGTTCACTCACCCAACACTCTCTCTTGGTTTCTTTTTGGTGCGCGCCTTGCTTTCCTTATCAAAAGTCACGAAAACGTTCACATTAGTGAACGTGACATTCACTTTTTTGAACGCTAACCTTTTGCTGAGTGTGGTTTTTGGGCCTAAAAAATGCCTATCACTTGTGCTTCAATTTCATGCCGAATATAGATTGCTATATATCATTGGAAAGCTCTAAATGTCAGCTTTCCAACGCAACTGGAAGCGCATCAATTTGACATCTTTAGCTCAAGTTATGGTCCTTTGTAAAGGCATGGTCATGCTGTCAGCGCCAAGTTAACAAAAGTGAACGCCCAGTTAACTTTAGTGAACGCTCCCCTTACTTCCAAGCTGGATTTCACAAGAAAGTTAACAAAAGTGAACGCCTAGTTGACAAAAGTTAACGCCTAGTTAACATTTTGAGCGCTGATTGTGAACATGGAGCACGCTTTCTTGATTTAGTTATGGGCCACGCTTTTAAAAGCATGTCCTAAGGCTCCAAAGTGTGCCTCAACTCTAAAATGTGTCCAAAATTTCTCTTTTCTTCTGTTTAGCTTATTTTGTGCTTTTTTTGCTTCTTTTTCTTCTTATTTCCTACATAGTTTATAAAATCAAAAGATCAAATAAATATACCATTTAAGCACAAAAAGAATGCAATATTTAAGCACTAATCATCAATTTCTTGTATGAAAAAGCATAGAAAAATATGACATGATGACATGTCATCACAACACCAAACTTAAACCTTGCTTGTCCCCAAGCAAGAAAAGAATCATGCAATAGAGATTGACAATCCAAGGTAAGAAGAATAGCAACTCAATGTTCATGGTTGGCTAGTTTTCTATGCATGCCACAATCACAAAAGAAATGTAAATGATTGATGCTTCTATCTAGCTCAATTTATGAAATCTTTTCCTTATATTTCTTCCTTGAAACAAGCTTTTGATTTTCTTATTGGCTTCTCCTTTTGGGTGTTTTGCCCCTTGAGTCGATAACAAAGCTACGACTCTAAATGCTTTATTTTCAATTATTACCACTTGATACACAAGCACCACAAGCATTTAATTAGAGGACTTCCTTAAGCTCATTTGTTTCTTTTCTTTACTCTCTAATCATTGATGCTCAGAACCTTGAGCTTTGAGGGAGTGTATTTGCACTTGAGCCTAGCCTTGGCTCTAAGTGTTTTGTTTTCAAGCTTTTTGCCTGATACATAAACACCACAAGTACTTAACAAATGAATTGCCATTGGTACTCAGAGCCTTCAGCTTTCTCATTCTTTCCCTTTTTCTTTTCTTGCCTTAATTTGCAATTGTTTCTTTAAGGTTTTCATGATTTCAAAAATTTCACAAAATGTCCTAGATGAAAACTTCAATTAAATAAGATCTAATACAATTGAGCAACAGTTAACCATACTAGCCTTCCAATACTTGTATGCACATGCTAAATTCTTCTTTAATAACCTTGTTTGTTTATGATCATGATACTTTATTGCTTTTGAAATCACAAAACTCAAGATGGTAGTCATAATGGCATAGCAATCATGTTACAAATCAAAATTCAGGATATGCTTATTCATACACACATGTAAACAGAGAAGATAAAGATAATCATGCAATTTAAAGTGCTGGAAACAAATGAGAGGAAAATAAACTTTACAACCTTGTAATTCATCTTCTCTATTGTTGTTATTTTCCTCCCATTTTTCCTCTTCCCCTACCAACTTCAGAATGCTTGCTCATCCTCAAGCAACAATTAGAACAGTGGTGATGGGGCTAAGATGGATCATGAGTGTCTTACATAATGAAATGTTAGTAGTACATGTGTTTTAAGCAAGAAAAATTAAAGATAACCATAAAGGCACAGAGAAACAGAGACTTTGTGATTGTAAAAATAAGAGGGTGTGCATGATACATTGCATAAAGAATGAGTGGCACACCAAACTTAGTGTGACACTCTCACTTGAAATTGATGCAAGTATCTAGTAAAGATTGGAACCAAATTTTGTTGCATAGCAACACCAAACTTAGAATGCAACTATATGTCAATTTATTTGAACTAAAACTAAACGCAAGGAACTGTTATATGTTAAATACAATCACCAAGCCAAGAATCTGTCATGAGTAAGAATTTCCTGGTGAGGTATTTAACAAAAAATAGTCAAGAAGAAAAATAAATGAAAGCATTAAAAACAAAGAAATAACTAAAGTAAACAGAATAATAAAGTGTCAAACCAAAAGAATAACACTACAGAGGCATTATGATTATGCAGACAAGTGGTGTTGCTGGATTTCTTGCATAGAAACTAAGTGGCACACCAAACTTAAAATCTTAGTGTGACACTTTCATTTTTTATTTGATGCAATCATCCAGAAGGATTGAAAACAAATTATTGTAAGGCAATACCAAACTTAGAATGTAATCATATACCAATTTATTGAATTTAATCAAAGTAGACAAAGAAGGTAAGCAAAGAACTGAAATGTTACCTAAGGTTGGGTTGCCTCCCAACAAGCGCTCTTTTAGCGTCATTAGCTTGACATGTTGTTCTTCACTTTCTTCCTCTTCTTCTAGTTTGTTAAGAGGACTGACCTCAAGGGGGGAAAAGATTCAGCTATTGCCACCTGTCTTAGTCTCTCCTCAGCAAGCTTCCTTTTGTTAATGGCTTGATTGAGCTTGCTTGCTGGATCAGGGGTAGGATCGGTGCTCTTGTTAGTTTCCTTCACTTCTTGGATATCAATACTTGGTGATTGTGTCATGGTTGGAGCATTATCTTCATCAAAAGCCTTTTGAATTGGTGGTTCAATGAGCCCTTCTTCTATGCAACTTTCTGCTTCACTTGAGTTTGGACTTCCTTGATTGTCTTCCTCACTTTCTTGTTCCTCTACTTTTACCTTTGTACTCAACATTTGACTTAATAGCACTTTTATGGAGGAGGTTTGTTGATCTTCCCAAAATTTTTTCATCTCCTCTTCATATCTTTCAATCACAAATTTAATTATTGAGACTTTTTGGTTCAGAGAAGTTTGTAGGGGTTGTGAGTTTTCATATTCCCTTGTCATCTCAAGTGGCTTTTATGGATATGCAGCTTCGGGTTCAACTACCTCCACCACCTCATTCTTCATTGAAAGTTTGCTTGACACAGGTGCCTTTTCTTCTTGCACTTCAACTTCCTCATTCACATCCATTAATTGGTCTTTATCTTCCTTGCTCAGCAATTCTAAGTTTCTCCTCATTTGCTCTAAGTGCCCATCCATCTTTTTGAAGATGGTTTCTTGCTCTTTCTAGGATTGTTCTTGCCTTTTCAATAATTATCTGGACTTTTGAAGGGGATCCTCAGCTACTAGCTCAAAAGATGAAGGTTGAGAGAGATTTTGTGGATATGGATGTGTGGTGTTTAGGTTGTTTTGAGTGATATGGAATGAATCTTATGAATTGTGGAATAAATTTTGTTGTCGGTGAAATAAATTGTATGGATCTTGGGTGAGACTTTGTGTTGAGGCATAATCAAGTGATGAAGAATTTTCAAATGAGGAACTATGAGGTGAGGTTGGACAAGTTTGCATAAATGAATTGAAGGTTTGCTCAAGTGATGATGGCTCTTGATAAGTGGAGTATGAACTGTCAAATGCTTTCTGGTTTTGATCCTCCCATCCACAATGTGAATCATTGTAGAATTCGTCATAGTATGGGTCATTTTGTGGCATTGGGGGATAATCTTGCATGAACTTGTTGAAAGCACACTCTAGTGATGATGTTTCTTGATGAACAAAGTATGGATCATCAAGATCCCTTTGATTTTGACCTTCCCAGCCACAATATGAGTAATTGTTAGACTTATCAAAATCTGGATCATATTGTGTCTCTGAGAAGTGTCCCATTTCAACTGATTGTTCACACTCTTGTTGACATGTCCAGACACCATGAGGGTAATGACACAAATCATCTTGTGGTTCTGGATCATATCTTATATGAATTGCTTCATCATCTATCATTTCTTGGTGATATTCCGAGCCATCATAATGACTTGAATCATTTTGTGGTGGTGGAAAATATCCCATGTGATTCTCTTGCTCATCTTGTGGTTCTGAGACATATCTCCATGGATTGGAGTGCTCAGGATCTGTAATTTGTTGGTGATATTCCCAGCCATCATTAGAAATTGGTGATAGTGGGTAATATCCCATAAAATTTGTTTAATCACAAGACGAGTTGAACTCCATTCGAATTTTGTAAAACACAACACCAATGAAAATTGAAATTCATGTCTCAGAGAAGAATTTCTTAGTGAGGCAATAACTCAAACACCTTGATATCAGCTTAAAACAGAAAACAAAAACAAAGAAAATGCTTAATCTAGACTTCCTACCCACTTAATCATTGTCAATCTATATCAATCCCCGGCAATGGCGCCAAAAACTTGATGAGGGAAAAACGATTCCACACAAAACTCACCGGCAAGTGTACCGGGTCACATCAAGTAGTAATAACTCACAAGAGTGAGGTCAATCCCACAAGGATTGATGGATCAAGCAACTTTAGTGAGGCGATTAATATAGTCAAGCTAACAGTATTGAATTGAATGAGAATTGATCAGCTGAATGTAAATTGCAGGGAATTAAAATTGTAGAAAGTAAAGTGACTGAATCTTAAAGAGCAAGAAAGGTAAATTGCAGTAACTATAAAGGGAATTGGGTGCTGGAAATTTAAATGAAGCTATAAATCAGAATTTAGTATAGTTGCAGAAGATGTAAATTTGCAGGAAATGTAAATCAAGCTCACGGCAAACTAAAATGTAATGTGCTGAGGAACAGGAAGATTTAAATTGCATGAAAGTAAATTGGAAGCAATGAGAATAGAAAGCAATGAGAACAGAAGATTAAAATCAAGCTCAATGTAAATTGAATTGTAAAATTGCAGAAAGGGAAATTTGTAGTAGAGGATTATCAGAAACTGAAATTTCATAAGCCAAGTTGAATTCAATACTTGAAATGTAAAAGTGCAGAAAAATAAAAGTGTATCAAAGAGAGCTTTCTATTCTATCCTACTCCTACTCCTGTTGCTCTCTAGCAGAGCCAGCCATGCTCTAATGAAATGAGATTGATGCCTTTATATAGGCTTTATAAAATGAAAATGAAATTGAAATTGAAAACAAATTACAAATGAAATTCCTAATCTAGCTTCTCTTTGTGCCTTTGAGTCATGTTAATGGGCTTTGCGTACTTTGGATTTGAATGAGAGTGGGTCTGTGAAGAATTGGATCGAAGATGGCACTTGATGGCATGGGTCAGGATGCACTTAGTTCACTCCCAGTGAAGCGTTCTGTTTGGAGCAGTGAACTCCACGTTCACTTGTTATGTGTGCTTCCTTGGTGCGCATTTGATTCCTAGCGTTGCATTAGTGAATGCTACGATCACTCACCCAACACTCTCTCTTGGTTTCTTTTTGGTGCGCGCCTTGCTTTCCTTGGCAAAAGTCACGAAAATGTTCACTTTAGTGAATGTAATGTTCACTTTTTTGAATGCTACCCTTTTGTTGAGTGTGGTTTTTGGGCCTTAAAGATGCCTATCACTTGTGCGTCAATTTCATGCCAAATATGGATTTCTATATATCGTTGGAAAGCTCTGAATGTCAGCTTTCCAATGCAACTGGAAGCGCATCAATTGGACATCTGTAGCCCAGTTAACTTTAGTGAACGCTCCCCTTGCTTCCAAGATGGATTTCACGAGAAAGTTAACAAAAGTGAACGCCCAGTTAACATTTTGAGTGCTGATTGTGAACATGGAGCATGCTTTCTTGATTTAGTTATAGGCCACGCTTTTAAAAGTGTGGCCTAAGGCTCCAAAGTGTGCCTCAACTCCAAAATGTGCCCAAAATTCCTCTTTTCTTTTTTTTTAGCTTATTTTGTGCTTTTTTTTTCTTTTTCTTCTTATTTCCTACATAGTTTATAAAATCAAAAGATCAAAGAAATATACCATTTAAGCACAAAAAGAATGCAATATTTAAGCGCTAATTATCAATTTCTTGTATGAAAAAGTATAGAAAAAGATGACATGATGACATGTCATCAGACACCAATAGCTTGGACCTTAAGATACATGCCTGTGGTGCCATTGTACTAGGATATGCTTGGATGAATAGGTTTTAAGGAGTGTTTCAACACTTGGTAACTTGGGTTAACTAACCCGGGATTATCAACCAAAAGTCCACTATCAAGAGCAACCGAGTTACTGATGCTAGGGCATTTCGGCCAGTTTCACTGACCTTTTCTTTACTGTTTTAGGGTAGTTTCATACATTTTCTTAGGAAATAAGCAAGTTTTGGGTAGAATTTCACTTACATCTTGATTCAAGCAAACATTGTGAATTTTATATGATTTCATGAGAATTATGCATGAATTTAATGAAAAATTGGATGATGCTCACTTTTATACACCAAACCAGTGTTACAAACATTTTCATACTATATGCCTAGCATATGACCAAACACTAAGTTTGGTGTTTCTCTTCTCATGAAAATTAAAAAAAATCATGCATCAATGATCATACATTATCTCTTACTGAGACTTTTCAATTAAAAAGAAATCATACTCTGTGATGAAGGCATCAATTGTGATTTACTACTAGCATCTCACATTTACCCCTTAAACAAGATACAAGTTTGGTGTTCACCAAACTTTGATGCACGGATTTAGGGACACAATTGATCCTTCATGAAAGAAAAAAAAAAGAAAAAAGAAAAAAAAAGAAATAGCCAAAAAGTGGTAGAACAAAAGAAAAACAAAAAGAAACAAAGCTGGACACCAATAGCTTGAACCTTAGAATATATGCCTGTGGTGTCTTTGTATTAGGATCTGCTTGGATTATTAAGCTCTTTGGAGTGCATCAACACTTGATGACTTGGGTTAACTAACCCGGGATCATCAGCTGAAAGTCCACTATCAAGAGCAACCTAACTACAAGGTATTTAGCAGCCCAAAGAGGTGCTGGGCATCAATGTTCTAAGAAGGAATGTAAGCCAAGTGTCTATAGTGAATAATGTGTCAAGTATAAAGAAAAGGAAATGAACTTGCTACACATGACACTCAAATAAAGCTTATGAACAAAATAATAGCCAAGGATAAAGAAATAATGAGAGGTAATAGCAGTATGTACTTGAAGCTTGAAGGAGGCTTTCTAGGCTTAAGAATCAATAAGAGGTGAGTGTATGCATATCCACATAAAACCCCATGAACTACCAATAACACTCTACTAGCATGAACATCCTCTTCCATTTCATTCTTTCTTCTCAATAAATCATTTCTTGCTTGGGGACAAGCAAGCTTTAAGTTTGGTGTTGTGATGACAAGTCATCTTAGCCTAGTTTCACTAGCCTTTTTCTTTTGTTTTCAACTGAATTATGCACTTTCTTGAGCCATAAGCAAGCCAATTGGGTAGATTTTCATGTTTCCTTTGATTTAATCAACCATGTATGAATTCATGCTATTTCATTAGGTTTTATGCTATAATTGTCACATATTATGAAAGAATGAATATCTCATGATTTTGAGCATAGCTTTGATGTGTTTGGTTGATTAATGATAGGTGAAGAAAGCTTGGAGAAAGGTTGAAGCAAGAAGGAATGGTTAGGAGGAAGAGAGGACAAAAAGTTTGAGCAAAAGTTTGCCTCAAACTTTAGCTCAAACTTTTGGATTAATTGAAAATGAACCAGGAAGCAAAAAGCTGGACCAAAAGTTAGCCTCAAACTTTTTGGCTAACTTTTGGCATGAAAAACACTCCCTGGATGAGCAAAAGTTTGCGCCAATGTTAGCCCCTAACTTTTTGGCTAACGTTGGCGCATGAAAAACTCTTCTTGGATGAGCAAAAGTTTGCGCCAACGTTAGCCCCTAACTTTTTGGCTAACGTTGGCGCCATGAATATGCAAGGGGAGGCCAACGTTGGAGCAAAAGTTAGACCCCTAACTTTTGCCCCAACGTTGGTATCAACAAGGAAGGGTGGCTGATGTGAAAAGTTGGAGTAAAAGTTAGCCTCCAACTTTTACTCAAGCATTCATGATTCCAACCCGGTTCAATTCGATTCTTCTCCAAACTCCAAGAGCAATCAACCAAGGCCTCTATCAACCCAATTCCATCAAGAGCAAAGGCCCAATTGAAGGCTTGAAGACCATTTGAAGAAAGTGTATAAATAGCATAGGATTTAAGTTTTTAGGGGAGCTTCCCTTTTAGTTTTTCAGAACAGTTTTCTTTTCGGTTTGCTTAGAGCTCACTTTTACATTTTCTTAGCATTGTTGTTTTAATTCAAGAGAATCGGGGAGGAGAATTGATCTCTCTTCTTCCTTGTTCTTGCCCAGCACTCTTTAATTTTCTTGCTTCGGATCTTGGGTGGAGAATTGAAGAACTTCTGTTTCAATCTCACCTTGGGATCTTGTTTAATTCACTGCTTAATTAAATTTCAGTTTCAGTTAATTGCTTCTTCATCTACTTTCTTTGCAATTTACATTTCATTTGCAATTGTTCTTGTTGGATCTAGGAAGGCATTAAGATCAAGACTTGGCTTTCTAGTCTCTTGGGTCCTGAGATCCGGATTTCCCATTTCCCATTCCCTGTTTACTGTTTTCATGCTCATTTACTTTTCTGTTTTAGATCCGATTCGATCCAAGTCTTCTTCTATTTCTCTTCTTGTTGCAATTTTACGTTTCCTTGTTTAATTTCTGCAAATCCAATTCCCAATTCCCTTTTCAATTCAAGCCATTTACATTTCTTGCACTTTAAGATTCTGCAATTTACATTTCTTGCATTCTAAGTTTCTGCCATTTAATTTCTTGCTCTTTAAGATTCAGCACTTTAAATTCTAGTTCTCTTTAATTTCATGCAAACTACCCATTCCCTTTACTTTTTATGCAATTTAAATTCTGCAAATCACAAATCTCTCAACCAAATCTTGATTCGCTTGACTAAATCAACCACTAAACTAAAATTGCTCAATCCTTCAATCCCTGTGGGATCGACCTCACTCCCGTGAGTTATTATTACTTGATGCGACCCGGTGCACTTGCCGGTTAGTTCTGGGTGTTTTGGAGAAATTTGTTTTTCCACAAAAATATCCCATCAAGTTTTTGGCGCCGTTGCCGGGGATTGATTAGATTGACAATGATTAAGTGAGGTGGTGATCTAGATCTAGCATTTTTATTTTTTGTTCCTTTAATTTTCAATTAACCCACTAACTGTTTGAATTTTTGCTTAAGCTAACTAAAACTTCATTCTAGCAATAGATTGAAGTGTCACTGGTTTGTGTGTTTCTTATGTTCTGCTTGTTTATCAGGTACAAGAAGAAATACACCCATCTTTCATGAACAAGACGAAAGAACTCTTAGAAGGTTAAGAAGATCTGAAAGAGGGAAAAATATTGTTGGAGAAGAGGAATCAGAAGAAGAATTCCAAGATATGGAGGAACATTCAACCAATCCACCAGGTGGAGCAGACAACAACAATAACAATCCACCCCAGAGGAGAGTTTTAGCTTCCTATACTTTTGCAAATCCTAGACATTGTGGAAGTAGCATCTTAACTCCAAATGTCAATGCAAATAATTTTGAACTAAAGCCACAACTCATCACTTTGGTTCAAAACAATTGCTCTTTTGGTGGAGGACCACTTGAAGATCCGAACCAACACCTATCCACCTTCTTGAGGATTTGTAACACTGTTAAAACTAATGGTGTGCCTCCTGACAGCTACAAGCTATTGCTATTCCCATTTTCTCTCAGAGACAAGGCCACTCAATGTTTGGAATCCTTTCCAAGAGACAGCATCAACAATTGGGATGATTTGGTAACCAAGTTCCTTGCCAAATTTTACCCACCTCAAAGGATCATAAGGTTGGAGACTGAAGTACAAACATTTACACAAATGGAGGCTGAACCCATCCATGAGGCATGGGAGAGATACAAGGCCCTAATCAGGAAATGTCCTCCTGAAATGTTCACTGAGTGGGATAAGCTGCAGAATTTCTATGAGGGCTTAACATTGAAATCTCAAGAAGCTTTGGATCATTCAGCTAGAGGTTCCTTGCAACTCATGAAAACTGTAGAGGAAGCTCAAAATCTCATTGATATGGTGGCTAACAACCAATATTTCTTTGCTCATCAAAGAAACCGCCAACCATCACAAAGGAGAGGAGTAATGGAGCTAGAAGGAGTGGACTCAATCTTGGCTCAAAACAAGATGATGCAGCAGCAAATTCAACAACAATTTGAGCAAATGGCCAAGAGGATTGATAGTCTCTAAGTTGCAGTAGTTAACACTAGCCAACCATCAACCACATGGGGACAGAATGAAGAAACTCAAGAAGAACAACAATAAGAGCAAGTACAGTATATGCACAACCAAGGACCAAATGAAGTGTATGGTGATACATACAATCCATCCTAGAAGAACCACCCAAACCTCAGATGGGGAGATAATCATACCCAAAACCAACAACCATGGCAGAGAAACTCAAACCAAAACAACCCAAGAAGCAACCAAAACCACAACCAGCAGTAAACTAACCAAAACCCCTACAGAAAACCTCAAAACAACTACCCCAACCCCAACCAAACTGCCTACCATCCACCACCCACATCTCATAACCCACCTCAAGTATCACCTGAAGCCCAAAGAATCACTAACTTGGAGGCCGTGATAGAAAAAATATTGAAACACCAGGAAATGACAACCAAGAATCATGAAGCATCCCTGAAGAGCCTAGAGAGACAGATGGGGCAAATCTCCAAGCAGATTTCTCTTGAGAGATCCTCAAGCTCTCTGCCGAGTGACACAATTCCAAATCCTAAGGAAGAATGCAAGGCGATACAATTAAGGAGTGGGAGAACATTGATGAGCAATAATGACACTACAAAGAAGCAAGCAGGGAGCAGCAAAAGTGCAATAGAAGATGAGGAGCAAACAAAGGAAGATGAAACCAAGAATCAAGTTGTAATGCCAAACAAGAGCACTGAGAAACTCAAAGAAAAGGATAACCAGTCACACGGTTCAAAAGAAGTAACTCAGGGACAGCAGCAACTAGGAAAGAGCATCACACCTCCACTGCCATATCCCCAGAGGTTCAACAAAGAAACCAAGGACCAGCATTTTCACAAGTTCCTTGAGACTTTCAAAAAGCTGGAAATCAATATTCCTTTTGCTGAAGCACTTGAGAAAATGTCTCTGTATGCCAAGTTTTTGAAGGAGCTCATCAACAAGAAAAGAAGTTGGTATGAGAAGGAAACCATACTGCTCACTGAGGAATGCAGGGCTTTGATTCAAAAAGGGCTTCCCCCTAAGCTTGAAGATCCAGGGAGCTTTTTGCTACCTTGCACCATTGGGGAATTAACCATCACTAAAGCAATGTGCGATCTAGGAGCAAGTATCAACTTAATACCATCCTCCTTGGTAAAAAAGCTGCATATAGAGGAAGTTAAACCAGTACAGATATCTCTAGAGCTAGTAGATAAGTCAACAGTATACCCCAGGGGTATGATTGAAAACCTGCTGGTCAATGTGGACAATTTCATATACCCTGCAGATTTTGTGGTTCTAGATTCAGAAGGGGATGATGGTGACTCTATTATTCTGGAAAGGCCATTCTTGGCCACTGCTAGAGCTATCATAGACATAGAGGAAGGAGAATTAACTCTCAGAATGCATGATAAGAGTGTCACTCTGAAGGTGTTACCAGAAGCACAGTTTGGTAATGAGAAGAAAAACTATATGGAACTTGACAAGGAAGAATCTCAGTTAAAGGAAGAAAGCAACAGGGCGATTCACAAAAACATCCCAAGGCAAAAGATTGTGCAAACTGATGAAGAAGTCCAAGAGAATATGGGAGTATTAGCCACTGAAAGGATGAAAGATTCCCAAGGTAAGCCTACGGCCAGAAAAGAAAGGTCAACGAAAGAAAGGATGAAACGCAGAAACAAAACAAAAAGGGGTTGGAAGAACAGGAAGATTCCAACAGAGGGTCTTTCCAAAGGTGACAAAGTGCAATTGATATATCAACAACTGGGAGCAAGCCGACAGACTGATGACTATTACAATGTCAGCAACATACTCTCGTTGGAACATGCTGAAATTGAACACCAGAGAACAAAGAGGAGGATCACAGTCATGGGAGACAAGTTGAGGCACTACAACCCTCAACCACCATAAAAGAAAGCTCCAATGTCAAGCTAGTGACAATAAAAGAGCGCTCCATGGGAGGCAACCCATGATTTAAGATTTATGTCATTTTAAATTCAATAAGCTATGATCATCTGAGCATGAAATTTATTTTCATAGACGTACTCAATGAATGCATGCAAATTTTTTTTTTCATATGCTAAGACTTCTAAAGTTTGGTGTGCCTTCAAGCACACCAAACCAGTGTTACAAACATTTTCATACTATATGCCTAGCATATGACCAAACACTAAGTTTGGTGTTTCTCTTCTCATGAAAATTAAAAAAAATCATGCATCAATGATCATACATTATCTCTTACTGAGACTTTTCAATTAAAAAGAAATCATACTCTGTGATGAAGGCATCAATTGTGATTTACTACTAGCATCTCACATTTACCCCTTAAACAAGATACAAGTTTGGTGTTCACCAAACTTTGATGCACGAATTTAGGGACACAATTGATCCTTCATGAAAGAAAAAAAAAAGAGAGAGAAAAAAGGAAAATTATGATGAAAACATTTCTTATAAACATTTGACCAAGAATGACATTGGGGATTTCAATTTCACTAGTGGGAGGAAGAAACACATATTTTCTACTATATGACCAAACATTAAGTTTGGTGTCCTCCAAAGAAAGTCACGGCTCAAATGGATATAAGGAATGGTTATTCATATAGTGTTAATGAAAAGAAGCACTCTTGCCACAGTTTGATAAAACTAATGCTTGTTGTCTTGTGGTGATGACTAGGTGGTCAAAGGACACTCTATGAAAGAGACAAGACAAAGGAAAGCATAGCATAAGGACAAAATCTCATCACATGCTTCAAAAAGAGAATCTGCCACTCCTTGAGATGATCTCGGCAAAGAGAATTGAAGAAGCAAGCTTTGTCTTCATTCATCCTTACATGCACACCTTTGATTCACATAGTATCCAATTGCATCCTAGCCCTTCATTGTTCATTTAAATAACATACCACCTCCAAGCCATGCATGTGACCGAACCTTTGCACTCCAACCATTTAAACTTCCCTTCATCATTTCTCATCATAACAAGCTCGGCCTCAAATTTCATCCTTCTCCAAACACACATCAAAATCTCTAACATTCTTCACACTCCCTTTAACCTCAAGAGTCTCAAACAACCAAGTGATCATGGCCTCTTCCTCAAGAACCAAACGAAGAAGAGGGAAAGATCCCATGGTAGAGGAGAGCACCCCTGAATATGACCGATGGAGATTCAAATCTCGGTACCATCAGATGCAAATTGAATGGATGAATGAGAAGAAGATATATCCAGAAATTCCACTCTTGCTGCCCGATGATGGATGCCAAGAAATGAAGGACAAAATTCGAAAGAGGAGGTGGGAGGAACTCATATCACCA
Organism: Arachis ipaensis; assembly: GCF_059453495.1. Classification (NCBI taxonomy): domain Eukaryota; kingdom Viridiplantae; phylum Streptophyta; class Magnoliopsida; order Fabales; family Fabaceae; genus Arachis; species Arachis ipaensis. The sequence goes on from NC_142441.1 coordinate 52,423,821, forward strand.
ATCACTCAAATCAATGCTAATATCATAAGAGAGTTCTATGCCAATGTCTCAAGGCTTGACATGAGTGAAGCCCCAACATACAAGAGCTATGTGCGGGGAGTGGAAGTAAACTTTAGCTCGGATGCAATCAAGAAAGTCTTGGGACTAAAATCAGTCCGCTTTAGTGAACCAGGATACCACCAAAGGGTAAATCGTGATCCGGATTATGATGGAATTGCTAGAGATATATATATGGAGAACTTAGAGTGGAAAGGAGATGACAAGAATAAATACAAGTATTTGAAGAGAGTTAACCTTACCTCGGAAGCAAAGGGATGGTATGAGTTGTTGAAAAGATCAATTCTGGGCACAGTAAACACCTCAAAAGTTAACAGGAATAGAGCTATTATGTTGCATTGCATTATTGTAGGAGGAGAGGTAAAAGTTCATGAAATCCTGGCAAGAGACATTCAAAAGCTTGCTGAGAAGAATTCGGCCGGGTCTTGGTTATACTATCCAAGTACCATTTGGAGGTTGTGTGCAAAGGCTAAAGTGCCAATGGAAGAGGAGAATCCAATGTGGTTAAGCCAAGGCATGCCTATAACCATTGAAAGAATGATGATGGCTCCTGAAGCACATCAAGGCCGAAGACCACATGGAAGAAGGGAAAGAGAGGAACCAATGGAGGGAGAAGAATTACAAGAGGAAGAAGAGCCACAAGAGGAGGAGGAACAGCAGCACATTCCTCTACATAACAATCTGGACATGACTCAAATGCAGGAAGCAATTGGAAGATTATCACAACAGTACATGAGAATTCAAGAATGGCAAGAGGAATACCATTCACTATACATGAAAAACCAACAAGCACAAGAAGAACAGGAGCTAAGAATGATGAACAAACAAAGTGAATTCGAGTCAAGATTCCTTGTGATGCAAGAAGAACATGATTTTCAATCTCATGAATCATTTGAAAAGTTGGAACAAATGCAAGCTGAAAATTTGAGGGCTCTCAAAGAGTTCACAACACTCCAAGATGCAAGATATGAAGTCCAAGCTGACTACAACATAAATAGTCAAATCAAGCTGAACTATATTGGAGAGCATCTGCACAACATGGATCCAGCTTTTCCAACTTTTGATGAATTCTTCAAAAGGAGAAGTGAGATAGAAGTAAGCAATGCAATGAAGCTTGAAGATAGAGTAGAGGAAGCAATGAATAGAGCTGGTTTCTGGTGGGATCAACAGACAACAGACATGGACACAAGGAACACCAGCAACCAAGTGTATGAAAGAAGAAAGAAAAAGCATGACAAATAAAAGGTGGACTTGCTCCTTGATTCATCACTAAGAAAGCATGCATTGTGTCTATTTTAAGTGGTCCTTGCATCTTTAAGTAGTTATCATAATTAATAGTCTTTGCATCATGTTTGTTTCTCTTAGAATAAGTAAGCTAGTCTATGTGTGTGCTTGTGTATTTACTTTCACTTAACAAAAAGCATGCTTTGCCCCCTGCATTTTCAATTCAATAAAAGAAATGTTTGAATGTGAAGTGAAATAGTTCTCTGTTAGATAGAAGTAAAATAAAAGTAAGTGGTGGTATGTGTGTGATTGTATAGTAGCTCACCTTTAATGAATAAGAACACTAGGATGTCTCCTCTTAAGTAGAAAGTAGCTACTGTCTATGAATCTCAATCAAATAAAAATCCTTGGTCAGAAAGAAAAACAAAAAAAAAAGAAAAAAGAAAAAAAAAGAAAAAAAAAGAAATAGCCAAAAAGTGGCAGAACAAAAGAAAAACAAAAAGAAACAAAGCTAGACACCAATAGCTTGAACCTTAGAATATATGCCTGTGGTGTCTTTGTATTAGGATCTGCTTGGATTATTAAGCTCTTTGGACTGCATCAACACTTGATGACTTGGGTTAACTAACCCGGGATCATCAGCTGAAAGTCCACTATCAAGAGCAACCTAACTACAAGGCATTTAGCAGCCCAAAGAGGTGCTGGGCATCAATGTTCTAAGAAGGAATGTAAGCCAAGTGTCTATAGTGAATAATGTGTCAAGTATAAAGAAAAGGAAATAAACTTGTTACACATGACACTCAAATAAAGCTTATGAACAAAATAATAGCCAAGGATAAAGAAATAATGAGAGGTCATAGCAGTATGTACTTGAAGCTTGAAGGAGGCTTTCTAGGCTTAAGAATCAATAAGAGGTGAGTGTATGCATATCCACATAAAACCCCATGAACTACCAATAACACTCTACTAGCATGAACATCCTCTTCCATTTCATTCTTTCTTCTCAATAAATCATTTCTTGCTTGGGGACAAGCAAGCTTTAAGTTTGGTGTTGTGATGACAAGTCATCTTAGCCTAGTTTCACTAGCCTTTTTCTTTTGTTTTCAACTGAATTATGCACTTTCTTGAGCCATAAGCAAGCCAATTGGGTAGATTTTCATGTTTCCTTTGATTTAATCAACCATGTATGAATTCATGCTATTTCATGAGGTTTTATGCTATAATTGTCACATATTATGAAAGAATGAATATCTCATGATTTTGAGCATAGCTTTGATGTGTTTGGTTGATTAATGATAGGTGAAGAAAGCTTGGAGAAAGGTTGAAGTAAGAAGGAATGGTTAGGAGGAAGAGAGGACAAAAAGTTTGAGCAAAAGTTTGCCTCAAACTTTAGCTCAAACTTTTGGATTAATTGAAAATGAACCAGAAAGCAAAAAGCTGGACCAAAAGTTAGCCTCAAACTTTTTGGCTTAAACAAGTTCTTGGCGAGATTCTATCCTCCTCAAAGAATCAACAGGTTGAGAGCTGAAGTTCAAACTTTCAGGCAACAGGATGGTGAGACTCTCTACGAAGCATGGGAGAGATTTAAAGACTTGACAAGAAGGTACCCGCCATATGTGTTCAATGAATGGGTGCAGTTACATATTTTCTATGAAGGTCTTTCTTATGAATCAAAGAAGGCAGTAGACCACTCATCCGGGGGATCTCTGAACAAGAAGAAGACCATTGAAGAAGCCATAGATGTCATTGAGACTGTAGCTGAGAATGACTACTCCTATGCTTCTGAAAGAGGCAACACTAGAGGAGTGATGGAGCTGAACAACGTGGATGCACTACTAGCTCAAAACAAGATGATCACCAAGCAGCTGGCTGACCTTACCAAGAAGATAGAGAGGAATCAAGTAGCAGTAATCACCACCTCAACAGCAGCTCAAGAAGGAGTTAATGAAGAAGCAGAGGGTGATCAGGAACAAGCCAACTACTTTGGAAATCCACCTAGGCAGAACTATGACCCATACTCCAAAACCTATAATCCTGGTTGGAGGAACCACCCAAACTTTGGGTGGGGAAATCAACAAGACCAAGGCCAAGATCAGAGATGCCACAACCCCAACAACAATGCAGCTCACCAACATTCCACACAGAGATTATATCAGCACCCACCTAACAACACACCTCAACATCCATACTTGATGCACGAAAACTTGTCTCTCAACAATTTTCCTTCGACAAGTATACCGAATTGTCGTCAAGTAAAAACTCACAATAGAGTGAGGTCGAATCCCACAGGAATTGATTGGTCAAGCAATTTTAATTAGAGGAATGTTATAGTTGAGAAGTAGAATTTGGTTTGAGAGTTGCAGGAAATTAAATGGCGGGAAAGTAAATAGCAGAAAATGTAAATGCTAAAAGTAAAGAGCTGAAAATAAATGATGGAAAGTAAATTGCAGAATCTTAAATGGAATGGGGAAGATGCTCATAAAAGTAAATTGCAAAAATTAAAGAGAATGGGTAAGATCAGAAATGGGGAATTCATTGGGCTTAGGAGATGTTGCATTCTCCGGATCAAGTTCATTTTTACCTCTTCCTCAATCAATGCGTTCATTGATCTCCTTGGCAATCTTAAGTGATCAAATTACAATTCCTTGTAATTCAATCTCTCAAATCTTGATCAATAGCCAATTCTTTGGTCAATTGCTCATGAGAAGAGATGAAGTATGGTCACTGATTATACCACATGCATTCCCAAATCAAGTGTTGGTAGAATTATAGTCACCATATCCTTCCAACCCCAATTTAGTCCAACATGAGAAAGCATTTCTAGCATGATCTCTTCATTCCTCTTCCAAGGTTCAGAAGAGATCCAAGTATGAATAGCTTCTTTTCCAAGATAACTATCCAATTGGATGAAGATTGAAAGCTTTCTAGTAAAATCAAGAGAAAATATAGAAGAAGAATAATGAAAACTAATATTGATCCATCAAATTACAACAGAGCTCCCTAACCCAATGAAGGGGGTTTAGTTGTTCGTAGCTCTGAAAATGGAAAACAAAGATGGAAAATACATTCTGAAAAATAAACTAGAAGTGCAGAGTAAATTGTACAGAGAGTAGTTCTCAAATTTCCAACTCCCCCCAAAAGCTCCTCTCTAATTTAAAACTACCCCTATATATACTACTCTTCTGATCTCCTAGTTGGTTCTTCAGTGGGCTTTGCTTTACTTGCCGAGAGAAAGTGTGAAGTAGGCAGGGTATTTAGCTCAGGACGTTAGTGGCGTTAACGTTAAGTGAGAGTGTGGGTTCGAGAACGTTAGTGACATTCACCTTTTTCACTAACGTTCCTAACCCAGGGATGATCCACGTTAACTTCAACGTTAGTGGTACCAACGTGACCACTAACGTTGCCTCTAGGTCCTTCGCACACGTTATTGGGACTCACCTTTTCCAATAACGTTGAGAGTCTTCCCTTCCCCCTACGTTAGAGTCCACGTTAACTTAATTAACGTGGCTCTTAACGTAGGCTTGCCAATCCTTCGAGAATGTTAGTGACACGTACCTTTGTTACTAACGTTCCAAGATGCCCCTTTTTCCCACGTTAGAATCCACGTTAACTAAGTTAACGTGGCTTCTAACGTGGTGATGATAGCCATCTCCAACGTTAGTGACAAAGGTGAGTGTCACTAACGTTGGCTAATCATCCTTTCCCACGTTAGCTTCCACGTTAACTACGTTAACTAAGTTAACGTCGGAGTTAACGTGGCTCATAGTGGCTCATTGTGGCTCATTCCAACGTTAGTGACAAAGGTGAGTGTCACTAACGTTGGCGATTATTTGCTTTCTCCATGTTAGCTTCCACGTTAACTAAGTTAACGTGGGAGTAAACGTGGCTCAAAGTGGCTTAGTCCAACGTTAGTGACAAAGGTAAGTGTCACTAACGTTGGCCATTCTTTTGCTTCTCAACGTTAGAGTCCACGTTAACTAAGTTAACGTGGCCCTTAACGTGGCCAATATGAGCTTGGTCCAACGTTAGTGAGAAAGGTGAGTGTCACTAACGTTGGCTCCACTTTCTTCTTCCACATTAGAGTTCACGTTAACTTAGTTAGCATGACTCTTAACGTGGGCTATGATGACTTTGAGGACGTTATTGGCAATTACTTTTCTCACTAACGTTGCAAGCTAGCTCCCATTCCATGTTAGTGGTCACGTTAGTGAGACTAACGTGGCTGCTAACGTGGTTCCTTCTTACTTCCTTTGTCCTGAAATCAAGCAATAAAGTGCATCAAAGTTCTAATCCTCATCATGAGACATGCATCATCCAATTTGTCATTTAATTCATGCAAAATTCTCATGAAATCATGCAAAGTGCATCATGCTTGCTTGAATCAAGATGTAAGTGAAATTTTCCCCAAAACTTGCTTATTTCCTAAGAAAATGCATGAAACTACCCTAAAACAGTAAAGAAAAGGTCAGTGAAACTGGCCAAAATGCCCTGGCATCAATACCAAAGCCAAAATGGCCCTTCTCATCCCTCCAATCTAAACTCACAATCATCGGAAGAAAGACTATCAAGGATTGAGACTCTACTTGAAGTCATATGTAAGAAAGTCCAGAACAGTAAAGTATTCCGAGAGGAAGTGCGGTCCAATATGCAGAATCAAGATGCTGCCATCAAGAAACTTGAGACACAAATTGGCTACCTATTCAAGCAAATTCCCAGTCATAACCTGTGCAGCAACATTGATCCAAACCCAAGAGAGGAATGTCAAGCTATCACCCTCAGAAGTGGGAAGGAATTGAAGGAAATTCCCAAGAATTCACAAGAGAAAAACTCAAATGAAAAGGAAAAGGAGCGAGATAAAGTCCAAATTCCCATTCCTATTTCACAGCAAAAAGGAGAAATACTGAAGCCAAACGTCCCAAAAGCTCCATACCCTCAGCAATTAAGGAAGAAGGGGGACGACAACCAGTTCTTAAGATTTTTGGAAATCTTCAAGAAACTACAAATCAACATACCCTTTGCTGAAGCAATAGAGCAAATGCCGCTCTATGCCAAGTTTTTAAAGGAATTAATGACTAAGAAGAGAAGCTAGAAGAGCAATGAGACCGTGATACTAACCAAATAATGTAGTGCCATCATTCAGCACAAACTACCCCAGAAATTGAAGGACCCTGGGAGTTTCTAGATCCCTTGCATTATAGGGGAAATCACAGTGGAAAAAGCTCTGTGTGACTTAGGAGCCAGCATAAATCTGATGTCAGTAGCTATGATGAGAAAAATGAGGATTGAGGAGGCTAGGCCAACAAAAATGGCCCTACAACTGGCAGACCGATCATTCAAGTTTTCTCATGGCATAGTAGAAGATTTACTGGTAAAGGTAGGAGATTTTATCTTCCCAGCAGACTTTGTAGTGCTGGACATGCAGGAGGAAGCCAAAGCCTCCATCATCCTGGGTAGACCGTTCTTGGCCACGGCTGGAGCTGTCATTGACGTTCAAAAAGGTGAACTCACCCTGAGATTACACAATGAAAAGATGACATTCAATGTGTTCAAGGCCATGAGTTACCCACCAGAACCATTGGGAGAATGTATGAGGTTGGATTCACTGGAAGATGCAGTACAGGAGATTTTTGAAGAAGAAGAACTTGAAGGGTTAACAGAGGAGGAATCAACATCTAGCGAAGAGGCTGCAATAGCAGAAATTCATATACAGGGTGCACCAAAGGAAGAGAATGAAAAGATAGGAGCACCCAAACTTGAGCTCAAAGCTCTGCCACCTACTCTCAAATATGCATACTTAGGAGAGAGTGAAAGTTACCCAGTGATCATAAACCCATCCCTCAGTCGAGATCAAGAGGATGAATTACTCCAAGTATTGCGAAATCATAAGGATGCCATTGGATGGACCCTCGCTGACCTGAAAGGAATCAGTTCGGCCATATGCATGCACAAGATACTGTTGGAAGATGATGCCAAACCATCCATTCAACCCCAAAGGAGGCTGAATCCAGTCATGAAGGAAGTGGTACAGAAAGAAGTTATGAAGTTATGGCATGGAGGGGTAATCTACCCGATCTCTGACAGCCCATGGGTCAGCCCTGTACAAGTTGTCCCAAAAAGGGGGGAATCACTGTAGTCCCCAATGAGAAGAATGAACTAATCCCTACAAGGACCATCATAGGATGGCGGATGTGCATAGACTACAGAAAACTCAATGAAGCTACAAGAAAAGATCATTTCCCCCTTCCTTTCATGGATCAGATGCTGGAAAGACATGCAGGACACGCGTATTACTGTTTTCTCGATGGTTATTCAGGATATAACCAAATAGTGGTTGATCCGAGAGACCAAGAGAAAACCTCATTCACTTGCCCATATGGAGTGTTTGCCTACAGGCGCATGCCATTTGGGCTATGTAATGCACCTGCAACTTTCCAACGCTGCATGCTCTCCATTTTCTCAGATATGATAGAAAAATTCATTGAAGTCTTTATGGATGACTTTTCAGTATTTGGAGATTCATTCACTAATTGCCTAAATCACTTGGCCCTGGTATTAAAAAGATATCAAGAGACCAACTTGGTCTTGAACTGGGAGAAATGTCACTTTATGGTGACAGGGGGAATAGTTCTTGGCCATAAGGTTTCTAACCAAGGCATTGAGGTAGATAGAGCTAAGGTGGAACTCATTGAAAAATTACCCCCACCAAGTGATGTCAAGGCAATTAGGAGCTTTTTAGGGCATGCCAACTTTTACAGAAGGTTTATTAAAGATTTTTCAAAGATAGCCAAGCCCTTAAGCAATCTCCTTGTATCTGATGCACCATTTGTCTTTGATGAAAAATGCATGCTAGCATTCAAAAACTTGAAAAAGAGGCTGTCCTCTGCCCCTATCATTTCCCCACTTGATTGGAACTTACCATTTGAACTGATGTGTGATGCATCTAATTTTGCAGTAGGGGCAGTGTTAGGGCAGAGGAAAGATAACGTAGTCCATGTGATATATTATGCCAGCAAAGTCCTCAATGATACTCAAAGAAATTACACCACCACTGAAAAGGAGTTGCTGGCAATAGTTTTTGCATTTGACAAGTTTAGATCATACCTCATTGGTGCCAAAGTGATTGTTTTCACAGACCACACAGCACTTAAATACTTGTTTGCCAAGCAGGAGTCAAAACCAAGACTAATAAGGTGGATCTTATTGTTGCAGAAATTCAATATTGAGATTAGAGACAAGAAAGGAGTGGAGAACAAGGTAGCCGATCACCTATCCAGGATCCCTCATGACAAAGGTAGAACATATGATACAAGTGTAAATGAATGTTTCCCAGATGAGCAGTTAATGACGGTTCACAAAGCACCCTGGTTTGCAAACATTGCCAATTTCAAGGCAACTGGGGCTTTACCTCTAGAGATCAACAAACATCAAAAGAGAAAGCTCATCAATGATGCAAAGTATTTTGTTTGGGATGAACCATATCTCTTCAAGAAGTGTTCAGATGGAATCCTGAGAAGATGTGTTTCGGAAGAAGAGGGATGAGAGGTCTTGTGGAACTGCCACGGCTCGTGCTATGGAGGCCATTTTGGAAGGGATAGAACTGTAGCCAAGGTGTTACAAAGCGGATTCTTTTGGCCCACCCTTTTCAAGGATGCAAAAGAACTAGTAAAGAACTGCAATGAATGTCAAAGAGCTGGAAACTTACCCAAAAGAAATGAGATGCCATAGAATTTCATCTTAAAACTGGAACTGTTTGATGTGTGGGGAATCGATTTCATGGGACCATTCCCAACCTCATATGCAAATAAGTACATCTTGGTAGCAGTGGATTACGTTTCCAAGTGGGTAGAGGCTATTGCAACCCCAACGAATGACAACAAGGTAGTCATGAACTTCCTCAGAAAGAACATCTTTAGCCGGTTCGGAGTCCCCCGAGCACTCATCAGTGATGGAGGGAGCCATTTTTGTAACAGACCACTAGAAGCGCTCCTCCTATGATACGGGGTGAAACACAAGATTGCCACGCCATACCACCCCCAAACAAGTGGGCAAACTGAGATATCTAACAGAGAGCTAAAAATGATTCTGGAAAAGACTGTAGGAGCATCAAGAAAGGATTGGTCGAAGAAGCTGGATGATGCTCTTTGGGCATACAGAACGGCATTCAAAACACCAATCGGGATGTCCCCATATCAACTGGTGTATGGAAAAGCTTGTCATTTACCATTGGAGCTGGAACACAAAGCCCTCTGGGCTCTCAAGCTACTAAACTTTGATAGCGTTGCTGCTGGTGAAAAGAGGGTCCTGCAGCTGCAGGAAATGGAGGAGTTCAGATCTCAAGCCTATGAAAATGCCAAGATTTATAAAGAAAAGGCAAAGAAAAGGCACGACCTCCATCTGGCAGCCAGGAGCTTCACAAAACGACAGCAAGTTCTCCTCTACAATTCCAAATTAAGACTTTTCCCTGGGAAACTCAAATCAAGGTGGTCAGGACCCTTTCTTGTCACAAAGGTCTCGCCGTATGGACACATAGAAATCATGGAGGAAAGTTCAAAGAGGACGTTCACTGTGAACGGACAAAGGCTCAAGCACTACATGGGCAACATGGGGGAAAGCCCCAAAATGAAATATCATCTCAACTGATGGAGAAATCGTCGAGCTAGCGACGCTAAAAGAGCGCTTCGTTGGGAGGCAACCCAACCTAAGGTAGTTTCCTTTTCATGATCATCTCAATAAAGGATATAAGCAGTTTGCCTCGTATTGTGAGGAGCCAAGTTTGGTGTTGCACACCAAACCAATCCAAGAGTGAATGTGTAATTCTAAGTTTGGTGTTCCACCAAAGATTTCAGTTAGAATCACATTACACCTCTTCAATGGCAAGTTGCTAGCCCCAACCAAACAGGGAAACCGCTTAACAATAGTTTAGTTTCTATTTCATAGTTGCTTTATCAATAAAAGCACATGAGGTTCTACATTAGGCAATGAACTAAGTTTGGTGTTCACACACCAAATTAAGTCCAGAAATTTACAAGCATACAAGCAAGCTAATTATTCTTCAAGTGTTTGGGGAACAAGCAACTTCCAATAACTTTGTAGGAATTCAATCAACCTTCTAGAAAAACAGTGCACCACCATCCAAGGAGGCGAAGAAGGACGCAGAAGCTATGGAGGATGACAACAAAGAAATAACCAGAAGGCACCACCAAAAGGTTGTATTGATACTTGATCCCATATGCTTGGAGATGTTAAAAAAAAATTGGAAGTCTGAATGTGCCCCTGATTAATAGTTACTCTTTAGCTTAAATCACTAGAATTTAATATTTGCTTTCATTGCCTTTGTCATATGTGTGCTGGTCCAAGTAACCTATCTTCATTTTCACCTTGCTCACTTGTATGCTTGTCCCTTAAGTCAAATAAAAAGAGATGTTATGAAAGACCAGAGTGATGATCAATTGTAGAGTAGGTTCTTAAGCTTGTGGTGTAGTAATCACATAGTTAAGTTGGTTCACCAACAAGGTAGGAAGGCAACTATCTGTCCTGAAATCATATGCTTGAAACACACCCCATGAGACTAGCTAAATAACAAGATCCTAATAAGAAAAAGGAAAAGAACAATAAGAATTGAAAAAGAAAGATAAGTAATAAGAAATAAGGCTAGGCACCAAGGGCTTGAATCTTGAGGGATGTGTCTGTGGTGCTCTTGTACCAAGGATCTGCTTGGATGAATAAGTTCTTAGGAGTGCTTCATCACTTGGTAACTTGGGTTAACTAACCCGGGATTATCAACTGAATATCCACTATCAAGAGCAACCTTGCTACAGAACATTTAGTAACCCAAAGAGGTGCTGGACACCAAGGCCTCAAGGAAAGAAAATAACAAACCATGTGCCTGTGGTGTGCATGTATGGGGGAGAGAGACTTGAGGGAGTAAGTCCTTAGGGGTGTTTCAACACCTAGCACCTTGAACCAACTGGTTCGGGAGTGTTGGCTGAAAGCTTATTTTAAAGAGTCGCCCCCTCAAAGAGCACTTAGCCTAAGGATGCAATAAACCTTGAAAAGACAAATGGATCAATAAATAAAAGTCTCAAAGGGTGTAATCAAGTGAGTATTCCAGGGCATGATAAAGGTCTGAAAGCCAGTAAAGGAATGAACCTAAGTTGCTATGCATGAAACCCCATAAAACCAAGGACATGACTTCCACAATAATGATTCATTCCGCTTGTCATTTCATTCATCATTCTCATGTTTCAGTACTTGCTTAGGGACAAGCAAGCTTTAAGTTTGGTGTTGTGATGCCAGGGCATTTCGGCCAGTTTCAATGACCTTTTCTTTACTGTTTTAGGGTAGTTTCATGCATTTTCTTAGGAAATAAGCAAGTTTTAGGTAGAATTTCACTTACATCTTGATTCAAGCAAACATTGTAAATTTTATATGATTTCATGAGAATTATGCATGAATTTAATGACAAATTGGATGATGCATGAATCATAACTTGGATTAGAGCTTTGATGCACTTTATTTGCTTGATTTCAGGACAAAGGAAGCAAGGAAAAGCCACGTTAGTAGCCACGTTAGTCTAACTAACGTGACCACTAACGTGGAATGGGAGCCAGTGATAAACCACTATTTTATGGTTTATCTTGTACTCAATTGAGTGGTTTTTATCAACTCTTTACCCACTTATTCATACTATTTGCATGTTTTACATTTTCCTTCCTGGTTTTGTGCTATGATTGAAAACATGCTTCTTTGATCTTATATTTGCTTATTATTGATCCTCTCTTATTACCATTAGATACCTTGATATGTGTGTTAAGTGTTTTCAGAGATTACAGGGCAGGAATGGCTCAGAGGATGGAAAGAAAGCATGCAAAATTGGAAGGAATACAAGAAGTTGGAGAAACTGCTAGGCTGTCCAGCCTGACCTCTTCGCACTCAAACGGCTATAACTTTAGCTACAGAGGTCCAAACGATGCGGTTCCAGTTGCGTTGGAAAGCTAACGTCCGAGGCTTCGATTTGATATATAATATGCCATAGTTGCTCTGACGCTAGGCGATGCGGACGCATCGCATCTGCGAACTTCAATCCGCGTGGCCGCGTGGACGACGCCTCCGCGTCACTTGTCCGCGACCTGAACGTACTAGAATACGCAGGGGGCGATTTCTGGGCTGTTTTTGACCCAGTTCTCGGCCTGGAAAACACATATTAGACGCTATAAAGTGGGGGAATACATCCTTTCAGAGAGAGCTCGCCAATTTTCACTTTCCATGATTTAGATTTAGTTTGAGAGAGGTTCTCTCCTCTCTCTCTTAGGATTAGGATTAGGATTTAGGACTTCTCTTAGTTTGTAAGAGTGACTATCGATCCAGGTTTAATATTTACTTTAATGCTTTTATGCGTACTTATAAATGTTGCCAACTTGACTTATGAACCCTTTCCATGTTATGATTTGAATTAATGATTATTTGAGGTATTTCAGTTATAGATTGCTTTCTCCTTAATTTTTGTTACCATTGCTTTCCGTCTAAGGATATTTTATTCCAACAATTTTACTTTCTCCCTTTTGGTCTTGGTTAAGAAATCAGTAACTCAACATTATTAAACTCAGCATAATTGATAATCGTTATCTTGCTAATTTAACTGAACTTCAATAATCCCAACTTTTTCTTAGGAAATAAATAGGATTCGAAGGTCAAACTTATTAGTCCCTTGACTTTCCTTTACTTTAGTGAAGGTTAACTAAGTGGAATTTAGGTTCAACTTTCATTATTGTTGAGGGAGATAATTAAGTTGGACTTCCAATTTCTCTTACCTTGCCAAAAGTTGCTTTACAGTATTTACCTATTTTAATTGCCATTTACTCTACTATGTCATTCAAATCACTTGCTTCTCACCTTCTTAACCCCGATTACAACCTTTATAGCCAATAATAAGAACATACTTCCTTGCAGTTCCTTGAGAAGACGACCCGATGTTTGAATACTCGGTTAACAATTTTTAAAGGGGTTTGTTACTTGTGACACCCAAAACATTTGTACGAAGGGATATCTGTCGGTTTCGAGACTATATCTACAACGCGACTGTTTTTATGAACTTCTTTACTGGCAAAAATCTCGATGTCAAAATGGCGTCGTTGCCGGGGAACTGCTAACGTGTGCCTTATTATTGGTTATTGTAAATATTTTTCTTTTGCTTGTTTCTTTATTTTTGTTTTTCTTTTTTATCTTTATTTGCTACCATGAACTCTCACCCCTCTCGCTTTGAATTTGGTTCTAACTTTATTGAAGGAAATAGAAGTTACAGCAGGAATATGCATCAAGGTCGGACCAATCAAGGATGGATGGAGCCAAGAGGATCTAATCAACCCTTTAGGCAGCAACACCCTCCGAGATATCCTGGACAAAGACCATTCTACCGTGCATACCCAGCTGAAAGATATGGTGGACAACCTTGTAACTACCAACAAGCCCCACACCGTGCATACAAACCATCCTTTCAACATAACCTCGAACCACCACACTCACAAGTTTCTCTTCACCATTCGCCACCATATGATCCTTCCTTACCCCAGTACCAATCCAATCACTCCCAATCACTACCACTTTCCTTTGTATCATGTCCAAGTCCGGCAACCCGAGAAGCAGAGGTTCGCCTAAAGGAAATAGTAAATAAATTTCAAACAACCATTCGACAACTGGAGCAAGTAGTAATTCAATGGGTTTTTAGGCGCTCAAATACACAAGGATTAGCCACAGCCCCATGTGAACAATCTAATGAAGAGCGTAGCATGAAGGAGACACCAGAAACTCCAGTGGACAAGACAGAGAATGAATTTGTACTAGAATAGGTAGAAGAAGCTGTCATTGTTCAGGAAGAAGAGTTGGTTGAAGATCTAGGAGATGCTGAACCTACATGGGAATCTAGAACTAAGGAGAACTCCGTCAAGGACGCTACAATTGATGCTAAGGAGGATATTGTACAATCTCCAAGGCAAGTTGTTTATGAAGAATCAGACGGAATAACCCAGGACACAAATTCCCTTGATGATGATAGTCATAAGTCTAGCTCTCTTAGTAATGAACTTGCATCCGCAAGTGAAATCTCTAAGATTGAAGAATCTTCCCCAGACGAATACGAAGATGATGCAGAGGTAGATTTCTCTCAACCTCCAATCTATGACTCAAGTGATGAGGAAAACATAGAAGACTTTGACCAGGACACAGATACAATTGTAGACTCTTGCAAGGAAGTGGAGAAATTCACAGAAGAACCCAAGGGAGAAGAACTTACAGAACCACCAGAAACACCTACCCCAAGGCCATTACCACATAATACAAGCTTCAAGTGGGTACAATCCTTAACCTATAACTTTACTTATTCACTTGAATATGGTTTGCTTCAAACAGATGGCCAGCTTAGAGCTCTTTGCGGCTTTAAGAGTAAGAGGGAAATGGCTCGTACTCAGAATTGGTGTACAAGGTTCAATAAAGTTCCATGCTTCACCTCGAAGTACACGGATTGGTATCATGCTCAATTGCATGGAACACAGAGAACGTTTGGTCACCATGGTGAGATTCTACTTTTTACGCCACCCGGATGGAAACATATAGATCAAGATGGAGGCGGATTTAATAGCAAAGCCTGGGATCCTGGAATCTATTCTGACATTCGTCACCCCGGGAGCCTGAAAATCTGTTTGAAGCTGCTCAGAAGCTTTACATGCCTAGTTTGGGGCCCCAGAGGCTATTGGCATTCCAAGCACTGGTGGAGATTTCTGGATGAATTTAAACACAAGCCACCATAACAGGAAGCCCTTCCAATGTCCAACTTAAGGACTTTAACTAAAAGTGCTAGGTGGGAGACAACACACCATGGTATGATCGTTCCTTTTGCAATTTTAATTTTATTTAGTTTTGTTTGTTTTTGAATTTTATTTCATTTTATTGAACCTTGAATCATGCATAGCATTCATATTAAGCATTGCATTCTGCATTCACAAAAAAAAAATGCCACGCGACGCGACCGCATTAGCGACGCGTCCGCGTCACAAGGATATGGGAGAAATAATAAACGAACAGAGAGTTACGCAGGAGCAGCGCTGGAGGCGTGCCAATGGCACAAATCGTCCCACGCGACCGCGTGACCGACGCACCCGCGTCAATCAGTATAAGTGCAAGTCGCGCAACCGCGTGCCCCACGCATCCGCGTCGCTTGCGCCGCACAGTTTATCCTAATTTGCCAAATATCTTATCTTTTCTCTCCCAATCCTAATTTTTCCTCCCTCCTTTCTTACTTATTTCTTCTTCCCTTCTTTCCCTTCTCATTCTTCTTCTCTTTTATTTTATTTTATTTAAATACTTTCATCCATTGCATTTTAATTGTGTGCATATTTTTCTTTTCTTTTCTAAAATTATTATTTTTCCATTGGTGTCGCTTGTTCATATTCAACTGTTGTGTCTTTCCTGGTATTATTTGGTGCTTAGTGACTTGTTTACGCTGTCGGATAATATTATTTAAATCAATGCTAATCTTTTATGATATTTGTATTCCTTTTTGCATTGACATGAGCTTATACTGTCTTTCATTACCCACACTCTCCTCCCCTATGTTTCAAATCTTGCACCACTGGCATGCCATGGCTTCTATTGTTTTCTCACTTACCTGTTGAAGCTTCCATGTAAATGAAACCCTTATCATTTGGCATTAACCCACCCATACTTCTTTAATTTTCTTATCTCCATTTCCGGATTACTCTTCTTCCCTTTTCTCTTTCAGGATGGCCACCTCGAAGGGAACCGGAAGACGTTTACATGGGGCGACAAACAAGTCCATCAGCACAATCCTTGAAGAAAAGTATCAGTTGGAACAGCCCGTCCACCTGCACATCTCAGCATGCACCGAGGACGGTGCAATCTTTAAGTGTGGAGAGGTCTATACCGACTTCCATGGGTTAGTCACTTCATATTTTAGCACCAATGTTTAATTTTCTTTGTTAAATTAGTTGTTGCATTTGCATATTTGTTTGATTTTATGCATCTAATTACTACTTGCTTAAAGTAATAAAATTTTTCTAAAGACCCTATTTTTGAAAAATTTCACTAATTTAAATTGAAAATTTTTTTTTGTTAAATTTGTTTGAAGTTGTTTTTGGAACATGGTTTTTTAGCCAAAGAACACACAACCTGTGAGATTTTTAGCTTATTTACATGGTTACATTATTTAACCATAAATATTTTATTCTTGTGTGTTTACTTCTCTATAATTGTGATCTTTACTTTGTTTTAGTCTATATGTCCAATATTTAGTGTATTTACATGCTTGCATATGATTGAGGCCATTATTTGATTTTAGCTCACTTATCCCAAATAAGCCTACCCTTTAAATCACCCTTGTCAGCCACTTTGAGCCTTGAAATCCCCATTTGTTCTATATCTTATCACATCACTAGCCTTAAGCGGAAAACAAATTAATTATCCCAATTGAATCTTTGGTTAGCTTAAGATAGTGTGTTAATTAAGTGTGGGAAAACTGTGGAAACATGGGTTAATAAAGGAAAAGTATAATGTTTCTAATTTATTTGAATATCAGGAATTTGGGAACCTACTCATGAAAAACCAAAATAGAAAAATAATGGAGAATCCATGTGCATTGATAAGTTATGTTTGTTTCTCTACAAAAAAAAAAGAGAAAAATCCAAAAATACTCAATAAATTAGTAAATAAGGGGACAAAATTACCCCAATATTAAGTTTAATAAAAGATCAATTCACATGTGATAAAAATTAAAGAAAAAAAATTTGGTACATGAGTATGGGAATTATACAAAAGTGGAAATTATGGGTAGCTAGGCATGAATTTAAAAGTATATAGAGTATATGTATATTAGGTGAGAGCTTAGGTTAATTAAAGATTCAATTTATAAAGCTCACTTAGCCATATATATACCTTTACACTTACCTTAACCCCATTACAACCTTGAAAAAGACCTCATGATGTTTCCATTGGTATATTAAAAATTGTTGATTGGTTAGATGAAGAACATGGTTTAGAAAGCATGACTAGAGAAGAGTAGAGTGAATAACCCTATACACTTGAGAGATTAGAGTGATATACACTACCAGTGAGGGTTCAATGCTTGATTCTATGTTCCCTGCTTTCATGAGCTGTCTTCTTACAAGTTTACTTGCTTTTTACTGTACGATTTGAATTAGTGGAAATTGGTTTATATTTGTTCTTAAAAGATTTGTTTACTCTTAACCAAGTAGGTAGAAACATTTTGCATGTAGTTGCATTCATATAGATAGGATTGCATTTCATACATCCTACCATTCCTCTTCATTTTTATAGCTTCTCTTGAGCTTAGCATGAGGACATGCTATTGTTTAAGTGTGGGGAGGTTGATAAACCACTATTTTATGGTTTATCTTGTACTCAATTGAGTGGTTTTTATAAACTCTTTACCCACTTATTCATACTATTTGCATGTTTTACATTTTCCTTCCTGGTTTTGTGCTATGATTGAAAACATGCTTCTTTGATCTTATATTTGCTTATTATTGATCCTCTCTTATTACCATTAGATGCCTTGATATGTGTGTTAAGTGTTTTCAGAGATTACAGGGCAGGAATGGCTCAGAGGATGGAAAGAAAGCATGCAAAAGTGGAAGGAATACAAGAAGTAGGAGAAACTGCTAAGCTGTCCAGCCTGACCTCTTCGCACTCAAACGGCTATAACTTTAGCTATAGAGGTCCAAACGACGCGGTTCTAGTTGCGTTGGAAAGCTAACGTCCGGGGCTTCGATTTGATATATAATATGCCATAGTTGCCCTGACGCTAGGTGACGCAAACGTGTGATCCACGCGGACGCGTCGCATCTGCGAACTTCAATCCGCGTGGCCGCGTGGACGACGCTTCCGCGTCACTTGTCCGCGACCTAAACGTACCAGAATACACAGGGGGCGATTTCTGGGCTATTTTTAACCCAGTTTTCGGCCCAAAAAACACAGATTAGAGGCTATAAAGTTGGGGAATGCATCCTTTCAGAGAGAGCTCGCCAATTTTCACTTTCCATGATTTAGATTTAGTTTGAGAGAGGTTCTCTCCTCTCTCTCTTAGGATTAGGATTAAGATTTAGGACTTCTCTTAGTTTGTAAGAGTGACTCTCGATCCAGGTTTCATATTTACTTTAATGCTTTTATGCGTACTTATAAATGTTGCCAACTTGACTTATGAACCCTTTCCATGTTATGATTTGAATTAATGATTATTTGAGGTATTTCAGTTATAGATTGCTTTCTCCTTAATCTGTGTTACCATTGCTTTCCGTCTAAGGATATTTTATTCCAACAATTTTACTTTCTCCCTTTTGGTCTTGGTTAAGAAATCAGTAACTCAACATTATTAAACTCAGCATAATTGATAATCGTTATCTTGCTAATTGAACTGAACTTCAATAATCCCAACTTTTTCTTAGGAAATAAATAGGATTCGAAGGTCAAACTTATTAGTCTCTTGACTTTCCTTTACTTTAGTGAAGGTTAACTAAGTGGAATTTAGGTTCAACTTTCATTATTGTTGAGGGAGATAATTAAGCTGGACTTCCAATTTCTCTTACATTGCCAAAAGTTGCTTTACAGTATTTATTTATTTTAATTGCCATTTACTCTACTTGTCATTCAAATCACTTGCTTCTCACCTTCTTAACCCCGATTACAACCTTTATAGCCAATAATAAGAACATACTTCCTTGCAGTTCCTTGAGAAGACGACCCGATGTTTGAATACTCGGTTAACAATTTTTAAAGGGGTTTGTTACTTGTGACACCCAAAACGTTTGTACGAAGGGATTTCTGTCGGTTTAGAGACTATATCTATAACGCGACTGTTTTTACGAAAATCTCGACGTCAAAATGACGCTGTTGCC
The DNA here is from genome assembly GCF_059453495.1 of Arachis ipaensis. Taxonomy (NCBI): domain Eukaryota; kingdom Viridiplantae; phylum Streptophyta; class Magnoliopsida; order Fabales; family Fabaceae; genus Arachis; species Arachis ipaensis. The sequence goes on from NC_142441.1 coordinate 52,443,023, forward strand.
GAGGAACTGCTAACGTGTGCCTTATTATTGGTTATTGTAAATATTTTTCTTTTGCTTGTTTCTTTATTTTTGTTTTTCCTTTTTATCTTTATTTGCTACCATGAACTCTCACCCCTCTCGCTTTGAGTTTGGTTCTAACTTTATTGAAGGAAATAGAAGTTACAGCAGGAATATGCATCAAGGTCGGACCAATCAAGGATGGATGGAGCCAAGAGGATCTAATCAACCCTTTAGGCAGCAACACCCTCCGAGATATCCTGGACAAAGACCATTCTACCATGCATACCCAGCTGAAAGATATGGTGGACAACCTTGTAACTACCAACAAGCCCTACCCCGTGCATACAAACCATCCTTTCAACATAACCTCGAACCACCACACTCACAAGTTTCCCTTCACCATTCGCCACCATATGATCCTTCCTTACCCCAGTACCAATCCAATCACTCCCAATCACTACCACTTTCCTTTTTATCATGTCCAAGTCCGGCAACGCGAGAAGCAGAGGTTCGCCTAAAGGAAATAGTAAATAAATTTCAAACAACCATTCGACAACTGGAGCAAGTAGTAATTCAATGGGTTTCTAGGTGCTCAAATACACAAGGATTAGCCACAACCCCATGTGAACAATCTAATGAAGAGCATAGCATGAAGGAGACACCAGAAACTCCAGTGGACAAGATAGAGAATGAATTCGTACTAGAACAGGTAGAAGAAGCTGTCATTGTTCAGGAAGAAGAGTTGGTTGAAGATCTAGGAGATGCTGAACCTCCATGGGAATCTAGAACTAAGGAGAACTCTGTCAAGGACGCTACAGTTAATGCTAAGGAGGATATTGTACAATCTCCAAGGCAAATTGTTTATGAAGAATCAGACAGAATAACCGAGGACACAAATTCCCTTGATGATGATAGTCACAAGTCTAGCTCTCTTAGTAATGAACTTGCATCCGCAAGTGAAACCTCTAAGATTGAAGAATCTTCCCCAGACGAATACGAAGATCATGCAGAGGTAGATTTCTCTCAACCTCCAATCTATGACTCAAGTGATGAGGAAGACATAGAAGACTTTGACTAGGACATAGATACAATTGTAGACACTTGCAAGGAAGTGGAGAAATTCACAGAAGAACCCAAGGTAGAAGAACTTACAGAACCACCAGAAACACCTACCCCAAGGCCATTACCACATAATACAAGCTTCAAGTGGGTACAATCCTTAACCTATAACTTTACTTATTCACTTGAATATGGTTTGCTTGAAACAGATGGGCAGCTTAGAGCTCTTTGCGACTTTAAGAGTAAGAGGGAAATGGCTCGTACTCAGAGTTGGTGTACAAGGTTCAATAAAGTTCCACGCTTCACCTCGAGGTACACGGATTGGTATCATGCTCAATTGCATGGATCACGGAGAACGTTTGGTCACCATGGTGAGATTCTACTTTTTACGCCGCCCGGATGGAAACATATAGATCAAGACGGAGGCGGATTTAATAGCAAAGCTTGGGATCCTGGAATCTATTCTGACATTCGTCACCCTAGGAGCCTGAAAATCTGTTTGAAGCTGCTCAGAAGCTTTACATGCCTAGTTTGGGACCCCAGAGGCTATTGGCATTCCAAGCACTGGTGGAGATTTCTGGATGAATTTAAACACAAGCCACCATAACAGGAAGCCCTTCCAATGTCCAACTTAAGGACTTTAACTAAAAGTGCTAGGTGGGAGACAACACACCATGGTATGATCGTTCCTTTTGCAATTTTAATTTTATTTAGTTTTGTTTGTTTTTTAATTTTATTTCATTTTATTGAACCTGGAATCATGCATAGCATTCATATTAAGCATTGCATTCTACATTCAGAAAAAAAAAAAAATGCCACGCTACGCGACCGCATCAGTGACGCGTCCGCGTCACAAGGATATGGGAGAAATAATAAACGAACAGAGAGTTACGCAGAAGTAGCGCTAGAGGCATGCCAATGGCACAAATCGTCCCACGCGACCGCGTCATATGGGAATAATGGCCTCCCACGCGGCCGCGTGCCCTGGATTTCGACGTAAAAGGGTGCACAACCAATTATTGTGCTAGAGTGGTGCTGGATTGGTGCTGAACGCACAATTCTACCCACGCGGCCGCGTGACCCACCCGACCGCGTCATATCCTACTAAGTGCCCACTCACGCGACCGCGTGCCCCACGCGATCACGTCACCCAATATTTGGCAATTAATGATTTTGAACAGAGAGTTGTGCGAGAGCGAGGCTGTCCTCGCGCCAGTAGCATAAAACGGGTCACGCGACCGCGTGACCAACGCGACTGCGTCAATCAGTATAAGTGCAAGTCGCGCGACCGCGTGCCCCACGCATCCGCGTCGCTTGCGCCGCACAGTTTATTCTAATTTGCCAAATATCTTATCTTTTCTCTCCCAATCCTAATTTTTCCTCCCTCCTTTCTTACTTATTTCTTCTTCCCTTCTTTCCCTTCTCATTCTTCTTCTCTTTTATTTTATTTTATTTAAATACTTTCATCCATTGCATTTTAATTGTGTGCATATTTTTCTTTTCTTTTCTAAAATTATTATTTTTCCATTGGTGTCACTTGTTCATATTCAACTGTTGAGTCTTTCCTGGTATTCTTTGGTGCTTAGTGACTTGTTTACGCTGTCGGGTAATATTATTTAAATCAATACTAATCTTTTATGATATTTGTATTCCTTTTTGCATTGACATGAGCTTATACTGTCTTTCGTTACCCACACTCTCCTCCCCTATGTTTCAAATCTTGCACCACTGGCATGCCATGGCTTCTATTGTTTTCTCATTTACATGTTGAAGCTTCCATGTAAATGAAACCCTTATCATTTGGCATTAACCCACCCATACTTCTTTTATTTTCTTATCTCTATTTTCGGGTTACTCTTCTTCCCTTTTCTCTTTCAGGATGGCCACCCGGAAGGGAACCGGAAGACGTTTACATGGGGCGATAAACAAGTCCATCAGCACAATCCTTGAAGAAAAGCATCAGTTGGAACAGCCCGTCCACCTGCACATCTCAGCATGCACCGAGGACGGTGCAATCTTTAAGTGTGGGGAGGTCGATACCGACTTCCATGGGTTAGTCACTTCATATTTTAGCACCAATGTTTAATTTTCTTTGTTAAATTAGTTGTTGCATTTGCATATTTGTTTGATTTTATGCATCTAGTTACTACTTGCTTAAAGTAATAAAATTCTTCTAAAGACCCTATTTTTGAAAAATTTCACTAATTTAAATTGAAATTTTTTTTTTGTTAAATTTGTTTGAAGTTGTATTTGGAACATGGTTTTTGAGCCAAAGAACACACAACCTGTGAGATTTTGAGCTTATTTACATGGTTACATTATTTAACCATAAATATTTTATTCTTGTGTGTTTACTTCTCTATAATTGTGATCTTTACTTTGTTTTAGTCTATATGTCCAATATTTAGTGTATTTACATGCTTGCATATGATTGACGCCATTATTTGATTTTAGCTCACTTATCCTAAATAAGCCTACCCTTTAAATCACCCTTGTCAGCCACTTTGAGCCTTGAAATCCCCATTTGCTCTATATCTTATCACATTACTAGCCTTAAGCGGAAAACAAATTAATTATCCCAATTGAATCTTTGGTTAGCTTAAGATAGTGTGTTACTTAAGTGTGGGGAAATGGTGCACGAATTGTGAATCACACTTTTCACAACTCGTACCACTAACCAGCAAGTGCACTGGGTCGTCCAAGTAATACCTTACGTGAGTAAGGGTCGAATCCCACGGAGATTATTGGTTTGAAGCAATCTATGGTTATCTTGTAAATCTTAGTCAGGAAGTCAATTATGTTTATCAGTTGAATTGCGAATAACCAAGAGAGCATGAATTAAAAGTTACTTGTTATGCAGTAATGGAGAATATGTTGGAGTTTTGGAGATGCTTTGTCTTCTGAATCTCTGCTTTCCTCTGTCTTCTGATTCACGCACGCACGTCCTCCTATGGCAAGCTGTGTGTAGGTGGATCACCGTTGTCAATGGCTACCATCCATCCTTCCAGTGAAAAGATTCTCAATGCGCTGTCACCGCACGGCTAATCATCTACAGGTTTTCAATCATGCCGGAATAGGATCTGCTATCCTTTTGCGTCTGTCACTACACCCAGCACTCTTGAGTTTGAGGTTCGTCACAGTCACTCAATCATTGAATCCTACTCGAAATACCATAGACAAGGTTTAGACTTTCCGGATTCTCATGAATGCCGCCATCAGTTCTAGCTTATACCACGAAGATTATGATTAAGAGATCTAAGAGATATTCATTCAATCGGATATAGAACGGAGGTGGTTGTCAGGCACACGTTCATGGTTTGAGGAAGGTGATGAATGTCACGGATCATCACCTTCATCATAGTTAAGCGCGAATGAACATCTTAGATAGGAACAAGCGTGTTTGAATGGAAAACAGAAATACTTGCATTAATTCATCGAGACACAGCAGAGCTCCTTACCCCCAACAATGGAGTTTAGAGACTCATGCCGTCAAAGAGTACAAAGTTTTGGTCTAAAATGTCATGAGATACAAAAATAGGTCTCTAAAAGTTGTTTAAACACTAAACTAGTAGCCTAGGTTTACAACAAATGAGTAAACTATGATGGATGATGCAGAGATCCACTTCTGGGGCCCACTTGGTGTGTGCTGGGGCTGAGAATTAAGCAATCCACGTGCAGAGGCCATTTGTGGAGTTGAACGCCAGTTTTTGTGCCAGTTTGGGCGTTCAACTCCAGCTTTTGATCCTTTTCTGGCGTTGGACGCCAGAATTGGGTAGAGAACTGGCGTTGAACGCCAGTTTACGTCGTTTATCCTTGTGCAAAATATGGACTATTATATATTGCTGGAAAGCCCTGGATGTCTACTTTCCAACGCAATTGGAAGCATGCCATTTCGAGTTTCGTAGCTCCACAAAATCCACTTTGAGTGCAGGGAGGTCAGAATCCAACAGCATCAGCAGTCCTTTTTCAGCCTGAATCAGATTTTTACTCAGCTCCTTCAATTTCAGCCAGAAAAATACCTGAAATTACAAAAAAATACACAACTCATAGTAAAGTCCAGAAATATGAATTTTTCCTAAAAACTAATGAAAATAGACTAAAAACTAACTAAAACATACTCAAAACTATATGAAATTAACCCCAAAAAAGCGTATAAAATATCCGCTCATCACAACACCAAACTTAAACTGTTGTTTGTCCTCAAGCAACTAGACAAATAAAATAGAAGACTAATAGGTTGAGAAGCAATAATATCTCATAGTTTTTGATTGAAGCTCAGATTCTAATTAGATGAGCGGGACTAGTAGCTTTTTGCTTCTGAACAGTTTTGGCATCTTACTTTATCCATTGAAGCTCAGAGTGATTGGCATCTATAGGAACTTAGAATTCAGATAGTGTTATTGATTCTCCTATTTCAGTGTGATGATTCTTGAACACAGCTATTTTATGAGTCTTGGCCGTGGCCCTAAGCACTTTGTTTTCCAGTATTACCACCGGATACATAAATGCCACAGACACATAATTGGGTGAACCTTTTCAGATTGTGGCTCATCTTTGCTAAAGCCCCCAATTAGAGGTGTCCAGGGTTCTTAAGCACACTCTTCTTTTTGCCTTGGACCTTGACTTTAACTGCTCAGTCTCAAGTTTTCACTTGACACCTTCACGCCACAAGCACATGGTTAGGGATAGCTTGGTTTAGCCGCTTAGACCAGGATTTTAGTCCTTTAGGCCCTCCTATCCACTAATGCTCAAAGCCTTGGGATCCTTTTTATTTGCCCTTGCCTTTTGGTTTTAAGAGCTTTTGGCTTTTTCTGCTTGCTTTTTCTCTCTTCTCTTTTTTTTTTTTTCGCAAGCTTTGTTCTTTGCTGCTTTTTCTTGCTTCAAGAATCATTTTTATGATTTTTCAGATTATCAATAACATGTCTCATGTTCATCTTTCTTTCAAGAGCCAACATATTTAACAATCTTAAACAACAAATTCAAAAGACATATGCACTGTTCAAGCATTCATTCAGAAGACAGAAAGCATTGCCACCACATTTAACTAATTAGAATTTCTTTTATTAAAACTCAAAATTTTATTGCCTCTTATTCAAAAGATCTACTACTTTATTCATGTTTGCTGATGATGAGAAAAAATAAACTATAGCTTAATTGGAGATAATATCAAAATAGATATTAATTACTATTATATGACTCCTAAGGTAAACTTCTATAAGGACATTGTCACAGAGTTAAGGCAGAAATTGGAAATTAACAACCTTTATTCTGGGGGCACGGGGGTTCCTCTGATCCTTGGGGTGCTTGGTCCTACAAGAGAAGACTTTTGGCGCTTCAATTCCCTTAAGTCACGCCCTTGCTCCTCTTGTTCTTTAAACATATAGGTCAGCATTTGACTGTGTTCCTTCTTTTCTTTTATTATTTGCTCCATAGCTTCCCGTATCTTGGTAACAGACGTCTCAAGATACTCCCAGTATTCAGATTGAGGGATCTCTGGGAGGAATTCCTGTGCTCTCTTCTTGATGGGATCATCCTGTGCTTGTTGTTTTTCCATTGATGCTTTGGTGATTGGCTTCTCAATTGAGATATACTCAGTTATTCCCATCCTTACTCCAGCGTCCTTGCAGAGCAGGGAAATCATGCTTGGATAAGCCAACCTGGCCGCTTTAGAATTTTTGTTAGCAATTTTGTAGAGTTCAGCTGAAACCAACTGATGAACCTCCACTTCCTTTCCCATCATGATGCAATGGATCATCACTGCTCTTTTAACTGTGACTTCAGAACGGTTGCTAGTAGGCAACAGAGAATGCCCAATGAAGTCTAGCCATCCTCTGGCGACTGGTTTGAGATCTTCTCTCTTGAGTTGATTTGGGACACCCTTTGTGTTGGTGGTCCACCTGGCTCCAAGGATACATATGTCCTCTAGAATCTTGTCCAGGTCAATGTCTGCTCTCATCATCCTCCTGTTGAAGGAGTCTGGATCGTCCTTTAGCTGAGGTAGCTTTAAGATCTCTCTGATCTTGTCAGGGGTGGTATGAACAATCTTTCCTCTGACCATGGTCCAAAATTCATAGAAGGCAGTTCCAGATAGGTTTTGCTTGTCAGTCTGCCACATATTAGCATAGAACTCCTGGACCATGTTCCTTCCTACTTTCGTTTCAGGATTAGCTAGGACTTCCCAGTTCCTGATTCGAATTTGCTCCTGGATCTCCGGATATTCATCTTCTTTCAGATGGAATCTAACTTCCGGGATCACTGATCTCAGACCCATTATTTTAAGATAATGGTCTGAATGTTCTTTAGATAAGAACTTCCCTTGATTCCAAAGTGGTTTTGGAACGCTCTCTTTCTTGCCTCTTGGAGTGGGTTGTTTTCCTTTAGGAGCCATGATCTTAGTGATCTCGGATAAACACACCAAACTTAGAGGTTTGCTTGTCCTCAAGCAAAAGAAAAGAAAGGAGAGGGATAGAAGGGGAGCTAGGTGCAATTGTTGATGGAGGAGGAGGGAGGCCGAACCCAAATTTAAAGGGATGGGGGGGTGGGTTTTCGAAAAATTGGAAAAGATAAGATAAAAAGATTGAGTTGAAAAAGATAAGATAGAAGATATAGTTTAATTTTGAAGAGATATGATAGATTTTTGAAAAAGATAAATTTTAATTTTGAAAAAGATAATATGGAGATTTGAAAAAGATATGGATTAGTTGAAAAGATTTTAGAGTGAAAACGATAGATTTGTTTTCAAAAAAGATTTGAAAAGAGTTGGATTGAATTTGGAAAGAGGGATTTTTTTAAATTAAGGATTTTAGAAATCAGGGTTCTTAACATGTTCATGTAAAAATCATGCATTGAAACATAAAATTTGAAATTAGAATGGAAATACATGTGGAAAAAATGAATTTGGCTCCTCCCTGCCTTCCTGGCGTTTGAACGCCCAAACACTGCCTGTTTTGGGCGTTCAGCGCCCAAATGCTGCTCTCCTGGGCGTTCAACGCCCAGCTGCTGCCATTACTGGCGTTCAACGCCCCGTGGGTGCCCATTTCTGGCGTTGAACGCCCAGAGTGCTACCATTACTGGCGTTCAGCGCCCAGTGGATGCCCATTTTGGGCGTTGAATGCCCAAAATATACTTTTACTGGCGTTTTCTTGCTAGTGAGCTCTTTTTCTCTATTTTGTGTGCCGAGGTCTTCTGTAAATGATTATTTACCTTGTTGTCAATGAACTCTATATGAAAAAAATAAAAATAGAAATAGGGCAAAATGCTTAGAGGATTGTTGCCCCATGGCTGGGTTGCCTCCCAGCAAGCGCTTCTTTATTGTCTCTAGCTGGACCTTGCTGAGCTTTTAATCTAGCTTCAGCCTTGAGCATTCTTGCTCAACGTTGCCTTCAAGATAATGCTTGATTCTCTGTCCATTGACAATGAACTTCTTATCAGAATCAATATCTTGAAGCTCCACATAACCATTTGGTGATACACAATCACGTGTGGTCCCCTCCACCGGGATTTCAGTTTCCCGAGGAATAGCCTGAGTCTAGAGTTAAACAACAGGACCTTCTGTCCTAGTTCAAAGATTCTAGATGACAGCTTTCTGTCATGCCATTTTTTTTATTTTTCTTTATAAAGCTTGGCATTTTCGAAAGCTGTGAATCTGAATTCCTCTAGTTCATTTAGCTGGAGCAATTGTTTTTCTCCTGCTAATTTGGCATCAAAGTTTAGGAATCTGGTTGCCCAGTAGGCCTTATGTTCCAGTTTCACGGGCAGGTGACATGCCTTACCATACACGAGTTGGTATGGAGATGTCCCTATGGGGGTCTTGAATGCTGTCCTGTAATCCCACAGAGCATCATCCAAGCTCCGTGCCCAATCCTTTCTATGGGTATTTACTGTCCGTTCCAGGATTCTCTTTAATTCTCTGTTAGAGACTTCAGCTTGCCCATTGGTTTGTGGATGATATGGAGTGGCCACCTTGTGGCGAATTCCATACCGAACCATGGCAGAGTAAAGCTGTTTACATGAGTATGGGAATTATACAAAAGTGGGAATTATGGGTAGCTAGGCATGAATTTAAAAGTATATAGAGTATATGTATATTAGGTGAGAGCTTAGGTTAATTAAAGATTCAATTTATAAAGCTCACTTAGCCATATATATATCTTTACCCTTACCTTAGCCCCATTACAACCTTGAAAAATACCTCATGATGTTTGCATTGGTATATTAAAAATTGTTGATTGGTTAGATGAAGAACAAGGTTTAGAAAGCATGACTAGAGAAGAGTAGAGTGAATAACTCTATACACTTGAGAGATTAGAGTGATATACACTACCAGTGAGGGTTCAATGCTTGATTCTATATTCCCTGCTTTCATGTGCTGTCTTCTTACAAGTTTACTTGCTTTTTACTGTACGATTTGAATTAGTGGAAATTGGTTTATATTTGTTCTTAAAAGATTTGTTTACTCCTAACCAAGTAGGTAAAAACATTTTGCATGTACTTGCATTCATATAGATAGGATTGCATTTCATACATCCTACCATTCCTCTTCATTTTTATAGCTTCTCTTGAGCTTAGCATGAGGACATGCTATTGTTTAAGTGTGGGGACGTTGATAAACCACTATTTAATCGTTTATCTTGTACTCAATTGAGTGGTTTTTATCAACTCTTTACCCACTTATTCATACTATTTGCATGTTTTACATTTTCCTTCCTGGTTTTGTGCTATGATTGAAAACATGCTTCTTTGATCTTATTTTTGCTTATTATTGATCCTCTCTTACTATCATTAGATGCCTTGATATTTGTGTTAAGTGTTTTCAGAGATTACAGGGCAGGAATGGCTCAGAGGATGGAAAGAAAGCATGCAAAAGAGGAAGGAATACAAGAAGTTGGAGAAACTGCTAAGCTGTCCAGCCTGACCTCTTCGCAGTCAAACGACTATAACTTTAGCTACAGTGGTCCAAACGATGCGGTTCCAGTTGCGTTGGAAAGATAACATCCGAGGCTTCGATTTGATATATCATATATGCCATAGTCGCCCTGACGCTAGGCGACGCGAACGCGTGATCCACGCGGACGCGTCGCATCTGCGAACTTCAATCCGCGTGGCCACGTGGACGACGCCTCCGCGTCACTTGTCCGCGACCTGAACGTACCAGAATACGCAGGGGCCAATTTCTGGGCTATTTTTGACCCAGTTTTTGGCCCGGAAAACACAGATTAGAGGCTATAAAGTGGGGGAATACATCCTTTCAGAGAGAGCTCGCCAATTTTCACTTTCCATGATTTAGATTTAGTTTGAGAGAGGTTCTCTCCTCTCTCTCTTAGGATTAGGATTAGGATTTAGGACTTCTCTTAGTTTGTAAGAGTGACTCTCGATCCAGGTTTAATATTTACTTTAATGCTTTTATGCGTACTTATAAATGTTGCCAACTTGACTTATGAACCCTTTCCATGTTATGATTTGAATTAATGATTATTTGAGGTATTTCAGTTATAGATTGCTTTCTCCTTAATTTGTGTTACCATTGCTTTCCGTCTAAGGATATTTTATTCCAACAATTTTACTTTCTCCCTTTTGGTCTTGGTTAAGAAATCAGTAACTCAATATTATTAAACTAAGCATAATTGATAATCGTTATCTTGCTAATTGAACTGAACTTCAATAATCTCAACTTTTTCTTAGGAAATAAATAGGATTCGAAGGTCACACTAATTAGTCCCTTGACTTTCTTTTACTTTAGTGAAGGTTAACTAAGTAGAATTTAGGTTCAACTTTCATTATTGTTGAGGGAGATAATTAAGTTGGACTTCCAATTTCTCTTACCTTGCCAAAAGTTGCTTTATAGTATTTATTTATTTTAATTGCCATTTACTCTACTTGTCATTCAAATCACTTGCTTCTCACCTTCTTAACCCCGATTATAACCTTTATAGCCAATAATAAGAACATACTTCCTTGCAGTTCCTTGAGAAGACGACCCGAGGTTTGAATACTCGGTTAACAATTTTTAAAGGGGTTTGTTACTTATGACACCCAAAACGTTTGTACGAAGGGATTTCTGTTGGTTTAGAGACTATATCTACAACGCGACTGTTTTTATGAACTTCTTTACTGGCAAAAATCTCGACGTCAGCCAGCTTCCAACGTTAATGAGAAAAGGGATCGCCAATAACATCTTCGAAGCCATCATAGCCCACATTAATTACCACGTTAACTACATTAACGTGGTAGTTAACGTGGAGGAAAAGGAAGCTCCAAGCTTTAGTGGTAAAAGTGAGTGCCACTAACGCTCCAAAAGGGCAATTGGCCACGTTAAGAGTCACGTTAACTCAGTTAACGTGAACTCTAACGTGGAAGAGAAAGATAATGCCAATGTTAGTGACACTCACCTTTGTCACTAACGTTGGACTAAGCCCATATTGGCTATGTTAAGAGCCACGTTAACTTAGTTAACGTGAACTCTAACGTGGAACGAGCAAGGAATCGCCAACGTTAGTGACACTCACCTTTGTCACAAACGTTGGACTAAGCCACTATGAGCCACGTTAGTTACCATGTTAATTACATTAACATGGAAGCTAACGTGGAGGAAAGGGTTGATGAGCCAACGTTAGTGACACTCACCTTTGTCACTAACGTTGGAGATGGCAATCAACAGCACGTTAGTGGTCACATTAATGTAATTAACATGAGGTACTAACGTGGGAAAGGGGCGTTTTGGAGCGTTAGTGAAAAAGATAGGTGTCACTAACGGTCTCGAAGATTTGGCAAGCCTACGTTAAAGGTCACGTTAACTATACTAACGTGAACTCAAACGTAAGGAGAAAGGGGTACTCTCAACATTATTGGGAAAGGTAAACCCCAGTAACGTTTGCGAAGGGCCAAGAGGCAACGTTAGTGGTCACGTTAGTGCCACTAACGTTGAAGTTAACGTGGCCCATTTTGGGTTAGGAACGTTAGTGAAAAAGGTGATTGTCACTAACGTTCTCGACCCCACATTTTCACTTAACGTTAACACCACTAACGCCCTAAGCTAAAGTCCATGCCTACTACACACTTTCTTTGCAAGTGAAGCTGAGCCCACTAAAGATGATAAATGCTTCAACTCAAGATCCAAAGGCCCATATCCAAGACTTGAAGAGCCAACTAGAAGATTAGAAGAGTAGTATAAATAGGAGTAGTTTTGAACTAGAAAGAAGCTTTTGGATTGAGAGGACTACTCTCTGTATTTTTACTTTCTCTGCAACTTCTAGTTTTACTTTCAGAATGCATTCTCCATCTTTGTTTTCCATTACCAGAGCCATGAACAACTAAACCCCTTTCATTGGGTTAGGGAGCTCTGTTGTAATTTGATGGATCAATAATAGTTTTCATTATTCTTCTTCTTTCTTTTCTCTTGATTTTACTAGAAAGCTTTCAATCTTCATCCAATTGGGTAGTTGTCTTGGAAAAGAAGCTATTCATACTTGGATCTCTTCGGAACCTTGGAAGAGGAATGAAGGGATCATGCTAGAAATGCTTTCTCATGTTGGACCAAATTGGGGATTGGGCGGATATGGTGACATATAATTCTCCCAATACTTTGATTTGGAAATACATGTGGTACAATCAGTGACTATACTTCATCTCTTCTCATGAGCAATTAGACCAAGGAATTGGCTATTGATCAATATTTGAGAGATTGAATTACCAAGGAATTGGAATTCAATCACTTAAGATTGCCAAGGAGATCAATGAATGCATTGATTGAGGAAGAGATGAAAATGAACTTGATCTGGAGAATACAACATCTCCTAAGCCCAATGAATCCCCCATTTCTGATCTTACCCATTTTCTTTACTTTCTGCCATTTACTTTCATGCTAAATTCCCCATTCCCCATTTGGATTCTATAATTTACTTTCCGTCATTTATATTCAGCTCTTTATTTCCAGCATTTACATTTTCTGCCATTTACTTTCCCGCCATTTAATTTCCTGTAATTCTCAAAACAAATTTTGCTTAGCTCAACTAGAACATTCCTCCAATTAAAGTTGCTTTACCAATCAATCCCTGTGGGATTCGACCTCACTCTATTGTAAGTTTTTACTTGACGACAATTCGGTATACTTGCCGAGGGAAATCTGTTGAGAGACAAGTTTCCGTGCATCAGTTACAAAGCATTTAGTAACCCAAAGAGGTGCTGGGTACCAATGTTCTTAGGATGAATTGTGAGCCAAGTGTCTGTGTTGTGTATGCTTTGATTGAAAAACAAAGATAAAAAACTGCTGCAACACATAACACTTAGCTACAAATAAAAGTGTAAGCCTCTCAGCAAAAGAAAATAAATTGAATATCAAGGATCAATAAATAAAGGTGATGGGTTGGAACCGAAATTCCAACACCTAAACTCACCGGCAAGTGTACCAGGTCGCATCAAGTAGTAATTACTCACATGAGTGAGGTCGATCCCACAGGGATTGAAGGATTGAGCAATTTTAGTTAGGTGGTTGATTTAGTTAAGCAAATAGTTGATGATTTGAGTGAATTGTAACCAACAGAAGCTAAATTGCATGAAACTAAAAGGGAGAGGGGGAATTGACAGTAAATTAAAGAGCAGAAGAAGTAAAATAGCTGAAACTTAAATTGCAAGAAAAGTAAATGACTGAATCTTAAATTGCAAGAAATGTAAATGACTGAAACTTAAATTACAAGAAATGTAAATAGCTTGAATAATAAAGGGGTATGGGGTGCTGGGATTCAGAATTTAATAACAGAAAGTAAAGAAGACGAATTAAATGCAGCAGATCTAAGCATAATTGGAAAATTACAATGAAGAACAAAACAGAAAGTAAATACAACTCAATTTCAAGATCTAGGAAAGAAATTCAAGAGCTCAGAGGCTCAATGAGACTAAAAAATAAGTCAAGATCTCAATTCCTTCCTTGATTCAACAAAGAGCAATTTGTAGAAGAAAAGAAAATGGAAACAGTAAAGGAAACTCAGATCCACTTCTTGGAACAATTGAGAAGAGAGGTGAAAGATGATTCTCAAGCTTAGAATCAATGAAGCTCTTCAATCTCAATTCAAATTCCAAAATAGAAAGCAAAAGTAGTAGAGGAAATGAAACTGAAATTCGAAAGATAAATCCAATTCACAATTCCTTAGAATTATGCAGAAGAGAACAAAGATGAATTGTAGATCAATGATTGAAACATAATTCCTTCAATCTCTATCCACAATTCAGAAACAGAAAGCAGAAAATGCAAAAGTGAGAACAAGGAGGAGAGAACTCAGCTCTCAATCCCAATTCCCCAATTCAAAGCTCAAAATCCAAATGAAAGTTCAAAAGTAAGAAAAAAGGTAAAACAACAGGTAAAAGTCCTCTCTAAATCAAACTAAGTCCTATTTATACACTTTCTATTTTTGATCTTTAGAATTTGGAGTGGGTTTTTCAATTTGTGAAGAATTGGATCCAAAGTGGCAATTGAGTTAAAATTGGATCCATGGTGCAACTCCCAGAGAAGCGTTCAGTTAACTAAGTTAACTGAGTGCCCAATGTTTGTAAAATTGATCATGGTGCTTGGCTCCAGGGGACCGCTCGGTTAGATTAGGCAACTGAGCGCTCAAAGCTTGTTTCCTTGGCCCATTTGATGCGTCACAAGCTCCCTTGTGCATGGCCTTCATAACGCTCAGTTAGAAGGAGTTAACTCAGCGCTCTTTGTGTGCTTGGAAGAGCTCCCTCATTCGAGCCTTGAGGAGTGTAATTCGGCAAATTTTCTTTTCACAAGGTAGCACTCAGTGAAGAAGTTTTAACTGAGCACCCCTTTTGCTTGTAAGTGTTTCCAGCTATGAGTCTTGCTGAGGCCATCTTGAAGCTATTTTCCTTGAAGACTAGTAGCGCTCCTTCCTTGCAAGTGAGGAGCTCCTTGGTTCGAATCCTGGTGGTTGCACTTTTGCCAATTTCCTTGTGAAGAGTAGCGCTTCCCTTATGCCTCATGTGTAGGGTTCGATCCTTGGCTCCCCCATTTTGCTTGCTTGTGCTTTGATTTCTTTCATGGGGAGGCACGAAAAAGGTAGAAAAAGTTAACTGAGTGCCCATGCTTTCTTTGTTTCTCTTGGGTGCTCAGTTACATGTTCCAACTTAGCGCTGTGCCTTTGTCATGCTTCTACTGGTGCTCAGTTAAGTGATTGAACTGAGCGCCCATGCCTCCTCCGTGCGCCACGCTTTTGTACCTTGGGTCACGCTTTCCAAAGCATGGCGTAAGGTTCAAAGCATGCTTTAACTTCAAAAGCGTGCCGAAAATTCCTTTTTCAACCATTTCTTTACCTACAAGTAATCAAAACAACCAATCAAAGCATCACCAAATTCATAAGGTCTACAAATCATTCAAAAACCAACCAATTTTAGCTTAAACCTCATGATTTAGTGTCAAATAAAGGATGGTTGATTGATTTAACAAAACCATGCAAAACCACTTCAAATTACTAACTTATAATGCAAGAAAGTGCATAAAACCTAATGAAACAAGTGAAAAAAATGCTTGGAAAGCTAGCATAAGATGACTTGTCATCACAACACCAAACTTAAACCTTGCTTGTCCCCAAGCAAGCACTAAACATAAGAGAAAATGAAATGAAATAGAGAAGTATGCATGTCCTTATTTAGCAGATAATTGAACTTGGTTCATGGGGTTTTATGCAGACAATGGTAGCTCATTTATTACTTGCTGACAGATGAAAAATGTTTCCTTAAAGGTTCACTAGAGTTGCTACTATAATGCCTCACTTTTGGTTGATCCCTTGCTAGATTTTTCTTTCTTTCTTTTGCTTTAGATAGCTTATTTATTAATGAAAGCTTGGTGGCAAATGTTGCAGCAGCCTTTTTGGCTAATTTTGCTCAACATTTCTTCACCAAAGACACATGGATCACAATTTCTTCCTAGGAACATTGATGCCCAGCATCTCTTTGGATTACTAAATGTTTTGTAACTAGGTAGCTCTTGATGGTGGACTTTTAGTTGGCAATCCCAGATCAGTTGATCTAAGTGGCCAAGTTTCAAAATACTCTTCAGAACCTACTTGTCTAAGTATATCCCAGTACAAAAACACCATAGGCATAGGCATATATCCTAGGATCCAAGCTATTGGTGTCTAGCCTTATTGTTTGTTTCTTTGCCAATTCTTGGCTTTTCTTTTTCTTTTTCTTTTTGTTTTGCTTCATTCTCAAGGGAATTTCATTAAATACAGACCTTATAGCAGCAAGCTAATTCATACTTCAGAGAACATATTATTATGCAGCTTTTGTTATTTGAGCTAACCATTAAATCAAACAACTACCACCACTGAATTTCATTCTAACTTCTACAAAATTGAACATTCACTTTTCTGAATCAAACATTTCTCTTTTATTTATTGCAGAAAGGAACAAAACAAAATTCAAGCTAATGATAGATGACAAACACAATATGCAGGCTAGCATTCTTAGCAAATATTTCCACTTGCACTTAATTGAACACTTCAACAAGACATATAAGACTTTCCAAATTAAAATACTTCAAAGCAACAAGGATTAAGTGTCAATACAACCTGTGGGGAATGTCTCTTAGCTTTTCCTTCTGTCATCATTATTTCTCTTTATTGTACTTCCTTTGGACAATAATGCAGATTCCCTTCTCTTGAATGTTTTCCTGCATAATACTCAAAAGTTGCTTGCTTCTCAAGCCCTTAGGCAACTGGTTAGTATGCAAAAATTATTTGTGGGCTGGAAATTGGTGCTAGAAAGCTAACATCTTGGGCTTTCCAGCAATGTATAATAGTCCATACTTTGCCCGAGATTTGATGGCCCAAACTGGCGTTAAACGCCAGCCAGAGACCATTTTCTGGCGTAAAACGTTGGAACTGGCACCAAAACTGGAGTTGAACACCCAAACTGGCACCTAAGCTGGCGTTTAACTCCAAGAATGGCCTATGCACGTGAAAGTTTCAAAGCTCAGCCCAAACACTCACCAAGTGGGCCCCGGAAAGTGGATTTTTGCACTATCTGCACTTAGTTACTCATTTTCTGTAAACCTAGGTTACTAGTTTAGTATAAAAACTACTTTTAGAGATTCATTTTAGAGGGAGGACATTTTACATCTCATATTGTATCTTCTACGGCATGAGTCTCTAAACCCCATAGGTGGGGGTGAGGAGCTCTGCTGTGACTTAAGGGATTAATGCAATTACTATTGTTTTCTATTCGATCATGCTTGATTCTGTTCTAAGATAGTCACTCGTACTTCAATATAAAAAATATGATGATCCGTGACACTCATCATCATTCTCAAATTTATGAACGCGTGCTTGACAACCACTCCCCTTCTATCTGAGCTCAACATAGTCATTGGACGACAGCTTGAGTGCGTATCTCTTGGGTTTCTAATCCACGAGTTTGACTTGCATCTCCTGACAACAGAGCATTCAAACCCATGAGATCAGAACCTTCGTTGTAGAGGCTAGAACTAATTGGCAGTATTCTTGAAATCCAGAAAGTCTAAACCTTGTCTGTGGTATTTCGAGTAGGATTTGGGACTAGATGACTGTGACAAGCTTCAAACTCATGAATGTTGGGCGCAGTGACACTGTGCAAAAGGATAGAGAGATCCTATTCTGACACAAGTGAGAACCGACAGATGATTAGTTGTGCGGTAGCTGTGCCTGGTATTTTTCATCCGAGACGAGAGATCTGATAGTTGGTTAGCCGTAAAGAAACCGTACCTGGACCATTTTCACTAATAGGACAGATGGTAGCCATTGACAACGGTGATCCACCAACATACAGCTTGCCATGGAAGGAAGCCATGCGTGTTTGGAGAATAAGACAGTAGGAAAGCAGAGATTCAGACGACAGGGCGTCTCTGGAACCTCAACCTATTCCTCATTACTGAATCACAAGTATCATTCATTTTATGTTATTTACTTTTCATAAACAAAGTCATTCATATCATTTGAATCTCCTGACTAAGATTTACAGGATAACCATATCTTGCTTCAAGTCGGCAATCTCCGTGGGATCGACCCTTACTCACATAAGGTATTACTTGGATGACCCAATGCACTTGCTGGTTTGTTGTACCAGAGTTGTGAGAAGTGTAATCACAATTCCGTGCACCAGGCGCCAAAAACTTGATGGAGAGAATTATGATGGTTCAGAAATTTAGCAAAACAATTTGTTCATTGATAGCATAGTCCAAACCAAAAAATAATCCTCCCAATTAAAGTTTAATTTTTCTAATTAAGTAATCAAATATTGGGTCGTTCTCCCTAGGAACTAATGCCGATGAGTGCACACAATTTTGGTTGCAAGAACAATGGTTGTTTTTCAATAATGAAGTAAACAAATAAAGAAATAAAAGAACGAAATAAAATTGCAATTAATAAAGTAATGAAGGAATAAAAGAACTGTGTATGTAATATGGAAAAGTAAGACTCAAAATTGATGGAAAAGTTGTTCAAAGCATAAATGGAACCTTTACTAAGTCAACCCTTAACATCGAAGAGTAAGTCAAGAGAGCATAATTATTATTAATTCACAAATCCTAGCTAACTTACTAATTACCTTAGTAAGAAGCTAGTGTAAGTGGAAACAATAACAACTAACAACCCAAGAATTATCACTAAATATTGGACATTATGACTCTAGTAATCCATATACTCACTTTCCCAAGCCAAGGGGTGGAAATATACCGCATAACTAAAATTGGTATTTCATCAAACACATAGAGGGCATAATCATAAAACATGGCGAAATTGGGAAAATGATAAAAGCTATGAACCACAAATGATCAAAATCAACAAAAGCAACTCAATAAACATATAAAAACCATCAAACATCAAATTCATTAACCAAAACTCAAAATTGTAAAACTATGTATATATTGACAAGAGAAATTGAAATAGGAGCAAGTGTAGAACAAGTAATGTGATAAAATGGAAAATGAAGGAAATATTTACAATGAGAAAGCAAAATCCAAGACCAAAATTGAACTATAAAATGCTACATCAAAACCTAATTGAAACCCTAAGAGAGAATTTTGTATACTACACTACTCCTACTCCTACCATGTGTTTCTAATCTAAGATTGAGCTTCCTAAGCTAATTTAAGCTAATGCCTTCATATTAATATTGCCCCCTTCATATAGCATCGAAAATCAGCCTCAAGGCCTTCAAAATTGGGCCAGGAAACCTTCAAAATCGTGAGCCACGTGACTTTTTAATGAAGTCATGCGCTGGTACCTGTGCATACGCACAGGGAGTTGTGCGTACACACACATGGCTGTGTGCTTCTCCTTTATTTTTTTCATGTTTTCTCCCTTTGTACATGCTTTCTTCTACTTTTTCCTTGCCAAACATGCCTCTAGGATCTAAAATCACTCAACAAATATATCATGGCATCGAATGGCATAAAAGTGGGGTTAAAATCACTAATTTAATGCACAAAAATGCATGTTTTCATATTTAGGCAAAATCTAGATAGAAACACACAAAAGCATGATGTTTAGGTGAATAAATGTGGGTTTTTATGATGAAATCCACTCAAATCAAACCAAAATATATCGTCAAATATGGATTCATCAGCGTATCAAAGGCAAAATGGCTATTTTCTTTCCTTCCAAAATAGCCCAAATTAGAAAAGCAGCTTCATGAATCCTCACTGAGATATCTAGAAAGACAAATTGGACAATTGTCCAAACAGCCACCTAAATGACCAACCAACACTTTTCCAAGTGATAAAATTCCAAATCCCAAAGAAGAATGCAAAGAAATTCAACTCAGACGTGGAAGGACACTGTAAAATGATAAGGTTGATAGTAAAGTGGCAACTGAAGAAAAGGGCTAGGAGAGGCTCAAGAAGAAGGAGGAAGAGCCACAAGCTCTAAGGAAAGGAAAGCAAGTCATGAAAGAGCATCCACAAGAATAGAGAAAGGAGGTGAAACCTTACATACATCCTCTGCCATACCCTCAGAGGTTGGAAAAGGAAACCAAAGACCAACAGTTTCCCAAGTTTTTGGAAGTTTTCAAGAAGCTGAAAATCAACTTAACCCTTGCTAAAGCTTTAGAGCAAATGCCATTGTATGCTAAATTCCTCAAAGAACTCATTAAAAAGAAGAGAAGCTGGAATGAAAAAGAGACTGTGATCTTGACACAAGAGTGCAGTGCAGTAACTCAAAAGGGTTTCCCACCAAAACTCAAAGATCCTGGGAGCTTCTTTTTGCCTTGCACCATTGGCAACATGTCCATTGATAAGGCACTGTGTGATTTAGGATCAAGTATCAATCTGATGCCTCTATCAATGATGAGAATGTTGTCTATAGAAGAAGTAAAGCCTACACGGATGTCCTTGCAACTTGCAGATAGATCAATGGTAATCCCCAATGGAGTGGTTGAGAATCTCTTAGTCAAGGTGGGTAAGTTCATATTTCCAGCAGATTTTGTGATCCTGGATCTAGATGAAGAGGGAGGCAATTCTATCATATTAGGAAGACCTTTCCTAGCCACAGCAAGAGCCATCATTGATATGGAAAAATGAGAAATGACCTTGAGAGCACATAATGAGCAGATCATTCTAAATGTCTTTAAGGAGATACAGCATCCTGCTGAAAAGAAAGGTTGCATGAGAATTGAGGAGGAAGACTTAAACTGGAAGGAAAAACCCAAGGAAGCACTCTTCAACTCAACCTAGGTGCAAAAGACTGACAATAAAGAGAAATAAAAGGGTCATGAGGATAAGAAGGCTGAGAAGAGATTGCAAAGAGAGGTTACAAGATTGATCATTAAGAAGAAAGCCCCTGACATAAGGCCTGCTTCTAAGAAAGAAGGGTCACCAAAGAAAAGAAAGAAGAGCAGGAAAAGGTTCCAAAAGGGTGGAGAAACAGGAAAATTCCAACTGAAGAGTTCTCAGGGGGAAACAAAGTGAAACTAATCTACCAACAGTTGGAGGCATTTCCACAATCTGATGATTATTACATCTTCAATAAAATACTCTCATTGGAACATATAGAGATTGTTCATCAAGACACAGGAAAAAGGCTCACAGTTAGAGGGGACAAGCTGAGGCACTATGATCATCAGCCACCATAACAGAGAACCAATGTCAAGCTAGTGACAGTAAAAGAGCGCTCCATGGGAGGCAGCCCATGATTTAGTGTTCTTGCTTTTATTTTAATGTCAATAATTAATGGTTCTTCTAGCATGAATTTGAGCTTTCATGAATAGATTTGATGGTTGCATACAACATTTTTAAAGCACATGACTGATTCCTAAGTTTGGTGTGCTTAAAAGCACTCTAAAATGGCTTTTCAAGCATGATGATCATATAACCATCTAAGGATATATACTCGTTCATTTTCTTGAAGTATATAGCCAAATATTAAGTTTGGTGTTCTACATGTGCCATGAGTTTAAAGAAAGTCAAATTTTCTCTAAGGCTAAAATTCATGAAAAGACAAACCATGCCTTGCATCAATTTCTTTTGAATTTATGTTGTTAAAATAGAAAATAAAATGTTCTTTATGATGAATAAACTAACAGTGATAGAAATTAAAATTGGATCTCACATGAACTATTTGATGTAAAACAAGTTTGGTGTCCACCAAAGCTATGTTTACTTACATGTGGCATGGTTAGTCATTCATATATAAGGAACATGTAGCCAAAATTTTCAATTTTCTTTATCTAGTTATTAATTTTCACTTGCTCATCACCACCTCTTTAAACTCAAATTTTGTTGTGTTGTTAAGGTGGATAAGTATGAAGAAGAGGAGATTGATGGAAATGACAAGACCATGCAGTACGGTTAACACAAGGGTGAAAAGCATATCATATGTGCTGGGAAATGGATCCTTGGGAAGCACAAATCTGCACAATGGTGGGGAAGGCTCATCACTTAGAAAACCGAACCCATGTGCCCAATGAAGAGGTGATCCTTGTCCTCATTTAACTCCACAAGCACAACCTTCATTCTCACTTTCTCACAACATCTCCACCGTTCATTATTTGACAATCCTTGCTACAAGTAACTCCAATCACAAATACGGCTCATACTTTCACTTGATTCATCATCTTTCATAACCAAAGAGATTCTGCCTTCCTTTTACTCCCAAGTCCTTGTATTTTAACATGAGGAACCGTGCCCATAAGAGTTCTGCCCCCTTCCTCTTAAACCGTGTTAGGTCCAAAATTTCTTCCCAATCCTACCTCCTCACCTCCAACCGTGCTCATAATTCTTCTTGTGCTTGACATTGAGAATTCAACTCCCTCCTTCCCCATTCAATGGCTTCATCAAGTTCCAGAAGGAGAAAAGGGAAGCAACCAACTGAAGCTGAACCACACACCTATGATGACAAGAGATTTAAATCTTAATTTCATGTGTTACAATATTACTGGTGAATGGAGGAGAAAGAAGTTATTCCAGAGATTGGATTCAAATTGAAGAACGGTGAACACCCCATGATAAGGAGCGAAATTGAAAAGAGAAGATGGAAACTCCTGTGTGAGCCACTTACAGACATAAGTACAACTATGATAAGGGAGTTCTATGCAAATGCAGTAAGGAAAAGCAAAACTAGCCTCCCCTACAAAATTTTTGTTAGGGGTGTTGAAGTAGACTTCAGCCCAGCAACAATCATGAGTGTTTTACAAATAAGCACAATCTCTTTCAGAGAGCCCAACTTTGAAGAAAGAATGAAGGGCGAGAATGACCCTGATGAGCTAGTAAATGGTATATGTATGGAAGGAAAATACTGGGAAAGAGATTTAAATGGGGATCCAAGTTACTTGAAGAGAATTGATCTTTCACCTGATGGCAAGGGCTGGTACGAAATAGTGTGAAGATCAATACTCCCCACTGAAAACCCTTCAAAAGTTATAGTGAAGAGAGCAATCATGGTGCACTGCATACTCAAGGGAGGAGAAATAAATGTCCCATAACTTATAGCAGACAGCATCCAAGAGTGATAAACTCCAATTTTGTGGTTTATCTTGTGCTTATTTTGGCGGATTTTATTACCTTTTCTCACATTTATTCAATGAAATAGCATGGTTTGCAATTCTCCCTTGATTTGTGCTTAAATGTGAAAACATATTTTTTAGGCCCTAAAATTAGTGATTTTAACTCACTTTAATTCCATTCGATGCATTGATATATTTGTTGACTGGTTTCAGGTTCATAAGGCAAGTATTGGATGGAAGAAGTGAGGAGAAAAGCATGCAAAGTGGGAGAACTCATGAAGAAATGAAGGAACTGTAAAGCTGTCAAGCCTATCCTCTTCGCACTCAAATGACCATAACTTGAGCTACAGAGGTCCAAATGAGGTGGTTTCTATTGCATTGGAAAGCTAACATCTAGGGCTTCGAAATGATATAAAATTTTCCATATGTCGCTTCGCGTATAGGGCGCACACGTGCCATGTACGCGTGCGCGCCGATGGAGCACGTGATTCACTAAAAGTGAAATTGTGGCCAGCGATTTCTAGCTCATTTTAGGCCCAATCCAACTCATTTCTGATGCTATTGAACCCAAGGATTGAAGGGGGAATGAACCAAGTAGTCATAGTTTAGTTTTTGTCATGTTTTAGGGTAGAATTCTAGAGAGAGAAGCTCTCTCTTCTCTCTAGAATTTAGGGTAGTTTAGGTTTAATTTTCTCAAATCCAATTTTCAATTCTTGTCTTGATTTAGTTTTCCTTCTTAATTTCTTGTATTACATCTTTGCTCTTGTAGTTTGACTTGTTCATTTTCCTTATTTTGTTACTTTTATGTTGATGAACCATTGTTGGATCTAATTTCCTTTTAATGCAATTTCATGTTTCTATGTTTCTTTCATGTTGATCTTAATTGTTATTATTGATTTCTTGCTTATGTTGGTTATGGATTTTGCTAATTCTTGCATTTGATGATGTTTAATTTTCTTGCATTCTAAGTGTTTGATAAAATGTTTCCTCTAGTTTTTGAGTAGCTTTCTTTACTCTTGGCCTAGGCTAAGGGAATTGAGTGACCATGAGTCATTGGGTCTTAATGATTTGGTGATTTGAGAACCCTTGGTGATCAATTTGATACTCATTGACACCAACCCACTACTAATCTAATTAGTAGATAGGTTGGGACTTATGGGTTGATGTGATCAAGCCTATTTGACGTACTTCAAGCTTAGGAGTAGATATTACGTACTTAAAGCTTTTGAAAGTAGACTTAATATGTTGGCCTCTCATAATTATCAATGTATAGTTTGTAGATAAGGATGGTGATCTTAATTACCTATGTCTAGCCAAGAGTTCTTTTCCATTTCTTTTGTTAGTTCATTGTTCATTTACTTTTCTTGCCATTTATTTTCTTGCAAAAATACAAAAATCAAAACCCCTCTTGCATTTTCATAGCCAATAATCATTCATTTCATTGCAATTCCTTGTGAGACGACCTGGAGTCTAAATACTTCGGTTAATTCTTATTTGGGGTTTGTTGATTGTGACAAAACCAAATTTAATTTGATTTGAGGATTGACTATTGGTTTGGACTATACTAACAACAGAATTATTTTGTGGAATTCCGAACTGGTATAAATCTCATTATCAAATTAATGGCGCCGTTGCCGGGGAGTTGCAATGGTGTTGTGTTATTGGCTATTGTATATATGTTAATATGCTTCTTTGCTAGTTTTTGCTTGGCCTCTCATAATTATCAATATATGGTTTGTAGACAAGGATGGTGATCTCAATTACCTATGTCTAGCCAAGAGTACTTTTCCCTTATTTTATTAGTTCTTGTTATTTTACTTTCTTGTTATTTATATTTCCTTGGCAAATATCAAATCAAACCCCCCTTGCATTTTCATAGCCAATAATTGAACACTTCATTACAATTCCTTGTGAGACGACCCGGAGTTTAAATACTTCGGTTATTTTTCATTGGGGTTTGTACATGTGACAACCAACATTCTTTATTGGGAGAATTGTTTGTTGGTGTAGAACTATACTTGCAACGAGAATTCATTCATTTTTTGTGAAATTCTATACCAACACGACAAAATCTCTTAAATCAAAGAGATGGCTGAGGACAGCAGCAATTCAAGCAGACTTGGTCACCCAAGTACCATATTGCGGCTGTGCAATAGAGCAGGGGTGCTCTTTGAGGATGCAGATACAGACTGGGTAAAGGAAGGCAGGGCAATCACCAAGCAGAGGATGGAAGGTGCTACGCTCACTCAGAGGGAGAAAAGATCTCAAGGAAGAAGGAGGAGACCACAAATAAAAGAGGGACAAGCTTCTAGCACAATGGATTTAAGCCAAATTTAGATTTTTATTGAAGAACTGTCTCAGCAATACATAAGGGCTCAAGAGCAGCAACAAGAATAATACATGAGGACTCAGGAGTAGCAAAAGAATTGGCAGCTGAAGATGATGAAGCAACAAGAAAATTTCCAGCTGAAGATGATGGATCAGCAGAGAGAATTCCAAGCAAGATTTTTGGAATAGCAAAGGGAACAATCTGGTCAATCTCAAGAATCATTCAACAAATTATTTCAACAACAAGCTGAGCAAGAGTACATCCAAAATCTTTATCAATGGAAGAACATATACCACACAGCTGGAGAGCATAGGTATCTAGACAGGATGGACAATGATATAGAGACTCAAGCAAAGCTAAATTACATAGCCTGTGGCATGCCAGTGGTGAACCGATAGATCAAACCATTTGTCCAGTGTCATAAATTAGTAGACAATCAAAGAGCAAGAGCTAAGAGAAATATAGAAAGAATAGAGCAAAGGTTGATGGAGGTTGGACTCTGGGATCAGATAGACCATTCTTGGGATCAGAGATGCCCTGCTGAAGAACAACAAGAAACAAAAAAGAAGAAGAGGCAGGAGCCAAAGAAAAAAAGAGAGTCTAGCAAAGGAAAAAAGCACAAAAATTAGAGATGGTGGTGCTCCTTTCATAATCTTAGTAAATAAGGAAGACGAATGATGAGGGGATAATTTATACGCTTTTTGACATTGTTTTTAGTATGTTTTTAGTAGGATCTAGTTACTTTTAGGGATGTTTTCATTAGTTTTTATGTTAAATTCACATTTTTGGACTTTACTATGAGTTTGTGTGTTTTTCTGTGATTTCAGGTATTTTCTGGCTGAAATTGAGGGACTTGAGCAAAAATCAGATTCAGAGGTTGAAAAAGGACTGCTGATGCTGTTGGATTCTGACCTCCCTGCACTCAAAGTGGATTTTTTGGAGCTACAGAACTCAAAATGGCGCGCTTCCAACTGCGTTGGAAAGTAGATATCCAGGGCTTTCCAGCAATATATAATAGTCCATACTTTGGCCAAGAATTGACGACGTAAACTGGCGTTCAACGCCAGCCTTCTGCCCAAATCTGGAGTCCAGCGCCAGAAAAGGATCCAAAACCAGAGTTGAACGCCCAAACTGGCATAGAAACTGGCGTTCAACTCCACAAATGGCCTCTGCACGTGCTACACTTAAGCTCAGCCCAAACACACACCAAGTGGGCCCCGGAAGTGGATTTATGCATCAATTACTTACTCATGTAAACCCTAGTGACTAGTTTATTATAAATAGGACCTTTTACTATTGTATTAGGTATCTTTTGATCATCTTAGGATCTTAGGACCATCTTTGAACGCATTGTTCTTAGACCATAGGGGCTGGCCACACGGCCATGCCTGGACCTTCACTTATGTATTTTCATACGGTAGAGTTTCTACACTCCATAGATTAAGGTGTGGAGCTCTGCTGTTCCTCAAAGATTAATGCAAAGTACTACTGTTTTCTATTCAATTCTTCTTATTTCTCTTCTAAGATATCCATTCGCACCCAAGAACATGATGAAGGTGATGATTATGTGTGACGCTCATCATCCTTCTCCCTTATGAACGCGTGTCTGACAAACACTTCTGTTCTACATGAAATAAGCTAGAATGAGTATCTCTTAGACCTCCTAACCAGAATCTTCGTGGCGTAAGCTAGAATGATGGCGGCATTCAAGAGAATCCGGAAGGCCTAAACCTTGTCTGTGGTATTCCGAGTAGGATTCAATGATTGAATGACTGTGACGAGCTCCTAACTCACGATTGCAGGGCGTTAGTGACAGACGCAAAAGGATAGTAAATCCTATTCCAGCATGATCGAGAACCGACAGATGAATAGCCGTGCCGTGACAGAGTGCGTGAGCATATTATTCACTGAGAGGATAAGATGAAGCCATTGGCAAGGGTGATGCCTCCAGACGATTAGCCGTGCCGTGACAGGGCATTGGATCATTTTCCCGTGAGATGACCGAAAGTAGCCGTTGACAGTGGTGATGTATCACATAAAGCCAGCCATGGAAAGGAGTAAGACTGATTGGATGAAGATAGCAGGAAAGCAGAAGTTCAGAGGAACGAAAAGCATCTCCATTCGCTTATCTGAAATTCTCACCAATGAATTACATAAGTATCTCTATCCCTATTATATTATTTATTATTCGAAAACTCCATGATTACTTTATATCTGCCTGACTGAGATTTACAAGGTGACCATAGCTTGCTTCATACCAACAATCTCCGTGGGATTCGACCTTACTCACGTAAGGTATTACTTGGACGACCCAGTGCACTTGCTGGTTAGTTGTATCGAAGTTGTGACAATTATGAATTAAGATCAGAGCACCAAGCTTTGAAGCCATTACCAGGATTTGTTCGAGCCTGGAGATCACAATTTCGTGCACCAAGTTTTTGGCGCCGTTGCCGGGGATTGTTCGAGTTTGGACAACTGACGGTTCATCTTGTTGCTCAGATTAGGTAATTTTCTTTTTATTTTATTTACAAAAATTTTTCAAAAATATTTCTAAAATTTTCTCATCTGTTTTCAAAAAAAATAAAAATGTTTTTTTTAAAAAAAAAAAAATTTTTATTCAAGATTTTTAAGAATGAATTCTAGTGTTCATGAAGCATGTGAAGCCTGGCTGGCTGTAAAGCCATGTCTAAATTCTTTTGGACTGAGGCTTCCAACCATCAGCTCTTATACGACTGTAGGGTATGTCAGGCATGTCATGTCTGAATTACATGCTGAAGCTTGGCTGGCCATTGGCCATGTCTAGTGTTTTGGACCGGAGCTTTCATTGAAAGCTTGGCTGGCTAGTGAGCCATGTCTAATTCCTGGACTGAAGCTTTAGACTAAGAATGCAAGATTCCTGGAATTCATATTAAAAATTTTGGAATCCTTATTTTCCCTTTTCAATAAATTTTCGAAAAAAAAAATCCAAAAAAAAAATTATTAGAAAATCATAAAAATCAAAAATATATTTGTGTTCTTGTTTGAGTCTTGAGTCATATCATAAGTTTGGTGTCAATTGCATATGCATCTTGCATTTTTCGAAAATATCATGCATTCATAGTGTTCTTCATGATCTTCAAGTTGTTCTTGGTAAGTCTTCTTGTTTGATCTTGATGTTTTCATGTTTTGTGTCTTTTCTTGTTTTACATGTGCATTTTTTGTTTCTTAGAGTCTAAACATGAAAGATTTCTAAGTTTGGTGTCTTACATGTTTTCTTTGCATCAAAAATTTTTCAAAAATATGTTCTTGATGTTCATCTTGACATTCAAAGTGTTCTTGGTGTTCATCTTGACATTCATATCATTCATACATGCATTCATTGTTTTGATTCAAAAATTTCATGCATTGCATCTTTTAGTGTTTTTCTCTCTTGCATCATAAAAATTCAAAAATCAAAAAAATATCTTTCCCTTTTTCACTCATCAAATTCGAAAATTTGGATTGACTTTTTCAAAATTTTTTAAATCAAATTGTTTCTCATGAGTCAAATCAAATTTTCAATTTGAAAATCTTATCTTTTTCAAAATCTTTTTCAAAAATCAAATCTTTTTCAAAATTCTTAGTTATTTTCGAAAATTTCAAAAATATTTTTCAAAAATCTTTTTCTTATTTTTATATAAAATTTTCGAAAATAACTAATCAATTAATGTTTTGATTCAAAAATTTGAAGTTTGTTACTTGCTTGTTAAGAAAGATTCAAACTTTAAGTTCTAGAATCATATCTTGTGATTTCTTATGAATCATGTCATTAATTGTGATTTTAAAAATCAAATCTTTTTCAAAAACTAATTTCTATCATATCTTTTCAAAAATATCTTCTTATCTTATCTTTTTCAAAAATATCTTTTCAAAATATCTTTTCTAACCTCCTAACTTCTTATCTTTTCAAAATTTGTTTCAACTAACTAACTAACTTTTTGTTTGTTTCTTAATTTTTTCAAAACCACCTAACTAATTCTCCCTTTCTAATTTTCGAAAATACCTCCTCCTTTTTCAAAAATTTCTTTTTAATTAACTAATTATTTTTATTTCTATTTTCAAAAAAAAAAAAATTTCGAAAAAAATTTTACTAAATATTTTTCAAAAACGATTTTCAAAAATCACTAACTCCTTTTCAAAAATAATTTTCGAAAATTATTCCTCCCCCATCTCATTCTATTTATTCATTCATATCCTAACATCTCATTTCATCTCTCTTCCATCCTCACAGTTGTGTTTCTTCCATTACATCACATTCTTTGTCTCCCCCTCTTCTTCCACTTACATAAGGGAACCTCTATACTGTGGTAAAGAGAATCTCTATTATTATTATTATTTTTCTGTGCCCTCTTCTTTGTCATATGAGCAGGAGCAAGGATAAGAACATTCTTGTGGAAGCAGATCCAGAACCTGAAAGGACTCTGAAGAGAAAATTAAGAGAAGCTAAAATACAACAATCCAGAGATAACCTTTCAGAAATTTTCGAACAGGCAGAGGAGATGGCAGCCGAAAATAATAATAATGTAAGGAAGATGCTTGGTGACTTTACTGCACCTAATTCCAATTTACATGGAAGAAGCATCTCCATTCCTGCCATTGGAGCAAACAACTTTGAGCTGAAACCTCAATTAGTTTCTCTAATGCAGCAGAACTGCAAGTTTTATGGACTTCCATCCGAAGATCCTTTTCAGTTCTTAACTGAATTCTTGCAGATATGTGATACTGTTAAGACTAATGGAGTAGATCCTGAAGTCTACAGGCTCAAGCTTTTCCCTTTTGCTGTAAGAGACAGAGCTAGATTATGGTTGGATTCTCAACCCAAAGACAGCCTGAACTCTTGGGATAAGCTGGTCACGGCTTTCTTAGCCAAGTACTTTCCTCCTCAAAAGCTGAGCAAGCTTAGAGCTGATGTTCAAACCTTCAGACAGAAAGAAGGTGAATCCCTCTATGAAGCTTGGGAAAGATACAAACAGTTGACCAAAAAGTGTCCTTCTGACATGCTTTCAGAATGGACCATCCTGGATATATTCTATGATGGTTTATCTGAGCTATCAAAGATGTCATTGGATACCTCTGCAGGTGGATCCATTCACCTAAAGAAAACGCCTGCAGAAGCTCAAGAACTCATTGACATGGTTGCTAATAACCAGTTCATGTACACTTCTGAAAGGAATCCTGTGAGTAATGGGACGCCTATGAAGAAGGGAGTTCTTGAAGTTGATACTCTGAATGCCATATTGGCTCAGAACAAAATATTGACTCAGCAAGTCAATATGATTTCTCAGAGTCTGCATGGAATGCAAGCTGCATCCAACAGTACTCAAGAGGCATCTTCTGAAGAAGAAGCCTATGATCATGAGAACCCTGCAATAGCAGAGGTAAATTACTTAGGTGAACCTTATGGAAACACCTATAACTCAACATGGAGAAATCATCCAAATTTCTCATGGAAGGATCAAAAGCCCCAACAAGGCTTTAATAATGGTGGAAGAAACAGGTTTAGCAATAGCAAGCCTTTTCCATCATCAACTCAGCAACAGACAGAGAACTCTGAACAAAATGCTTCTAATTTAGCAAATCTAGTCTCTGATCTATCTAAGGCCACTGTAAGTTTCATGAATGAAACAAGGTCTTCCATTAGAAATCTGGAAGCACAAGTGGGCCAGCTGAGTAAAAGGATCACTGAAATCCCTCCTAGTACTCTCCCAAGCAATACAGAAGAGAACCCAAAAGGAGAGTGCAAGGCCATTGACATAAGGGCCATGGCCGAACCTGTAAGGAGAGGAGAGGACGTGAATCCCAAGGAGGAAGACCTCCAGGGACATCCAGTGATCAATAAGGAGCTTCCCTCTGAGGAACCAAAGGACTCTGAGGCTCATCTAGAGACCATAGAGATTCCATTGAACCTCCTTATGCCCTTCATGAGCTCTGATGAGTATTCCTCTTCTGAAGAGAATGAGGATGTCACTAAAGAGCAAACTGCCAAGTTTCTTGGTGCAATCATGAAGCTGAATGCCAAATTGTTTGGCATTGATGCTTGGGAAGTTGAACCTCCCTTGTTCATCAATGAACTAAGTGATCTGGATCAACTGACATTGCCTCAGAAGAGACAGGATCCTGGAAAGTTCATAATACCCTGTACCATAGGCACCATGATCTTTAAGGCTCTGTGTGACCTTGGTTCAGGAATAAACCTCATGCCCCTCTCTGTAATAGAGAAACTGGGAATCTATGGGGTGCAAGCTACTAAAATCTCACTAGAGATGGCAGACAGCTCAAGAAGACAGGCTTATGGACAAGTAGAAGATGTATTAGTAAAGGTTGAGGGCCTTTACATACCTACTGATTTCATAGTCCTGGATACTGGAAAGGAAGAGGATGAATCCATCATCCTAGGAAGACCTTTCCTGGCCACAGCAAGAGCTGTGATTGATGTTGACAGAGGTGAAATAGTCCTTCAATGGAATGAGAACTCCCTTGTATTCAAAATGCAAGGATCTCCCTCTGCAACCATGGAGAGGAAGCTTGAAAAGCTTCTCTCAAAGCAGAGTCAACCAGAGCCCCCACAGTCAAACTCTAAGTTTGGTGTTGGGAGGCCACAACCAAACTCTAAGTTTGGTGTTGAACTCCCATATCCAAACTCTAAGTTTGGTGTTGGAGAGTCTCAACAAAGCTCTGCACATCTGTGAGGCTCCATGAGAGCCCACTGTCAAGCTATTGACATTAAAGAAGCGCTTGTTGGGAGGCAACCCAATGTTTATCTAACTCTTATTTTTATTGTTTTTCATGTTTTCTTAGGTTCATGATCATGTGGAGTCACAAAATAAATATAAAAATTAAAAAACGGAATCAAAAACAGCAGAAGAAAAATCACACCCTGGAGGAGCATCTGTCTGGCGTTCAAACGCCAGAACAGAGCATAGTTCTGGCGCTGAATGCCCAGAATGGGAGCATCCTGGCACTGAACGCCCAGAACAAGCATGGTTCTGGCGTTCAACGCCAGAAA
Organism: Arachis ipaensis; assembly: GCF_059453495.1. Taxonomy (NCBI): domain Eukaryota; kingdom Viridiplantae; phylum Streptophyta; class Magnoliopsida; order Fabales; family Fabaceae; genus Arachis; species Arachis ipaensis. The sequence goes on from NC_142441.1 coordinate 52,475,404, forward strand.
TGGCATCAAATGGGCATTGAACGCCCAAAATGGGCACCAACCTGGCGCTGAACGCCTAGAGTTGTGTGCAAGGGCATTTTACATGCCTAAATTGGTGCAGGGATGTAAATGCCTTGACACCTCAAGATCTGTGGACCTCACAGGATCACCTCAGGATCTGTGGACCCCACAGGATCCCCACCCACCTCTACTCACTCTCTTCTCTCTTCTCAATCATCCTCTATTCCCAATAAACACTCTTCCCTAATTAACCCTTTACCACTCACATCTAAACACCCACTTTCCTTCAAAATTCAACATCTCTTTCCCACCCAATCCCACCCATATGGCCGAATACACATCTTCCTCCATCTCCTCCATATCTTCCTCTTATTCTTCTATTCTTTCTTCTTTTGCTCGAGGGCGAGCAACATTCTAAGTTTGGTGTGGTAAAAAGCATAGCTTTTTTGTTTTTTTCCATAACCATTGATGGCACCTAAGGCCAGAGAAGCCTCTAGAAAGAGGAAAGGGAAGACAAAAGCTTCCATCAAGGGTCTATAGCTCAGTGGTAGAACATTTGACTGCAAATCAAGAGATCCCTGAGATACCTCAGGGGATACATTTTCTTCCACACAATTATTGAAAGCAACTAAGGGTGGAACATCAAGAGCACTCCATCATCCTTCATGAAATCAGAGAAGATCTAAAAGCAATGAAGGAGGAGCAGCAAAGACAAGGAAGAGACATAGAAGAGCTCAAGGACATCATTGGTTCCTCAAGAAGGAAACGCCACCATCACTAAGGTGGATTCATTCCTTGTTCTTCTTACTTCTGTTTTTCGTTTTCTATGTGCTTATCTATGTTTGTGTCCCCATTACATGATCATTAGTAGTTAGTAACTTTGTCCTAAAGTTATGAATGTCCTATGAATCCATCACCTCTCTTAAATAAAAACTGTTTTAATTCAAAAGAACAAGAAGTACATGAGTTTCGAATTTATCCTTGAACTTAACTTAATTATATTGATGTGGTGACAATGCTTCCTGTTTTCTGAATGTATGCTTGAACAGTGCATATGTCTTTTGAAGTTGTTGTTTAGGAATGTTAAATATGTTGGCTCTTGAAAGAATGATGACTAGGAGACATATTATTTGATAATCTGAAAAATCATAAAAATGATTCTTGAAGCAAGAAAAAGCAGCAAAAAAAAAAAAAAACAAAGCTTGCAGAAAAAAAAAAGAGAGAGAAAAAATAGGCGAAGAAAAAAAAATATAGAAAGAAAAAAGAAAAAGCAAGCAGAAAAAGCCAATAACCCTTAAAACCAAAAGGCAAGGGCAAATAAAAAGGATCCCAAGGCTTTGAGCATCAGTGGATAGGAGGGCCGAAAGGAATAAAATCCTAGTCTAAGCGGCTAAACCAAGCTGTCCCTAACCATGTGCTTGTGGCGTGTAGGTGTCAAGTGAAAACTTGAGACTGAGCGGTTAAAGTCAAGGTCCAAAGCAAAAACAAAAAGTGTGCTTAAGAACCCTGGACACCTCTAATTGGGGACTTTAGCAAAGCTGAGTCACAATCTGAAAAGGTTCACCCAATTATGTGTCTGTGGCATTTATGTATCCGGTGGTAATACTGGAAAACAAAGTGCTTAGGGCCACGGCCAAGACTCATAAAGAAGCTGTGTTCAAGAATCATCATACTGAACTAGGAGAATCAATAACACTATCTGAACTCTGAGTTCCTATAGATGCCAATCATTCTGAACCTCAATGGATAAAGTGAGATGCCAAAACTATTCAAGAGGCAAAAAGCTATAAGTCCCGCTCATATGATTGGAGCTATGTTTCATTGATAGTTTGGAATTTATAGTATATTCTCTTCTTTTTATCCTATTTGATTTTCAGTTGCTTGGGGACAAGCAACAATTTAAGTTTGGTGTTGTGATGAGCGGATAATTTATACGCTTTTTGACATTGTTTTTAGTATGTTTTTAGTAGGATCTAGTTACTTTTAGGGATGTTTTCATTAGTTTTTATGTTAAATTCACATTTCTGGACTTTACTATGAGTTTGTGTGTTTTTCTGTGATTTCAGGTATTTTCTGGCTGAAATTGAGGGACTTGAGCAAAAATCAGATTCAGAGGTTGAAAAAGGACTGCTGATGCTGTTGGATTCTGACCTCTCTGCACTCAAAGTGGATTTTCTGGAGCTACAGAACTCGAAATGGCGCGCTTCCAATTGCGTTGGAAAGTAGACATCCAGGGCCTTCCAGCAATATATAATAGTCGATACTTTGGCCAAGAATTGACGACGTAAACTGGCGTTCAACGCCAGCCTTCTGCCCAAATCTGGAGTCCAGCGCCAGAAAAGGATCCAAAACCAGAGTTGAACGCCCAAACTGGCATAGAAACTAGCGTTCAACTCCACAAATGGCCTCTGCACGTGCTACACTTAAGCTCAGCCCAAACACACACCAAGTGGGCCCCGGAAGTGGATTTATGCATCAATTACTTACTCATGTAAACCCTAGTGACTAGTTTATTATAAATAGGACCTTTTACTATTGTATTAGGTATCTTTTGATCATCTTAGGATCTTAGGACCATCTTTGAACGCATTGTTCTTAGACCATAGGGGCTGGCCACACGGCCATGCCTGGAACTTCACTTATGTATTTTCATACGGTAGAGTTTCTACACTCCATAGATTAAGGTGTGGAGCTCTGCTGTTCCTCAAAGATTAATGCAAAGTACTACTGTTTTCTATTCAATTCTTCTTATTTCTCTTCTAAGATATCCATTCGCACCCAAGAACGTGATGAAGGTGATGATTATATGTGACGCTCATCATCCTTCTCCCTTATGAACGCGTGTCTGACAAACACTTCTGTTCTACATGAAATAAGCTAGAATCAGTATCTCTTAGACCTCCTAACCAGAATCTTCGTGGCGTAAGCTAGAATGATGGCGGCATTCAAGAGAATCCGGAAGGTCTAAACCTTGTCTGTGGTATTCCGAGTAGGATTCAATGATTGAATGACTGTGACGAGCTCCTAACTCGCGATTGCAGGGCGTTAGTGACAGACGCAAAAGGATAGTAAATCCTATTCCAGCATGATCGAGAACCGACAGATGAATAGCCGTGCCGTGACAGGGTGCGTGAGCATATTATTCAGTGAGAGGATAAGATGAAGCCATTGGCAAGGGTGATGCCTCCAGACGATTAGCCGTGCCGTGACAGGGCATTGGATCATTTTCCCGTGAGATGACCGAAAGTAGCCATTGACAGTGGTGATGTATCACATAAAGCCCGCCATGGAAAGGAGTAAGACTGATTGGATGAAGATAGCAGGAAAGTAGAAGTTCAGAGGAACGAAAAGCATCTCCATTCGCTTATCTGAAATTCTCACCAATGAATTACATAAGTATCTCTATCCCTATTATATTATTTATTATTCGAGAACTCCATGATTACTTTATATCTGTCTGACTGAGATTTACAAGGTGACCATAGCTTGCTTCATACCAACAATCTCCGTGGGATTCGACCCTTACTCACGTAAGGTATTACTTGGACGACCCAGTGCACTTGCTGGTTAGTTGTATCGAAGCTATTACCAGGATTTGTTCGAGCCTGGAGATCACAATTTTGTGCACCAACGAACATCTGAAAAATGATATGCCTTCCAAGTTTTCATGTTCTACACTTTTATGATTAAGCTTATATGTTCTGCACCTTTATGTTTTTGAATAAGTTTTCATGTTCTGCATTATTATGATAGTTTGCTTGTGCATCACTCATCCTACTTGAATGTATGTCTTGTTCCCTTTCTGCATGAATAAAAGAAAATGATTTTAACTGAAAGTGAAATTGTCCAATTTGATAGGAATGAGAATAAAGTTCAGTGGTGGTATGTGCTAGATTGTTCAAGTAAGCTCACTAATAAAGAGGAAGGGTAGAGTTTTCTTTTTAAGTATGAACTTAGGACTGTCTGTGAAATCTTGGTAAATAAAGATCCTTGGAAAAAGAAAGAGTAATAAGGAAAGGAAGAAAAGCCAAGAATTGGCAACAAAAAAATTGAAAGAAACAAATAATTAAGCTAGACACTGATGAGGGAAAAATGATTCCACACAAAACTCACCGGCAAGTGTACCGGGTCGCATCAAGTAGTAATAACTCACAAGAGTGAGGTCGATCCCACAGGGATTGATGGATCAAGCAACTTTAGCGAGGTGATTAGTTTAGTCAAGCTAATAGTATTAAATTGAATGAGAATTGATCAGCTGAATGTAAATTGCAGGGAATTTAAATTGCAGAAAGTAAAGTGACTGAATCTTAAAGAGCAAGAAAGGTAAATTGCAGTAACTATAAAGGGAATTGGGTGCTGGGAATTTAAATGAAGCTATAAATCAGAATTTAGAACAGTTGTAGAAGATGTAAATTTGCAGGAAATATAAATCAAGCTCACAGCAAACTCAAATGTAAAGTGCAGATAAACAGGAAGATTTAAATTGCATGAAAGTAAATTGGATACAATGAGAACAGAAAGCAATGAGAACAGAAGATTAAAATCAAGCTCAATGTAAAATTAAAATGAAATTGAAAATAAATTACAAATGAAATTGAAATTGAAATTGAAAACAAATTACAAATGAAATTCCTAATCTAGCTTCTCTTTGTGCCTTTGAGTCATGTTAATGGGCTTTTCTTGCTTTGGATTTGAATGAGAGTGGGTCTGTGAAGAATTGGATCCAAGATGGCACTTTATGGCATGGGTCAGGATGCACTTGGTTCACTCCCATTGAAGCGTTCCGTTTGGAGCAGTGAACTCCACGTTCACTTGTCATGTGTGCTTCCTTGGTGCGCATTTGGTTCCTAGCATTGCGTTAGTAAACGCTACGTTCACTCACCCAACGCTCTCTCTTGGTTTCTTTTTGGTGCGTGCCTTGCTTTCTTTATCAAAAGTCACGAAAACGTTCACTTTAGTGAACGTGACGTTCACTTGTTTGAATGCTACCCTTTTGCTGAGTGTGGTTTTTGGGCCTTAATGATGCCTATCACTTGTGTTTCAATTTCATGCAAAATATAGATTGATATATATCGTTGGAAAGCTCTGAATGTCAGCTTTTCAACGCAACTAAAAGCGCATCAATTGGACATCTATAGCTCAAGTTATGGTCATTTGAAGAAGGCATGGTCGTGCTGTCAGCGCCAAGTTAACAAAAGTGAATGCCCAGTTAACTTTAGTGAACGCTCCCCTTGAAAATAAAAGTGAATGCCCAGTTAACATTTTAAGCACTGATTGTGATCATGGAGCACGCTTTCTTGATTTAGTTATGGGCCACGCTTTTAAAAGCGTGGCCTAAGGCTCCAAAGTGTGCCTCAACTCCAAAATGTGCCCAAAATTCCTCTTTTCTTCTTTTTAGCTTATTTTGTACTTTTTTGCTTTTTTTTCTTCTTATTTCCTACATAGTTTATGAAATCAAAAGATCAAAGAAATATACCATTTAAGCACAAAAAGAATGCAATATTTAAGCATTAATCATCAATTTCTTGTATGAAAATGCATAGAAAAACATGACATGATGACATGTCATCACAACACCAAACTTAAACCTTGTTTGTCCCCAAGCAAGAAAAGAATCATGCAATAGAGATTGACAATCCAAGGTAAGAAGAATAGCAGCTCAATGTTCATGGTTGGCTAGTTTTCTATGCTTGCCACAATCACAAAAGAAATGTAAATGATTGATGCTTCTATCTAGCTCAATTTATGAAATCTTTTCCTTATATTTCTTCCTTAAAACAAGCTTTTGATTTTCTTATTGGCTTCTCCTTTTGGGTGTTTTGCCCCATGAGTCGATAACAAAGCTACGACTCTAAATGCTTTGTTTTCAAGTATTACCACTTGATACAAAAGCACCACAAGCATTTAATTAGAGGACTTCTTTAAGCTCATTTGTTTCTTTTCTTTACTCTCTAATCATTGATGCTCAGAGCCTTGAGCTTTGAGGGAGTGCATTTGCACTTGAGCCTAGTCTTGACTCTAAGTATTTTGTTTTCAAGCTTTTTGCCTGATACATAAACACCACAAGTACTTAACAAATGAATTGCCATTGGTACTCAGAGCCTTCAGCTTTCTCATTCTTTCCCTTTTTCTTTTCTTGCCTTAATTTGCAGTTGTTTCTTCAAGGTTTTCATGATTTCAAAAATTTCACAAAATGTCCTAGATGAAAACTTCAATTGAATAAGATCTAATGCAATTGAGCAACAGTTAACCATACTAGCCTTCGAATACTTGTATGCACATGCTAAATTCTTCTTTAATAACCTTGTTTGTTTATGATCATGATACTTTATTACTTTTGAACTCACAAAACTCAAGATGGTAGTCATAATGGCATAGCAATCATGTTACAAATCAAAATTCAGGCTATGCTTATTCATACACACTTGTAAACAGATAAGATAAAGACAATCATGCAATTTAAAGTGCTGGAAACAAATGAGAGGAAAAGGAACTTTACAACCTTTTAATTCATCTTCTCTATTGTTGTCATTTTTCTCCCATTCTTCCCCTTCCCCTACCAACTTCAGAATGCTTGCTCATCCTCAAGCAACAATTAGAACAGTGGTGATGGGGCTAAGATGGATCATGAGTGTCTTACACAATGAAATGTTATTAGTACATGTTTTTTAAGCAAGAAAAATTAAAGATAACCATAAAGGCACAGAGAAACAGAGACATTGTGATTGCAAAAATAAGAGGGTGTGCATGATACATTGCATAAAGAATGAATGGCACACCAAACTTAGTGTGACACTCTCACTTGAAATTGATGCAAGTATCTAGTAAAGATTAGAACCAAATTTTGTTGCATAGAAACACCAAACTTAGAATGCAACCATATATCAATTTATTTGAACTAAAACTAAACACAAGGAACTGTTATATGTTAAATACAATCACCAAGCCAAGAATATATCATGAGTAAGAATTTCTTGGTGAGGTATTTAACAAAAAACAGTCAAGAAGCAAAATAAATGAAAGCATTAAAAACAAAGAAATAACTAAAGTAAACGGAATAACAAAGTGTCAAACCAAAAGAATAACACTGCAGAGGCATTATCATTATGTAGACAAATGGTGTTGCTGGATTTCTTGCATAGAAAATAAGTGGCACACCAAACTTAGAATCTCAGTGTGACACTTTCATTTTTGATTTGATGCAATCATCCATAAGGGTTGAAAACAAATTATTGCAAGGCAACACCAAACTTAGAATGTAATCATATACCAATTTATTGAATTTAATCAAAGCAGACAGAGAAGGTCAGCAAAGAACTGAAATGTTACCTAAGGTTGGGTTGCCTCCCAACAAGCACTCTTTTAGTGTCATTAGCTTGACATGTTGTTCTTCACTTTCTTCCTCTTCTTCCAGTTTGTTAAGAGGAATGACCTCAAGGGGGGAGAAGATTCAGCTATTGTCCCATATCTTGGTCTCTCCTCAGCAAGCTTCCTTTTGTTAATGGTTTGATTGAGCTTGCTTGTTGGATCAGTGGTTGGATCGGTGCTCTTGTTAGTTGCCTTCACTTCTTAGATATCAATACTTGGTGGTTGTGTGATGGTTGGAGCATTATCTTCATCAAAAGCCTTTTGAATTGGTGGTTCAATGAGCCCTTCTTCTATGCAACTTTCTGCTTCACTTGAGTTTGGACTTCCATGATTGTCTTCCTCACTTTCTTGTTCCTCTACTTATACCTTTGTACTCAACATTTGACTTAATAGCACTTTTATAGAGGAGGTTTGTTGATCTTCCCAATATTTCTTCATCTTCTCTTCATATCTTTCAATCACAGATTCAATTGTTGAGAATTTTTGGTTCAGAGAAGTTTGTAGGGGTTGTGAGTTTTCATATTCCCTTGTTATCTCAAGTGGCTTTTGTGGATATGCAGCTTTGGGTTCAACTACCTCCACCACCTTATTCTTCATTGAAAGTTTGCTTGACACAAGTGCCTCTTCTTCTTGGTCTTCCACTTCATCATTCACATCCATCAATTGGTCTTTATCTTCCTTGCTCAGCAGTTCTAAGTTTCTCTTCATTTGCTCTAAGTGCCCATCCATCTTCTTAAAGAGACTTTCTTGCTCTTTCCAGGATTGTTTTTACCTTTCCAATAATTCTCTGGACTTTTGAAGGAGATCCTCAGCTACTAGCTCAAAAGATGAAGGTTGAGAGAGATTTTGTGGATATGGATGTGTTGTGGTGAGGTTGTTTTGAGTGGTATGGAATGAATCTTGTGAATTGTGGAATAAATTTTGTTGTTAGTGGAATGAATTGTATGGATCTTGGGTGAGACTTTATGTTGAGGCATAATCAAGTGATGAAGAATTTTCAAATGAGGAACTATGAGGTGAGGTTGGACAAGTTTGCATAAATGAATTGAAGGTTTGCTCAAGTGATGATGGCTCTTGATAAGTGGAGTATGAACTGTCAAATGCTTTCTGGTTTTGATCCTCCCATCCACAATGTGAATCATTATAGAATTCGTCACAGTATGGGTCATTTTGTGGCATTGGGGGATAATCTTGCATGAACTTGTTGAAAGCACACTCCAGTGATGATGTTTCTTGATGAACAAAGTATGGATCATCAAGATCCCTTTGATTTTGACCTTTCCAGCCACATTATGAGTAATTGTTAGACTTATCAAAATCTGGATCATATTGTGTCTCTAAGAAGTGTCCCATTTCAACTGATTGTTCACACTCTTGTTGACATGTCCAGACACCATGAGGGTAATGACACAAATCATCTTGTGGTTCTGGATCATATCTTATGTGAATTGTTTCATCATCTATCATTTCTTGGTCATATTTCCAGCCATCATAATGACTTGAATCATTTTGTGGTGGTGAAAAATATTCCATATGATTCTCTTGCTCATCTTGTGGTTCTGAGACATATCTCCATGGATTGGACTGCTCAGGATCTGTAATTTGTTGGTGATATTCCCAGCCATCATTAGAAATTGGTGATGGTGGGTAATATCCCATAAAATTTGTTTGATCACAAGATGAGTTGAACTCCATTTGAATTTTGTAAAACACAACACCAATGAAAAATGAAATTCATGTCTCAGAGAAGAATTTCGTAGTGAGGCAATAACTCAAACACCTTGCTATCAGCTTAAAACAGAAAACAAAAACAAAGAAAATGCTTAATCTAGACTTCCCACCCACTTAATCATTGTCGATCTATATCAATCCCCGGCAACGGTGCCAAAAATATGATGAGGGAAAAACGATTCCACAAAAAAATCACCGGCATGTGTACCGGGTTGCATCAAGTAGTAATAACTCACAAGAATGAGGTCAATCCCACAAGGATTGATGGATCAAGCAACTTTAGTGAGGTGATTAGTTTAGTCAAGCTAATAGTATTGAATTGAATGAGAATTGATCAGCTGAATGTAAATTGCAGGGAATTTAAATTGCAGAAAGTAAAGTGACTGAATCTTAAAGAGCAAGAAAGGTAAATTGCAGTAACTATAAAGGGAATTGGGTTCTGGGAATTTAAATGAAGCTGTAAATCAGAATTTAGAACAGTTGCAGAAGATGTAAATTTGTAGGAAATATAAATCAAGCTCACAGCAAGCTCAAATGTAAATTGCAGAGGAACAAGAAGATTTAAATTGCATGAAAGTAAATTGGAAGCAATGAGAACAGAAGATTAAAATCAAGCTCAATGTAAATTGAATTGTAAAATTGTAGAAAAGGAAATTTGTAGCAGAGGATTATTAGAAACTGAAATTTCATAAGCCAAGTTGAATTCAATACTTGAAATGTAAAAGTGCAGAAAAATAAAAGTGTATCAAAGAGAGCTTTCTATCTATCCTACTCTTACTCCTATTGTTCTCTAGCAGAGCCAGTCTTGCTCTAATAAAATGAGATTGATGCCTTTATATAGGCTTTATAAAATGAAAATGAAATAGAAAGTGAAAACAAATTACAAATAAAATTCCTAATCTAGCTTCTCTTTGTGCCTTTGAGTCATGTTAATGGGGTTTGCATGCTTTGGATTTGAATGAGAGTGGGTATGTGAAGAATTGAATCAAAGATGGCACTTGATGGCATGGGTCAGGATGCACTTGGTTCACTCCCATTGAAGCGTTCTGTTTGGAGCAGTGAACTCCACGTTCACTTGTTATGTGTGCTTCCTTGGTGCGCATTGGGTTCCTAGCGTTGCATTAGTGAACGCTATGTTCACTCACCCAACGCTCTCTCTTGGTTTCTTTTTGGTGCGTGCCTTGCTTTCCTTGGCAAAAGTCACGAAAACGTTCACTTTAGTGAACGTGACGTTCACTTTTTTGAACGCTACCCTTTTGCTGAGAGTGGTTTTTGGGCCTTAAAGATGCCTATCACTTGTGCCTCAATTTCATGCCAAATATAGATTTCTATATATCGTTGGAAAGCTCTGAATGTCAGCTTTCCAATGCAACTGGAAGAGCATCAGTTGGACATCTGTAGCTCAAGTTATGGTCCTTTAAAGAAGGCATGGTCATGATGTTAGTGCCAAGTTAACAAAAGTGAATGCCCAGTTAACTTTAGTGAACGCTCCCAGATGAACGGATAATTTATACGCTTTTTGGCATTGTTTTTAGTATGTTTTTAGTATATTTTAGTTAGTTTTTATTATGTTTTTATTAGCTTTTAAATAAAAATCACATTTCTAGACTTTACTATGAGTTTGTGTATTTTTCTGTGATTTCAGGTATTTTCTGCCTGAAATTGAGGGACCTGAGCAAAAATCTGATTCAGAGGCTGAAAAAGGACTGCAGATGCTGTTGGATTCTGACCTCCCTACACTCAAAGTGGATTTTCTGGAGCTAAAGAAGCCCAATTGGCGCGATCTCAATTGCGTTGGAAAGTAGACATCCTGGGCTTTCCAGAAATATGTAATAGTTCATACTTTGCCCGAGATTTGATGGCCCAAACAGGCGTTCCAAGTCAGCTTAAGAATTCTAGCGTCAAAACGCCAGAACTAGCACAAAAGCTGGAGTTAAACGCCTAAACTGGCACAAAAGCTGGCGTTTAACTCCAAGAAAAGTCTCTACACATGAAAGCTTCAATGCTCAGCCCAAGAACACACCAAGTGGGCCCGGAAGAAGATTTCTGCATTAATTACTTATTTCTGTAACCCTAGGCTACTAGTTTTCTATAAATAGGACCTTTTGCTATTGTATTTTCATCTTTGAATCATATTTTGATGATTGAACCCTCTTTCGGAGGCTGGCCATTTGGCCATGCCTAGACCTTGTTCTTATGTATTTTCAACGGTGGAGTTTCTACACACCATAGATTAAGATGTGGAGTTCTGCTGTTCTTCATGAATTAATACAATTACTATTGTTCTTCTATTCAATTCATGCCTACTTCTTCTCTAAGTTATTTGTTTGTTCTTCAACTTGATGAATGTGATGATCTGTGACACTCATCATCATTCTCACCTATGAACATGTGCCTGACAACCACCTCTGTTCTACTAGCAATGGCTTGAATGCGTATCTCTTGGGTTTCTAATCTAAGATTGGAACCTTCGTGGTATAGGCTAGAATTATTGGCGGTCATTCTTGAGATTTGGAAAGTCTAAACCTTGTCTGTGGTATTTCGAGTAGGATCTGGGAAGGGATGACTGTGACGAGCTTCAAACTCATGATTGTTGGGCATGTGACAGATGCAAAAGGATCAATGGATCCTATTCCAACATGATCGAGAACCAACAGATGATTAGCCGTGCGGTGACAGTGCATTTGGAACATTTTCACTGAGAGGACGGGAAGTAGCCATTGACAACGGTGATGCCCAACATAAAGCTTGCCATGGAAGGGAGTATGAATGATTGGATGAAGGCAATAGGAAAGCAGAAGTTTAGGAGGAACAAAGCATCTTCATACGCTTATCTGAAATTTCTACCAATGAATTACATAAGTATCTTTATCTTTTTTTTATGTTTTATTCATCTTTTAATTATCAATTCTCCATAACCATTTGAATCTGCCTGACTGAGATTTACAAGATGACCATAGCTTGCTTCAAGCCGACATTCTCCGTGGGATCGACCCTTACTCACGTAAGGTATTACTTGGACGACCCAGTGCACTTGCTAGTTAGTTATGCAGAATTGTGACAAAGTGTGACTCACGTTTGAGAGCTCCAAGTCTTTGGCTCCATTGTTGATAATCACAATTTTGTGCACCAAGTTTTAGGCGCCATTGCCAGGGATTGTTCGAGTTTGGACAACTGACGGTTCATGTTGTTGCTTAGATTAGGTAATTTTACTTTTTATTCGAAAAAAATATTTTAAAAATACAAAAATTTTCTATTTTTGTTCTTCAGAGTTTTTAAGAATGACTTCTAGAGTTTCATGATGATTTGTGGAAGTTTGGCTGGTTGTGAAGCCATGTCTAATCTTTTGGACCGAGGTTTCAACTTATCATCACAAGAGCTTGTTGATTTCTATCAATTTTACTGTTGTGAGCAATGATCTGCTAAAGCTTGGCTAGCCATTGGCCATGTCTAATATTTTAGACCGGAGCTTTCTTTGAAAGCTTGGCTGGCTAGTAAGCCATGTCTAATTCCTCGACCGGAGTCTTAGACTAGCATTGCAATGATTCCTGGAATTCTTATTAAAAATTTTGAATCCCTTTATTTTCTTTTCCACTCAATTTTCGAAAAATCACAAAAAATTTTATAAAACCATAAAAATAAAAAATATTCTATGTTTCTTGTTTAAGTCTAGTGTCTAATTTTAAGTTTGGTGTCAATTGCATGTCTTTATTCTTCTAATTTTCGAAAATTACATGCATTATGTTCGTCATTGATCTTCAAGATGTTCTTGATGATTTTCTTGCTCTAATCTTTAAATTCTCTTGTTTTGTGTGTTTAGTTGTTTCTCACATGCATTTTTCAAATTGTTATAGTCCTTAGTATACAAACTTTTAAGTTTGGTGCCTTGCATGCATTATGTATTTGATCTTAGTTTTCCATGTTTAATTGCATTTTGATTGTTCCTCATCATTAAAAATCCAAATTTTTTTCAAAATTATGTCTTTTCAAGTCAATAATACAGAGAATTGAAGATTCAGAACATGCAGCAGAGGAATTACACAGAAAAAGCTGGGCGTTCAAAACACCCAGTGAAGAAGGAAAACTGGCGTTTAAATGCCAGTCAGGGTAACTGGCTCGGCGTTAAACGCCCAAAAGGATAGCATTTTGGGTGTTAAATGCCAGAATGGATACCATTCTGGGCATTTAACGCCAGGATGGCATAAGAGGGAAGATTTTGTTTCTAATTCAAATTTTTTTTTCAAGTTTTCATAATTTTTCAAAATCATATTTTTTTCAAATCATATCTTTTCAATCATATATTTTCAAAATCAATTTCTTTTCAATTTTTTTATTTATTACTATTTTCGAAAATCCTTGTCACAATTAGTGATTTAATTCAAAATTTTCAAGTTGTTACTTGCCTATTAAGAAAGGATCAAAAATTTTAATTCTAGAATCATATCTTTTAATTTCTTTTTGTTCAAGTAATCAACTTTATTTTTAAAAACTTTCTTCTTTTTAATTTGATTCTCAATTATATCTTTTCAATCACATATTTTTCAAAATTAATTTTCAATCATATCTTTTTGATTTCTAATTTCAAAATCTTTTTCAAAAATCACTTAATTTCTTTCCCAATCTTAGTTTTCAAAAATCATTTACCAAATTTTCAAAATTTCGTTTAATTATTTCAAAATCTTTTTACTTTAATTTCGAAAATTCTTCCCCTCTACTCACATCCTTCTATTTAAAGGACTAACACTCCTCCACTATCAACAATTCAAACTCTATCCCTCTTGATAAGTTTGAATTCTTCTCTTTCTACCTTCTCCTTCTATTCTTCTTTTTCCTCTGACACTTCAAGGAATCTCTATATTGTGACATAGAGGATTCCATACTTTCTTCTTCTCTTTTTATATGAGCAGAAGCAAGGACAAAGGCATTCTTGTTGAAGCTGATCTTGAACCTGAAAGGACCTTGAAGAGAAAGCTAAGAGAAGCTAAAGTACAACTCCCTATAGAGGACCTAACAGAACTTTTCAAACAAGAAAAAGACATGGCAGCCAAAAACAACAACAATGTCAATAATGCAAGGAAGGTGCTTGGTGACTTTACTGCACCTACTCCCGACTTCTATGGGAGAAGCATCTCAATCCCTGTCATTGGAGCAAACAACTTTGAGCTTAAGGCTCAATTAGTTTCTCTGATGCAACAGAATTGCAAGTTTCATGGCCTTCCAATGGAAGATCCTCATCAGTTCTTAGCTGAATTCCTATAAATCTGTGACACTGTCAAGACCAATGATGTTGATCCTGAGGTTTACAAGCTTATGCTCTTTCCTTTTGCTGTAAGAGACAGAGCTAGAACATGGTTGGATTCACAACCTAAAGAAAGCCTGAACTCTTGGGAAGAGCTAGTCAATGCCTTATTGGCAAAGTTCTTTCCATCTCAAAAATTGAGTAAGCTTAGAGTGGAAGTCCAAACCTTCAGACAGAAGGAAGGTGAATCCCTCTATGAAGCTTGGGAAAGATACAAGCAATTAATCAGAAGGTGCCCTTCTGACATGCTTTCAGAATGGAGCATCATAGGTATCTTCTATGATGGTCTGTCTAAACTGTCCAAGATGTCATTGGACAGCTCTGCTGGAGGATCTCTTCATCTGAAGAAGATGCCTGCAGAAGCTCAGGAACTCATTGAGATTGTTGAAAATAACCAATTCATGTACACCTCTGAAAGGAATCCTGTGAATAATGGGACAAATCAGAAGAAAGGAGTTCTTGAGATTGATACTCTGAATGCCATACTAGCTCAGAACAAAATATTGACTCAACAAGTCAATATGATTTCTCAAAGTCTGTCTGGAATGCAAGCAGCAACAGGCAGTACCAAAAAAGCTTCATCTAAAGAAGAAGCTTATGATCTTGAGAACCCAGCAATGGAAGAGGTGAATTACATGGGAGAACCCTATGGAAACACCTATAATCCTTCATGGAGGAATCATCCAAACCTCTCATGGAAGGACCAACAGAGGCCTCAACAAGGTTTCAACAACAATAATGGTGGAAGAAATAGGTTTAGCAATAGTAAGCCTTTTCCATCATCTTCTCAGCAACAGACAGAGAATTCTAAGCAAAGCCATTCTGACTTAGCAACCATAGTCTCTGATCTAATTAAAACCACTCAAAGTTTTATGACTAAAATAAGGTCCTCCATTAGAAATTTGGAGGCATAAGTGGGTCAGCTGAGCAAGAAAGTTACTCCATAATTTATACACTTTTTGGCATTATTTTTAGTATGTTTTTAGTATATTTTAGTTAGTTTTTATTATATTTTTATTAGTTTTTAAATAAAAATCACATTTCTGGACTTTACTATGAGTTTGTGTGTTTTTCTGTGATTTCAGGTATTTTCTGGCTAAAATTGAGGGACCTAAGCAAAAATCTGATTAAGAGGCTGAAAAAGGACTGCAGATGCTGTTGGATTCTGACCTCCCTGCACTCGAAGTGGATTTTCTGGAGCTACAGAAAACCAATTGGCGCGCTCTCAATTGCATTGGAAAGTAGACATCCTGAGACTTCCAGCAATATATAATAGTTTATACTTTTCCCAAGATTTGATGGCCCAAACAGGCGTTCCAAGTCAGCTTAAGAATTCTGGCGTCAAAATGCCAGAACTGGCACAAAAGCTGGAGTTAAACGCCCAAACTGGCACAAAACCTGGTGTTTACCTCCAAGAAAAGTCTCTACACATGAACACTTCAATGCTCAATCCAAGCACACACCAAGTGGGCCCGAAAGAAGATTTCTGCATTAATTACTTATTTCTGTAACCCTAGGCTACTAGTTTTCTATAAATAGGACGTTTTGCTATTGTATTTTCATCTTTGAATCATGTTTTGATGATTGAACCCTCTTTGGGAGGCTGGCCATTCGGCCATGCCTAGACCATGTTCTTATGTATTTTCAACGGTGGAGTTTCTACACACCATAGATTAAGGTGTGGAGCTCGGCTGTTCTTCATGAATTAATATAATTACTATTGTTCTTCTAATTCACGCCTACTTCTTCTCTAAGATATTCGTTCGTTCTTCAACTTGATGAATGTGATGATCTGTGACACTCATCATCATTCTCACCTACGAACATGTGCCTAACAACCACCTCTGTTCTACTAGCAATGGCTTGAATGCGTATCTCTTGGGTTTCTAATCTAAGATTGGAACCTTAGTGGTATAGGCTAGAATTATTGGCAGTCATTCTTGAGATCCGGAAAGTCTAAACCTTGTCTGTGGTATTCCGAGTAGGATCTGGGAAGGGATGACTGTGACGAGCTTCAAACTCGCGATTGTTGGGCGTGTGAGAGATGCAAAAGGATCAATGGATCCTATTCCAACATGATCAAGAACCGACAAATGATTAGCCGTGCGGGAAGTAGCCATTGACAATGGTGATGCCCAACATAAAGCTTGCCATGGAAGGGAGTATGAATGATTGGATGAAGGCAATAGGAAAGCAGAAGTTTAGGAGGAACAAAGCATCTTCATACACTTATCTGAAATTCCTACCAATGAATTACATAAGTATCTCTATCTTTATTTTATGTTTTATTCATCTTTTAATTATCAATTCTCCATAACCATTTAAATCTGCCTGACTGAGATTTACAAGATGACCATAGCTTGCTTCAAGCCGACAGTCTCCGTGGGATCGACCCTTACTCACGTAAGGTATTACTTGGATGACCCAGTGTACTTGCTGGTTAGTTGTGCGAAATTGTGACAAAGTGTGATTCACATTTGAGAGCTCCAAGTCTTTGGCGCCGTTGTTGATGATCACAATTTCGTGCACCACTCCGCTTGCTTCCAAGCTAGATTTCACGAGAAAGTTAACAAAAGTGAATGCCCAGTTAACATTTTGAGCGCTGATTGTGAACATGGAGCACGCTTTCTCGATTTAGTTATGTGCCACGCTTTTAAAAGTGTGGCCTAAGTCTCCAAAGTGTGCCTCAACTCCAAAATGTCACCAAAATTCCTCTTTTCTTCTTTTTAGCTTATTTTGTGCTTTTTTTGCTTCTTTTTCTTCTTATTTTCTACATAGTTTATAAAATCAAAAGATCAAAGAAATATACCATTTAAGCACAAAAAGAATGAAATATTTAAGCACTAATAATCAATTTCTTGTATGAAAAAGCATAGAAAAAGATGACATGATGACATGTCATCAGACACAAATAGCTTGGACCTTAAGAGACATGCATGTGGTGCTATTGTACTAGGATCTGCTTGGATGAATAGGTTTTAAGGAGTGTTTCAACACTTGGTAACTTTGGTTAGCTAACCCGGGATTATCAACCAAAATGTCCACTATCAAGAGCAACCGAGTTACAAAGCAATTAGTAATCCAAAGAGGTGCTGGGCACCAATGTTCTTAAGATGAATTATGAGCCAAGTGTCTGTGGTGTGTATGTTTTGATTGAAAAACAAAGATAAAAAACTGCTGCAATTGATGAGCGGATATTTTATACGCTTTTTGGGGTTAATTTCATATAGTTTTTAGTATGTTTTAGTCAGTTTTTAGTTTATTTTCATTAGTTTTTAGGAAAAATTCATATTTCTGGACTTTACTATGAGTTGTATGTTTTTCTGTAATTTCAGGTATTTTTCTGGCTGAAATTGAGGGAGCTGAGCAAAAATCTGATTTAGGCTGAAAAAGGACTGCTGATGCTGTTGAATTCTGACCTCCCTGCACTCAAAGTGAATTTTCTGGAGCTACAGAACTCGAAATGGCGTTCTTCCAATTGCGTTGGAAAGTAGACATCTAGGGCTTTCCAGAAATATATAATAGTCCATACTTTGCTCAAGGATAGATGACGTAAACTGGCGTTCAACGTCAGTTCTCTGCCCAATTCTGGCGTCCAGCGCCAGAAAAGGATTAAAAGTTGGAGTTCAACGCCAGAAATGGATCCAAACCTGGCGTTGAACGCCCAAAATGGCCTTATGCACATGAATTGCTTAAATCTCAGCCCCAGCACACACCAAGTGGGCCCTAGAAGTGGATCTCTGCACCATCTGTCATAGTCTACTCACTTTTTGTAAACCTAGTCTACTAGTTTATTATTTAAACAACTTTTAGAGACTTATTTTGTATCTCATGACATTTTAGATCAAAACTTTGTACTCTTTGACGGCATGAGTCTCTAAACTCCATTGTTGGGGGTGAGGAGCTCTGCTGTGTCTCGATGAATTAATGCAAGTATTTCTGTTTTCTATTCAAACACGCTTGTTCCTACCTAAGATGTTCATTCGCGCTTAACTGTGATGAAGGTGATGATCCGTGACACTCATCACCTTCCTCAACCCATGAACGTGTGCCTGACAACCACCTCCGTTCTATATCCGATTGAATGAGTATCTCTTAGATCTCTTAATTAGAATCTTCGTGGTATAAGCTAGAACTGATGGCGGCATTCATGAGAATCCGGAAAGTCTAAACCTTGTCTGTGGTATTCCGAGTAGGATTCAATGATCGAATGACTGTGACGAGCTTCAAACTCGCGAGTGCTGGGCGCTAGTGACAGACGCAAAAGGATAAAGAATCCTATTCCAGTATGACCGAGAACCGACAGATGATTAGCCGTGCTGTGACAGAGCATGTGAGCACTTCACTGAGAGGATGGGATGTAGCCATTGACGACGGTGAACCCCTACATACAGCTTACCATAGGAGGACGTGCGTGTGTGGATCAGAAGACAGAGGAAAGCAGGGATTCAGAAGACAAAGCATCTCCAAAACTCCAACATATTCTCCATTACTCCATAACAAGTAACCTTTAACCCATGCTCTTTTGTTTGTTAGCAATTCAACTGATTAATATAAGTGACTTCCTGACTAAGATTTACAAGATAACCATAGATTGCTTCAAACCAACAATCTCTGTGGGATTCGACCCTTACTCACGTAAGGTATTACTTGGACGACCCAGTGCACTTGCTGGTTAGTGGTACGAGTTGTGAAAAGTGTGATTCACAATTTGTGCACCAAGTTTTTGGCGCCGTTGCCGGGGATTGTTCGTGTTTGAACAACTGACGGTTTATTTTGTTTCTTAGATTAGGAAAATTTTTCTTTTTGGTTTAGAGTCTCTTATTATTGTTCTTGGTATATATATATATATATATATATATATATATATATATATATATATATATATATATATATATATATATATATATATATATATATACTTCTTCAAAACAAGTGTTACATTCATAACTGATTTGGCTAGAACGTTAATCTGTGTTCTTGGTAATTGGGTTAGAATCTTTTATATTCTTTTCAAAACCTTCTTTTTCATAAATAATAATTTCTCTATTAAATTGTGTGCGAAACTTTAAGTTTGGTGTTTTCTTGTTGATTTCCCTTTGGTTTTCGAAAATTTTGGTTTGGTTTTCTAAAAATTTTAAGTTTGGTGTTCTTTCTTCATGTTCTTGTGTTTTTGTGAGTCTTCAAAGTGTTCTTGAGTTTTCCTTGTGTCTTGATCTTAAAAATTTTAAGTTTGGTGTTCCTTGGTGTTTTCCCTCCAAAATTTTCAAAAAAAAAACAAGGAGCATTAGATCTAAAAATTTTAAATCTTGTGCTATCTTATTGTTTTTCTCTTTCCTCACTAAATTCAAAAATATCTTTTCTCTCTATTTTTAAAACAAATTTTCGAAAATTATTTTTTTTAAAAAAAAAATTCAGATTTTTTTAAAATTTAAAATCTTTTCCAAATCATATCTTTTTCAAAACTTCCTAACCACTTTCTCTCTCCTCATTTTTTTTTTCGAAAATCTTCACCTATTTTTATTTATTTTATTTTAATTTATTTTATTTTCGAAATAATTAAATAAATAAATAAATAAATAAAAATATTTTTTTTACATCATCTCCCTTTCTCCATCATGGATCTAAGTGGAAATGAACAGTCCAGGAGGACTATGGGGTCATATGCTAACCCCTCTACTGCTTCATAAGGGAGTAGCATCTGCATACCCTCTATTGGAGTCAGTAGCTTTGAGTTGAATCCTCAGCTCATTATCATGGTGCAGCAAAATTGCCAGTATTCCGGTCTTCCACAGGAAGAACCTACAGAGTTTCTGGCACAGTTTTTACAAATTGCTGACACAGTACATGATAAAGAAATAAATCAGGATGTCTACAGACTATTACTGTTTCCATTTGCTGTAAAAGATCAAGCTAAGAGGTGGTTGAATAACCAACCTAAGGCCAACATAAGGACATGGAAACAGCTGACAGAAAAATTCCTGAATCAATACTTTCCCCCAAAATGGATGACACAGCTAAGGCTGGACATCCAAGGCTTTAAATAAGGAGATAATGAATCTCTTTATGATGCCTGGGAGAGATACAGAGAGATGCTACGAAAATGCCCCTCTGAAATATTTTCAGAGTGGGTTCAATTAGACATCTTCTATTATGGGATTGCAGAAGGAGCTCAGATGTCTTTAGATTACTCAGCTGGAGGATCTATCCACATGAGAAAGACAATTGAAGAAGCCCAATAGCTCATTGATACAGTTGCCAGGAATCAACATCTGTACCTAAGCAATGACCCTTCCATGAAAGAAGAGGTCAAAACAGCAACTGCTGAACTCAGTCCTGTAAAACAAGCTGTTGAATTCAATCAGTAATTGGACTTTCTAACAAAGAAGTTAGCCGAATTCAAAGATAGACTATAAGAGACAAGGATGGCTAATATACATATGGACGAACAGTTTAAGCAAACAAAGCAGCAGTTGTCAAGGCAAATAGCAGAAGAATGCCAAGCAGTTCAACTAAGAAGTGGGAAAACATTAAATACCCCACCTCAAGGCAGCAAAAAGCTAAGAAATGAGCAAACCACCCAAAATTCACCTGAGGACAGTAAGAGCCCAGGGAAAAGTAATTCTGGAACTAAAACGCCAGAAAATTGGTGGAAGACTGGCGCTGAACGCCCAGACCATGCTCAGGACTGGCGTTCAACGCCAGAAATAAGGCAGGACTGGCATTCAACGCCAGAAATGGGCAAGGATCTGGCGTTGGACGCCCAAAATGGGCAAGATCTGGCGCTGAACGCCCAAAATGGGCACAATTCTGGCGTTCAAACGCCAGGAGCAGACAAGGAGCTGGCATCCAGTTTCACTCCAGCTTCTAACTCTGGCACTCAATTGCCAGTGAGGGATCAGACACACACAAATGCTGATAACAACCCCTCTAAAAAGGCTTCTTCAACCACTTCTGTAGGCAGTAAATCTACAGCAACTAAGGTTGAAGAATATAAAGCCAAGATACCTTATCCTCAAAAACTCCGGAAAGAGGAACAGGATAAGCAATTTGCTCGCTTTGCAGATTATCTCAGGACTCTTGAAATAAAGATTCCATTTGCAGAAGCACTTGAGCAAATACCTTCTTATGCCAAGTTCATGAAAGAGATCTTGAGTCATAAAAAGGATTGGAGAGAAACAGAAAGAGTTCTCCTCACTGAAAAATGCAGTGCAGTCATTCTGAAAAAGCTTTCTTGAAAAGCTTAAAGACCCTGGGAGTTTTCTGATACCATGCATACTAGAAGGTAATTGCACCAAGACAGCTTTATGCGATCTTGGGGCAAGCATCAACCTAATACCTGCATCCACTATCAGAAAGCTTGGCTTAACTGAAGAAGTTAAACCAACCCGGATATGTCTCCAACTTGCTGATGGTTCCACTAAATACCCATCAGGCGTGATTGAAGACATGATTGTCAGAGTTGGGCCATTCGCCTTTCCCACTGACTTTGTTGTGCTAGAAATGGAGGAGCACAAGAGTGCCACTCTCATTCTAGGAAGACCCTTCCTAGCAACCGGACGATCCCTCATTGACGTCCAACAGGGGGAGATAAACCTGAGAGTCAATGATGATGAATTCAAGTTGAACGCTGTCAAAGCCATGCAGCATCCAGACACATCAAAAGACTGCATGAAAGTTGATCTTATTGACTTTTTGGTAGAAGAGATCAACATGGCTGAGAGTCTTGAATCAGAGTTAGAAAACATCTTTAAAGATGTTCAGCCTGATTTAGAGGATTCAGAGGACATGAAAGAGCCTCTGAAATTTCTTCTGGAAGAGGAAAAACCTTCTAAACCCGAGCTCAAGCCATTACCACCATCCTTGAAATATGCGTTTCTGGGAGAAGGTGACACTTTTCCAGTGATCATAAGCTCTGCTTTAAATTCACAGGAAGAGGAGGCACTTATTCAAGTGTTAAGGACACACAAGACAGCTCTTGGGTGGTCCATAGGTGACCTTAAGGCCATAAGCCCAGCTAGATGCATGCACAAAATCTTATTGGAGGATAATGCCAAACCAGTGGTTCAACCACAGAGGCGGCTAAATCTACCCATGAAAGAAGTGGTGCAGAAAGAGGTCACCAAACTACTAGAGGCTGGGATTATTTATCCTATTTCTGATAGCCCATGGGTGAGCCCTGTCCAAGTCGTCCCAAAAAAGGGAGGCATGACAGTGATTCATAATGAAAAAAATAAACTGGTTCCTACAAGAACAGTTACAGGGTGGCATATGTGTATTGACTACAGAAGGCTCAATACAGCCACCAGAAAGGATCATTTTCCTTTACCATTCATAGACCAGATGCTAGAAAGACTAGCAGGTCATGATTATTACTGCTTTTTGGACGGCTACTCAGGCTATAACCAGATTGTAGTAGATCCTCAGGATCAAGAGAAAACAGCATTCACATGTCCATCTGGAGTGTTTGCTTATAGAAGGATGCCATTTGGGCTATGTAATGCGCCTGCAACCTTCCAGAGATGCATGCTCTCTATTTTCTCTGATATGGTGGAAAAATTTCTGGAAGTCTTCATGGATGACTTCTCAGTATATGGAGACTCATTCAACTCCTGTCTTGATCACCTGAAACTTGTTCTGAAAAGATGCCAAGAGACCAACCTAGTTTTAAACTGGGAAAAGTGTCACATCATGGTGACTGAGGGAATTGTTCTTGGGCATAAAATCTCAAACAAGGAAATAGAGGTGGATCAAGCAAAAATAGAGGTAATTGAAAAATTACCACCACCGGCCAATGTTAAGGCAATCAGAAGCTTTCTGGGGCATGCAGGATTCTATAGGAGGTTTATAAAGGATTTTTCAAAAATCGCAAAACCTCTAAGCAATCTGCTAGCTGCTGACACGCCATTTGTGTTTGACACAGAGTGCCTGCAGGCATTTGAAACGCTGAAAGCTAAGCTGGTCACAGCACCAGTCATTTCTGCACCAGACTGGACGTTACCATTTGAGCTAATGTGTGATGCCAGTGATCACGCCATTGGTGCAGTATTGGGACAGAGGCATGACAAGCTTCTGCATGTCATTTATTATGCTAGTCGCGTTTTAAATGATGCCCAGAAAAATTACACAACCACAGAAAAAGAATTACTTGCAGTGGTTTACGCCATTGACAAGTTCAGATCATACTTAGTAGGATCAAAAGTGATTGTGTATACTGATCATGCTACTCTTAAATATCTACTCACAAAGCAGGATTTAAAACCCAGGCTCATCAGATGGGTGTTGCTTCTGCAAGAGTTTGATATAGAAATAAGAGACAGAAAAGGGACAGAGAACCAAGTGGCTGATCATCTGTCCCAGATAGAGCCAGTAGAAGGGACGCCCCTCCCCTCTCTTGAGATCTCTGAGACTTTTCCGGATGAGCATTTATTTGCCATTCAGGAAACACCATGGTTTGCCGATATTGCAAACTATAAAGCTGCAAGGTTCATACCCAAGGAGTACAACAGGATACAAAAGAAGAAATTAATTACTGATGCAAAGTACTACTTGTGGGATGAACCCTATCTCTTTAAGAGATGTGCAGACGGAATAATCCGTAGGTGTGTGCCTAGAGAAGAAGCACAGAGGATCCTATGGCATTGCCATGGATCACAATATGGAGGCCATTTCGGAGGTGAGCGAATAGCCACCAAGGTCCTCCAATGTGGCTTCTATTGGCCCACACTCTATAAAGATTCTCAAGAGTTTGTACGTAACTGTGATAGTTGCCAAAGAGCTGGTAATCTGCCCTATGGTTACGCCATGCCTCAACAAGGAATCTTGGAGATTGAGTTGTTTGACGTATGGGAAATTGACTTCATGGGACCTTTCCCACCATCATTCTCAAACACTTATATTCTGGTGGTAGTTGACTATATATCAAAATGGGTTGAGGCCATTACCACACCCACCAATGATACTAAAAGAGTGCTGAAGTTCCTCCAGAAACATATCTTCAGCAGGTTTGGGGTCCCTAGAGTACTAATCAGTGATGGGGGCACTCACTTCTGCAATAAACAACTTTGATCTGCCATGGTTCAGTATGGAATTCGCCATAAGGTGGCTACTCCATATCATCTACAGACTAATGGGCAAGCTGAAGTCTCTAACAGAGAATTAAAGAGAATCCTAGAATGGACAGTAAGTACTCGTAGAAAGGATTGGGCACGGAGCTTGGATGATGCTCTGTGGGCTTACAGAACAGCATTCAAGACCCCTATAGGGACCTCTCCATACCAACTTGTGTATGGTAAGGCATGTCACCTGCCCGTGGAACTGGAACATAAAGCCTACTGGGCAACCAGATTCCTAAACTTTGATGCCAAATTAGCAGGAGAAAAAAGATTGCTCCAGCTAAATGAGCTAGAGGAATTCAGATCCACAGCTTTCGAAAATGCCAAGCTTTATAAAGAGAAATAAAAAAAATGGCATGACAGAAAGCTGTCATCTAGAATCTTTGAGCCAGGACAGAAGGTTCTGCTGTTCAACTCTAGACTCAGGCTATTCCCCGGGAAATTGAAATTCCGGTAGAGGGGACCATACGTGATCACAAGTGTATCATCATATGGTTATGTGGAGCTTCAAGATATTGATTCTGATAAGAGGTTCATTGTCAATGGACAGAGTTGAGGCAACGTTGAGCAAGAGTGCTCAAGGTTGAAGCTAGATTAAAAGCTCGGCAAGGTCCAGCTAAGGACATTAAAGAAGCGCTTGTTGGAAGGCAACCCAATTTTTATTTATTTTCATGGTTTTTTATGTTTTATTAGGTTCATGATCATGTGGAGTCACAAAATAAATATTAAAAATTGAAAACAGAATCAAAAACAGTAGAAGAAAAATCACACCCTGGAGGAAGCACCTGTCTGGCGTTCAACGCCAGAACAGAGCATGGTTCTGGCGCTGAACGCCCAAAATGGGCAACATCCTGGCGCTGAACGCCCAGAACAAGCATGGTTCTGGCGTTCAACGCCAGGATGTTGCCCATTTTGGGCGTTCAGCGCCAGAACCATGCTCTGTTCTGGCGTTGAACGCCAGACAGGTTCAACGCCAGAAATGGCTAGTAAATGGGCGTTGAACGCCCAAAATGGGCACCAACCTGGCACTGAACGCCCAGAGTTGTGTGCAAGGGCATTTTGCATGCCTAAATTGGTGCAGGGATGTAAATGCCTTGACACCTCAAGATCTGTGGACCTCACAGGATCATTTCAAGATCTGTGGACCCCACAGGATCCCCACCTTCCCTCCTCATAATCCTAGTTTTTTTTTTCCACATTTTCTTCTTCATCTATTCCTTCTTCTTTTGCTCGAGGGCGAGCAACATTCTAAGTTTGGTGTGGTAAAATAATTATGTGAAGGATCTATAGCTCAGTGGTAGAACATGTGGCTGCAAATCAAGAGATCCCTGAGATACCTCAGGGGATGCACTTCCCTCCACATAATTATTGGAAGCAACTGAGGATAGAAATACCAAAAATCACTAGGAATCAAGCCACAAAGGCAAGGAAGAGACATAAAAGAGCTCAAGAACATCATTGGTTCCTCAAGAAGGAAATGCCATCATCACTAAGGTGGACTCGTTCCTTGTTCTTACTTTCTCTGTTTTTCGTTTTCTCTATGTTAAGTGCTTATCTATGTTTGTGTTTTCATTACATGATCATTAGTAGTAATTAGTGTCTATTTTGATTTTATCCCCAATTAAGTTATAGTCTATTTTTCTCATCATCAGCAAACATGAATAAAATAGTAGATCTTTTGAATAAGAGGCAATAAAATTTCGAGTTTTTAATAAGAAAAATCCTAATTAGTAACATGTGGTGGCAATGCTTTCTGTCTTCTGAATGAATGCTTGAACAGTGCATATGTCTTTTGAATTTGTTGTTTAAGACTGCTAAATATGTTGGCTCTTGAAAGAATGATGAACATGAGACATGTTATTGATAATCTGAAAAATCATAAAAATGATTCTTGAAGCAAGAAAAAGCAGCAAAGAACAAAGCTTGCAGAAAAAAAAATATATATATAATAAAATAGGCAAAAAAAAAGTAGAAAGAAAAAGAAAAAGCAAGCAGAAAAAGCCAAAAGCTCTTAAAACCAAGAGGCAAGAGCAAAAAGCCAATAACCCTTAAAACCAAAAGGCAAGGGCAAATAAAAAGGATCCCAAGGCTTTGAGCATCAGTGGATAGGAGGGCCTAAAGGAATAAAATCCTGGTCTAAGCGGCTAAACCAAGCTGTCCCTAACCATGTGCTTGTGGCGTGTAGGTGTCAAGTGAGAACTTGAGACTGAGTGGTTAAAGTCAAGGTCCAAAGCAAAAAGAAGAGTGTGCTTAAGAACCCTGGACACCTCTAATTGGGGGCTTTAGCAAAGCTGAGTCACAATCCAAAGGGTTCACCCAATTATGTGTTTGTGGCATTTATGTATCCGGTGGTAATACTGGAAAACAAAGTGCTTAGGGCCACGGCCAAGACTCATGAAATAGCTGTGTTCAAGAATCATCATACTAAAATAGGAGAATCAATAACACTATCTGAATTCTAAGTTCTTATAGATGCCAATCACTCTGAGCTTCAATGGATAAAGTGAGATGCCAAAACTGTTCGGAAGCAAAAAGCTACTAGTACTGCTCATCTAATTAGAATCTGAGCTTCACTCAAAAACTCTAAGATATTATTGCTTCTCAACCCATTAGTCTTCTATTTTATTTGTCTAGTTGCTTGAGGACAAGCAACAGTTTAAGTTTGGTGTTGTGATGAGCGGATATTTTATACGCTTTTTGGGGTTAATTTCATATAGTTTTTAGTATGTTTTAGTCAGTTTTTTGTTTATTTTCATTAGTTTTTAGGAAAAATTCATATTTCTGGACTTTACTATGAGTTGTGTGTTTTTCTGTAATTTCAGGTATTTTTCTGGCTAAAATTGAGGGAGCTGAGCAAAAATCTGATTCAGGCTGAAAAAGGACTACTGATGCTGTTGAATTCTGACCTCCCTGCACTCAAAGTGGATTTTCTGGAGCTACAGAACTCGAAATGGCGTGCTTCCAATTGCGTTGGAAAGTAGACATCCAGGACTTTCCAGCAATATATAATAGTCCATACTTTGCTCAAGGATAGACGACGTAAACTGGCGTTCAACGCCAGTTCTCTGCCCAATTCTGGCGTCCAGCGCCAGAAAAGGATTAAAAGTTGGAGTTCAACGCCAGAAATGGATCCAAACCTGGCGTTGAACGCCCAAAATGGCCTTATGCACGTGAACTGCTTAAATCTCAGCCCCAGCACACACCAAGTGGGCCCCAGAAGTGGATCTCTGCACCATCTGTCATAGTCTACTCACTTTTTGTAAACCTAGGCTACTAGTTTAGTATTTAAACAACTTTTAGAGACTTATTTTGTATCTCATGACATTTTAGATCAAAACTTTGTACTCTTTGACGGCATGAGTCTCTAAACTCCATTGTTGGGGGTGAGGAACTCTTCTGTGTCTCGATGAATTAATGCAAGTATTTCTGTTTTCTATTCAAACACGCTTGTTCCTACCTAAGATGTTCATTCGCGCTTAACTGTGATGAAGGTGATGATCCGTGACACTCATCACCTTCCTCAACCCATGAACGTGTGCCTGACAACCACCTCCGTTCTATATCCGATTGAATGAGTATCTCTTAGATCTCTTAATTAGAATCTTCGTGGTATAAGCTAGAACTGATGGCGGCATTCATGAGACTCCGGAAAGTCTAAACCTTGTCTGTGGTATTCCGAGTAGGATTCAATGATCGAATGACTGTGACGAGCTTCAAACTCGCGGGTGCTGGGCGTTAGTGACAGACGCAAAAGGATAAAGAATCCTATTCCAGTATGATCGAGAACCGAGAGATGATTAGCCGTGCTGTGACAGAGCATGTGAGCATATTCTTCACTGAGAGGATGGGATGTAGCCATTGACGATGGTGAACCCCTACATACAGCTTGCCATAGGAGGACGTGCGTGCGTGGATCAGAAGACAGAGGAAAGCAGGGATTCAGAAGACAAAGCATCTCTAAAACTCCAACATATTCTCCATTACTCCATAACAAGTAACCTTTAACCCATGCTCTTTTGTTTTTTAGCAATTCAACTGATTAATATAAGTG
The DNA here is from genome assembly GCF_059453495.1 of Arachis ipaensis. Lineage (NCBI taxonomy): Eukaryota > Viridiplantae > Streptophyta > Magnoliopsida > Fabales > Fabaceae > Arachis > Arachis ipaensis. Next base: position 52,503,968 of record NC_142441.1, read on the forward strand.
ACTTCCTGACTAAGATTTACAAGATAACCATAGATTGCTTCAAACCAACAATCTCTGTGGGATTCGACCCTTACTCACGTAAGGTATTACTTGGACAACCCAGTGCACTTGCTGGTTAGTGGTACGAGTTGTGAAAAGTGTGATTCACAATTCGTGCACCAGCAATACATAACACTTAGCTGCAAATAAAAGTGTAAGCCTCTCAGCAAAAGAAAAAAAATCGAATATCAAGGATCAATAAATAAAGGTTTCACAGCAGCACCTTGGTTAGCACTTAAAGGATATCTCAAACCTGAAAACTAATAAAAGTAGAGCTTCAATTACAGTCTACATGAAACCTGATGAACAGATGTTTGCTAGTAAAGAATTTCACAAATAAATTCTCGTTGCAAGTATAGTTTCTAAAACAACAAAGAATCCTTTCATACAAAAATTTGGTTGTCACTAAAGCAAACCCAATAAAAATAAAAACCGAAGTATTTAAACCTTGGGTTGTCTCTCAAGGAATTGCAGGGAAGTATGGTTTATTATTGGTTATAGAAAAGTACCTTTTTGGGTTTTTAAAATAAGGAACAAGGAAATAAAATGGCAAGAATGAAATTAATAACTAAGAAAACTCTTGGCAAGGTAGGAGAATTAGACGTCCTATCCTAGTTATCCTTATCAATTGGGATGAGAATTGTTCAATGCTCCCACTTAGTTAACCTCTAACTATGAAGGAAAGTCATGTGGACAAATCAATTTGATTCTTCAAGTCCTAGTCAACTTCCAAGGAAAGACTAGCTTTAGAGGGATCCAAATCAACCAGCAACTCACAATTATCAATCAACAAGGGAGTTTGATAACTCAAGAGTCTCCAATTACTCAACCAAAGCCAAGAACATAAAAATCTAACTTAAAACCCTCCCGAGCATTCTATCAAACACTTGAAAGGCATAACATAAAACATAGAAAACTAGCAAGGAGTATTGAATCCAAATAACCAAATGCAATTATCAATAACTCAAAAATAATAGAAGAGCAATAATTAAGAAATACCTCAAATTGCATTAAATAGAAAATTTGAATCTAACATAAGAATTCATAAACTAAAGTAGCAACACAAAATAACCAATAAGGTAATTAAATAAACTAGAATGCTAAGAGAAATAGAAGTAGAAGAGAACCTAAATTAAACTAAGTAGAAATCTGAATTTAAGCAAGCTAATCCTAAAATCCTAAAACCTAGGGAGAGGAGAGAACCTCTCCTCTAGAAACTACATCTAAAAACCTAAAATTGTGTGTATCAATGTATTATGAGTCATCCCCTGTGTTTCCCCCATTCTACAGCTTCTATTCTATGTTTTTCAGGCATGAAACTGGGGCAAAAGGAGCCGAGAAATCGCTCCCAGTGCTTTCTACAATTTCTGCACGTGGTGCATGTCACGCGTACGCGTAGGTCACGCGTGCGCGTCATTTGGCGAAATCCCTTGTTACGCATACGCGTCAGTCACGCATACGCGTCAATCGTCTTCTGCGCTAGGCACGCGTACGTGTCGCCCATATGTACGCGTCGCTGCCTGATGCGTGAGCATCTTTCCTATCTTTTCCTAGTGAATTTGCAATTAATTTGTTGAGTTTAATAAAGAATTAATTATCTTTTAGCCACTATGGATGCTACTTTGAGTCGTGTGCAATTCTGCTTATTTTAGGTAGCATTCGGCTGGATTTGATGGAGTTTCTGCAGAACAAGAATTAAAAGAGATAACCAGCGAGGAGCGACGTGTGCGCGTACTGCATCTGGGCGCGTGATTTACAGATTTGCACAGTGATGCGTGCACGTACCTGACGCGTACGCATGACACGCGAAAAAGACCATCGACGTGTATGCGTGACTGACGCGTACGCGTGACAAGCGCCAAGTGTAGAAAATGCAGAAAACGCTATTTTTGACCCAGTTTTCGGCCCAGGAAGCACAGATTAGAGGCTGTAGAATGGAGGAATTCGGGGAACACTTCTCGTTATTTTCCAAGTTAGGTATGGACCCTACGAAGCAAGTGGTCCCTATCCATCAATTGAAGACTTGCTGATTATTTAATTAATTCTGATTTAAACTTAATTTTTATTTTAAAATAGGAAAAGATGTTATTTTAGTTTTAGAAATTAGATTTTAAATTTATTCGGATTAGATATAAAAGAGAAAATAAACTTCCCTTTTAGGTGGATTCCAACATTAGTTAACTTTTCATTTCACCTCAGCCCAATTGACAGTTTACCTGAATCCTTATTTTCTCTCTGAACCATGAGCAACTAAACCTCCTTTGTTAAGGTTAGGAGGTCTGTCTAATTATATGGATTGATTCTATTATTTTTCTATTTTAATTCATGTACTGATTTATAATTTAAGAATTATTTTCGTTCTTTATCTTATGAATTTAGGGGGAACGGAAGTATGACCCTCTTTCTAATTGAGTTCTTGTATAACTTGGAAAAGCTCTTTACTTGAACAACAGCTTGAAAACAATTTCTCCTAAATACTAATTATCTGGACTTAACGGGAGACGTGACATATAATCCTCTTATATTTGGGTAATTATGATTTTTGTGGCATAATAACTAGAATTAACTTCACCCCCTAATTGGAGTTAATTGACCAAGGAATTGGCGGTTGATGAAAGTTAGAGGAGACTAGAAAGGTCTAAGGAATTAGAGTCTAGTCACATATAGTTTGCCATGAATTAAATCTTGTATGATTAAAATAAATTAATAAGAAAAATCAATCCGGAAAATAGATAACTCTGAAGCCTTAACTGCTTTCTCCATATTTTATTCCCAACTTATTTACTTACATGTCTTCTGATATTCTGAGTTACTGTTTAATGCTTTTGAACTCTCAAACACCATTTTTTGTTTGTCTAACTAAGTAAATCACTTAACCATTGTTGCTTAATCCATCAATCCTCATGGGATCGACCCTCACTCACCTGAGGTATTACTTGGTACGACCTGGTGCACTTGCCGGTTAGTTTGTGGTTATAAATTCCGCACCAAGTTTTTGGCGCTGTTGCCGGGGATTGATAGTGATTAACAACTATCAGTTGTTTGATTGCTTAGATTAGGTATTTTAGTTTTAATTTTATTTAAATTTTATTTAAAAATTTTCGAAAAAAATATATAAATAAATAAATAAATAAATAACACTAATATTTTTCCTTAATTTCTGAAATTAAGTTTGGTGTTGACTAGTTAATTTCATTTTAATTTTCTTGCTTATTTTTCCTGTTAATTTTTGAAATTTTTTTTGTCTGATTTCAGTTATCATTTTTGAAATTTTTTTGTTTTATTTATTTAGTATTTCTGTTTTATTATTTTACACAGGTTATCCCACTAGGAGTTCTCTGCACTCTGACATAGAGAATCCCATCTTTTCTTGTCTTCTGTCTGTTTATGTGCAGGAATAGGGACAAGGAACCTCTGTTAGACTTTGATCCTGAACCTGAAAGGACTTGTAGGCGACGTTTACAACAAGCAAGACTTTGCAAGGATGCAGAATCCACTATGGATCCTAATAATGCTGTTAATGCCAATGTGGAAAATCCGAATGAGAATGAGCAACAAAGGAGAGTGCTTGGCTCTTACTCTGCTCCTACTGCAGATCTTTATGGAAAAAGTATTGTGGTGCCCCCTATAGCTATGAACAACATTGAGTTGAAGCCACAATTGGTCACCTTGGTGCAACAAAAGTGCTAGTATCATGGTCTTTCCCACGAAGACCCAAATCAATTTATTTTTAATTTTCTGTAGATTTGTGATACTGTGAAGACAAATCGAGTGAACCCTGAGGTGTATAAACTCATGCTCTTCCCGTTTGTTCTGAGGGATGGAGCAAAGCTATGGCTAGATTCCCAACCCAATGAGAGTTTGGATACTTGGGAAAAAGTTGTTACTGAGTTTCTTATTAAATTTTTCCCACCAAAGAAGCTGACTAAGCTTAGGGTGGAGGTTTAGACCTTCAGGCAGAAGGATGGTAAAACTCTTTATGAAGTTTGGGAGAGATACAAGCTACTGACTAGGCAATGCCCTCCGGACATGTTCTCCAAATGGACCCTATTGGATATCTTTAATGAAGGTTTGGGTGAAATGTTCAATATGTGTTTAGATAATTCTGCAGGTGGTTCATTGCACAAGAAGAAGACGCCGGAGGAGACTATTGAGCTTATTCAATTGGTTGCTAGCAACCAATATTTATACTCATCTAACAGGAATCCTGTGAACTCTGAGGCTCCTCAGAAGAAGGCTGTTATGGAAGTAGAAGCTCTTAATGCTATTCTTGCTCAGAACAAGCTTATGACTCAGCAAATAAATCTACATACTCAGCAGATGGGTGGCATGCAAGTCTCAGCCATCAACACCCAAAATCCACCTCAAGAGGTCTCTTATGACATGACAGGTAATTTAGTGCAAAATGATAATTCTGATTATGCTCAATCCTCTTCTGAACAGGTCAATTACATGGGGAGTGGTCCTAGAAATCCCAACAATGATCCATACTCTAAGACCTAGAATCAAGGATGGAGAAATCACCCAAATTTTGGATGGAGAGATGAACCTCAGAGATCTCAGAATTACAACAATAATTCTCAAGGCGGTTTTCAACAGAACAACCACAATAACCGCCAATTTCAGTCTCATCAACAACAACCACCTCAGCAGGCAAACTCTAAATCCCAAGAAGATTCTAATTGGGAGATGATGAGGAGTTTTATGCAGGAAACCAGAGCCTCCATTAGAAACTTGGAAGTGCAAATGGGCCAACTGAGCAAGCAAATACCTGAGAGGTCTGCAAATACTCTCCAGGTGATACAGTGGTGAACCCAAGAGAAGATTGCAAGGTTATTCAATTGAGAAGTGATAAAACAGCTGGCTCTGAGACAAAAGCCAATGAAGAGCTAGTTGTAAAAGAAGCTCCAGAAAAGAACAAGGAAGAAGTAGAGCACGCCCCTCCTAAGCGTGCAGACAACCCATTCCCTGATTCTCTTGACACTTATCCTACATTGCCATAGGCTCCTGAAAACAAGCCAAAAATGCCATAACCTCAGAGGCTTCAGAAGGCTTCCAAAGAAAAGCAATTCTCTAAATTTTTAGATGTCTTCAAGAAGCTACAGATCAACATTCCTTTTGCAGAGGCTCTTGAGCAAATGCCTCTCTATGCTAAATTTATGAAAGAACTGTTGACGTACAAGAGGAATTGGAAGGAACAAGAAACAGTGGTGTTAACTAAGGAATGTAGTGCCATTATTCAACACAACCTTCCTGAGAAGATACCAGACCCAGGGAGCTTTGTCATTCCTTGCACCATTGGAGATGTCACCATTCAGAGAGCTTTATGTGATCTTGGAGCTAGTATCAATCTCATGCCACTTTCAGTGATGAAAAAGCTTCAGATTGAGGAGGTTGAAGTTTCCAACCAGGAACTTAAGAGGATTCTAGAGAAGACCGTCAGTGTTTCAAGAAAGGACTGGTCTAGGAAGCTTGATGATGCTCTCTGGGCATACCGGATAGCTTACAACACTCCTATTGGCATGTCCCCTTATCAGCTAATCTATGGCAAAGCCTGTCACTTGCCAATTGAGCTGGAGCATAAAGCTTACTGGGTAATTAGGTATCTGAATCTTGATTTAGAAGCTGTAGGAATTAAGCAGTTGCTTCAGTTGAATGAGCTTGATGAATTCAGATATTCAACCTATGAGAATGCCAAGCTCTATAAAGAGAGAACCAAGTTATTGCATGACAAGAAGATTGCCATCAGAGTCTTTGAGCCAGGACAGAGAGTGCTTCTGTATAATTCAAGGCTCAAACTCTTTCCTGAGAAGCTGAAATCCCGGTGGTCAGGACCGTTTGTGGTTACCAGAGCTTCACCATATGGTCATGTATAAATACAGGAAGATAATTCTGATATAAAATTTACAGTGAATGGCCAGAGGTTGAAGCACTATCTGGGAGGCGAGATTGATCGCCAGAGATCCACGCATCTGCTGAATTAGCAGAACTGACCGTCAAGCTAGTGACGTTAAAGAAGCGCTTGTCGGGAGGCAACCCGATAATTTCATATCCTTAGTTACTTTTTGTAGTAGTAGTTTTCTTCCTTATTTGATTTTTATTGAGTTTTTACTGTTTTTCTGATCATGCAGCTATTTTATAACAGAAACCGAACATTTTAGGTGATTAAAAAAAAATGAGTGCATGACGCGCGAGCGTCCACGACGTGTACGCGTCGTTAGTGAGTACGAGAATATCCAGGTTTTAACAGAAAGTTGCGTGGGAGTGGCGCAGGAAGTGTGCCTTGCGCACAAATATGCTCACGCGTACGCGTCCATGACGCATGCGCGTCATTTGCGATTTTGGCACTCCACGCATACGTGTCAAGCATGTGCACGCATGGATGAGTAAAATCGGCGTAAAAGCTGTCTGGCCAGAGAGTTACGACGGTGTGGGGCTGGAACTGTGCTGGGCGTACAAGCCCCACCATGTGAACGCGTTCCTAATGCGTGCGCATCATTTTCCCATCCTGGCCGTGTCGCTTGAAATTCAGCGCGATCCACGCGGACGCGTGCCTTACGCGTACGCGTCGCATGCGACCCCCAATTAAACCACCTTAGCACCTGAGTTCAAATCCTCCTCCCCCCAATCCTAATTCTCTCTTATTCTTTTATATTTTTATTCTTTGTTCATCATACTAATTTTTTTATATCTTTCTATGTCCCTCTCTGCTTTTAGTTCTTCTTTGCTTGAGGATAAGCAAACCTTTAAGTTTGGTGTTGTCGCTTCGCTTATGGCTTTTCTGTTTATTTTTGTATTACGAAAGGGAGATGAATGTTCATCATGGAGGAATGAGATGGCCACTAGCATAAATGAGGTGGTTGAATTTCTTTCATTCTATATTCCTTCTCCCGCTGTTACTGTGTTATGTTCCGGTTTTTCTGCTACTTTGTCTCGTTCATTGCATGATCCTTTATTAGATAAATTCCTAGGTTTTTAGTTTAGTTCTGTTAGTTGCTTTAATTCTGAAAGGTGTCTCATGTATTGCCCACTGAGCTTGAAATAAAAAAGAAAGAAGAAAAGGGATGTAGTGCATGAGAAATTGAGTTTAATTTCCAGAATAGTCTCATTTATTCAAATGTGGTGGTATTTTCTGTGAATCTGAATGCATGACATGAACAGTGCATATTTAAATTTGAATCAAAGAATGTTGATGTACAAGGAATTTAGAAAACTATTATGAAGTCTCTGCAATAAGTAAAAGTTTAATCCTTGAAGCAAAAGAAACAGCAAAAAAAAAAGAAAAAAAGAAAAAAAATAAAAAGAGGATATAAAAGCAAGGTCCAAGGCTCTGAGCATTAATGACTAGGGAGGTCAGACATGATTAAAAGCTCAAAGAGTTGTTTCCCTAGTCACATGCTTGTGGTATTCTTGTGTCAAGTAATCCTTGAGACAAAACATTTAGGGTCGAGATTAATTGCAATTAACAGAGTACGCCAAAGGCTTTGAGCACCACTGTTTGGGAGTAGCTGAAAGGAAAATCAGAACTTAAAGAGAGTTCCCCAGTTAAATGCTTATGGTGTTTCCGTATCAAGTGAAGCTTGAGACAAAACATTTAAAGTCACGGCTAGGTTCAAGGTGCAAAGCACCAAAGAAAAAAAGAATAAAAAAAATTGCTGTGTTCAAGGTTTAAACTGAGTTACAAAAGATCAGAGAATTCATAATATTATCCGGATTCTAATTCCGAATGACAGTGACATCCTTCTGATTCAAAGGAGCGTGAGATGCCAAAACTATTCAAGATTGTAGTTGTAAACCCCACTATAAAAAGAGAAATGAGCTTAATCGAACTTTCATTCTCATGCAAATTTTCATTCTAAGCCTATATAAGTTTTGGTTACTTGAGGACAAGCAACAATTCAAGTTTGGTGTTGTGATACGTGAGCATCTTTCCTATCTTTTCCTAGTGAATTTGCATTTAATTTGTTGAGTTTAATAAAGAATTAATTATCTTTTAGCCACTATGGATGCTACTTTGAGTCTTGTGCAATTTTCTTTATTTTAGGTAGCATTCGGCTGGATTTGATGGAGTTTCTGCAGCACAAGAATTAAAGGAGATGACAGCGAGGAGCGACACATGCGCGTACCTGACACGTGCGCGTGATTTGGAGCTTTCCATGGCGACGCGTGTGCGTACTTGACGCATACGCGTGACACACAAAGAAGACCATCGATGCGTACACGTGACTAACGCGTACGCGTGACATGCGCCACGTGCAGAAAACGCAGAAAATGCTGGGAGCAATTTCTGGGCTGATTTTGACCCAGTTTTCGGCCCAGAAAACATAGATTAGAGGCTACAGAATGGAGGACTCAGGGAAACACTGCTCGTTATTTCCCAAGTTAGGCATGGACCCTACGAAGCAAGTGGTCCCCATCCATCAATTGAAGTCTTGCTGATTATTTAATTAATTCTGATTTAAACTTAATTTTTATTTTAAAATAGGAAAAGATATTATTTTAGTTTTAGAAATTAGATTTTAAATTTATTAGAATTAGATATAAAAGAGAAAATAACTTCCCTTTTAGGGGGATTCCAACATTAGTTAACTTTTCATTCCACCTCAGCCCAATTTACAGTTACCAGAATCCTTATTTTCTCTTTGCACCATGAGCAACTAAACCTCCATTGTTAAGGTTAGGAGCTCTATCTATTGTATGGATTGATTATATTGTTTTTATATTTTAATTCATGTATTAATTTCTATTCAAGAATTATTTTCGTTCTTTATCTTATGAATTTGGGTGGAACGGAAGTATGACCCTCTTTCTAATTGAATTCTTGTATAACTTGGAAAAGCTCTTTACTTGAACAACAGCTTGAAAACATGTTCTCCTAAATTCTAATTATCTGGACTTAACAGGATACGTGACATATAATCCTCTTATATTTGGGTAATTAGGATTTTTGTGGCATAATAACTAGAATTAAACTTCACCCCCTAATTGGAATTAATTGACCAAGGAATTGGCAGTTGATGAAAGTTAGAGGAGACTAGAAAGGTCTAAGGAATAAGGGTCTAGTCATATATAGTTTGCCATGAATTAAATCTTGCATGATTAAAATAAATTAATAAGAAAAGTTAATCCGAAAGATAGATAACTCTGAAACCTTAACTGCTTTCTCTATATTTTATTCCCAACTTATTCACTTGCCTGTCTTCAATCTCTGAATTTACTATTTAATGCTCTCTGAACTCTCAAAAACCATTTTCTGTTAGCCTAACTAAGTAAATCACTTAACTATTGTTGCTTAGTCCATCAATCCTCATGGGATCGACCCTCACTCACCTGAGGTATTACTTGGTACGACCCGGTACACTTGCCGGTTAGTTTGTGGCTATAAATTCTGCATCACTGCCAGCTTCTCAAAACTTCATTTTCTCATGTTCCTTCCACTTTTGCATTTTTCCTTTCCATCCTATAAGCCATTCCTGCCCTATAAAGCCTGAAAGCACTCAACATACAGATCACGGCATCGAATGGTAATAAAGGATAATTAAAATTGACAGTTTAAAGGCCTAGGAGACATGTTTTCAACTATATCACAAAATTAGGAAGGATTTGTAAAACCATGTAAATTATATGAATAAGTGAGCAAAGAATTGATAAAAACCACTCAAATTAGCATAAGATAAACCATAAAATAATGGTTTGTCAATCTCCCCACACTTAAACATTCGCATGTCCTCATGCTAAACTCAAGAGAAACTATAAAAGAGTGAAGGAAGAATGGTTGAACTTATGCAATGCAACCTATCTAGATGTAAGCTATCTACATGAATCATGCAATTCTAATTACTATATATAAGCATACATGTAGTCAAATTGAGTCAGATTCTCAGGAAATCATATATGCACAATCAAGGGCTAGATCATATTAAAACACATTCACAATTAAGTTGAGTTAATCAAAGGAGTTCACAAACTTGCAAGACAAGCAATGATCAATTATGGACATATGGAAATGAGCAATTGAACCCTCACTGGATTTGTATATACACTCTAATCACTCAAGTGTTTGGGGTTAAACAACTCAAATCCCCTCTAATCATGCTTTCTAAAACCTTGTTCTTCATCTAACCAATCAACAAATGTTTAGTATATCAATGCAAACATCATGAGGCCTTTTAAAGGTTGTAATGGGGCTAAGGTAACGGTGAGGATATATGTATGGCCATGTGAGCTAAAATATGAATCTATGACTAACCTAAGCTTTAACCTAACACACACACACGCACTCTATTGTAAATTTAATTCATGCCTAGCTACCCATAATCTTACTTTTGTATATTTCACATACTCATATACCAATTTTTTCTTAATTTCACCACATGTGCATTGATCTTTTATTAAACTTGGCATTGGGGTAATTTTGTCCCCTTATTTATCTATTTACTTATATTGTAATTCATAAATTCTCTCTCTCTTTTTTTATTGAAATAAAAAAAAAATAAACATAACATATCAATGCACATGGTTTTTCTGGTCTCACATGAGTATGCACCCAAATTCCTAATTATCTTGTTAATTCAACACTTTCTTATCAACCCAAGTTCTCATGGTTCTCCACACTTAATTGACACACAATCTCTAACTTAAGCTAACCAAAGAATAAAATATTATGGTTAAACAATGTAACCATGAAATTAAACTCAAAAACTCACGGGTTGTGTGTTCTTAGCTCAAAAACCATATTCCAATTATATATGTCATGCAAGTTACCAAAAGGTTTAATCTCAAATCAATGTGAGAATTTCATCAATTGACCAACATTTATTATTATTATTATTATTATTATTATTATTATTATTATTATTATTATTATTATATATATATATATATATATATATATATACTAAATGGATTGTTGTGATTATGAAAAACTAAAAATTTATGGTTTACTCCCTATTTCCAATTAAACCAATTTCTCATATGCTAAAAAGGGTAAACTAACTAAATAATCCATATTTTTCCATATCACAACTAATAGACTAAGAGTGCAATCCAAGCTAAATATCTAAGATATATACAGTCCAAAGTGCAAAATGTAACAAAGTAAAAATAAACAGAAGTACAGCAAAATAAAATGTGCAAGTACTAAAAGAAAAATAAAATAAAGGAAAGCAAAATAGAATAAAAAGTCTGAAATAGTTCACCAAAATAAAATCTGCCGGAGACAACGACCGATCCCCACACTTATATCACAGCATCGTCCTCGATGCTCTAGTCAAGCCGGGTGTGAAAGGTCCTCGTCTACTAAAGGGTGTGCTGAGGGCTCTGTCTGTGATGGCTGTGCAGGTGCTTGTGGTTCTGCCAGCTGCTCAAGCTGAGGCTCCTCGTGATGTGCCTACTGCTGGTCCTCCTCCTGTGCATCCTCCTCCTGCTCATCCTCCTCCTCCACAGAGTGCTCCGATGGTGTGTCAGGCTCGGAGGGGATGTCAGTATGCCGCGACCTCATCATCAGGTCCAGATGCTCATAGCGTCACTTGTTGCGACGCTCAGACTGCTCATAAGACCGTTGGTTACGGCGCTCCATCTGATCCAGGCGCTCAAAGAGGCAATGCACAAGAAGGTAGACTGGTTGGGAAGCGGATGATGGTGCTGTGGATGCGGGAGGTGCAGCAGGTGCTAAAGGTGCTACGGAGAATGTGGCCGCATCAATAGAGGCAGTAAGAGAAGGTGGTATGTGGTCGAAGGGTCTGAACCACTTGCTGTGTGGAATAATATTTTTGCATTCGGCAACCGGTGGCTTCTCATCCTCAAGCTCCCAAGGCACCTCGGCTTGGCGGGCCATCTGGGTGACCAAGTACAGAAATGGTAGGGTGCCTCTGACATGAACTCGAGTCATGTACTTCCTGATGAACCGTGGAAGGTACAGTTCCTTTCCTTCCATAACGCACCAAATGAGGATAATCATGGCAGCCGGCACCTCTGACTCGTGAGTGCTAGGCATAACATAGTTACTCAGTATTTGTTGCCATGACCTAGCCTCATAATTGAGATATATAATCTTGATACCCCTAGGAGTTACTTTCGACTTTCCCATCGCCCATGGAACAGCAGGATCAATGGCTATGGTGCGCCTATCAGCATCCCAATCAAAGCTCATAAACCTAATGGATTCCTCAGCCTCCTAATAACCATCTGTCTCGTCTGGTTTAAGCTGGAAGTGGAGGATATCTTCTATGGCCTCCTCTGTGACCAAGATCTGCTTGCCCCTGAGCTGCACAGCATCAAGGGTCGTTTTGTAATAGTTACAGTAGAATTCACAGACCCAAGATGCGCTAACCTCTGTCAGATTTTTTCTCCAAAAATACCCAACCTCTTTGTTTGATCTGCTCTACAGTTTACTTCTGTAATTCAGTTGGTATTCTGAGAGTCTTTTCCAAATAGAGGTGCCTCTTTTCCGCAAAGACCAGAAATTTTAGTTCACAGTAGAGGTTTGCAAATTTAACTGGGTCATTGGCTGGTACAATCTAGTCAGCTTTTTCTTGATCAGTGAAGTTCTTTTCCTTCCATGATTCATCTGCTAGAATATCCGTTAGAGCAACAGACGACTGTCCTCTTTTCCTCTTACCCGTGCTGGCCTTAGCCTTGCCTTTTCCTTTCGGATCAAACATCCTGAAAATAGAAATCCCAGGATACAGATTAACAAATAAAGTAGAGGAATAAAAAGCAAGTAAGAGCAAGTAGACAGAAAGCCAGAAACAAAAGGAGATTGAGACACACTTATGAGTTGACTCAAAACAATGAACTCTCAGAAAGCAAGAAAATAGAATGCAGACAACAATCAAAACTAAAACCAAGAATTCCTGCAATAATAGTGAGAAGCTTGTTTGTTAAGCAACAACAATTAGCATGCCTTTAAAGGAACCTAAAAGAGTTAGTTTAAACTAAAAGAAAAGTTAGAAAGTCAAGTAAGTTAATATTTAAAAAAGTGTGAAGAAGTTAGTGGCATGAAAATTTTGTTCTTAATCAAAAGAATTTCAAAAGGTTTAAGAACAAGCAAGCTCACAATCAAGCATACAATGCAAGTTATCGATGATAAAACATGTAAATGAGAGAAGCGTGAAAAGAATTGAAATCATCAGCAATGCATTATAAATAGAAAGGGAACCAAAAGGAATGGAAATGCTAACCCATCATCTCATGAATTGGCTTTGGGTTAAACTAAATAAAGCACAATGCAAAAGTACGAAAGTTAATTCAAGAGTGGAAGTTAAGTAAAACAGTTCTCAGAAAAATTGGGCAGCATTCCGGCAGTTAAAGGAACATTCCCGGAAAAACAAACAGCAGAATCAACAAGCCATATGAATTTCGTAAGTGTCAGGCAACATGAAGAACAAGAAATCAACGAATCAGGCATCATAAAGCAAAGTAAAGCAGTTGTCTAGTCCAAAACTCAATCAAGCAGTTTGGATTGCCTAAGAATTTATTATCAATTAAAAACACTATAACCACATGTAAATTCATAGGGATTAAGCAAATGAACCAATAAAATAGAAATAAGCAATGATTCCATAACCAATTAAGCGCAGGCAGCATGCTTTCTTTGAGCAATAAACAAATTAAAGGCTGAAACATGGCACTAATGCAGCAAAAATTGGTCAACAAGGTTCTGATTGTCTCAGAATTTCGTCAATTAGCTCTTTGAGTCTAGCAATGACGAATGCACATGAGAGGGAACCAAAATAAAGACGGAGATACTGATTTAATGAATTATGAATTGAACCTGGCCAAAATAAAGTGTACCAAGGTAAAAACAGTACCAAATTCAATTCACAATTCGCAACTTAATAGCCCAACATCAAGAATCATTTTGAAAATTCGGTAGCATCCTGGTAGTAAATTAGGCGTTCCCAAATTAAAGCAAGCAGCAAAAACTCAGTTCATATGGAGTCAAAGCAGTTCAGAAAAGAGTAGCAATCAGCATGTCATATGAACTCAGAAAAATAATTTCAATCAGCAGTAACAATTTCAACTTATGTGAAATGACGTCATTAAGCAAAACAGTATCAAACAGCAATGAAACAGCATGCCAGCAACATCAATGGCAAAGCAAATTTAAAATCAGATAATTCAAACAGCAGGAACAGAGCACTTATCAGACCTAAATCCACTAACCACATCCTAGCCACCTAACCACCTAAAATCCACTAAGAACATGCATCTCTAACTATCCTAATTTGAACAAAATTTAAATTACTCTAATTGAATTAATTGAACAGAATAATGAAATTAAAATGAAGGGGTCGAAACAGGGAAACCTGGGAGTGTAGTACTAGAATCGGAAAGGAAGGGAAAGGGGAGTGGCACGGCGGCGAGGTGGTGGCGGCACGGCGGCGCAGGGCTATACGCGGCAGTGCATGGGGTAGGCGGGAAGGGTTGAGAGGATAGAGAATAGGGAGAAAAAGAGGAGAAAAAAAGAGGGAGAGTGAGGGGTAGTCGGCGGCGTTGGCGGCGGTCCGGGGTTGCCGGCGGTGGCTGCGGTGGGATGTTGGTGGTGGTGAGGGTGGCTATGGAGGGAAGAGGGAAAAGTAGAAGACGTTGGAGGGAAGAGAGGTGAGAAGGGCACGCAAGGGAGTTAGGGTTCTCGCATCACGGGGTTAATGAAATCAAATCCACGCGTACGCATGGATCATGCGTGGGCATGGTCTGGGCAAAAATGCGCCGACGCGTACGCGTGATAGACGCGACCGCGAGAAAAGGGATAAATAAAGATGACGCATACGCGTGAAGCACGCGTACGCGTCGACCAAAATTGTGCTAAACGCACGATTCCAGTGTCATTTTGGCGAAACTCCCTGTTCATATTAAAGGGGCTAGATTTTTCATGCTACGCGTGCACATCGCGTACGCCCACGCGTGGTGTGCTAAAATTGATATTGACGCGTACGCGTCGGGTACGTGTTCGCGTGGCTCGAATTGTGCCTCTAGCACACTAGCCGCACGATTCCATCACAACTTTCTGTTCGTTGGATGGAGGCGCCGAATTGGAATCGACGCCCATGCGTGGCCTACGCTCACGCGTGGTTTGGTTATATATATATATATATATATATATATGCAAAATGCAGAATGCAGAATGCAGAATGCAAATACAGACATTATGAATGAACACTAATGAAAATAGAATAAAATAAAACTAAGATTGAAAAAGAACGATCATACCATGGTGGGTTGTCTCCCACCCAACACTTTTAGTTAAAGTCCTTAAGTTGAACATTTGGTGAGCTCCCTGTCATGGTGGCTTGTGCTTGAACTCATCCAGGAATCCCCACTAATGTTTCCAATTCCAATAACCTCCGGGGTCCCAAATGAGGCACATAAAGCCTTCGAGCAAGTTAAAGCAAGTGACAGGGCTCCAGGAGTGTTGATTGTTAGAATGAATTCCGGGGTCCCAAACCTTATTTTTGCACCCGTCTTCACATTGATCATCATTGTTCGAACCGGGTGGCACGCAACCTGAATTCTCACTGAGATACCCAAACAACTTCCAAGACCCATTTACTCGAGCTCTAAACCAATCCTTGTACTTTAATTTGGAGTATGCAACCATATTGAATCTTTCATGCCAACTCCTACTACTAACCATCTCCCTCTTACTCTTAAAGCCACATAGAGCTCAAAGTTGACCTTCCGTCTCAAGTATACCATATTCAAGTGGGAAAGCAAAGGTTAAGGATAAGGATTTTACCCACTTGAATATTGTATTGGGTGGTAATGGCCTTGGGAGAGGTGTTTCCAATGGTCTTGCAAGCTCAACTTCCTTATGCTCTTCTTTGAATTCTTCCACCTCTTTGCAAACCTCTTCAACTTTAACCCACGGCCTGATCAAAATCTTCTATAACCAATAATAAGGCACACAATTGCAATTCCCCGGCAACGGCGCCATTTTGATGAACAGATTTTTGCTAGTAAAGAATTTCACAAATAAATTCTCGTTGCAAGTATAGATTCTAAACCAACAAAGAATCCTTTCATACAAAAATTTGGTTGTCACTAAAACAAACCCAATAAAAATAAAAACCGAAGTATTTAAACCTCGGGTCATCTCTCAAGGAATTGCAGGGAAGTATGGTTTATTATTGGTTATGGAAAAGTATCTTTTTGTGTTTTTGAAATAAGGAACAAGGAAATAAAATGGCAAGAATGAAATTAATAACTAGGAAAACTCTTGGCAAGGTGGGAGAATTAGACGTCCTATCCTAGTTCTCGTTATCAATTAGGATGAGAATTGTTCATTGCTCCCACTTAGTTAACCTCTAACTATGAAGGAAAGTCAAGTCAACAAATCAATTTGATTCCTCAAGTCCTAGTCAACTCCCAAGAAAAGACTAGCTTTAGAGGGATCCAAATCAACCAGCAACTCACAATTATCAATCAACAAGGGAGTTTGATAATTCAAGAGTCTCCAATTACTCAACCAAAGCCAAGAACATAAAAATCTAACCTAAAACCTTCCCAAGCATTCTATCAAACACTTGGAAGGCATAACATAAAACATAGAAAACTAGCAAGGAGTATTGAATCCAAATAACCAATTGCAATTATCAATAACTCAAAAATAATAGAAGAGAAATAATTAAGAAATACCTCAAACTGCATTAAATAGAAAATTTGAATCTAACATAAGAATTCATAAGCTAAAGTAGCAACACAAAATAACAAATAAGGTAATTAAATAAACTAGAATGCTAAGACAAATAGAAGTAGAAGAAAAGCTAAATTAAACTAAGTAGAAATCTGAATTTAAGCAAGCTAATCCTAAAATCCTAAAACCTAGAGAGAGGAGAGAACCTCTCTCTCTAGAAACTACATCTAAAAACCTAAAATTATGTGTATCAATGTATTATGAGTCATCCCCTGTGTTTTCCCCATTTTGCAGCTTCTATTCTGTGTTTTTCAGGCTTGGAACTGGGCTAAAAGGAGCCCAGAAATTGCTCCCAGCGCTTTCTGCAATTTCTGCACATGGTGCATGTCACGCGTAAGTGTAGGTCTTGCGTGCACGTCATTTGGCAACATCCCTTGTCACGCGTACACGTCGCTCGTCTTCTGCGCTAGGCACGCGTACGTGTCGCTGCCAGCTTCATAAAACTTCATTTTCTCATGTTCATTTCCATCCTATAAGCCATTCCTGCCCTATAAAGCCTGAAAGCACTCAACATATAGATCACGGCATCGAATGGTAATATAGGATAATTTAAATTTACAGTTTAAAGGCCTAGGAGACATGTTTTCAACTATATCACAGAATTAGGAAGGATTTGTAAAACCATGCAAATTATATGAATAAGTGAACAAAGAATTGATAAAAACCACTCAAATTAGCATAAGATAAACCATAAATAGTGGTTTATCAAAACCCCATGAACCTAGACTGAGTGCTTTCAAATAAGAACAAATATGCTTTTCTATTTTCTTTCATTTTTCTACTACTTGCTTGGGGACAAGCAAGATTTAAGTTTGGTATTGTGATGAGAAGTCATTTTGTGCATGTTTTATTAGCAATTTTTACTGGTTTTCATTAGGTTTCATGCATTTCATAGGCAATAAGTAAGTGATTGGATTGGAATTTCATGCTTGTCTTAATTCAAATAAACATTGTTACTTTTGTGCATTATCACGAGATTTATGCAAGAATTATGTGATTATTATGAATGATACAAAATTTTATGATTTTAGCAAGGCTTTGATTGCATGTTTAATTGATGACAGATGAAAAGATGTAGGGAAAAAACAGAGAAAGAAGCAGGGCAGAGGAATGCTACGTTCGTTTGGAGAACGCTACATTCTCTAGCGACGCGTACGCGTACAAGACGCGCACATGTAGAACAAGTAATTTGGAAGATCCACGCATATGCGTGCATGATTCGTACGCGTGGGTGTGATTAACGTTCATTACAAAAGAACGCTACGTTCTCTTTCAAAGAGCGCCTGCGACAATTTCAAAATCTGGAACTCAACTTTGGCCATCGACGCGTAAGCGTGAGGGACGCGTACGCGTGGGTGTAGCATCTTTGAAGAAGCATGCATACACGTGGATAGCGCAGAAGCGGGGAATTGATAATTTGACATCCATGCATCCGGAGGAAGGACGCATATGCGTGGGAGCATTTTTGGCAAGAACGCTACGTTCTCAAAGTGAACGCTACCAAGGGACGCGGCAGCGTCTATCATGCATACGCGTGATGAGTACTCAGCGAGTGATGATTAGATTCTTCATAGTAAAGAAATTTTTATAAAAAAAATCGCGTTGTAAGTATAGTTTCTAAACCAATAGAGAATCCTTTCGTACAAAAATTTGGTTGTCACAAGTAACAAAACCCAATAAAATTTATAACCGAAGTACTTAAACCTCGGGTCGTCTTCTCAAGGAATTGCAGGGAAGTATGATTTATTATTGGTTATGGAAAAAGGTATATTTTTGGGTTTTTGAAATAAAGAACAAGTAATTTAAATGACAAGAAAAATAAATTAATAATTATAAAAATCTATTGCATGGTATAAGAACTGGAAATCCCATCCTAGTTATCCTTATCAAGTGTGATGAGAATTTTTATTGCTCCCACTTAGTTAACCCTTACTAAATAAAGGAAAGTCAAGTGGACCAATCAATTTGATCCTCAAGTCCTAGTCAACTCCTGTGGAAAGACTAGCTTTAGAGTGATCCAAATCAATTAGCAATTTCCAATTCTCAATCAACCGCTGAATTTGATAGCTCAAGTGTTACCAATTACTTAACCAAAGAAAAAAGGGAATAAATCTTAAATTAAATTGAAAACATTATAAATAGAGTAAAATAATCATAAATCTGAAATACCTCAAGTTGCATTAAATATAAAATCAAATCTAACATTGGAAGGTTCATAAGCCAATTTTGCAACATAAGTAATTAACAAGTAAAAGCATTAGAGTAAATAAAATTAGAAGAGAAACATAAATTAAAGGAACATTGAACCTGAAACTTGAGAAGAAGTAATCCTAAAACTAAGAGAAATCCTAATCCTAAAACCTAAGAGAGAGGAGAGAGCCTCTCTCTCTAAAAACTACATCTAAAACCTAAAATTGTGAATTATGAATATTGCATGAATTATTGTTTGAGTTTTCCCACTTTATAGCCTCTAATCTGTGTTTTCTGGGTCAAAAACTCGGTCAAAACATGGCCCAAAATCGCTGGAGACGAAATCTGCCACCCTGGTTTTTCGTCACTACGACGCGTCCGTGTGGAGTACGCGTTTGCGTCACCTAGCTGTATGGACACTATAGAAAATTATATATCATTTCGAAGCCCCGGACATTAGCTATCCAACGCAAGTAGAACTGCCTCATTTGGACCTCTGTAGCTCAAGTTATGACCATTTGAGTGCAAAGAGGTCAGGCTGGACAGCTTAGCAGTTCCTTCAACTTCTTGTATTCCTTCCACTTTTGCATGCTTCCTTTCCATCCTTTGAGCCATTCCTGCCCTGTAATCTCTGAAATCACTTAACACACATATCACGAAATCGAATGATATAAAGGAGGATTAAAATTAATAAAATTAAGGTCAAAGAAACATGTTTTCAATCATAGCACAAAATCAGGAAGGAAAATGTAAAACATGCGATTAGTATGAATAAGTGTGCAAAGACTTGATAAAAATCACTCAATTGAGCATAAGATAAACCATAAAATAGTGGTTTATCAACCTCCCCACACTTAAACATTAGCATGTCCTCATGCTTAGCTTAAGAGAACTAAAAGAGTGAAGGGGAATAGTAAGACTTATGAAATGAAACCTATCTATATGAATGCAACTACATGCAAAATGTTTCTACCCACTTGGTTTAAAAGTAAATAAATTTTCCAAGAACAAATATAAAATGGATTCCACTAACTCAAATCATACAGTAGAGGATAGGTAAACTTGTAAGAAGATAGCTCATGAAAGCAGGGAACATAGAATCAAGCATTGAACCCTTACTGGTAGTGTATATCACTCTAATCTCTCAAGTGTCTAGGGTTAATCACTCTACTCTTCTCTAATCATGCTTTCTAAACTTTGTTCTTCATCTAACCAATCAACAAATATTTAATGTACCAATGCAAACATCATGAGGTCTTTTCAAGGTTGTAATGGGGCTAAGGTAAGGGTGATGATATATGTGTGGTCAAGTGAGCTGAAATATGAATCCTTGATTAACCTAAGCTCTTACCTAACATACATACTCTTATTTTCTTCTTAAAGCATCCTTAACTTACCCAAAATTCTCACACTTTTGTTTTACGTACTCATGCATCAACTTTTCTCTTAACTTGTATCACATATGCATTGATTTTTAATGAACTCAATTTAGCATTGGGGTAATTTTGTCCCCTTATTTATTTATTGAATTTTTTTTATAACTAGGAAAATAAACACAGCTTATCAATGCACATGGATTTTCAATTTTTTTAGTTTCACATGAGTAGGTACCCAAATTTCCATTATTTTATCATGACACATTCCATTATTAACCCATGTTCCCACAGTTTTCCCATACTTAATTAACACACAATCTCCAACTTAAGCTAACCAAGGATTCAATTTGGGGTATTACTTGTTTTTTCGCTTAAGGCTAGTAATCTGGTAAAATATAGAACAAATAGGATTAAAAGGTCCAAAGTGGCTAACAAGGGTGATTTAAAGGGTAGGCTTATTTTGGGATAAGTGAGCAAAAATCAAATAATGGCCTCAATCACATGCAAGCATGTAAATACACTAAATATTGGACATATAGAATGGAACAAAGCAAAGATTGCAATCATAGGGAAGAAAACACACAAGAATAAAAATTTATGATTAAATAATGTAACCATATAAATAAGCTCAAAATCTCACAGGTTGTGTGTTCTTAGCTATAATTCACGTTCCAATTTACAATCTTCAAACAAGTTTTAACACAAATTTTTCAATTTAGATTAGTGAAATACTATAAAATAGAGTCTTGAAAAGAAACTCATTACTTTAACCAAGCAGTGGTAAAAGAACATGCAGAAAATCAAACAAATATGCAACCAAATATGCAAATGCAACAATTAAATTAACATAGAAAATTAAACATTGGTGTTAAGAAGGAAATAACTAACCCACAGAAGTTGGTATCGACCTCCCCACACTTAAAGATTGTACCGTCCTCGGTGCATGCTAAGATGTGAGAGTGGACGGGTTGCTCCAACTAATGCTTTTCTCTAAAGATTGTGCTGATGGACTTGTTTGTCTCCCCATTTAGAAGCTTTCACTTTTCCTTCTTTGGTGGCCATCCTGAAAGAAGAGAAAAAGGAAGAAAAGTAACCCAGAAAGAAAGATAAAAAACAAATAAAGTATGGCTGGGTTAATGCCAAATAATGAGGATCTCAATTACATGGTAGCTACAACATACAATTGAAAAAAAAGTGGAAGCAAATGACATATCAATGTTGCAAAAAATTTGCAACAAAGGGGAAGAGTAAGTAATGAAAGACAATATAAAATATTACCCAACAGTGTAAAGCAAGTCACTAAGCACCATAATAATTCAAGAAAAGATGTAACAGTTGAATAAGAAAATTTAACACCAATGGTAAAATAATAAATTTAGAAAAGAAAATAAAAATATGCACAAAATTAAAATACAATGGATAAAAGTATGCAAATAAATTAAATAAAATAGAATGAAAGTGAAGAGGGATGAGAGGTTAAAGGAATGAAGAAGAAGAAAGTAAGAAAGAATAAAGAAGAAAGAAGGAAGAAGAAAGAAATAAGAAGGGGAAAGAAAAAATTAGGATTGGGGAAGAAAAGATAAGATAATTGACGCTGATCTGGATAAGCTGTGCGGCACAGGCAACGCGGACGCGTGGGGCACGCGTGATGTGTGGAAAACGATCCAACACGAAACTCACCGGCAAGTGTACCGGGTCACATCAAGTAATAATAACTCACATGAGTGAGGTCGATCCCACAGGGATTGAAGGATTGAACAATTTTAGTTTAGTAGTTGATTTAGTCAAGCGAATCAAGTATTGGTTGAGTTGTTTGCAATTGGCATAAACTAAATTGCTTGAAATGTAAAGGGAGAGGGGTAAAATGCAGTAAATTAAAGAGTAGGAAAGTAAAGAAGCAGAATCTTAAAGTGCAAGTAATGTAAATTGCAGAAACTTAGATTGCAAGAAATGTAAATGGCTGAAACTTAAAGTGCAAGAAATGTAAATTACTTGAATTATAAAAGGAATTGGGAGCTGGGATTGCAGAATTTAAACAAGAACAAGTAAATTTCATTAAACAGTAAAGTAGAGGATGAATTGAATTGAAGTAGGTCTCAAACAGAAAAGTGAAAATGCTTGAAGAGTTTAAAAACAGAAAGTGACTGGTGCTTAATTTGCAGCAATGTAAAAGATGGTTGGAGATCTCAGGGGTGCAAGAGACTAGATAACAAGTCTAGATCTTAAA
The DNA here is from genome assembly GCF_059453495.1 of Arachis ipaensis. NCBI lineage: Eukaryota > Viridiplantae > Streptophyta > Magnoliopsida > Fabales > Fabaceae > Arachis > Arachis ipaensis. The sequence goes on from NC_142441.1 coordinate 52,526,496, forward strand.
TCCTTCCTTGATCCAACAAGAACAATTGCAAAAGAAGTAAAGAAAAGCAAATTGCAGAGAGAGTAGAAGATGAAGAAGTAAAGTAAACAGAAATTGAAATTCAATTATGCGGAGAAAGTAAACAAGAGATCTCAAGGTGAGATTGAAACAGAAGTTCTTCAATTCTTCACCCAAGACCCAAAGCAAGAAAAGTAAAGAGTGCTCAAGCAAGAACAAGGAAGAAGAGAGATTAATTCCCCTTCCCAATTCTCTAAGATCTAAATTCAAAAGTAAAAGCTCAAAATGAAAATGAAAGTTCAAAGAAAAATCAAAGTAAAGTCTAGAGGTCTGGTATGCGAAATTGTTACTCAGGTTGTGAATTATTGTTCGAAATTGATTCCCTGGTGATGGCTCCAAAAACGGATGCACAGAACCATGGTCTAAACATATCTTCACAACTTCGCATAACTAATCAGAAGTGCACTGGGTCGTCCAAGTAATAAACCTTACGTGAGTAAGGGTCGATCCCACGGAGATTGTTGGTATGAAGCAAGCTATGGTCACCTTGTAAATCTCAGTCAGGCGGATATAAAATAGTTATGGAGTTTTCGAAATTAATACTAAAATAAGGATAGAAATACTTATGTAAATCATTGGTGAGAATTTCAGATAAGCGTATGGAGATGCATTCATTCCTCTAAACCCCTGCTTTCCTGCTGTCTTCATCCAATCAGTCTTACTCCTTTCTATGGCTGGCTTTGTGTAAGGATGTCACCGGTGCCAATGGCTACTTTCAATCCTCTCAGGAAAATGGTCCAAATGCTCTGTCACAGCACGGCTAATCGTTTGGAGGCATCACCCTTGTCGTTGGTTGCATCCTATTCCTCTCTGTGAAAATGGTCCGATGCGCTGTCACTGCATGGCTAATCATCTTGGAGGTTCTCGATCATACTGGAATAGAATTTACTATCCTTTTGCGTCTGTCACTACGCCCAGCACTCGCGAGTTTGGAGTTCATCACAGTCATTCAATTCCAGAGTCCTACTCGGAATACCACGGACAAGGTTTAGACTTTCCGGACTCTCATGAATGCCGCCATCAATCTAGCTTATACCACGAAGATTCTGATTAAGAGATCTAAGAGATACTCATTCAATCTAATGTAGAACGGAAGTGGTTGTCAGGCACGCGTTCATAGGGAATGATGATGATTGTCACGTTCATCACATTCAGGTTGAAGTGCGAATGAATATCTTAGAAACTGAATAAGTTGAATTGAATAGAAAACAGTAGTACTTTGCATTAATCCTTGAGGAACAGCAGAGCTCCACACCTTAATCTATGGAGTGCAGAAACTCTACTGTTGAAAATACATAAGTGATAATGGAGTTCATTGGTCTCGGCCCCGGAGGGGAACCGGAGTAACCAAGACTACGAATACAATGATAAAAAGTTCTATTTATAATAAACTAGTCACTAGGGTTTACAGAAGTAAGTAATTGATGCATAAATCCACTTCCGGGGCCCACTTGGTGTGTGCTTGGGCTGATCTTGAAGTCTACACGTGGAGAGGTCATTCTTGGAGTTGAACGCCAGCTTTTGTGCCAGTTTGGGCGTTGAACTCCACTTTGCAACTTGTTTCTGGCGCTGGACGCCAGAATTGGGCAGAGAGCTGGCGTTGAACGCCAGTTTGCGTCGTTTAAACTTGAGCAAAGTATGGACTATTATATATTTCTGGAAAGACCTGGATGTCTACTTTCCAATTCAATTAGAAGCGCGCCATTTTGAGTTCTGTAGCTCCAGAAAATTCATTTTGAGTGCAGGGAGGTCAGAATCCAACAGCATCAGCAGTCCTTCTTCATCCTCTGAATCTGATTTTTGCTCAAGTCCCTCAATTTCAGCCAGAAAATACCTGAAATCACAGAAAAACACACAAACTCATAGTAAAGTCCAGAAATGTGAATTTAACATAAAAACTAATGAAAATATCCCTAAAAGTAACTAGATTCTACTAAAAACATACTAAAAACAACGCCAAAAAGCGTATAAATTATCCGCTCATCACAACACCAAACTTAAATTGTTGCTTGTCCCCAAGCAACTGAAAATCAAATAGTATAAAAAAAATAAAATATACTATAAATTCCAAACTATCAATGAAACATAGCTCCAATCAAATGAGCGGGATTTATAGCTTTTTGCCTCTTGAATAGTTCTGGCATCTCACTTTATTCATTGAGGTTCAGAATGATTGGCATCTATAGGAACTCAGAGTTCAGATAGTGTTATTGATTCTCCTAGTTCAGTATGATGATTCTTGAACACAGCTATTTTATGAGTCTTGGCCGTGGCCCTAAGCACTTTGTTTTCCAGTATTACCACCGGATACATAAATGCCACAGACACATAATTGGGTGAACCTTTTCAGATTGTGACTCAGCTTTGCTAAAGTCCCCAATTAGAGGTGTCCAGGGTTCTTAAGCACACTCTTTTTTTTTTGCTTTGGACCTTGACTTTAACCGCTCAGTCTCAAGTTTTCACTTGACACCTACACGCTACAAGCACATGGTTAGGGACAGCTTGGTTTAGTCGCTTAGACCAGGATTTTATTCCTGTAGGCCCTCCTATCCACTGATGCTCAAAGCCTTGGGATCCTCTTTACTTACCCTTGCCTTTTGGTTTTAAGGGTTATTGGCTTTTTTTCTGCTTGCTTTTTCTTTCTATTTTTTTTTCGCCTATTTTTTTTCTGCAAGCTTTGTTCTTTGCTGGTTTTTCTTGCTTCAAGAATCATTTTTATGATTTTTCAGATTATCAAATAACATGTTTCCTAGTCATCATTCTTTCAAGAGCCAACATATTTAACATTCTTAAACAACAACTTCAAAAGACATATGCACTGTTCAAGCATAGATTCAGAAAACAAGAAGCATTGTCACCACATCAATATAATTAAGCTAAGTTCAAGGATAAATTCAAAACTCATGTACTTCTTGTTCTTTTGAATTAAAACATTTTTCATTTAAGAGAGGTGATGGATTCATAGGACATTCATAACTTTAAGACAAAGTTACTAACTACTAATGATCATGTAATGAAGACACAAACATAGATAAGCATTTAACATAGAGAAAATGAAAAACAGAAGAAATAAGAACAAGGAATGAATCCACCTTAGTGATGGTGGCGTTTCCTTCTTGAGGAACCAATGATGTTCTTGAGCTATTCTATGTCTCTTCCTTGTCTTTGTTGCTCCTCCCTCATTGCTTTTTGATCTTCTCTAATTTCATGAAGGATGATGGAGTGCTCTTGATGTTCCACCCTTAATTGTCCCATGTTGGAACTTAATTCTTCTAGGGAGGTGTTGATTTGCTCCCAATAGTTTTGTGGAGGAAAATGCATATGAGGCATCTCCGGGATCTCATGGTGATGAGCTTCCTGCGCCTCTTGAGCTCCATGAATGGGCTCTCTTGCTTGCTCCATCTTTTTCTTAGTGATGGGCTTCTCTTCCTCAATGTGAATGTCTCCTTCTATGGAAGCTCCAGCTGAGTAACATAGATGGCAGATAAGATGAGGAAAAGCTAGCCTTGCCCCAGGAGAGGGCTTTTCGGCTATTTTGTAGAGTTCAAGGGAGATGACTTCATGAACCTCTACTTCTTCTCCAATCATGATGCTATGGATCATGATGGCCCGATCCACAATAACTTCAGATCGGTTGCTAGTGGGGATGATGGAGCGTTGGATGAACTCCAACATCCTCTAGCCACAGGCTTGAGGTCCAATCTTCTTAGTTGAACCGGCTTGCCTTTGGAGTCAATATTCCATTGAGCTCCTTCCACACATATGTCCATGAAGACTTGGTCCAACCTTAGATTAAAGTTGACCCTTCTAGTGTAGGGGCGTTCATCTCCTTGCATCATAGGCAAGTTAAACACCAACCTCACATTTTCCGGACTAAAATCCAAGTATTTCCCCCGAACCATTGTAACATAGTTCTTTGGATCCGGGTTCTTACTTTGATCATGGTTCTTGGTGATCCATGCATTGGCATAGAACTCTTGAACCATTAGGATGCCGACTTGTTGGATGGGATTTGTTAGAACTTCCCAACCTCTTCTTTGAATTTCATGTCGGATCTCCAGATACTCATTTCTTTTGAGTTTGAAAGGGACCTCGGGGATCACCTTCTTCTTGGCCACAACATCATAGAAGTGGTCTTGATGAGCTTTGGAGATGAATCTTTCCATCTCCCATGACTCGGAGGTAGAAGTTTTTGTCTTCCCTTTCCCTTTTCTAGAGGATTCTCCGGTCTTAGGTGCCATCAATGGTAATGGAAAAACAAAAAGCTTATGCTTTTACCACACCAAACTTAGAATATTGGTCGTCCTCGAGCAAGAAAATAAAGAATTAGATGAAGAAGAAGAAGAAAAGATGGAGAAGAAGGGGGAGGTGTGTTTCGGCCAAGAAGAGAAGAGAGGGTTGTGTTGTGTGAAAATGAGGAAGAATGGAAGGCTTTATATAGGGAAGGGAGGGGGGGTTAAGGTTCGGCCATATGGGTAGGTTTGGGTGGGAAATTAATTTGAATTTTGAAGGTAGGTGATGACAAGTCATCTTAGCCTAGTTTCACTAGCTTTTTTCTTTTGTTTTCAACTGAATTATGCATTTTCTTGAGCCATAAGCAAGCCAATTGGGTAGATTTTCATGTTTCCTTTGATTTAATCAACCATGTATGAATTCATGCTATTTCATGTGGTTTTATGCTATAATTGTCACATATTATGAAAGAATGAATATCTCATGATTTTGAGCATAGCTTTGATGTGTTTGGTTGATTAATGATAGGTGAAGAAAGCTTGGAGAAAGGTTGAAGCAAGAAGGAATGGTTAGGAGGAAGAGAGGACAAAACGTTTGAGCAAAAGTTTGCCTCAAACTTTAGATCAAACTTTTGGATTAATTGAAAATGAACCAGGAAGCAAAAAGCTGGACCAAAAGTTAGCCCCTAACTTTTTGGCTAACTTTTGGGCAAAAGCTGGACCAAAAGTTAGCCCCTAACTTTTTGGCTAACTTTTGGCATGAAAAACACTCCCTGGATGAGCAAAAGTTTGCGCCAACGTTAGCCCCTAACTTTTTGGCGAACGTTGGCACATGAAAAACACTCCCTGGGCTAGCAAAAGTTTGCGCCAACGTTAGCCCCTAACTTTTTGGCTAACGTTGGCGCCATGAATAAGCAAGGGGAGGCCAACGTTGGAGCAAAAGTTAGACCCCTAACTTTTGCCCCAACGTTGGTATCAGCAAGGAAGGGTGCTGATGTGAAAAGTTGGAGCAAAAGTTAGCCCCTAACTTTTACTCCAACTTTTACTCAAGCTTTCATAATTCTAACCCGGTTCAATTCGGTTCTTCCCCAAACTCCAAGAGCAATCAACCAAGGCCTCTCTCAACCCAATTCCATCAAGAGCAAAGGCCCAATTGAAGGCTTGAAGACCATTTGAAGAACATGTATAAATAGCATAGGATTTAAGTTTTTCAGAGAGCTTCCCTTTTAGTTTTTCAGAATAGCTTTCTTTTGAGTTTTGCTTAGAGCTCACTTTTATTTTTCTTAGCATTATTGTTTAATTGAAGAGAATTTGGGAGGAGAATTGATCTCTCTTCTTCCTTGTTCTTGCCCAGCACTCTTTACTTTTCTTGTCTTGGATCTTGGGTTGGAGAATTGAAGGAAATCTGTTTCAATCTCACCTTGGGATCTTGTTTAATTCTCTGCTTAATTGAATTTCAGTTTCGGTTAATTGCTTCTTCATTTACTTTCTTTGCAATCTACATTTCCTTTGCAATTGTTCTTGTTGGATCTAGGAAGGCATTGAGATCTAGACTCGGTTTTCTAGTCTCTTGGGTCCTGAGATCCGGATTTCCTATTTTCCATTCCCTGTTTACTGATTTCATGCTCATTTACATTTCTGTTTTAAGATCCGGTTCGATTCAAGACATCCTTTACTTCTCTGTTTGTTGTAATTTACTTTTCCTTGTTTAATTTCTGCAAATCCAACTCCCAATTCCCTTTACAATTCAAGCCATTTACATTTCTTGCACTTTAAGATTCTGCAATTTACATTTCTTGCGTTCTAAGTTTCTGCCATTTAATTTCTTGCTCTTTAAGATTCAGCACTTTAAATTCCAGTTCTCTTTAATTTCATGCAATTCACCCATTTCCTTTACTTTCTATGCAATTTAAATTCTGCAAATCACAAATCTCTCAACCAAATCTTGATTCGCTTGACTAAATCAACCACTAAACTAAAATTGCTCAATCCTTCAATCCCTGTGGGATCGACCTCACTCCCGTGAGTTATTATTATTTGATGCGACCCGGTGCACTTGCCGGTTAGATTTGGGTGTTTTGGAAAAATTTGTTTCTCCACAGAAATATCCCATCAAGTTTTTGGCGCCGTTGCCGGGGATTAATTAGATTGACAATGATTAAGTGCGGTGGCAATTTAGATCAAGCACTTTTTCTTTAATTTTTGACTGACACACTAACTGTTTGAATTTTTGCCTGAGCTAATTGAAACCTCACTTTAGCAATAGAGTGAAGTTTTCTTGGTTTATCTTGCTGAATATGATTCTCATAGCTTGATAAATAAACGAGAGAAGTGATTTTCATTCATTAATCTCTCAAGTTTACCAACTGTTTGACACATGGTGTCAACTAATCCTCTGACTACATTCTGGCATGAGAATATCCAATTTTCATTTGGATTGTTTGTGATTGTGCAGGTCATGGAGGAAAGGAATCCTACAGCAAGAGGAGAAAAACTGAGGCATTATGATTTCCAGCCTCTATAATCAAAGAGCAAGATGTCAAGCTAGTGACAATAAAAGAGCGCTTGTTGGGAGGCAACCCAACCTGAGGTAGTTTTCTTTTCATATCTATTTCAATAAAAAGGTTAATTAGTTTTATCAATATTGCAAGAAGCTAAGTTTGGTGTTGCACACCAAAACACTATAAGGGAGAATGAAGAATTCTAAGTTTGGTTTTCCACCAAAATCCCATCATAAACACACATTCTCACTTTCTGCATAATGCTAGCTTCAAGCATTTAGATAAACTAGTTAACTGTTCTGCTGTTTCCTAGTTTTCAGTTTTATTGCTTTTGAAAAAAAAAAAGAAAAAGAGTTTCACACATGGTTAATTCAATGCATGAGAACCATTGGCAAGGTACTAAGTTTTGTGTTCCCACACCAAAGTAAGTTCAAAAGCCCACAAATAAATCATGCAAGCTAACCATTTCTTCTTTCAAGTGCTTGGGGAACAAGCAACTTTCAATATCACTGCAGAGTACCATACAAACTTTTAGGAGATTAAGCATCATCAACCAAAGAGATGAAAGATGAATGCGAAGGCCAGCAATGATGATGATGAGAAGAAGGAAAGCAAGCGAACTCCAAAAGGTTGTATTGTTAAGTGATTATTTTACATCAAACACTGCTATGATTGAAAGTGATATAATACCCCTGCCTGCCTTCATAGCATAGTTTTTCTGTAATTCAATAACTAAGATGCTTGACTATTCACAACACTACATTTTTCACACTTGTTTGCACTCAATATTTCAAAAATGTATCACATGAAAGTTCTTTGAAAAGAAGGATTGAGGAATCAAACAATTTTGAGGCAAGCAAAAGATTAGGAGAAGTGGTGGTTCTAGTTGTATGATTATGTATTGAGGTTGCATGCTTGTGAAAACTTGCATGGGAGCTCATAGGCAGGACATGAAGTTCAAAGAAGTATTGTGGAGATTCTCAAAAATCTATTGATCCTAGAAGCAGCAAACAAAACAAAAGAAAATAAAGAAAATACAAAAGCAAAAAAAGAACATGGCCCAAGGCTCTGAGCATCAATTACTAGGCAGAAAAGAAAGAAGAAACAAAACTCAAAGAGTTGTTAGCCTAGTAAATGCTTGTGGTTGAGCTGTGTCAAGGAAAGAGGCTTGAGCAAGTAAATCCTTAGGGGTGCTTTAACACCTAATACCTTAAAACCAACTTGTTTAGGAGTATTGATTGAAAGCTTATCTAAAGAGCCGCTTTGAGACATGACACTTAGAGTCAAGGCCAAAGCACAGAAACTATAAGCTGCTTCAAGGTGACTACATATAAAGAGATCTCCATGATACCATTTGGATGAAAATCCTAAGACCTAAGACTCCCAATATGTGAGGACTAGTGAGCACTGAAACCCTTGCATGAGCATATGATTTAGAGTTCACCCCACTGACACTTAATCACTTCACTCACGGGACCTTACAATTTATTCTTCAATCCGTCTTAAGTGAAAGAACCTATGAGCATAATTCATTTCTTGCTTGGGGACAAGCAAGCTTTAAGTTTGGTGTTGTGATGACAAGTCATCTTAGCCTAGTTTCACTAGCCTTTTTCTTTTGTTTTCAACTGAATTATGCATTTTCTTGAGCCATAAGCAAGCCAATTGGGTAGATTTTCATGTTTCCTTTGATTTAATCAACCATGTATGAATTCATGCTATTTCATGAGGTTTTATGCTATAATTGTCGCATATTATGAAAGAATGAATATCTCATGATTTTGAGCATAGCTTTGATGTGTTTGGTTGATTAATGATAGGTGAAAAAAGCTTGGAGAAAGGTTGAAGCAAGAAGGAATGGTTAGGAGGAAGAGAGGACAAAAAGTTTGAGCAAAAGTTTGCCTCAAACTTTAGATCAAACTTTTGGATTAATTGAAAATGAACCAGGAAGCAAAAAGCTGGACCAAAAGTTAGCCCCTAACTTTTTGGCTAACTTTTGGCATGAAAAACACTCCCTGGATGAGCAAAAGTTTGCGCCAACGTTAGCCCCTAACTTTTTGGCTAACGTTGGCACATGAAAAACACTCCCTGGGCTAGCAAAAGTTTGCGCCAACGTTAGCCCCTAACTTTTTGGCTAACGTTGGCGCCATGAATAAGCAAGGGGAGGCCAACGTTGGAGCAAAAGTTAGACCCCTAACTTTTGCCCCAACGTTGGTATCAGCAAGGAAGGGTGCTGATGTGAAAAGTTGGAGCAAAAGTTAGCCCCTAACTTTTACTCCAACTTTTACTCAAGCTTTCATAATTCCAACCCGGTTCAATTCAGTTCTTCCCTAAACTCCAAGAGCAATCAACCAAGGCCTCTCTCAACCCAATTCCATCAAGAGCAAAGGCCCAATTGAAGGCTTGAAGACCATTTGAAGAACGTGTATAAATAGCATAGGATTTAAGTTTTTCAGAGAGCTTCCCTTTTAGTTTTTCAGAATAGCTTTCTTTTGAGTTTTGCTTAGAGCTCACTTTTATTTTTCTTAGCATTGTTGTTTAATTGAAGAGAATTTGGGAGGAGAATTGATCTCTCTTCTTCCTTGTTCTTGCCCAGCACTCTTTACTTTTCTTGTCTTGGTTCTTGGGTTGGAGAATTGAAGGAAATCTGTTTCAATCTCACCTTGGGATCTTGTTTAATTCTCTGCTTAATTGAATTTTAGTTTCAGTTAATTGCTTCTTCATTTACTTTCTTTGCAATCTACATTTCCTTTGCAATTGTTCTTGTTAGATCTAGGAAGGCATTGAGATCTAGACTCGGTTTTCTAGTCTCTTGGGTCCTGAGATCCGGATTTCCTATTTTCCAATCCCTGTTTACTGATTTCATGCTCATTTACATTTCTGTTTTAAGATCCGGTTCGATTCAAGACATCCTTTACTTCTCTGTTTGCTGCAATTTACTTTTCCTTGTTTAATTTCTGCAAATCCAACTCCCAATTCCCTTTACAATTCAGGCCATTTACATTTCTTGCACTTTAAGATTCTGCAATTTACATTTCTTGCGTTCTAAGTTTCTGCCATTTAATTTCTTGCTCTTTAAGATTCAGCACTTTAAATTCCAGTTCTCTTTAATTTCATGCAATTCACCCATTTCCTTTACTTTCTATGCAATTTAAATTCTGCAAATCACAAATCTCTCAACCAAATCTTGATTCGCTTGACTAAATCAACCACTAAACTAAAATTGCTCAATCCTTCAATCCCTGTGGGATCGACCTCACTCCCGTGAGTTATTATTACTTGATGCGACCCGGTGCACTTGCCGGTTTGATTTGGGTGTTTTGGAAAAATTTGTTTCTCCACAGAAATATCCCATCAGTAGGTGGAGTTTATTGGGTAGGTTTATGGGGAAGAGTGGGTGGATGTGAGTGGTGAAGGGTTAATAGGGAAGAGAGATTGAGGTGATAGGTGAAGGGTTTTAGGGAAGAGTGTTTATTGGGAATAGAGGATGATTGAGAAGAGAGAAGAGAGTGAGTGGAGGTAGGTGGGGATCCTGTGGGGTCCACAGATCCTAAGATGATCCTGTGGGTCCACAGATCCTGAGGTGATCCTGTGGGGTCCACAGATCCTGAGGTGTTCAAGGATTTACAACCTTGCACCAAATTAGGCATGTAAAATGCCCTTGCACACAACTCTGGGCGTTCAGCGCCAGGTTGGTGCCCATTTTGGGCGTTCAACGCCCATTTGTTGCCCATTTCTGGCGTTGAACGCCAGAACCATGCTTGTTCTGGGCGTTCAGCGCCAGCTCCTCTCTAAGGTGCAATTCTGGCAATCAGCGCCCAGTTGATGCCCATTTTGGGCGTTCAGCGCCCAGATACTGCCCATTTTGGGCGTTCAGCACCAGAACCATACTCTGTTCTGACGTTGAACGCCAGGCAGGTGCTTCCTCCAGGGTGTGATTTTTCTTCTGCTGTTTTTGATTCTGTTTCTAAATTTTTCGTTTATTTTGTGATTCCACATGATCATGAACCTAAGAAAATATGAAAAAAATAAAATTAGATAAATAAACATTGGGTTGCCTTCCAACAAGCGCTTCTTTAATGTCAATAGCTTGACAGTGGGCTCTCATGGAGCCTCACAGATGTGCAGAGCTTTGTTGAGACCTCCCAATACCAAACTTAGAGTTTGGATATGGGGGTTTGACACCAAACTTAGAGTTTGGTTGTGGCCTCCCAACACCAAACATAGAGTTTGACTGTGGGGGCTTTGGTTGACTCTGCTTTGAGAGAAGCTTTTTCTGCTTCCTCTCCATGGATGCAGAGAGAGATCCTTGAGTTGTAAACACAAGGTTGTCCTTATTTAATTGAAGGATCAATTCTCCTCTGTCCACATCAATCACAGCTCTTGCTGTGTCTAGGAAGGGTCTTCCTAGGATGATGGATTCATCCTCTTCCTTTCCAGTATCCAAGACTATGAAATCAGCAGGGATGTCAAGGCCTTCAACCTTTACTAACACGTCCTCTACTTGTCCATAAGCCTGTTTTCTTGAATTGTCTGCCATCTCTAATGAGATTTTAGCAGCTTGCACCCCATAGATTCCCAGTTTCTCTATTACAGAGAGGGGCATGAGGTTTATTCCTGAACCAAGGTCACACAGAACCTTAAAGATCATGGTGCCTATGGTACAAGGTATTATGAACTTTCCAGGATCTTGTCTCTTCTGAGGCAATGTCAGTTGATCCAGATCACTTAGTTCATTGGTGAACAAGGGAGGTTCATCTTCCCAAGTTTCAATACCAAATAATTTGGCATTTAGCTTCATGATTGCACCAAGGAACTTGGCAGCTTGCTCTTCAGTAACATCCTCATTCTCTTCAGAAGAAGAATACTCATCAGAGCTCATGAATGGCATAAGGAGGTTCAATGGAATCTCTATGGTCTCTAGATGAGTCTCAGATTCCTTAGGTTCCTCAGAGGGAAGCTCCTTATTGATCACTGGACGTCCCAGGAGGTCTTCCTCCTTGGGATTCACATCCTTCTCCTCTTTTGTGGGTTCGGCCATGGCAATTAATTCAATGGCCTTGCACTCTCCTTTTGTGTTCTCTTCTGTATTGCTTGGGAGAGTACTAGGAGGGATTTCAGTGATCCTTTTACTCAGTTGGCCCACTTGTGCTTCCAAATTTCTAATGGAAGACCTTGTTTCATTCATGAAACTCACAGTGGCCTTAGATAGATCAGAGACTAAATTTGCTAAGCTAGATGGATTCTGCTCAGAATTCTCTGTCTGTTGCTGAGTGGATGATGGAAAAGGCTTGCTATTGCTAAACCTGTTTCTTCCACCATTATTAAAGCCTTGTTGAGGCTTTTGATCCTTCCATGAGAGATTTGGGTGATTTCTCCATGATGGATTATAGGTGTTTCCATATGGTTCACCCATGTATTTTAACTCTGCTATTGCAGGGTTCTCAGGATCATAAGCTTCTTCCTCAGAAGATGCCTCTTGAGTACTGTTGGATGCAGCTTGCATTCCATTCAGACTCTGAGAAATCATATTGACTTGCTGAGTCAATATTTTATTCTGAGCCAATATGGCATTCAGAGTATCAATTTTAAGAACTCTCTTTTTCATAGGCGTCCCATTACTCACAGGATTCCTCTCAGAAGTGTACATAAACTGGTTATTAGCAACCATGTCAATGAGTTCTTGAGCTTCTGCAGGCGTTTTCTTTAGGTGAATGGATCCACCTGCAGAAGTATCCAATGACATCTTTGATAGCTCAGATAAACCATCATAGAATATATCCAGGATGGTCCATTCTGAAAGCATGTCAGAAGGACACTTTTTGGTCAGCTACTTGTATCTTTCCCAAGCTTCATAGAGGGATTCACCTTCTTTCTGTCTGAAGGTTTGAACATCAGCTCTAAGCTTGCTCAGCTTTTGAGGAGGAAAGAACTTGGCTAAGAAAGCCGTGACCAGCTTATCCCAAGAGTTCAGGCTGTCTTTGGGTTGAGAGTCCAACCATATTCTAGCTCTTTCTCTTACAGCAAAAGGGAAAATCATGAGCCTGTAGACTTCAGGATCTACTCCATTAGTCTTAACAGTATCACAGATCTGCAAGAATTCAGTTAAGAACTGAAAAGGGTCTTCAGATGGAAGTCCATGAAATTTGCAGTTCTGCTGCATCAGAGAAACTAGCTGAGGTTTCAGCTCAAAATTGTTTGCTCCAATGGTAGGAATGGAGATGCTTCTTCCATATTGGAATTAGGTGCAGTAAAGTCACCAAGCATTCTCCTTGCATTATTGTTATTGGGTTCGGCTGCCATCTCCTTTACTTGTTCGAAATTTTCAATAAGGTTGTCTCTGGATTGTTGTAATATAGCTTCTCTTAGTTTTCTCTTCAGAGTCCTTTCAGGTTCTGGATCAGCTTCAACAAGAATGCCTTTTTCTTTGTCCCTGCTCATAAGAAAGAGAAGAGAAAAAGAAAAGAAGAGGAATCCTCTTTGTTACAGTAAAGAGGTTCCTTATTGTTAGTAGAAGAAGAAAAGGAATAGGGGTGAAGAAGAATGAAGAATCCAAACACGAAGGTGATGATAGGAGCAGAGATGTGAGATGAAGAGAAGTGTTAGTAGATGAATAAATAAATAGAAGGAGATGAGGGAGAAGGATTTTCGAAAATAATTTTTGCAAAAGAGTTAGTGATTTTTGAAAATTGAAAAAGGTTAGTAGTTTTTCAAAAATTCAAGTAAAAAATAAAATAATTAGCCTAATTAAAAAGAAATTTTGAAAAAGAGGGAGGATTTTTTTGAAAATTAGAGAAAGAGAGTTAGTTAGGTAGTTTTGAAAAAGGTAAGAAACAAACAAAAAGTTAGTTAGTTAGTTGAAACAAATTTTGAAAAGATAAGAAGTTAGGAGGTTAGAAAAGATATTTTGCAATCACTTTTTTGAAAAAGGTAAGATAAGAAGATATTTTTGAAAAGATATGATAGAAATTAGTTTTTGAAAAAGATTTGATTTTTAAAATCTCAATTAATGACTTGATTCACAAGAAATCACAAGATATGATTCTAGAACTTAAAGTTTGAATCTTTCTTAACAAGTAAGTAACAAACTTGAAATTTTTGAATCAAAACATTAATTGATGATGTTATTTTCGAAAATATGATGTAAAATTAAGAAAAAGATTTTTGAAAAATATTTTTGAAATTTTCGAAAATAACTAAAAAAATTGAAAAAAGATTTGATTTTTGAAAAAGATTTTGAAAAAGATAAGATTTTTTTTTTAAATTGAAAATTTGATTTGACTCATAAAAACAACTAGATTTTAAAAATTTTTGAAAAAGTCAAATCTAATTTTCGAAATTTTAAGAGAGAACAAGGGAAAGATATTTTTTTTTATTTTTGAATTTTTATGATGAGAGAGAAAAACAAGAAAAATGATGCAATGCATGAAAGTTATGGATCAAAACAATGAATGCATGCAAGAATGCTATGAATGTCAAGATGAACACCAAGAACACTATGAAGATCATGATGAACATCAAGAACACATTTTTGAAAAATTTTTAATGCAAAGAAAATATGCAAGACACCAAACTTAGAATTCTTTAATGCTTAGACATAAAGAATTCAGGAATGCATATGAAAAACAAGAAAAGACACAAAACATGCAAATGCAAAGATCAAACAAGAAGACTTACCAAGAACAACTTGAAGATCATGAAGAACACTATGAATGCATGAATTTTTTTCGAAAAATGCAAGATGAACATGCAATTGACACCAAACTTATAACATGACTCAAGACTCAAACAAGAAACACAAAAAATATTTTTGATTTTTATGATTTTATGATTTTTTTGTATTTTCTTTTAATTTTTTTCGAAAATCATTTTGAAAAAGAAAAATAAGGATTCCAAAATTTTTTTAATATGAAATCCAGGAATCTTATGCTCTTTAGTCTAAAGCTCCAATCAAAGGGTCAGGCATGGCTTAATAGCCAGCCAAGCTTTAGTATGTAACTCAGACATGACACGCCTAACATGCCCTACAGGCATGGCTTTACAGCCAGCCAGGCTTCAACATGCTTTATGAAACACTAGAATTCATTCTTAAAAATTCTGAAGAAAAAATTTTTTTTTTTTGAAAACAAAGGAGAAATTTTTGAAAGATTTTTTTGAAAAATTTTTTTTGAAAACTTTTTGAAAAGAAAACGAAAAGAAAGTTACACAATCTGAGCAACAAGATAAATCGTCAGTTGTCCAAACTCGAACAATCCCCGGCAACGGCGCCAAAAACTTGGTGTTGTTGCCGGATCAAACTTGGCACTGATGTTACCGGACCAAAAGCTTGCCGAAAACTCGAACAATCCCCGGCAACGGCGCCAAAAACTTGGTGTTGTTGCCGGATCAAACTTGGCACTGATGTTACCGGACCAAAAGCTTGTCGAAAACTCGAACAATCCCCGGCAACGGCGCCAAAAACTTGGTATGTGAAATTGTTACTCAGGTTGTGAATTATTGTTCGAAATTGATTCCCTGGCGATGGCTCCAAAAACGGATGCACAGAACCATGGTCTAAACATATCTTCACAACTTCGCATAACTAACCAGCAAGTGCACTGGGTCGTCCAAGTAATAAACCTTACGTGAGAAAGGGTCGATCCCACGGAGATTGTTGGTATGAAGCAAGCTATGGTCACCTTGTAAATCTCAGTCAAGCGGATATAAAATAGTTATGGAGTTTTTGAAATTAATACTAAAATAAGGATAGAAATACTTATGTAAATCATTGGTGAGAATTTCAGATAAGCGTATGGAGATGCATTCATTCCTCTGAACCCCTACTTTCCTGCGGTCTTCATCCAATCAGTCTTACTCCTTTCTATGGCTGGCTTTGTGTAAGGATGTCACCGGTGCCAATGGCTACTTTCAATCCTCTCGGGAAAATGGTCCAAATGCTCTGTCACAACACGGCTAATCGTCTGGAGGCATCACCCTTGTCGTTGGTTGCATCCTATTCCTCTCTGTGAAAATGGTCCGATGCGCTGTCACTGCATGGCTAATCATCTTGGAGGTTCTCGATCATACTGGAATAGAATTTACTATCCTTTTGCGTCTGTCACTACGCCCAGTACTCGCGAGTTTGGAGTTCGTCACAGTCATTCAATCCCAGAGTCCTACTCGGAATACCACGGACAAGGTTTAGACTTTCCGGACTCTCATGAATGCCGCCATCAATCTAGCTTATACCACGAAGATTCTGATTAAGAGATCTAAGAGATACTCATTCAATCTAATGTAGAACGGAAGTGGTTGTCAGGCACGCGTTCATAGGGAATGATGATGATTGTCACGTTCATCACATTCAAGTTGAAGTGCGAATGAATATCTTAGAAACTGAATAAGTTGAATTGAATAGAAAACAGTAGTACTTTGCATTAATCCTTGAGGAATAGCAGAGCTCCACACCTTAATCTATGGAGTGCAGAAACTCTACCATTGAAAATAAATAAGTGATAATGGAGTTCATTGGTCTCGGCCCCAGAGGGGAACCGGAGTAACCAAGACTACGAATACAATGATAAAAAGTTCTATTTATAATAAACTAATCACTAGTGTTTACAGAAGTAAGTAACTGATGCATAAATCCACTTCCGGGGCCCACTTGGTGTGTGCTTGGGCTGAGCTTGAAGTCTACACGTGGAGAGGTCATTCTTGGAGTTGAACGCCAGCTTTTGTGCCAGTGTGGGCGTTGAACTCCACTTTGCAACTTGTTTCTGGCGCTGGACGCCAGAATTGGGCAGAGAGCTTGTGTTGAACGCCAGTTTGCGTCGTTTAAACTTGGGCAAAGTATAAACTATTATATATTGCTGGAAAGCCCTGGATGTCTACTTTCCAATGCAATTGAAAGCGCGCCATTTTGAGTTCTGTAGCGCCATAAAATCTATTTTGAGTGCAGAGAGGTCAGAATCCAACAGCATCAGCAGTCCTTCTTCAACCTCTGAATCTGATTTTTGCTCAAGTCCCTCAATTTCAGCCAGAAAATACCTGAAATCACAGAAAAACACACAAACTCATAGTAAAGTCCAGAAATGTGAATTTAACATAAAAGCTAATGAAAACATCCCTAAAAGTAACTAGATTCTACTAAAAACATACTAAAAATAACGCCAAAAAGCGTATAAATTATCCGCTCATCAAGGTCCTAATTACATCAAACTAGCTCCTATTTATACACTTTCTATTCTTGGATTTTGGAATTTGGATGGGCTTGTGATTTGGTGAAGAAATGAATTAAATTGTATTTTTAATTGAATTTTCAGCCCATGTGAAAATTTGCTCCCAGGAAAATGCTCAGCTCAAGTGGGGAGCTGAGCATTGAAGCTTTGTGTGGGGAGTCTTGCGTAGCGTGCTAGGCTGGGGAAGGCACCAGGGGAATGCTCTGCTCACAAGGTGAGCTGAGCATTGGGGCCTTGTGCGCATGTCTTGCTCCCTGGCCGTGTCAAATGTTCCGCCTTGCCTTCCTTGGTCCGTGTCAATTGTTGCACGCTTTCCTTCCCTGGACCGTGTCAAGCATGCTCATGAGTAGCGCTTTGCTCTCCAAGTGAGCTGAGCATTGGAGCTTCCAAGGAAGGTCCTTGGTTTGAACCTTGAGGAATGCACGCTGGTTTCTTTTCTTTGTGAGGGAAGTAGCGCTTCTCTCTCCTCTCTTCCTTGAGGTGCTTGGTTCGAACCTTGGAGGATGCTTTTGGCCAATTCTTGGCTTATTTTCCTTGTGAGTAGCGCTCCCCCACTCCCCTTTGGTTCTTGGTTCGACCTTTGGAGAAGGCATTTGGCAAACAATTTTCTTGAATTTCTTTTGATGAATGCCCGATAATGCTCCCTTGGTGAGCTGAGCATTGTTTTTCCTTTCCTTGTTTCTTGGCTTCAAATTGTGCTCAGCTCACAAGGGGAGCAGAGCATTGAAGCCTTGCCTCCTTGGTTCATTGTTGTGCTCCTTTGGAGAGCACTGAGCTCTTGGGGAGAGCACTATGGCTTCCCTCCTTCATTGTGCCACGCTTCCTCATTTCCTTTGCCACACTATTTTCTTTCTTGGGCCACACTTCTTAAGCCACGCTTTCTTCTTTTCTTCTTTTCTTCACCTATAAGAAATCAAAACAACCAATCAAAGTATCACCACATTCACAAGGCTTATAAATCATTAAAACTCAATTAAATTTAGCTTAAACCTCATGATTTAGCATCAATTAAATGGTGGTTGTTTGATTCAAAGAAACCATGCATTTCCTTTCCAAATTACTTACTTAGAATGCAAAAAAGTGCATAAAACCAAATAAAAACAAAGAAAAAAACTAGTGAAACTAGGCTAAGATGACTTATCATCACAATACCAAACTTAAAACTTGCTTGTCCCCAAGCAAGCATTAAACATAAGAGAAGATAAAATGAAATAGAGAAGCATGCATGTCCTTATTCGGCAGATAGTTGAATTTGGTTTATGGGGTTTTATGCAGATCAAAAGTAGCTAATTTATTACTTGCTGTCAAAACAAACCATGTTTCCTCAAGGGTTCACTAAGGTTGCTGCTACAATACCTTACTTTTTGCTTATGTCCCATGTTAGCTTTTTCTTCTTTCTTTTGCATTACAGAGCTCGTTTCTTATTGAAGGCTTGGTGGCAAATGTTGCAGTGGCATTTGGCTTAATTTCACTCAACATTTCTTCACCACAGACACATGGCTCACTTTTCTTCTTCCTAGGATCATTGATGCCCAGCATCTCTTTGGATAGCTAAAGGTTTTGTGGCTAGGTTGCTCTTTATTGTGGACTTTCAGTTGGCAATCCCAAATCAGTTGATCTAAGTTGCCAAGTTTTAAAATACTCCTTAGAACTTACTTGTCCAAGCATATCCTAGTACAAGAACACCATAGGCATATGTCCCAGGGTCCAAGCTATTGGTGTCTAGCCTTATTGTTTGTTTCTTTGCCAACTTTTGGCTTTTCTTCTTTCTTTTTCTTTTTATTTTGGTTTACTTTCAAGGGACTTTCTTTAAATAAAGGATCACAGCAACAAACTAGCTTAAGCTTCAAGTAACAAGTCATTTTGCAGCATTTATTTCTATGAGCTATCAATTAAATCAAACACACACCACCACTAATTTTCATTCTAACTTTTGCAACATTCAACAATTACTTTTCTAAATCAAACATCTTTCTTTTATTCAAACTGCAAGGGAAACAAAACAAAGTATTCAAGTTGATGAATGATGACAGTTATTATGCAGATAGCTTTCAAGCAAAAATTATGCAGATAGCTTTCTTCAACATGTACTTCCACTTGCAACTAAATAATCATTCTAGCCAGACATAAAGGACTCTCTGAAGTAAATCATTACACAACAACAAGGATCAAGTATAAATACAACCTGTTGGGTTGCAGCTTTTCATTCTTCCTTCTGTTTGTTCCTTGTAAGTTATAATGCAGATGTTCCCTGATCTGTTGGCTATTTTCTTGCATACTTCTCAAATCTTGCTTGCTTTTCAACTCCTTTAGATGTTCGGCTAATCTGCAAGACTTCTTTGTGGGCTCTTGAACTTATTTTGGTGTGCGAACACCAAACTTAGTTCCTTGCCAATGCTTCTTATGCAACAAATTAGCTATATGCAAAATCTCTTTTTTTTTTCTTTTTCAAAAGTAATAAAACGAATGACTTAGAAAATAGCAGAATAGTTAACTATTTTATCCGAATGCGTGAAGCTAGCTTTGTGCAGGGGGTGAGAATGTGTTTTATGGTGGGATTTTGGTGGAACACCAAAATTAGAATCCTTCATTCTCCCTTATATTGTTTTGGTGTGCAACACCAAACTTAGCTTCTTGCAATATAGATAAAGCTAATTGACCTTTTTATTAAAATAGCCATGAAAATAAAACTACCTCAGGTTGGGTTGCCTCCCAACAAGCGCTCTTTTATTGTCATTAGCTTGACATTGAACTCCTCTTTTATGGTGGTTGATGACTGTAGTGCCTCAACTTGTCCCCTCTGATTGTGAGCTTCTTCTTTGTTCCTTGATGCTCTACTTCAGAATGCTCTAGTGAGAGTATTTTACTCACAATATAGTAATCATCAGTCTGTTGGCTTGCTCCCAGTTGTTGATAGATCAACTGTACTTTGTCACCCTTGGAAAGCCCTTCTGTTGGAATTCTTTTGTTCTTCCATCCCTTTTTGCTTCTGTTCTTGTTTGTCTTTCCTCCTTTTGCTGATCCTTCTTCTTTGGCAATAGGCTTCCCTTTGAGATTTCTCTTCTTAGTTGCCAACACTCCAATGTCTTCTTGAACTTCTTCATTATTTTGCATAGTCTCTTTCTCTTTTTGATCTGCTGTATCATCTATCTCTTGCTTTAGAAGGCAGCTGTTGTTTGTCTTGTTGATCCCTTCCTTCCATTGCAGATTTTCTTTGTCAGTTTCCGTACCATCCTTCCTTTCTTCACTGAACTGTGTTTCTGGCAATACACTCAGGGTGACACTTTCATCATGCATTCTGAGGGTCAATTCTCCTTTCTCTACGTCTATTATGGCCCTAGCAGTGGCCAAGAACGGTCTTCCCAGTATAATGGAATTACCTTCATCCTTATCTGAATCTAAGATCACAAAATCTGCGGGGAAGATGAATCTATCTACCTTGACTAGAAAGTTCTCAATCACACCCATGGGACATATCACTGACTTGTCCACCAATTCTAGAGACATTTGTACTGGTTTCACCTCTTTTATGCACAGCTTTTTTACTAGAAAGGAAGGCATTAGATTGATACTAGCTCCTAAGTCACACATTGCTTTGTTGATGGTCATACTACCAATGGCGCAAGGTAGAAAGAAACTTCCAGGATCTTCGAGTTTAAGGGGAAGTCCTTTCTAGATTAGTTCTCTGCATTCCTCAGTGAGCAGTATAGTTTCATTAACTTGCCAACTCCATTTCTTGTTGATAAGTTCTTTCAAGAACTTTGCATATAAGGGCATTTGCTCAAGTGCTTCAGCTAAGGGAATATTGATCTCCAACTTCTTGAAGACTTCAAGAAATTTTAGGAAGTGTTGGTCCTTAGTCTCCTTGTTGAATCTTTGAGGATATGGCAATGGAGGTGTGAAGTTCACTCCCTGCCTTTGTTCCTTGGTTAGCTCCCTCATTGATTCCTTCTCTTTCCTTGATTTTTGTGGCTGATCTTCCCTTTCTTTGAGCTTCTCTGAGGTCTGCTTGCCTGCTGTTACCTCTTTATCATTGGTTGCCTCTTCTTCAGCTTGTTTCTTATCACTTTCATTTGGCTTCTTAGTTGCTTCTTCGTTTTTCACCAGGATCTTTCCACTCCTCAGCTGTATTGCCTTGCACTCCTCTTTTGGATTAGGAATAGTGTCACTTGGTAGTGAGCTTGATGGTCTTTCAATGGTGATCTGCTTGGAGAGTTGTCCAATTTGCCTTTCCATATTCTTCATGGAGGCTTCCTGGTTCCTTGTTGTCATTTCCTGGTGCTTCATCAATTTTTCCATTAGGAGCTCCAAGTTGGAAATCCTCTGAGAGTCTTGTGAAATTGGTTGATTGTAGGGTGTTGAGGGTTGAGGGTAAGTGTTTTAGTTGGAGGCTTGGTTATTGGATGGATGATGGTTAGAGTTGGGGTAGGTGTTTTGTGGTTTTCTGTATGTGTTTTGGTTATTATTCTGCTGGCTGTTTTGGTTTGTGTTTTTCCAACTGTTTTGGTTTGAGTTTCTTTGCCATTGCTGCTGAGTTTGATTGTGGTTGTCTCCCCATCTGAGGTTGGGATGGTTCTTCCACGAAGGGTTGTTGATGTGCGGAAAACTTGTCTCATAACAAATTTCCTTCGGTAAGTGTACCGAATTTGTCATCAAGTAAAAACTCACAATAGAGTGAGGTCGAATCCCACAGGGATTGATTGATCAAGCAACTTTAATTAGAGGAATATTCTAGTTGAGTGAATCAGAATTTGAGTTGAGAATTGCAGAAAATTAAATGGCGGGAAAGTAAATAACAGAAAAGTAAATACTAGAAATAAAGAGCTGAATGTAGATGACGGAAAGTAAATTGCAGAATCTTAAATCGAAATGGGGTAATTGCTCATAAAAGTAAATGACAGAAATTAAAGAGAATGGGTAAGATCAGAAATGGAGAGTTCATTGGGCTCAGGAGATGTTGCATTCTCCGAATCAATTTCATTTTCATCTCTTCCTCAATCAATGCACTCATTGATCTCCTTGGCAATCTTAAGTGATCGAATTACAATTTCTTGTAATTCAATCTCTCAAATCTTGATCAATAGCCAATTCCTTGGTCAATTGCTCATGAGAAGAGATGAAGTAAGGTCACTGATTATACCACATGCATTTCCCAAATCAAGTGTTGAGAGGATTATAGTCACATATCCATCCAAACCCAATTTGGTCCAGCATGAGAAAGCATTTCTAGCATGATCTCTTCATTCCTCTTTCAAGGTTCAGAAGAGATCCAAGTTTGAATAGCTTCTTTTCCAAGATAACTACCCAATTGGATGAAGATCGAAAGCTTTCAAGTAAAATCAAGAGAAAAGATAGAAGAAGAATAATGAAAACTAGTATTGATCCATCAAATTACAACAGAGCTCCCTAACCCAATGAAAAGGGTTTAGTTGTTCATAGCTCTGGAAAATGAAAACAAAGATGGAGAATACATGATGAAACTAGAAGTGCAGAGAAAGTAAAATACAGAGAGTAGTTCTATGCCAAGAGGCTCCCTATAATTTCCAACTCCCCAAAATAATTCAAAGCTACTCCTATATATACTACTCTTCTGATCTTCTAGTTGGCTCTTCAAGTCTTGGGTATGGGCCTTTGGATCTTGAGTTTGAAGCAGTTATCTTCTTCATTGGGCTTGGCTTTACTTGCAGAGAGAAAGTGTGAAGTGGGAAGAGACTTTAGCTCAGGACGTTAGTGGTGTTAACGTTCAGTGAAAATATAGGTTCGAGAATGTTAGTGACAATCACCTTTTTCACTAACGTTCCTCACCCAAGTAAGAGCCACGTTAACCTCAACGTTAGTGGCACAAACGTTGCCACTAACGTTGCCTCTTTGTCCTTCGCACACGTTATTGGGACTTACCTTTCCCAATAACGTTGAGAAGCCTCCTCTTTCCCTACGTTAGAGTCCACGTTAACTTAGTTAACGTGGCTCCTTAACGTGGGCTTGCCAACCTTCGAGAACGTTAGTGACACTTACCTTTGTCACTAACGTTCCAATGTGCCCCTAGCTCCCACTTTAGAGTCCACGTTAACTAGGTTAACGTGACCTTTAACGTGGCTGTGCTAGCCATCTCCAACGTTAGTGACAAAGGTGAATGTCACTAACGTTGGCTCATCATCTCTCCTCCTCACGTTAGCTTCCACGTTAACTAAGTTAACGTGGGAGTTAACGTGGCTCATTGTGGCTTGTGTGGGCTCCTTCCAACGTTAGTGACAATGTTAGGTGTCACTAACGTTGGCGATCACCTTCCTTCTTCACGCTAGCTTCCACGTTAACTAGGTTAACGTGGCTTATTGGGGCTTGTGTTGGTTAATCCCAACGTTAGTGACAATGTTTGGTGTCACTAACGTTGTCGATCACCTACTTTCTTCACGTTAGCTTCCACGTTAACTAGGTTAACGTGGAAGTTAACGTGGCTTATTGTGACTTGGCCAACGTTAGTGACAAAGTTGAATGTCACTAACGTTGGCTTCCCCTTTACTTCTTAACGTTAGAGGCCACGTTAACTAAGTTAACGTGGCTCTTAACGTGGCCACTTATGAGCTTGGTCCAACGTTAGTGACAAAGGTAAGTGTCACTAATGTTGGCTCCATTTTCTTTCCTCCACGTTAGAGTTTACGTTAACTTAGTTAACATGACTCTTAACGTGGGCAATGTTGGCTTCGAGAGCGTTATTGGCGATTACTTTTCTCATTAACTTTGCAAGTTACTCCCATTCCACGTTAGGAGTTACGTTAATTAGATTAACGTGGCTGCTAACGTGGTTTTTCCTTGCTTCCTTTGTCCTGAAATCAAGCAATAGAGTGCATCAAAATTCTAGTCCAAGTCATGGGAAATACAATATCCAATTTGTCATTAAATTCATGCAAAATCCTCATGAAATCATGTAAAGTGCACAATGTATGCTTGAATCAAGATGTAAGTGAATATCTATCCAAAACTAGCTTATTTTCTAAGGAAATGCATGAAACTACCCTAAAAATAGTAAAGAAAAGGCCAGTGAAACTAGCCAAAATGTCCTGGCATCAGTTGTAAGTATCACCATAGACTTTATTTGGCCCAGAATTTTGGTTGTGCATGTACTGGACTTGTTCTTGCTGTTGCTCCTCTTGAGTTTCTTCATTTTGCCCCCATGTGGTTGATGGTTGGCTTGTGTTGACTGCTGCAACTTAGAGGCTATCAATCCTCTTGGCCATTTGCTCAAATTGTTGTTGAATTTGCTGCTGCATTATTTTGTTTTGAGCCAGGATTGAGTCCACTCCTTCCAACTCCATCACTCCTTTCCTTTGTGATGGTTGGCATTGCCTTCGGTGAGCAAAGAAGTATTGGTTGTTAGTAACCATATCAATGAGATTTTGGGCTTCCTGTGCAGTTTTCATGAGTTGCACAGAACCTCCTGCTGAATGATCTAAGGCCTCTTGAGATTTCAGTGTCAAGCCTTCATAAAAATTTTGCAATCTCTCCCATTCATTGAACATTTCAGGAGGACATTTCCTAATTAGAGCCTTGTATCGTTCCCATGCCTCATACAAAGGTTCAGCATCCATTTGTGTGAATGTTTGTACCTCAGTCTTCAATCTAATAACCCTCTGAGGTGGGTAAAATTTGGCAAGGAACTTGCTCACTAAATCATCCCAGTTGTCTATGCTGTCCCTTGGGAAAGATTCCAACCATTGAGTAGCTTTGTCTCTGAGAGAGAATGGAAATAATAGCAGCTTGTAGATTTCCGGATGCACTCTATTCGTTTTGACAGTGTCACAAATCCTCAAGAAAGTAGACAAGTGTTGATTTGGATCTTCAAGTGGCCCTCCTCCATAAGAACAATTATTTTGAACCAAGGTGATGAGTTGTGGCTTTAGTTCAAAGTTATTTACATTAACATTTGGGGTAAGAATGCTACTCCCACAATGTCTAGGATTTACAAATGTATAGGAAGCCAAAACTCTCCTCTGTGGTGGATTTTTGTTGTTATTGGCTGCTCCTCCTTGTGGATTTGGTGGATTATTTGACTATTCTTCCATCTCCTGGAATTCTTCTTCAGACTCTTCTTCTCCCACAATGTTTTTCCCTCTTTCAGCTCTTCTTAACCTTCTAAGAGTTCTCTCGTCTTGTTCACAAAAAGTGGGTATGACTCTCCTTGTACCTAACATACAATCAAAACAAAAAGAATCACACAAAACCCATTACTGGTGTAAAATTTTAGTTAGCTTAAGCAAAAATTCAAACAGTTAGTGTGTTAGTTAAAAAGTCAAAGAAATAGAAAATAAAAAGTGCTAGATCTAAATCTCCACTTCACTTAATCATTGTCAATCTAATCAATCCCCGGCAACGGTGCCAAAAACATGATGTGTGGAAAACGATCCAACACGAAACTCACGGGCAAGTGTACCGGGTCACATCAAGTAATAATAACTCACATGAGTGAGGTCGATCCCACAGGGATTGAAGGATTGAACAATTTTAGTTTAGTTGTTGATTTAGTCAAGCGAATCAAGTATTGGTTGAGTTGTTTGCAATTGGCAGAAACTAAATTGCTTGAAATGTAAAGGGAGAGGGGTAAAATGCAGTAAATTAAAAAGCAGGAAAGTAAATAAGCAGAATCTTAAAGTGCAAGTAATGTAAATTGCAGAAACTTAGATTGCAAGAAATGTAAATGGCTGAAACTTAAAGTGCAAGAAATGTAAATTGCTTGAATTATAAAAGGAATTGGGAGCTGAGATTGCAGAATTTAAACAAGAACAAGTAAATTTCATTAAACAGTAAAGTAGAGGATGAATTGAATTGAAGTAGGTCTCAAACAGAAAAGTGAAAATGCTTGAAGAGTTTAAAAACAGAAAGTGATTGGTGCTTAATTTGCAGCAATGTAAAAGATGGTTGAAGATCTCAGGGGTGGAAGAGACTAGATAACAAGTCTTGATCTCAAATCCTTCCTTGATCCAACAAGAACAATTGCAAAAGAAGTAAAGAAAAGCAAATTGCAGAGAGAGTAGAAGATGAAGCAGTAAAGTAAACAGAAATTGAAATTCATATATGCAGAGAAAGTAAACAAGAGATCTCAAGGTGAGATTGAAACAGAAGTTCTTTAATTCTTCACCCAAGATCCAAAGCAAGAAAAGTAAAGGTGCTCAAGCAAGAACAAGGAAGAAGAGAGATTAATTCCCCTTCCCAATTCTCTAAGATCTAAATTCAAAAGTAAAAGCTCAAAATGAAAAATGAAAGTTCAAAGAAAAATCAAAGTAAAGTCTAGAGGTCCTAATTACATCAAACTAGCTCCTATTTATACACTTTCTATTCTTGGATTTTGGAATTTGGATGGGCTTTTGATTTGGTGAAGAAATGAATTAAATTGGATTTTTAATTGAATTTTCAGTCCATGTGAAAATTTGCTCCCAGGAGGATGCTCAGCTCAAGTGGGGAGCTGAGCATTGAAGCTTTGTGTGGGGAGTCTTGCGTAGCGTGCTAGGCTGGGGAAGGCACCAGGGGAATGCTATGCTCACAAGGTGAGCTGAGCATTGGGGCCTTGTGTGCATGTCTTGCTCCCTGGCCGTGTCAAATGTTGCGCCTTGCCTTCATTGGTCCGTGTCAATTGTTGCACGCTTTCCTTCCCTGGACCGTGTCAAGCATGCTCATGAGTAGTGCTCTGCTCTCCAAGTGAGCTGAGCATTGGAGCTTCCAAGGAAGGTCCTTGGTTCGAACCTTGAGGAATGCACGCTGGTTTCTTTTCTTTGTGAGGGAAGTAGCGCTTCTCTCTCCTCTCTTCCTTGAGGTGCTTGGTTCGAACCTTGGAGGATGCTTTTGGCCAATTCTTGGCTTATTTTCCTTGTAAGTAGCGCTCCCCCACTCCCCTTTGGTTCTTGGTTCGACCCTTGGAGAAGGCATTTGGCAAACAATTTCCTTGAATTTCTTTTGATGAATGCCCGATAATGCTCCCTTGGTGAGCTGAGCATTGTTTTTCCATTCCTTGTTTCTTGGCTTCAAATTGTGCTCAGCTCACAAGGGGAGCAGAGCATTGAAGCCGTGCCTCCTTGGTTCATTGTTGTGCTCCTTTGGAGAGCACTGAGCTCTTGGGGAGGCACTGTGGCTTTCCTCCTTCATTATGCCACGCTTCCTCATTTCCTTTGCCACACTATTTTCCTTCTTGGGCCACACTTCTTAAGCCACGCTTTCTTCTTTTCTTCTTTTCTTCACCTACAAGAAATCAAAACTACCAATCAAAGTATCACCACATTCACAAGGCTTATAAATCATTAAAACTCAATTAAATGTAGCTTAAACCTTATGATTTAGCATCAATTAAATGGTGGTTGTTTGATTCAAAGAAACCATGCATTTCCATTCCAAATTACTTACTTAGAATGCAAGAAAGTGCATAATACCAAATAAAAACAAAGAAAAAAACTAGTGAAACTAGGCTAAGATGACTTGTCATCAATGCGTTTGTGTGGTTGGCGATATTCTCAAATGACGCGAACGCGTGGGGCATGCGGACGCGTGACTTGATTTGTGCTAGTGGCACGAGTGTAGCCTCGCGTACACACAACTCTCTGTTTTAAATGCATTTTGCCAAAAGTCATGGTGACGCATGCGCGTGGGTGACGCGATCGCGTGAATGGCCATACTTTGAAAAACGACGCGGACGCGTGGGGCACGCGTTCACGTGGGAGGGCTTGTGCTTCTAGCACGAGTCCAACCCAGCTCCATCATAACTTACTGCCAAACACCTCTTTACGTCGATTTTGTAGGGCCACACGTTCGCGTGGGAGGCACTTATTTTTTAAAATTACGCGGACGCGTCATTGACGCGGTCACGTGGGCATATTTGTGCCTAAGGCACGCCTCCAGCCACGCTTTCGCGTGACTTTCTGTTCACTTCTCTTTTCTTCAGAACGCACCTGTGACGCGGACGCGTCAGCGATGCTTACGCGTCGCGTGCATTTTTTTAATGCAACTATATGCAGATATTATGAGAAGAGTCATTAAAAAAAATTAAATAGAATAAAGTAAAATAAAACTAAGACTGAAACGGAATGATCATACCATGGTGGGTTGTCTCCCACCTAGCACTTTTAGTTAAAGTCCTTAAGTTGGACATTTGGTGAGCTCCCTGTCATGGTGGCTTATGCTTGAACTCATCTAGGAATCTCCACCAATGTTTGCAATTCAAATAGCCTCTGGGATCCCACACTAGTTGAATAAAGCCTTCAAGCAAGTTAAAGCAAGTGACAAGGCCCCAAGAGTGTTGATTGCTGGAATGAATTCCGGGGTTCCAAACCTTGCTTTTGCACCCATCTTCTTGTTGATCATCATTTTTCCACGTGGGTGGTGAACAGTCGAAATTCTCACGGAGACATCCAAACAATTTCCTAGACCCATTCATTTGAGAATTATACCAACCCTTATACTTCAATTTGGAGCATGCAACCATATTGAACCTTGCATGACAATTCCGATTACTAACCATCTCCCGCTTGCTCTTATAGCCACAAAGAGCTCTAAGTTGCCCATCCGTCTCGAGCAAAGCATATTCAAGTGCGCTAATTAAGCTTAGAGATGAAAGATTTACCCACTTGAATGAAGGGATGGATGGTGATGGCTTTGGGGGAGAGGTCTCCAACAACATTGGCAAGGTGATTTCTAGCTCCATTCCCTTGAGCTCTTCCTTAACAACTTCCACCTTTTTACAAGCTTCTTCAATATCAACCTCTTCCTCTTGGTAGCTTTCTTCCAATTCGATCTCTTCTTCATTGTTCACCAAGGGCATGGGAGGTTGTGCTTCTTCTTCTTTAATCTCCATGTCAAGTCTAATGGGAGAGGATTCAAATGTAGATAAGAATTCATCAATGATTGAATCCATCTCTTGATCATCCCTTTCAAAGTTTTCAACCATGATATGCCTTGGAGGTTTTACACCCTCCTCAACATCAAATTCAAACTCCTTAGAAGGGGGCTCTATGACTGGGCTTTCCCATGGACATTCTGCATCTCCTAAGTCTTCGACCAGTTCTTCTTCTTTGATAATCTCGGCTTCCTCTACTTGTTCCAATGCAAAGTCATGCTCCTTATTGTCCACCGGAGCTTCTAGTGTCTCCTTCATGCTACGTTCTTCATTAGATTCTCCACATGAAGTCATGGGGTTCCTTGAGTGTCCGAACGTCTGGAAGGTAATCGATTTATTACTTGCTCCAGTTGATGAAGGGTTGCATGAAATTGATCTACTGTTTCCTTGAGGCGAGCCTGTGATTCTTGGGTCGATGGATATGGACATGGTGTATATGGAAGTGGTGGTTCTTGGGGGTAATTGGATTGGAATTAGGGTGGGTAAGGGTTAGGGTCTAATGGAGGTGAATGGTTGTAGGTGGCTTGTGAGTATGGTGGTTCAAAGCTATGTTGAGGAGGTGGTTCATTGGCATATGATGGGGCTTGCTGGTAACTACAAGGGGGTCTACCATATCTATCATCTTGGTATGCATCTCGGAATAGCTCCTGACCATAGTAATTTGGTGGAGGTAGTTTGTCATGAAAGGGTCAACCATAACTATTGTCTTGGCATGCATTGTAGGATGGTCATTGTCCATGGTATCTTGGAAGGTGTTGTTGCCGAAAAGGTTGATCAGATCCTTGTGGCTCCTTCCATCTTTGATTGTTTCGACCTTGATGCATGTTCCTGTTATAGCTTCCATTCCTTTCAACAACATTAGAACCAAACTCAAAGCGACGGGGGTGAGAACTCATAGTAGCTAATAAAAATTAAAAACAAAAATAAAAGCAAATAAACAAGCAAAATAAAATATTTACAATAATCAATAATAAGGCACACGTTTGCAATTCCCCGGCAACGGCGCCATTTTGACGATTAGATTCTTGCTAGTAAAGAAATTTTTATAAAAATAATCGCGTTATAAGTATAGTTTCTAAACCAACAGAGAATCCTTTCGTACAAAAATTTTGTTGTCACAAGTAACAAAACCCAATAAAATTTATAACTGAAGTATTTAAACCTCGGGTCGTCTTCTCAAGTTAGCTTTCCAACACAACTGGAACCGCCTCATTTGGACCTCTGTAGCTCAAGTTATGACCATTTGAGTGCGAAGAGGTCAGGCTGGACAACTTAGCAGTTCCTTCAACTTCTTGTATTCCTTCCACTTTTGCATGCTTCCTTTCCATCCTCTGAGCCATTCCTGCCCTGTAATCTCTGAAATCACTTAACACATATATCACGGCATCGAATGGTATAAAGGGAGGATTAAAATTAATAAAGTTAAGGTCAAAGAAACATGGTTTCAATCATAGCACAAAATCAGGAAGGAAAATGTAAAACATGCGATTAGTATGAATAAGTGTGCAAAGACTTGATAAAAATCACTCAATTGAGCACAATATAAACCATAAAATAGTGGTTTATCAGCGAGCAAGGACGCGCACGCGCAGGAGACGCCTTCGCGTCGATGAATGAGCGTTGCGCTATATTTGAGAATGCTACGTTCTCCTAAAGCTGCATTGAAGTACCAATATGGACCCATTATGACCTGCATCAACGAAGGCAAAAAAGCCCAATCCAATTACTTGAAGACTGAATTGGAGAGTCTATAAATAGAAGAGAATTTGATTTCATTATGGAGTTTTTAGCTAGCAGATCGGAAAGGCTAGAAAGGGAGGGACCCAAATTGGGAAACTCTGCACTAAAATTTCATTGTATTTTCCTTCTGTTTTTCATGTTCTGCACTTTATGTTTTCTGTTCTGTATTAGAGTAATGATGAACTAAACCCCAAAATTTATTAGGGGGAGGAACTCTATTGTAATCTCCGTGAATCAATGAAATTCTTCTTCTTTTCAATTAAATTGGGTAGCTATAGGATATCTTCTGTTTTGATTGAGAATTACTCATTCTGTAAGGGGGTTTAATTCAGTTGAATGTGGGTGTGAGCCTCAGAAGGGAAATCACTTACATTAGAATTAGAGCTCTATCCTTCACTACTCTCTTGATCAACACTATTCGGGAGTAGTTGAGATCCTGAGAGTTAGTGTGGCTTATGGATGAGAGAAATGCACATAACCTCTTCTCATGTCAATTGGATCAAGGAATTGGCAAGATTGATTGTGATTAGAGAGATTAGATTATCAAGGAATTGGGATCCAATCAATTTCAATCTGCTATAGATTTACCCATATGATTGATAAAGGAGTTGAGATCCATTTGATTCATGAAGGATTATGATATCTCCAATCCTTGATGAATCACTTTCCTTGAATCTCTTCAACTTAGATCTCTCCTATTTCACTGTAATTTACATTATCCATTTCTGTTTTAGTTTCCTGCACCCAATTCCCCTTACAATTCATGCAATTTAAGTTTTCGTGCCTTTTAAATTTCTGCACCTTTACTTTCATGCACTTTGAGATTCAGTTATTTACATTCCTTTCAATTTAAGATTCAATTCTCTTAATTTATTGCACTTTAAGTTTCAGTTATTTAAGCTTCTTGCCATTTACTTTTCAAGCTCTTTACATTCTACACTTTAGATTTCTTGCAAATTTATTTTCTATCAATCCAATTTCACTCAATTCATCAATATTAGCTTAACTAGACTAATCACCAAACTAAAGTTGCTTAATCCATCAATCCCTGTGGGATCGACCTCACTTTCGTGAGTTTTACTACTTGATGCGACCTGGTACACTTGCCGGTTAGTTTGTGTGGAATCGATTTTCCCTCATCAAGCTGTCACTGCTGGCATGTAGTCTTTCTTCATGTTGCTCCACTACCTCTGCTTGATGAGGAGCCCGTTCACCACCTCTGTGGTCCTTTGCTTTGCTTTCTTCCTGGGCATGCATTCCTTTTTCCTTCTGCTCCATTATCTCTGCTATACGAAGAGCTGCTCCTTGCTTCTGCATTCTTATAATTTTTGTGTTTTGCTCTCCCACTATCTGAATTCAGCTTTACTAATGTCCTTGCAGTGAGAGTGTCCCCAGCTGTCTTTGTGTTTTGTCTTGGTATTACAGCTTTCCTTGAGTGATGCCAAATGACCTTCTTGCTTTTTCTTATTTTTGTTTCCCTCCAGTACCATTCGGTGCTCTCTCTCTTGGCTTATTTGATTACTCATTCAAATACATGGAGCTGATACACTATGGACTAAGGTGTTGGATCTGTAGTATGTTAATTAGCTGAAGCTATGCTAGCTTGGGCTGCAACATGAACTTGAACACTTGGGCCTGCATAACTCAAAACACATATTAAACCACAATTGGGCTTTTGACCCAAATAATGTTTGTCATCAAAAGTTAGCCCAAAATCAAAATAGGCTTAACAATCTCTCCCTTGATGATAAACATGATAAAAGAGGATAGTAGAATTTAAAATTAATTGAAATGGGTTGAGAGCACTTCCCTTTGATGACCGTCCAAAGCGTGTATTACTCCCCCTCAATGTTAGCAATTCCCTCCCCCTTAATCATGGCATACATCTTCGACTGAAAAATGTTTAAAATAGCCAAGAACAATTTCCACAGCAGTATATCACAGTAATAGAGACTCACAAAACAATCATAATAGTGACTCACAAAACAAGATTATCAACAACATTTCTCCTTTTTCATTATTCTATCAAGAGTCAACAATTTTAACATTCATAAACAACAAATTAAAAAATATGCATTGTTCAAGCATTCATTCAGAAAACAAAAGGTATTGCTACCACATCAAAATAATCAAACTAATTTCAAGATAGAATTTGAAATCATGCATTTCTAGTTCTTTTGCAATTAAAAACATTTTTCATTTAAGAAAGGTGATGGATTCATAGGACATTCATAGCTTTAAGATATAGACACTAGACACTAATGATCATGTAATGAAGACACAAATATAGATAAAACATAAAGCATAGGAAACGAAAAATAGAAAATAAAGAACAAGGAAATTAAAGAACGGGTCCACCTTAGTGATGGCGGCTAGTTCTTCCTCTTGAAGATCTTATGGAGTGCTTGAGCTCCTCTACGTCTCTTCCTTGCCTTTGTTGCTCCACTCTCATGGCCTTTTGGTCTTCTCTAATTTCATGGAGGATAATGGAGTGCTCTTGGTGCACCATCCTTAGTTGCCCCATGTTGGAACTCAATTCTCCTAAGGAGGTGTTGATTTGCTCCCAATAGTTTTGTGGAGGAAAGTGCATCCCTTGAGGCATCTCAGGGATTTCTTGATGAGAAATTTCCTCATGCTCTTGTTGAGGTCCATGAGTGGGCTCTCTTGTTTGCTCCATCCTTCTCTTGTCCTCTTTAATGAGGATGTCTTCCTCTATGACAATTCCAGCTGAATTGCATAGGGTACAGATGAGATGAGGGAAGGCTAACCTTGCCAAAGTAGAGGGCTTATCTGACACCTTGTAGAGTTCTAGGGATATGATCTCATGTACTTCTACTTCCTCTCCATTCATGATGCTATGGATCATGATAGCCCAGTCTATCATAACTTCAGACCGGTTGCTAGTAGGAATGATAGAGCATTGGATGAACTCCAACCATCCCCTAGCCACGGGCTTGAGGTCAAGCCTTCTTAATTGAACCGGCCTGCCTCTTGAGTCTCTCTTCCATTGAGCTCCTTCCATACAGATGTCCATGAGAACTTGGTCCAACCTTTGATCAAAGTTGACCCTTCTAGTGAAAGGGTGAGGATCTCCTTACATCATTGGCAAGTTGAATGCTAGCCTCACATTATCTGGACTGAAATCCAAGTAATTTCCCCGAACCATTGTGAGCCAATTCTTTGGGTTCGGGTTCACACCTTGGTCATGGTTCTTAGTGATCCATGCATTATCATAGAACTCTTGAACCATTAAGATTCTGACTTGTTGAATGGGGTTGGTGAGAGTTTTCCAACCTCTTCTTTGAATCTCATGTCGTATCTCCGGATATTCACTCTTTTTGAGCTTGAAGAGGACCTCAGGGATCACCTTTTTCTTGGCCACAACTTCATAGAAGTGGTCTTGATGGACCTTTGAGATGAATCTCTCCATCTCCCATGACTCGGATGTGGAAGCAATTGCCTTCCCTTTCCTCTTTCTAGAGGTTTCTCCGGCCTTAGGTGCCATTAGTGGTTATGGAAAAATAGAAAAGCAGAGCTTTTTCCACACCAAACTTAAAAGGTTTACTCGTTCTCGAGCAAAAGAAGAAAGAAAGAAGTAGAAGAAGAAGAAATGGAGGAGATGGAGGGTAGTATTGGTTTCGGCCAAGGGGGTACTAGTGTGTATGATATGTGATATTGAAGGTAGTAAAGAGGGGTCTTTATAGGGTAAGAGAGAGAGGGAATTCGGTCATGAATGGGTGGGTTTGGGAGGGAAATGGTTTGAATTCGAATGGTGAGGTAGGTGGGGTTTATGATGGATGGATGTGAGTGGTGAAGAGAATATAGGTAAGAAGTTAGGATTTGATATGTGAAGGGTATTTGGGGAAGAGTTATTGATGGGATTCGTCAAGGGTATTTGGGGAAGAGTGTTATGGAAAGGTGTGAAGAGGAGAGAAGAAGAGGTGGGGTAGGTGGGGATCTTGTGGGGTCCACAGATCTTGAGGTGCCAAGGATTTCTGCTCCCTACACCATTTTGGCGTTCAAACGCCCATTGTGTGCCAATCCTGGCATTTAACGCCAGCTCTGCTACCTTTCCTGGCGTTAAACGCCAGTCTGCTGCCCATTTCTGGCGTTAAACGCCAGCTCTACTACCTTTCCTAGAGTTAAACGCCAGTCTACTGCCCATTTTTGGTGTTTAATGCCAGCCAGATGCCAGACAGCCCTTTCTGGTGTTAAACGCCCAGAGTGCTACCCATTCTGGCGTTTAACGCCCAGAATGCTGCCAGGTTGGGGGTTGAACGCCCATTCTGCTATCCTTACTGGCGTTTAAATGCCAGCAAGTCTGTCCTCCAAGGTGTACTATTTTTGATGCTGTTTTTCATTCTGCTTTAATTTTGCAGTTGTTTTTATGACTTCACATGATCATCAACCTAAAGAAAACATAAAATAACAATAGAAAATAAATAAATATAATTAAATAACATTAGGTTGCCTCCCAAAAAGCGCTTCTTTAATATCAATAGCTTGATAGTGAGCTCTTAGAGAGCTTCATAGAGACTCGGAGCTTGATGTTGGCCTCCCAACACCAAACTTAAAAGTTGTGTGTGTGGACTCTATTTGACTCTGTATTGAGAGATACTTTTCATGCTTCCTCTCTATGGTTACAGAGGAAGATCCTTGAGCTTTAAACACAAGGTAGTCCTCATTCAATTGAAGGACCAACTCTCCTCTGTCCACATCAATCACAGCTTTTGCTGTGGCTAAGAAGGGTCTTCCAAGGATAATGGATTCATCCTCATCCCTTCCAGTGTCTAGGATTATAAAATCAACAGGGATGTACAGGCCTTCAACATTTACTAATACATCCTCTACAACTCTATAAGCATGTTTCCTTGATTTGTCTGCTAATTCTAGTGCGAATTTAGCAGCTTTTACCTCAAAGATCCCTAGTTTCTCCATTTCAAAGAGTGGCATGAGGTTTATACTTGAACCAAGGTCACACAGAGCCTTTTTAAAGGGCATGGTGCCTCTGATGCAAGGTATTAAGAACTTTCCAGGATCTGGTTTCTTCTGAGGTAATTTCAGTTGAACCAAAGCATTCAGTTCATTGATGAGCAATGGAGGCTCATCCTCCCAACTCTCATTACCAAATAACTTGGCCTTCAGCTTCATGATTGTTCCTAGATACTGAGCAACTTGCTCTTCAATAATATCTTCATCATCTTCATAGGAAGAATACTCATCAAAGCTCATAAATGGCAACCGTAAGTTCAGTGGAATCTCTATGGTCTCTGTATGAGCCTCAGATTCCTTTGGTTCCTCATTAGGGAACTCCTTAGTGGCCTGTGGACGTCCATTGAGGTCTTTCTCACTGGAAATCACTGCCTTTTGACTCTCTCCAGGTTCGGCCATGTTGGGTATATTGATAGCCTTGCACTCTCTTTTTGGATTCTTTCTGTATTTATTGGGAGACTACTAGGAGGAGTTTTGGCCACTATTTTACTCAGTTGACCCACTTGTGCCTCCAAATTTCTGATGGAGGACCTTGTTTCAGTCATGAAACTAAGAGTGGTCTTAGATAGATCAGAGACTATGGTTGCTAAGTCAGAGAGGCTCTGCTTAGAATTCTCTGTCTGTTGCTCAGAAGATGATGGAAAAAGCTTGCTATTGCCAAACCTATTTCTCCTACCATTATTATTATTGAAGCCTTGATTAGTCTTCTGTTGATCCTTCCATGAGAAATTTGGATGATTCCTCCATGAGGAATTATAGGTGTTTCCATAGGATTCTCCCATGTAATTCACCTCTTCCATTGCAGGATTCTCAGGGTCATAAGCTTCTCCTTCAGGGGAGGCTTCTTTAGTACTACCTGATGCAGCTTGCATTTCAGTCAGACTCTGAGAAATCATATTGACTTGCTGAGTCAATATTTTATTCTGAGTTAATATAGCATTCAGAGTATCAATCTCAATAACTCCTTTCTTCTGAGTTGTCCCATTATTCATAGGGTTTCTTTTAGAAGTGTACATGAACTGGTTATTTGCAACGATTTCAATGAGTTCCTGGGCTTCTGTAGGTGTCTTCTTCAGATGAAGAGATCCTCCAGCAGAGTGGTCCAATGACATCTTGGACAATTCAGACAGACCATCATATAATATACATATGATGCTCCATTCAGAAAATATGTCAGAAGGACACCTTTTGATCAATTACTTGTATCTTTCCCAAGCTTCATAGAGGGATTCACCTTCCTTCTGTCTCAAAGTTTGGACTTCCACTCTAAGCTTGCTCAATTTTTGAGGTGGAAAGAATTTGGCTAAGAAGGCATTGACCAACTTTTCCCAAGAGTTCAGGCTTTCTTTAGGTTGTGAGTCCAACCATGTCCTAGCTCTGTCTCTTACAGCAAAGGGGAAAAGTATAAGTCTGTAGACCTCAGGATTAACCCATTGGTCTTAACAGTGTCACAGATTTACAAGAATTCAGCTAAGAACTAATGAGAGTCTTCAAATGGAAGCCTATGAAACTTGCAATTCTGCTGCATTAGAGAAACTAATTGAGGCTTAAGCTCAAAGTTGTTTGCTCCAATTGCAGGAATTGAGATGCTCCTTCCACAGAAGTCAGAAGAGGGTGCAATAAAGTCACCACGCATCTTCCTTGCATCTCCACCGTTGTTATTAGGTTCGGCCATGTCTTCTTCTTTTTCGAAAATTTCTGTCAGGTTGATGAGCGGATAATTTATACGCTTTTTGGCATTGTTTTTAGGTAGTTTTTAGTATGTTTTAGTTAGTTTTTATTATATTTTTATTTATTTTTAAATAAAAATCACATTTCTTGACTTTATAATTATTTTGTGTGTTTTTCTATGATTTCAGGTATTTTCTGGCTGAAATTGAGGGACCTGAGCAAAAATCTGATTCAGAGGCTGAAAAAGGACTGCAGATGCTGTTGGATTCTGACCTCCCTACACTCGAAGTGGATTTTCTGGAGCTACAGAAGCCCAATTGGTGCGCTCTCAATTGCGTTGGAAAGTAGACATCCTAGGCTTTCCAGCAATAGATAATAGTCCATACTTTGCCCGAGATTTGATAGCCCAAACCGGTGTTCCAAGTCAGCATAAAAATTCTGGCGTCAAAACATCAGAACTGGCATAAAAGCTGGAGTTAAATGCCCAAACTGGCACAAAAGCTGGCGTTTAACTCTAAGAAAAGTCTCTACATGTGAAAGTTTCAATGCTTAGCCCAAGCATACACCAAGTGGGCCCGGAAGTGGATTCTGCATCATTTACTCATTTCTATAAACCTTAGGCTACTAGTTTTCTATAAATAGGACCTTTTGCTATGGTATTTACACACCTCATGACACTTTACACATTTCATATTGTATTTCTGACGGCATGAGTCTCTAAACCCCATGGTTGGGGGTGAGGATCTCTGTTGTGTCTCAATGAATTAATGCAATTACTACTGTTTTCATTTCTATCACGCTTGTTTCTATTCTAAGATATTCACTCGCACTTCAACCTGATGAATGTGATGATCCGTGACACTCATCATTATTCTCACCTATGAACGCGTGCTGACAACCACCTCCGTTCTATTTGCAATAGCTTGAGTGCATATCTCTTGGGTTTCTAATCTAAGATTAGAACCTTCGTGGTATAGGCTAGAATTATTTGCGACCATTCCTGAGATCCGGAAGGTCTAAACCTTGTCTGTGGTATTCCGAGTAGGATCTGAGAAGGGATGACTGTGACGAGCTTCAAACTCACGAGTGCTGGGCATAGTGACAGACGCAAAAGGATCAATGGATCCTATTCCAACATGAGTGAGAACCGACAGATGATTAATCGTGCGCTGACAGCGCATTTGGACCATTTTCGCTGAGAAGACAGATGGTAGCCATTGACAACGGTGATCCACCAACATACAGCTTGCCATGGAAGGAGCCTTGTGTGTGTAAAGAAGAAGACAGTAGGAAAGTAGAGATTCAGAAGACAGAGTACCTCCGGAACCTCAACTTGTTCTCTATTACTGCATAACAAGTATTTATTTCATGTTCTTTTACTTTTTACAATTAAAACTAAGAATCATTACTGATATCCTGACTAAGAATTACAAGATAACCATAGCTTGCTTCAAGTTGACAATCTCTGTGGGATCGACCCTTACTCACGTAAGGTATTACTTGGACGACCCAGTGCACTTGCTGGTTAGTTGTGTGGAATTGCAAATGTGTGATTGTAATTTCGTGCACCAAGTTTTTGGTGCCGTTGTCGGGGATTGTTTGAGTTTGGACAACTGACGGTTTATCTTATTGCTTAGATTAGGAATAATTTATTTTTGTTGGTTTAGAGTCACTAAATTTGAGTCTTTTATTTGAGTTTAGTTTCATATTTTAAGTTTGGTTTCAATTGCATGCTTTTATTTTCTTTCAATTTTTCAAATTTGCATGTTCTTAGTTCTTTCTTGATCTTTAAAAATTCTAAGTTTGGTGTCTTCTTTGTGTTTTCCTTCAAATTTTCGAAAATTAGTGTTTGATTTTCTAAAAATTTTAAGTTTGGTGTCCATTGTACTTTTATTTACTTAAAAATTTTTCAAAAATTTGTTCTTGGTGTTCAACTTAATCTTCAAAGTGTTCTTGGTGTTCATCTTGACATTCAAAGTTTTCTTGTTTGTTCTCTTTGTTTTGATCTAAAATTTCTAAGTTTAGTGTCATTTTTTTGTTTTTCTCTTTCCTCATTAAAATTCAAAAATCAAAAAAATATCTTTTCCTTATTTTTCTCATAAATTTCGAAATTTTGCATTAAATTAGTCAAAGATTTTCAAAATCATATCTTTTTTTAGTCATGACAAAATTCTAATTTCAAAAATTGATTTTTTCAAATCTTTTTCAAAAATCAAATCTTTTTAATTTCTTCAATCATATCTTTTCTATCATATCTTTTTCAAAATAATTTTCTATCATGTCTTTTTGATTGCGAATTTCAAAATCTTTTTCAAAAAAAATTCACCTAACTACTTTTCTCTTTCATATTTCGAAATTAACTAAGCATTCTTTTTCCAAAATCTTTTTAATTAATTTAGTTTTTAATTTGCTTTTATTTCCTTTTCTTCTAATTTTCGAACTTATATTCAATTTTTCAATTATTTTATATTATTTTATTTTAATTTCAGTATTAAAAAAACAAAAAAAAACAAAAATATATTTTATTTACAATCCACATCATCTGCCTTTCTCCATCATGGACCTAAGTGGAAATGAGCAGTCCAAAAGGACTCTGGGGTCATATGCTAACCCCATTACAGCTGCATATGGGAGTAGCATCTGTATACCTCCCATCAAAGCAAGCAGTTTTGAGCTAAATCCTCAGCTCATCATCATGGTGCAGCAAAATTGCCAGTATTCCGGTCTTTCACAGGAAGAACCTACTAAGTTTCTGGTACAGTTCTTACAAATTGCTGACATAGTACGTGATAAAGAAGTAGATCGGGATGTCTATAGATTATTACTGTTTCCATTTGCTGTAAAAGATCAAGCTAGGCATAAAAACATGGAGACAGTTATCAGACAAATTCCTGAATCAATTTTACCCTCCAAAAAGGATGACACAGCTGAGGCTGGACAACCAAGGCTTTAAACAAGATAATCATGAATCTCTTTATAATGCCTGGGAAAGGTACAGATGGATGCTAAGAAAATGCCCCTCTGAAATGTTTTCAGAGTGGGTACAGTTAGACATCTTTTACTATGGGCTTACAAAAAGAGCTCAAATGTCTCTAGACTACTCAGCTGGTGGATCTATACACATAAGAAAGACGATTGAAGAAGCTCAAGAACTCATAGATACGGTTTCTAGAAATCAACATATGTACTCAAGCAGTGAGTCCTCTATAAAAGAAGAGGCTAGGACAGTAACTACTGATCCTAATCCTCAAGAACAGATTGTCGAACTTAATCAGCAATTACTCTTTATGACAAAACAATTAGCAAAATTTAAAGAGATGCTCCAAGACACTAAAAATGCTAACAAGAATATAGAAGCACAATTGAATCAGACAAGACAGCAGCTATCTAAACAGATAACAGAAGAATACCAAGCTGTTCAACTAAGGAGTGGGAAGACATTGAATAATTCAGCTCAAAGTAGCAAAAAGCCAAGAAAGGAATAACTGACAGAGGATGACCAAACCACTGCCCAAAATCCCTCTGAGGACAGCAAGAGCCCGGAGAGGAATAATTCTGGCATTCAAACGCCAGAAAAGGGTGAAAGATTGGCGTCAAACACCCAGTGGATGCTCACTTCTGGCGTTCAAACACTAGAAAAGGGAGAAAAGTTGGCATTAAACGCCCATTCCCTACCCAGTTCTGGCGTTCAAACGCCAATGAGGGATCAGACACCTGCAAGTGCTGATAGTAACCCCTCTAAGAAGGCTTCTCCAACCACTACTGTAGGGAATAAACCTGCAGCAACTAAGGTTGAAGAGTATAAAGCCAAGATGCCTTATCCTCAGAAACTCCGCCAAGCGGAACAGGATAAACAATTTGCCCGCTTTGCAGACTACCTCAGGACTCTTGAAATAAAGATCCCGTTTGCAGAGGCACTTGAGTAAATACCCTCTTATGCTAAGTTCATGAAAGAGATCTTAAGTCATAAGAAGGATTGGAGAGAAACTGAAAAAGTTTTTTCTCACTAAAGAATGCAGTGCAGTCATTCTGAAAAGCTTACCAAAGAAGCTTAAAGATCCAGGAAGCTTTATGATACCATGCACATTAGAGGGTGCTTGTACCAAGACATCTCTATGTGACCTTGGAGCAAGTATCAACCTAATACATGCATCCACTATCAGAAAGCTTGGCTTGACTGAAGAAGTTAAACTAACCCGGATATGTCTTCAACTTACTGATAGCTCCATTAAATACCCATCAGGCATAATTGAGGACATGATTGTCAAGGTTGGGCCATTTGCCTTTCCCACTGACTTTGTAGTGTTGGAAATGGAGGAGCACAAGAGTACAACTCTCATTCTAGGAAGACCTTTCCTAGCAACTGGACAAACTCTCATTGATGTCCAAAAAGGGGAAGTGACCCTGAGAGTCAATGAGGATGAGTTCAAGTTAAATGCTGTCAAAGCTATGCAGCATCCAGACACATCAAATGACTGCATGAGCGCTGATATTATTGACTCCTTGGTGGAAGAGATCAACATAACTGAGAGTCTCGAATCAGAGCTAGAGGACATCTTTAAAGATGTTCAGCCTGATCTGGAGGAACCAGAGGAAATAAAAGAACCTCTGAAAATTCATCAGGAAGAGGATAAGCCTCCTAAACCCGAGCTCAAACCACTACCACCATCCCTAAAATATGCATTTCTGGGAGGAGGTGACACTTTTCTGGTGATCATAAGCTCTGCTTTAAATCCACAGGAAGAGAAAGCACTAATTCAGGTGCTGAGGACACACAAGACAGCTCTTGGATGGTCCATAAGTGATCTTAAGGGCATTAGCCCAGCAAGAT
Organism: Arachis ipaensis; assembly: GCF_059453495.1. Taxonomy (NCBI): domain Eukaryota; kingdom Viridiplantae; phylum Streptophyta; class Magnoliopsida; order Fabales; family Fabaceae; genus Arachis; species Arachis ipaensis. The sequence continues at coordinate 52,568,609 of NC_142441.1, forward strand.
GCATGCACAAGATCCTATTGGAGGATGATGCTAAGCCAGTGGTTCAACCACAGAGGCGGATAAATCCAGCCATGAAGGAGGTAGTGCAGAAAGAGGTCACTAAGCTACTAGAGGCTGGGATTATTTATCCTATTTCTGATAGCCCCTGGGTGAGCCCTGTCCACGTTGTCCCTAAGAAGGGAGGCATCACAGTAGTTCATAATGAAAAGAATGAACTGGTTCCTACAAGAACAGTTACAGGGTGGTGTATGTGTATTGACTATAGAAGGCTCAATACAGACACCAGAAAAGGATCATTTTTCTTTACCATTCATAGACCAGATGCTAGAGAGACTAGCAGGTCATGAATACTACTGCTTTTTGGATGGCTATTCAGGTTACAACCAAATTACAGTAGATCCTCAGGACCAAGAGAAAACAACATTCACATGTCCTTCTGGAGTATTTGCCTACAGAAGGATGCCCTTTGGTCTATGCAATGCACCTGCAACCTTTCAGAGGTGCATGCTCTCTATCTTCTCTGATATGGTAGAGAAATTTTTGGAAGTCTTCATGGATGACTTTTCAGTATTTGGAAACTCATTCAGCTCCTGTCTTGACCATTTAGCACTTGTTCTGAAAAAGATGTCAAGAGACCAACATAGTTTTAAACTGGGAATAATGTCACTTTATGGTGACTGAGGGAATTGTCCTTGGGCATAAAATTTCAAATAAGGGAATAGAGGTGGATCAAGCTAAAGTGGAAGTAATTGAAAAATTACCACCACCTGCCAATGTTAAGGCAATCAGAAGCTTTCTGGGGCATGCAGGATTCTATAGAAGGTTTATAAAGGATTTTTCAAAAATTGCAAAACCTCGGAGCAATCTGCTAGCTGCTGACACACCATTTGTGTTTGACACAGAGTGTATGCAGGGGTTTAAAACTCTGAAAGCTAAGCTGGTCCCAACACCAGTGATTTCTGCATCAGACTGGACATTACCATTTGAACTAATGTGTGATGCCAGTGACCATGCCATTGGTGCAGTATTGGGATAGAGGCATAACAAACTTCTGCACGTCATTTACTATGCCAGCCATGTTCTAAATGATGCACAGAAAAACTACACAACCACAGAAAAAGAGTTGCTTGCAGTGGTTTATGCCATTGACAAGTTTAGATCTTATTTAGTAGGTTCAAAAGTGATTGTGTATACTGACCATGCTGCTCTTAAATATCTACTCACAAAGCAGGATTCAAAACCCAGGCTCATAATATGGGTGTTGCTTTTGCAAGAGTTTGATATAGAAATAAGAGACAGAAAAGGGACAGAGAACCAGGTAGCTGATCACCTGTTTCGGATAGAACCAGTAGCAGGGGCGTCCCTCCCTCCTACTGAGATCTCTGAGACTTTTCTGGATGAGCAACTCTTCGCCATTCAGGAAGCACCATGGTTTGCAGACATTGCAAATTATAAAGCTGTGAGATTCATACCCAAGGAGTACAGTAGGGTGCAAACAAAAAAATTAATTTCTGATGCAAAATACTACTTATGCGATGAACCATATCTCCTTAAGAGATGTGCAGATGGAATGATCCGCAGATGCGTGCCTAGAGAAGAGGCATAGAAGATCCTATGGAATTGCCATGGATCACAGTATGGAGGACATTTTGGAGGTGAGCGAACAGCCACTAAGGTCCTCCAATGTGGGTTCTACTGGCCTACTCTCCACAGAGATGCCTGAGAGTTTGTGCGTAACTGTGACAGTTGCCAAAGAGCTGGCAACCTGTCTCATGGTTATGCCATTCCTCAACAAGGGATCTTAGAGATTGAGTTATTTGATGTAGGGAGAATTGACTTCATGGGCCCTTTCCCACCATCATACTCAAACACTTACATTCTGGTGGCAGTAGACTATGTATCTAAATGGGTAGAAGCAATTGCTACACCCACTAATGATACTAAGACCGTTCTAAAATTTCTCCAGAAATATATCTTCAGCAGATTTGGCATCCCCAGAGTACTAATTAGTGACGGTGGCACTCATTTATGCAATAAACAGCTATACTCTGCTATGGTCCGATATGGAATTAGCCACAAAGTAGCAACACCATATCACCCACAGACAAATGGGCAGGCTAAAGTCTCTAATAGAGAATTAAAAAGAATCCTGGAACTGACTGTAATTGCTCGTAGAAAGGATTGGGCAAAAAGCTTGGATGATGCTCTGTGGGCATACAGAACAGGATTCAAGACTCCTATAGGAACCTCTCCATACCAGCTTGTGTATGGCAAGACCTGTCATCTGCCTGTGGAACTAGAACATAAGGCCTACTGGGCAACCAGATTCCTAAACCTGGATGCTAAGTTAGCTGGAGAGAAAAGATGCTCTAGTTGAATGAGCTAGAGGAATTCAGACTCAATGCTTTTGAAAATGTAAAAATTTATAAGGAAAAAGCAAAAAGGTGGCAAGACAAGAAATTGTCATCTAGAGTCTTTGAGCCAGGTTAGAAGGTTCTGTTGTTTAACTCTAGACTTAGATTATTCCCCGAGAAATTAAAATCCGGTAGAGAGGACCATATGTGATTACAAGTGTGTCACCATATGGATATGTTGAGCTTCAGGATACTGACTCTGACAAAAAGTTCATTGTTAATGGATAGAGAATCAAACATTATCTTGAAAGCAATTTTGAGCAAGAATGCTCAAAACTGAGGCTTGAATAAAGCTCAGTCAAAGTCCAGCTAAAGACAATAAAGAAGCACTTGCTGGGAGGCAACCCAGCCATTAGCAAGTTATTTGTTATATTTAGGAGTTTAATATAAATTGCCTTCAAAGGTTAATCATCAAATTGTAAGGAATTCACAGAGTTACAGAAGGATTCAGTGCAAAAAGCAGAGAAAAGGGACTTACAGGCAAGAAAACGCTAGTAAGGGGTATTTTAGGCATTAAACGCCAGAATGGATACCATTCTGGGCATTTAACGCCAGAAAATATACCATTTTGGGCGTTAAACGCCAGAATGGGTGCCATTCTAGGCGTTTAACGCTATACTTGCAGCTTCCTGGGCGTTCAGAAAAACGCCTAGTGACAAAGGGTTTCTGGCGTTTAACGCCAGCCAGGGTACCTGGCTGGGCGTTAAACGCCCACAATGGCCAAAATATGGGCGTTTAACGCCAGAAAGACAGGGGGAGAAGATTTTGCTTTCCACTTCAAAATTTTTCAAACTTTCATGTTTAGATTCATAATTTTCTGCATAAACATGTTACAAATTTTCATCATTCACTTTCAATTTTCAAAAACTCAACAATTTTCTAAATCCATTTTCAATTTTCTTTCAAATCATTTCCAAATATTCTTCAAAAACTCAATTATCTTCTCAATTTCTTTCCAAATCTTTTCCAACTCATCATATCATCTTTTAATTCTTAGATGCATCAACAAATTTTCAGATTTAACTCCTTTATATCTTTTCCATTTAAAAATCTCATCTTTTTCATATAATGATTCTATACCATTTTCTTTCACCAATCATATCTTTATATCATATCTTTTTCAAATTTTTGAAATCCCTCCCCTCCACTTATAAATACACATTCGGCCATCCCCATCTCTCCACCATTCGAATTTGCCTCTCCTCCTATCCCTCTCTTTTCCTTTCTTTTGCTTGAGGGCAAGAAAACCTCTAAGTTTAGTGTGTTTTTCTGTGATCACTAAGTTAAGACTCATTAAGTAGTTAGTTTTCGAAAATTAGAGAGAGAAAAGTAGTTAGTTTTTTACATAACTAGTAACCTAGGGTTTACAGAAAATAAGTAACTAAGTGCAAATAGTGCAAAAATCTATTTTCGGGGCCCACTTGGTGTGTGCTTGGGCTGAGCATTGAAGCTTTTTCGTGAATAGGCTCTTCCTGGAGTTAAACGCCAGCTTTGGTGCCAGTTTGGGCGTTTAACTCCAATTCTGGTGCCAGTTTGGGCATTTTACGCCAAGATGTTTTAGGCTGACTTTGGACGCCAGTTTGGACTATTATATATTGCTGGAAAGCCCAGGATGTCTACTTTCCAAGGCAATTGAGAGCATACCAATTGGGCTTCTGTAGCTCCAGAAAATCCACCTCGAGTGCAGGGAGGTCAGAATCCAACAGCATCTGTAGTCCTTTTTCAGCCTCTGAATCAGATTTTTGCTCAGGTTCCTCAATTTCAGCCAGAAAATACCTTAAATCATAGAAAAATATACAAACTCATAGTAAAGTCCAAAAATGTGATTTTGAATAAAAACTAATAAAAATATAATAAAAATTAACTAAAACATACTAAAAATAATGCCAAAAAGGGTATAAATTATCCGCTCATCACTCCCCAATCTTGATCAATAGCCAATTCCTTGGTCTAGTTGCTCATGAGAGGAGATGAAGCATGTTCCCTGATTATACCACACATCCTCATAGACCCAAATAATAGATTGATTAAATGTCACAATATCCCATCCATACCCAAATATCAATAGAGTTCTCTTTCCATCAAATATCAATAGAGTTCTCTTTCCCAATAGAAAGAGTTAGTAACTCATAACTAAAATATTTACAAGTAAGAAATTGGAAGAGAAGAGAAGTGTGGGTGAGAAGAGGGAGTACGAAGACCCATTCCCAGTGGAGTGTCTAGAATTATAGATGATCCCTGCCCTAATTCTATGAAACTAAGGCCTTTATATAGGCTCTCCTAAATTACAAACTTAAATGAAATTGAAAGCAAATTACTTTGAAATAAAAATAAACTATACTATATGCTTCTTGTGGCCATAATTGGTTGATAATTGTGGCTTGAATGAGAGTTGGAGTGGGCTTGGTTGAAGGTTGAAGGCTGCAGGAAGAAGTTGGCGTGCCATGCCCACTCGAATTTGCTTTTTGGAGTATGACTCACTTTGCACTGCTAAATAGATGGATTTGTTTGGACCTTAAATTGAAGGTCCATTATGAGGTCTTATATATGATTAGAGACCCTTGGATGTCAGCTTTCTAACACCACTGGAATCAACGCATTTGGATCTCGGTAGCTCACGTTATGCCCATTTGAAGGTGAAGAGGTCAGTTTGTCAAATACCCCGGCATGCCACGCCCATTCCTGGCGTGTCACGCCCTTTGTGTTGTGAATCTAGCATGCCACGCCCATTCTTGTCATGCCACACCTTCAATGATACACTAAATCTTCCTCTCTGGCCATTAGAACTGGCATGCCACGCCCATTTTAGGAAGGAATTGGCGTGACACGCCCAAGTTTGTAAAGCTGAAATAATGGCCTTTTTTACCTTTATATTTAACGTCCACTACAAAGTGTTATATATGGTTAGAAAGCTCTGGATTTCATCTTTCCAACGCCATAAAAACCACATCATTTGGATCTCTACAACTCACGTTATGTTCCTTTGAAGATGAAGAGGTCAGGTTGGTAACTCTGTAGGGATGTGTTGTGCTCCTTTGTGTTTTCGGGGTTAATATCTTCCTCAATTCTAGTGTCCACCATAAAGTGTTATATAAGGATGGAAATCTCTAGATGTCTACTTTATAATGGCACTAAAATCACCTCATTTGGAATTGTGTAGCTCAAGATATGTTAATTTGAATGGAAGGAGGTCAGGCTGGCATATTGATGATTAGACTTTTGACGGTTTAGAAATTCACAAATAAAGTCTCGTTGCAAGTATAGTTTCTAAACCAAACAATAATCCTTTCATACAAAAGATTGTTTGTCACTAGTACAAACCCCTAAATTTATAAACCGAAGTATTGGAACCTCGGGTCGTTCTCCCTAGGAATTGCAATGAAGTGTCTTGTTATTGGTTATGAGGTGTTTTGGGGTTTTTTTAGATAAGAGACATGAAATGTAAATGGCAATGAAAATAAACTAATAACTATGAAAGGTCTTGTCAAAGGTTGGTGGTCAAGGATCTCTATCCTAATCACTAACCACAACATGAGAATTGGCATGGATCAACCCCATTAAGTCATCCTCTAACTAATAAAGGAAAGTCAAATGAGCTATGTCAATCCAAGACCGTAAGTCTTAGTTCTCCACCAAATCAATTAGTGAGATCTAGAGTTAATGGCTCCCAATCGTCAATCACTTGGATATTAGTAACTCAAGAGTTCCTAAGTTACCTTCCCAAGCCAAGAGCATAAAATTCTATACTAAAATCCAACTAAGCATTTCATCAAACACTTAGAAGGCATAAAAGGAAAGTAAAATGAACTAAGCAATTCAACAATAAAAGAACATGAATCATAAATTGCATTGAAAGGAAAATAGAAGAACAAAAGTGCATCAACATAAAAGTAATAATAATAAGAATTAAATGAAAAAATAGAGAGAGGAAAGGTAGAAGAAGAAGAATTACACAAAGAAAAGTAAATCAAAGCATGAAATTAAACTAGATCTAAGAGTTCCTAATCTAGATCTAACCTAATCCTAATCCTAGAGAGAAGTAAGAGCTTCTCTCTCTAAAACTAACTTTCTCTCCAAAAATTAAACTAAACTAAACTAGTGTGTAAAAGTCTATTGATTCCTCTTCATTCCTTGAGTTAAATAGCATCAGAAGTGAGTTGGATTTGAGCCTGGGAAGCCCAGAAATTGCCCCCAGCGGATTCACTTTAAGTGGGTCACGTACGGACATCGGCGCATATGCGTACAATGCGCGTGCGTGTCAATTGACAATTTTCCTTCCACGCGTACGCATCATGTGCGCGTACGCGTTGCCATGCGACCTCATAATCCACGAGTGCGCGTCTGCTGCGCATGCACATCGTTGATCTTATCCCAAATACTTGCTTTTCCATGATTTCTCCACTTTGCATGCTTTCCTCTTCATTCCTTTGATCCATTCTTAGCCTTTCCAATCTGAAATCATTTAACAAACACATCAAGGCATCTAGTGGAATCAAAGTTAAATCAAGATTAAACAATTAAGGGCCTAGAAGGCATGTTTTCACACTTAAGCACAAATTAGGAGACAATCATGAAACCATGCTATTTCATTGAATAAATGTGGGTAAAAGGTGATAAAATCCCCTTAAAATCGATACAAGATAAACCCTACAAATGGGGTTTATCAACCTCCTCATACTTAAACCAAGCATGTCCTCATGCTTAAACCAAGAGAGAACAAAGAGTATCAACATTTATTCAATGAAATCTATCTAAATGCAATCTACCTATATACAACTATCCACATGAATGCAATTGCTTGGTCAAAATAAATCAATGTCCAAGAAGCATATATGCACAAGGGCTAAAGGTATTAGCAACCATGCCAAACCACAATTGAATTGAGCTATTAAATATTTTTACAAACTTGCATGAAGAGTAATGATTGTAGGTGAAAACATGTAATTGAGCATCAAACCCTCACTGGATGTGTTTGCACTCTATTCACTCAAGTGTTTAGGGTTGATTCACTCATTCTCCCCTAATCATACTTTCTAAGATTTGTTCTTCTTCTAACAATCAACATTTATTTCATGCATGCATACAAGTATCATGAGGTCTTTTCATTGGTTGTAATGGGGCTAGGGTCAAGGTAGGATGCATATTTGGTCAAGTGGGCTTGAAATTTGAATCTTTGATAAGCTTAAACTTTCCACCTAACCTATGACATCCTATACAATTTCAAAGCTAACCTAACTACCCATTTTTTACTTTTCACATACTCATGCATTTTTTTCCTTGATCACAACACTTATGCATTGATTTTATTGAGCTTCGCTTTGCTTTGGGGCATTTTGTCCCCTTTTTATTTCTTTCTTTTTTTCTTCTCTTTTTTCTTTTCCATGCTCTTCTTTTTGTTTCTTTTTCTTTTGTTTTTCTCATATTTTTTTCTTTCTTTCAAACTATATACAAGAACATCAATGCATAAGGTCTATACATTTGATTAATACATGAGCATGCACCTAATTCCCAATAATTTCAATAAAAATACAAAACTACCCTTTTATTCTCCTAATGTCCCAAGGTTCCCACACTTGAATGATACACACACTCACTAGCCTAAGCTAATCAAAGATCCAAATAAGGACATTTATTATTTTTCGCTTTAAGGCTTGTAATGTGCTAAATTAAGAACAAAGTGGGTTAATCGTAGGCACAAAGTTGGCTAACAATGGATGATAAAAGGTAAGGCTATTTGGGTAAGTGAGCTAAATAAACAATGGCCTCAATCATATAAATGTATGAATACACAAAATAATGGACATAAAGAATCAAACAAATCAAAGATCACAATCATAGAAAGAGAATAATGCACACAAGAAGGAAAAATAAGTGACCATAAGATGTAACCATACCATTAGGCTCAAAATCTCACTTGCTTGTGTTCTTAGCTCAAAAACATGATCCACAAGATATATAATTCAAGCAAGTTCTATGAAAAGTTTTCACTCAAATCAATTGAGGTACCCTATAGAGAGAAATCTTGAAAAAAAATCATTATTTTGACTAAGCTTATTGTGTATATATATGTAAAATTAAGAAAATGAAACTAAAAATCCTAAAAACCTAAAATGGAATGCAAAAGTGTTGGGTTAGGAATTTGTCACCCAAAATCGCTGACCGGTCGGACGACCTCTGATGACTGCGCATCATGTACCCTTTTTCTTATCTAAAAGAACCATAAAAAGAGCATAATCTCATTTATCAATGCAATTTCATGAACCAAATGATATATATTATGGTACATTACTTTGAAATAGGTTGTGCTGAATTTCAGGTGATAAGAGCAACAAAAGGGGAAGGAAAACAACAAATAAGGATGGGCGTGTGAAGCTGGGCGTGCCACTTGAAACTCTTGGCGTGGCACGCCAAGATTTTGAACCAACTTTCAACAATGGGTGTGCCACTTGAAGCTATGGGCGTGGCACGCCAAGCCAACATTCCAACAAAGAAGGTTGAAGAATTTTACATGGGCGTGCCACTTGGTGCTATGGGCGTGGCACGCAAAGTTTGTGAAGCCAAGATGTCAAAAAGGGCGTGCCACTTGGTGTTTTGGGCGTGGCACACCAGGCTTAAGTTCCAGAGGAGTGATTTTGAGCCCCACTATGGGCGTGGCATGCCAAGCATTGGGTGTGGCACGCCGGGGCATATGCCAGCCTGACCTCTTCTTATTCAAATGACGTTATCTTGAGCTACACAACTCCAAATGAGATGATTCTAGTGCCATTATAAAGTAGACATCTAGGGCTTTCCAACCATATATAACACTTTATAATTGAAGCTGGAATAGAGGAAGATATTGACCCCGAAATTACATGAAGAAAAACACGTCACTGCAAAGTTACCAGCCTGACCTCTTCATCTTCAAAGGAAGATACATTGAGTTGTAGAGGTCCAAATGATGTGATCTTGGTGGCGTTGGAAATCTGACATCAAGAGCTTTCCAACGATATATAACACTTTAAGGTGGACGTTAAAACTGGAGGTGAAAAAGGCCATTATATTAGCGTTGCAAAACTTGGGCGTGCCACTTGATATCGAAGGCGTGGCACGCCAGCTCTGTTTTCATAATGGGCGTGCCACTTGGAATTCTGGGTGTGGCACGCCAGTTCAAATGGCCAGAGAGGAGATTTTGGTGGATCATTAAGGCGTGGCACGCCAGTTTTGGGTGTGGCACACCAGCTTCACAACCTATGGGACGTGGCACGCCAGAAGTGGGCGTGGCACGCCGGGCTACCTGACAGACTGACCTATCCACCTTCAAATAGCCATAACTTGAGCTACAGAGGTCCAAATGAGTTGCTTCTAAAGGCGTTGGAAAGCTAACATCCAGGGATTTTTAACAATATATAATACTTTATAGTGGACATTCATTTTGAGACCCAACCAACTCCATACTTTCAACGTTGCAAAGTGGGTCATACTCCAAAGGGCAAAATCAAGTGGGAGTGGCACTTGAAACTACATGCCAACTTCTTCCTGCAGCCTCCAACCTTCAATCAAGCCCACTCCAACTCTCATTCAAGCTACACTTATCAATCAATCAAGGCCACAAGAAGAATCTAAAATAGTTTATTTTCATTTCATTGTAATTTGCTTTTAATTTTATTTAAGTTTGTAATTTAGGAGAGCCTATTTAAAGGCCTTAGTTTCATAGAATTAGGCATGGCTGGATTGGGGGAAGTCTTCGAATTCTCTCTATTTACCATCAATTTCTTCTCTTTTCTTTCTTACTTTGTAAATAATTTAGTTATGAATTACTAACTCTTTCTATTGGGAAAGAGAGCTCTATTATTTTTCAATGGATTGATTGTTTTTATTATTCTTCTTCTCTTCATCTCTCTTTGATTTACTAGAAAGAATTTCGTTCTTCATGATAGCATTCAATTATCTTGGAAAAGAGATTGAATGTAATTGGGTTTTATGGGAACCTTGGAAGAGGAAATATAAAACCATGCTTGAAATTCTTTCTCACACTTGAATAGGATTTGGGTTTTGGTGTTTGGATATGGTGACATATAATCCTCCTTCTACTTGAACCTAGGAAAGTGTGTGGTATAATCAGGGAACAAGCTTCATCTCTTCTCATGAGCAATTAGACCAAGGAATTGGCTATTGATCAAGATTTGAGAGATTGAGTTACCAAGGGATTGGGGCTCAATCAATCATGATTGCCAAGAGGTCAATGAGTTGCATGATTGAAGATGAGATGAAATCAATAATCCGGAGAATGCAATATCTCTTGATCCCAATGTTTATTTTATCTTTCTTTCTTTTATTTACTTTGTGGTTATTTACTTTTCTGCACTTTACATTTCCAGCACTTTACTTTCTTGTACTTTACTTTCTTTGCTATTTACTTTCTTGCACTTTATTCTTTTCCTTTACTTTTATGTCATTTACATTTTCTGTTGATTATCTCTCCTTAATGAATAGTCTAACTAGGATAATCAATTAACTATTGTTTGCCTTAGTCCGTTAATCTCTGTGGATACAATCCCACTCCATTGTGGGTTATTACTTGACGATACTTTGGTGCGCTTGCCAAAAGAACGGATTCATCACATTATTTTTATTTGGGGTGTGAATTCGACTCATCAACCTCCCCACACTTAAAAGTTTACACTGTCCTCGGTGCACTCAAAGATGAGCAAGGGGGTACGGCGACTTTCCGGATTGCTACCTTCAGCTGGTAGGTCAACCGGTTGCTGCGTGTTCTTTGTTGCGCTTTCATTTTTTCTTGCGATGCATCATTCATGAAAAACAAAAGTATAACACCATAAGATGAGAAAATACATAAGCAAGGAAGCATACATTGTTGAAAATGAGGTACTAATCACTAGAATTGAGTGAGTGAATTAGTGTGACATTAATGACAAATAAGTGTGTGAATTCTAAATTGCACGGTTTAGAACACACATTAGCATAAAAGCTATGTCACTAAAGAAGCATGCACTTCACTTATCCTAATGTGCTTGAAATACTTTAAGTAAACTTGTAAGGTAAAACAAGCATTAAAGAAGCATGAAAGCATTCAAGCTAAAGGCGTATGGATGCATATGATCATGGAATACAATGCATTAAGATAAATGCACAACATCCATCAAGAGATTGCCTAATCGAGGAAATGGATTCCAATTACATGGTGGCTAGCTACAACATGCAATTCAAAAGAGTTACAAGCTCGAAGGCAATTCTCATCACTTGGTATTTTTCAAAACGTAAGCATGAAGAACTTAAAACCAAGTAGCAAAATATAACCTCAATCATAGAGTCCAACAAAGAACAACTAAAACACTCATGCTAACATAGCATTTAGGCAATAAGAGGCAGCAATGTATAGTAAACAAAATCAATAACCCAACACTTATAATGAAAAGAGATAAAATAAAATGAAAACTAAACTAAAACTAACTACTTAACTAACTAACTAACTAACTAATTAACTAACTAAAATAAATGGTTATCAATGGTGGTTGGAAGTGTTGGATGAGGGGTAGAAGAAGGGAAGAAGAAAGGAGAAGGAAAGAATGACCCAAATAAATTTCTAACACCAATGAAAATAATGCAATGAATGAAAGTATGCAAATAAATTAAATAAAATAGAATGAAAGCGAAGAAGATGAGAAGTCAAAGAAAATAAGAAAGGAAGAAGAAAGAAATAAAAAGGAAAGATAGAAAAAATTAGGATTAGAAAAGAAAAGATAAGATAATTGGCGCTGATTTGGGTAAGTTGTGCGGCGCAGGCGACGCGGTCGCGTGGGTGACGCGGTCGCGTGGTGCGCGATAAGGTTGGGTGACGCGGACGCGTGGGCACGCGATCGCGTGACTCGATTTGTGCTAGTGGCGCGAGTGCAGCCTCGCGGTCGCACAACTCTCTGTTCAAAACTTAGTATTGCCAAAATCCAGGGTGACGCGGTCGCGTGGGAGGCTCTTTTGCCACATGACGCAGATGCGTCAGCGACGCTGCCGCGTCGCGTGCGTATTTTTTTTTTTAATGCAATTATGCAGTATGCAATATGTAATGCTAATATGAATGTTATGCAAAACTCCAAGTTCAATAGTATAACAAAATAAAATAAAACTAGAAAACAAATAAAACTAAATAAAATTGAAAGAGGAACAACCATACCATGGTGGGTTGTCTCCCACCTAGCACTTTTAGTTAAAGTCCTTAAGTTGGACATTTGGTGAGCTCCCTGTTATGGTGGCTTGTGCTTGAGCTCATCCAGGAATCTCCACCAATGTTTGTAATTCCAGTAGCCTCCGAGATCCCAAACAAGGCACGTAAAGCCCTTGAGCAGTTTTAAACAGGTTCTCAGGCTTCCAGTGTGCTGAATGTCAGAACAGACTCCAGGATCCCAAACTTTGCTTTTATACCCGTCTTTGTGTTGATCATCATGATTCCATCGGGGTAGCAAGCAATCTGAATTCTCACTAAAGCGGCCAAACAACTTCTTAGACCCATTCAGTTGAGCTTTACACCAACATTTGCGTTTAAACTTGAAGCTTCCAACCATAATGAACCTGGCAGGACAATTCTTACCACTGGCTATCTTTCTCTTACTCTTAATACCACAAAGAGCTCTAAGTTGACCATCCATCTCCAGTAGCCCATATTCAAGTGGGATTAGAAAGCTAAGGGATATGAATTTTACCCACTTGAATGTTGTGAAGGATGATGGCAACTTAGGGGGAGGGGTCTCCAATAACTTTGGCAAGATAATTTCAAGCTCCACTCCCTTGTGCTCTTTGACAACTTCCACCTCTTTGCAAACTTCTTTAATTTCAACCTCTTCCTCTTGGTAGCTTTCTTCCAATTCAATCGCTTCTTCATTACTTACCAAGGACATGGGAGGTAGTGCTTTTTCTTCTGTAATTTCCATCTCTTGATCAACCTCTTCAAAGTCTTTAGCCATGATATGCCTTGGAGGTTGTACACCCTCCTCAACATCAATTTCAATCATCTTTGAAGGAGGTTCCATAACCTGACTTTCCCATGGAGGGTCAGCATCTCCTAAGTCTGCAACCAGTTCTTCCTCTTCAATAATTACAGCTTCCTCCACTTGTTTCAGTACAAAGTCATGCTCCGTACTGTCCACTGGAGTTTCTAATATCTCCTTCATGCTACGTTCTTCATTAGATTGTCCACATGAAGCCATGGGGGTTTCTTGAGTGTCCGAACGTTGGGAAGATAATTGATTTATTGCTTGATTCAATTGGTGAAGGGTTGCAAGAAATTGATCCACTATTTCCTTGTGACGATCCTGTGATTCTTGTTGCGTTTGACATGATAAGTAGGACCATAAGGCCCTTGGATTGATGGATATGGATATGGTGCATATGGAGGTGGTGGTTCTTGGGAGTAATTGGGTTGGAATTGGGGTGGTTTTATATATGGTTCATATGGTTCATAAGGTGGTTGGTATGGTGGATGTGGGTTAGGGTCATATGGAGGTAAATGGTGTAAAGGGGCTTGTGAGTTTGGTGGTTCAAAGCTATATTGAGAGGACGGTCTATAAGCACAGGGTAGGGCTTGTTCGTAAATACAAGGGGGTCCACCATATCTATCAGCTTGGTATGCAGTGTTGAGTGGTCCTTGCCCATGATATCTTGGAGGGTGTTGTTGCCTAAAGGGTTGATCAGATCCTCTTGGCTCCATCCATCCTTGACTGTTCTGACCTTGATGCATGTTCCTGCTGTAGCTTCCATTCCTTTCAACATTACTAGAACCAAACTCAAAGCGAGAGGGGTGAGAACTCATAATAGTAAATAAAAATTAAAAACGAAAATAAAAACAAATTTTAAATTAAAAGTTTATTGAAATTTAAATTTTGAAAATTAAATTTTAAATTTTAAATTTTGAAATTTGAAATTTGAAATTTGAAATTTGAAATTTGAAAAATATTTAAATTTTTTTTTTAATTTTGAAATTTGAATTTTGAAAATTGAAATTTGAAAATTTGAAATTTGAGTTTTAAATTTTGAATTTTTGAATTTAATGAGGAAAGAGAAAAACAATAAAATGACACCAAACATAAAATTTTTAGATCAAAACGAAGAAAACAACTAAGAACAACTTGAAGGCCAAGATGAACACGAAGAACAACTTGAAGATCAAGATGAACACTAAGAACAAATTTTTTGAAAAATTTTTAATAACTAAATAAAAACCAATAACCTCTTAATTTACAAAAAAGCAAAAATAAAAACAAAAACAAAAACAAATAAATAGGTAAAAAGCAAATATTTACAATAACCAATAATAAGGCAGACGTTTGCAATTCCCTGGCAACGGCGCCATTTTGAAGAACTGAAGATTGATGGTTTAGAAGTTATAATAAATACTCGTTGTAAGTATAGTTACTAAACCAAGCAATCAACCTTTCTTACAAAAGTTTTGGTTGTCACAAGTAACAAACCCCTTTTTAAAATTGATAACCGAGTATTTAAACCTCGGGTCGTCTTCTCAAGGAATTGTAGGGAGGTAAGTTCTTATTATTGGTTATGAGTCTTGTAAATTGGGGGTTTTGAAAGTAAGGAAGCAGTATGTTGAATGATAATAAGAATAAAATAAATAACTATAAAATAGACTCTTGGCAAGGTATGAAAACTAGAAGTCCTATCCTGGCTATCCTTATCAATTGTAATGAGAATTGGATTTTTCTCCCACTTTGTTAACCTCTAACTATGAAGGTAAGTTAAGTGGATGAATTAATTTTGATACCTCAAGTCCTAGTCTTTCCTTGGGAAAAGTTAGAGTTATTGGAACCCGAATTAATTCTAGAAGAATTCCAATTTTCAATCAACCATGAGTTTGATAACACAAGCGTCTCCAATGACTCAACCAAAGCCAAAAGGGAAAAATCTAAATTATTTATATAAATAAAAGAAAGCAATCATAATTCTGAAATACCTCAAATTATATTAAATAAAGAAATCAATTCTAACATGGAGTTCATAAGCCAATTAGGCAACATAACTAATACAAGCATTAAAGCATCTGAAAGTAAAAGAGAAATATAAAATAAAAGGAATATTGAACCTATGACTGAAGATGAGTTGAACTAAACTAATAGAAATCCTAAAATCCTAATCCTAAGAGAGAGGAGAGAACCTCTCTCTCTAAAAACTACATCTAAATCCTAAAATTGTGAATATGAAAGCTTGTGATTATGAATGGATGCATTCTCCCACTTTATAGCCTCTAATCTGTGTTTTCTGGGCCAAGAACTGGGTCAGAAACAGCCCAGAAATCGCTGGAGAAGAAATCTGTCACGCTGATTTTCGGAACTGCGACGTGTCCATATGGAGCACGCGTTCGCGTCGCCTAGCATCATGGAAACTATATAATATTATATATCAAATCGAAGCCCCAGACGTTAGCTTTCCAACGCAACTGGAACCGTGTCGTTTGGACCTCTGTAGCTAAAGTTATAGCCGTTTGAGTGCGAAGAGGTCAGGCTGGACAGCTTAGCAATTTCTCCAACTTCTTGTATTCCTTCCACTTTTGCATGCTTCCTTTCCATCCGCTGAGCCATTCCTGCCCTGTAATCTCTAAAATCACTTAACACACATATCAAGGTATCTAATGGTAATAAGAGAGGATTAAACATAGGGAACTTAAGGTCAAAGAAGCATGTTTTCAATCAAAGCACATAATTAGGAAGGAAAATGTAAAACCATGCAAATAGTATGAATAAGTGGGTAAAGAGTTGATAAAATCTACTCAATTGAGCACAAGATAAACCATAAAATAGTGGTTTATCAATACCCATGACTTGCTTCCTTAGATCATATTGCAAGAATTGTATTTCACTCCTCTCTAACTCCACTTTATTCCTCTTGCATGCCTTATTGTCTTGGAGTTAGATTGGGTATTTGAATTTTTCGCGCTTTTATCTTTCTTGCATATGTCACTTGGGGTTGTTAGCGATGCTTGAGTTTATTCTTCTCATGCCTCACTTGCATGCCTTTTTCACTCTTGCATCCCATGCTTGTTCATTTGCTCCGTATTTCAATGGTTGTCTTGCTTGCATGTTACAGCTGTCATGTTTGCACGATACCTTTTCTTTTGTGGCACTTTTTTTTTCTCACTAGCATGTTATAATTTGAGTGTGGTCTCTTTGAGTTTAATGTCTTCTTTTTCCTCACCTTTTTTTCAGATGGCCATAAAAAAGGACAAGGAAAAAGAACAGAAGAAGCCGCCTCCCAAAAGGGCACCTCAAAAAGCCACCGCCAAAGCGCACCACGCGCCCAAGGCTAAACCTCTCCCCAATAAGGTGCGAAGCATCACTAAGGTTGATGAACAAGAGAAGGATAACCCCGCGAGAGATCCCACTAGGTTTCGAAACCGCTATTGTGAGCTAATGTTCCCCATCGTGATTGCACGGAATTATCATTCTAAACCCCTTCTTAACCCTCCGGGTCATGTAGTTCAGTTTGTCATACCTCGCATTGAGCGACAAGGATGGGGCTTTCTCATGAGGATACTACAAGAAGCCAATCTCTCATGGGTGGTAGAGTTCTACACCAATTACTTCACACCCTCTCTTCAGACTGTCTTCATGCGCCGGAAGCAAGTTCCAGTTTCCGAGAAAGTTATTCAGGAAGTACTCCGAGTCCTACCCGTACCGGAAGAGGTAGATTGTTACCAAGAAGCCCTCCGACAGCGTGATGACTTTGATTATGTTTTTGATTGGGATGCTGTTCATCGGGTTATTGCCGAACCGGATGCATTTTGGACTCGAGGGCACCTCAGGTCCCGAGCCAAGGGCATTCTTGCGCGCTTTCTGACTGTAGAGGCTCGAGCATGGACCCAGATCTTGTCTCATTATATGTTTCCCAGCACCCACGAGACGTTGATCACCGCGGACCTAGCCTTGCTAGTTTGGTGTACATTCATAGAGCGGCCGGTTAACATTGCTCGCCTCATCCATCAGGCCATGGTTTGTGTTATGCCAAGGGTAACCTACCTTTTCCCACCTTGGTGACGGAGTTAGTTGCTACTGCTGGTGTTCTTTGGGAGACTAAGGATCGGAAAGCAATGATCCCGGTAGAGGGCGATATCGTCCAAACCGGAAATTATCTCAAGCCTCCGGCGGAACACAAAACCTTTGATATAGCTGTCCCTTCTGTAACGTCCCGTCCAGCAAAATACCTTGCTTAAGTCAGGGTATTTCCACTAGAAAGAACATTACGTAACCTTCTCTAGTATTAACTACTTAATTATCGAGCCTTTGTATCGAGTTCGCGTTTCAGTTTTAAGAAAATGCCAGAAAATTTTGTTTTTTTATTCATTAAAGTCATAATTCAAACATTCACAAATAATAATAATAACATAAATATTATTGATAATAATTCTTATACTAAAGAAACCAAATAAAACTCAAATACAATATACTAAACCTACCCCTCTATGTAAAATAAAATCTCAAAGGACAAGAGCGAGGGAACTCTATGAAAGCAATTAAAACCATAAAGAAAGCCTACTGATCGCTCGCAGCTTCAAATTGAGTCTTCAAACCTATCGCTGAAAGGGTGGAAAATTTGGGGGTGAGAACCAAACCACATGTTCTCAGTAGAGGTCGAGAATGCCGTGAAAGTAAAGAATAAAGCGCAAATAGTTAACTGCATTCATAGACATCTAAAAGGAAACTAACTTTCTTTAAAAGCATTAGTTAATTACTCAATATCCTAAATCCATATTTTTCTTGTAAAACTTTTAAAAGTTTCCTAGACTGTATGAATGACCAACCTGTCCCAGTCATAGGTTCATTAAGTCTATGCTGAACCTGTTTGATTTTTCATACCTTACTAGACCATAACATAAAATAAGTTACCTACGCGGTATAAATGATCATCCTGCTCCAAGCATAGGTTCATTAAGTCTATGCTGAACTAGTCAGATACTTTATACAGAACTAGACTTCCAACACAAACCAGTCATGGCCTCAGCCCCAAGCAATTCAACCAACACCCAATTCACCACAAACCAGCCAATCAATTTCAAACACAAGTAATGAGGTTCAAACACAATCAAGAGCAATTATATCAAATATAGCAATTAACAGTTAACAGAATTATTCATTTAGGCAAACCAATTATAATATGCACACCCAAACAATGTCACATAGATGCATATGATGAATGTCTAGTCCTATTACAGGCCATGAGCTCATGTGTCGGTTAGCACCTGCATTCCCGACATTTATCCGGTCACGAGTTCACGATTTCCCGGATACGATTTTCCGTTCAAATAAATGCGCATATAATTATTAGCAACTCTATTGAGACAGCCTCTGCTTTCTACTCGCAGGAAATATATACTCTTGGGAACGGAAAATTACTCTTGGGTTGCCTCAGGGCAACAGATAAATAAACAAACATCTCTTGGGTTGCATTAAGCAACAAACAAATAAATAATATCTCTTGGGTTGCCGCAAGCAACAAACAAACATCTCTTGGGTTGCTTCAAGCAACAAACAAACAAATAATATCTCTTGGGTTGCCTCAAGCAACAGATAATCATACAATAAGTACTTTACTCTTTCCTTTTTCTTTCCTAATTGCAGATTCGCAAGCGGGACTAGACCCACGCCCTTGCCAACAATCTCATAGATCAAATATTCTTTTCTTAAAAGAATCATTGAAGTTATTATTATTAAATAAGCCCTGAATATTTATTTTGATTAAGTCCTTATATTTTTTATAAAAATTTGGACATAATCTCCTTTAAAAATAGGACTTATCCACCCTTACGGGTTCCTTCTTTCTCAACAATTCATCAGCCTCTTTCAGCATTTGCCACAGCAATATATTCTCAAAAACATTTGATAATAGAAAATCTATTTCTTAAATTCCATATCCAAAATAATTACCAACACAACTTGGCAGCCTGATTTCCATTTTGTTTTTAAAATATCAAATGAATTTGGAATTGCGCAAACTTTATATCCATGCGACCGTCTCGGATTAGGCTTTCTATTAAATCAAAAATCATAATTTTTCGCTGACTATAGCTTCGGGAATATAAGCAAAACCGTGACTGTTCTGCAGTGTTTTAAAACCAGAAGACAGCAGCACCATACAACATTTGAAATTTCATATAAAATCCAAATTAAATCCAACTACCTTCAAAATTAATGTCGTTAAATATAACTCATCCAAATTTGTTTCTCAATTGGTTCCAGGGTCATACCATTTTTAATCAAGGAGTTACGTAGCTTGGAAGTTAGGAAATTTTCTGCAGAATTCTGTTTTACAAATCATTGAACACAACCTCTTCCAAGTCCCATAACTCACTTATTAAAACATGGAAAATCCTGAAATTTAAATCACATATACTAAACATACTTAATTTTCACCTCCAATTAGTTGCATCTCAATATCTATCAAGGATCAAAAGTTATAAACTTCCAAAGTTACTAATTTAAGAAAACAGAATCTGGCTTTTTCTGCATAATGCATCATCCTTCAAAAATTCATATCTTTAAAACTACAAGTCCAATTGTTCTGAACTTTTACGGCATTAAAATAATAGGAATAAAGTTTTATTTAAAATTGGTTCCATTTCAAAATTCAAACTGCAGAATTTCCAATAGAGGAATCAAGTTGCTGCTGCGTTAAACATTCTGCAGAAAAACCAGTTTTGACATCCATGATTCAAAAATTCACCATAAATCATAAACTTAGTGAAAAAGTCTCAAATTCAGCAATCCAGTTCCGTATATCCCCAAGCTCAATCCGGACTTGGGTCCACGCAATTCTGATAATCACAGAAATAGTTATAGTTTTTCAAAGTTTCCGGCTTCCTTTAAAAACAATGCAGAAAATCAAGTTTTACATTTTAACTTTGAAAAATCATAACTAGTTCTATAATTAATTCAAACTTCTCAAAATTGAGTCCCAACAACAACTTTTATTATACTTTACTCAGCCTTTGCTCTTATATCATTTCGATTATCGTTGAATAACTGATTCACTTCCAAAGTCACCTTTTAATTTCAAAAATCAGTTTTTCAGCAATCTATTTAGTATTCAAAATCCAACCCTTCAAAACCCCTCAAAACTAATTCCAAATCAACCACCAACCAAGTTCATTAACATTACAATATACCAAATAATAACTCAACGGCAACAAATCCAACATAACCCATTAAAATTCAGAAATTCTCAACAATTAGTCATCAAGCAATTCCCAATCCACATAATCAATCAATATCACAAATCAACAATTCCAAATCACAATCTCAACCATTCCAATCACAATTTCAGCCACAATTTAATAATTACATAATCAATTATTTACTCACAGCTATTAAATCTATTTGCAGTTATTCAATAAACCTTGTAGGCATTCTTAAATTGAAATCGTTTTAAACCCCCTACCTCAATGTCGAATTTCATAGAAACCGAAACCGAAGACGGAATTGTGGCGTGATGACTGGTTGGGCTGCACCCAAAATGCAGCAGCTCCTTCATCCCTTATCTGTCAATGTTAGCAACACTCACAACCGCTTTGACAGGGCAGCAGCAACGCGAGTTGGCCACGACAGTGAGCAAAATAGTGAATTCATATTGGGTAGAGTAATAATTCTGGAAATTCAGGGGTGGAACAGGGGCTAAATTAAATTGGAACAAGAGTAAGGCTAATAAAATGGCAGCGGAATAAACAAGAACGTCAAGTGGAGGTTCAGAACAAGAATGTCTTACAAGAATTAGAAAGGAATAACAAAACAAGGAAGCACCGGCAGCAGCACAGACGATTATAGCAGCAACGGGGAAGACGACCTTCTCCTCCACCTTGGTTCATGATTCCGGCGGTGGTAGTGGCAAGGAAAGCCTTCCCACCATGCGTTCTGCTTCGCCTCGCCATTTGCGTTTCTCTCTGGGCGACGCCGACTCCACGTCTCCTTTCTTCAACTCAGACTTGATGGCGGCACAGCAGCGGTTCAGCAGCGACGATTCGACGACAACGAGGTTGGATTCAACAGTGACTATGGAACGGCGACGAGGACGGAGCTTCCTCTCAGTCACTGCTCACGTCTCCCTCTGGTCCGTGTACTCGACGGCAGCGCGCAGTGATGGCTCACGACGGCGGCAGTCTCCTCCCTTCCCGATGACGATCCACTTCTCCCTCTTCTTCTCTGTTCCGTCACCCTCTCCCTCTGCTCTCCGTTTCCTTCTTTCTTCCCTTCTGTTTTCCCCCCTTAAGCTCCCCGTGCCCTTTCTTTCCCTTTCTGATTGTAGATTTAGGAATTTAGGTTATAAATTAGGAATTTGTGATATTAGGGTTAAAATTAGGATTTTATAAAAGAATATAGATAAATATGAATAGATATTTTGATAAAATTGTAGAGTAGAGTAATTTTAAAATTAAATATACTCTATTAAAAATATATAAGAACATTATTTATCAACATATTGCTAAGTGAAATTAATTATTTCTAATTTAAATTATAAAATAAACATATTAATCACATTTTTATAAAATACAGTTTAAACTCAATACTAATTAGTTAAATTAAATGATATAACTTTTTATTATTTTTCTATCACCGAAACTTTAATTTCAATTTACAAAATATCTAATTATAATAAAATTACTTAAACTTAAAGTATTTATAAAAATCCATTTAATCATTCCTAATAAATTAATCTCTAAAAGTTCAAACTAATAAAATAAACCATAATTCATTCATATTAGAAATTACCTAAATTAAATTATATAATACTTTCATTACTAAATTTTATTTCCAAAGCATTTGAAATAACCAATTATAAAAATTACATAAGAATATTAATCAACTTAAACTCCAAATATTAATAAAACTAATTTAATTACTATTAATTAATTAATTTATAAAATAAGATATCAAATTAATAAAATAAATCGTAACTTTTTTTTTTTCAGGATAATAGTTACTTAAATTAAATTATACAATTCTTTTTTTTTATTTTTCAATTACTAAAATTATACAAAATATTCCATTATAATTAGATTACTTAAAAATATTAATTGATTCGAAATAAAACTATCTCCGAATCTATTTATTTATTTCTAACAAAATAATTTTCTAAAATTATAAAGTTTAAACTTAATAAGATAAAATCATAATTTATTTATAATTAGATTTTCAAAAATGCGAGATGTTACACCTTCGGTTATCCCTACGACTTCTTCTACATCACAAGGATCTTCCCACCAATGGCTTGAAGACCTCCACAAGATTTGAGGAACTTGGTTCGAACCTTGGTGAGTGAAAACAAGCCAATTTTGGCTTGTTTTCCTTGTGAAGTAGCGCTGGCCCCCCCTCCTCTTGGTCATGGGTTCAAGTCTTGGTGAGTGCATTAGTGGGCTTTTCTTCCTTGATTTTCTTCATGGCATGCACGAAAAAGCTCTTTGGAAAAAGCTGCAAAGCTCTTTGCCAAGAGCTTGGCTCTTGATTCCTTCTTCATGGCATGCACGAAAAAGCTCTTTGGCAAGAGCTTCAAAGCTCTTTGCCAAGAGCTTGGCTCTTGATTTCTTCTTCATATGTTTTTGATAAAGCTCTTTGGCAAGAATTTCAAAGCTCTTTGCCAAGAGCTTGGCTCTTGATTCTTTGAAGGAAAGCTCTCCACAAGAGCTTTAAAGCTCTTCGCAAGAGCTTTGTGCCCTTGTTTCTTAAATGCACTTATGCTTTTCCTTCCTTAAGCCATGCTTCCTTTTCTTGTGCCACGCTTTCTTTCTTTGCTTAGATCATGCTTCTTAGGTTACGCTTTTCTTATTTTTTTCTTTTCTTCACCTACAAGTAATCAAAACAACCAATCAAAGTATCGCCAAATTCACAAGGTTTATAAATCAATAAAAATCAATTAAATTTAGCTCAAACCTCATGATTTAGCATCAATTAATTGGTGGTTGTTTGATTCAAAGAAACCATGCATTTCCATTCCAAATTACTTACTTAGAATGCAAGAAAGTGCATAAAACCAAATAAAATCAAAGAAAAAGGCTAGTGAAACTAGGCTAAGATGACTTGTCATCACAACACCAAACTTAAAAATTGCTTGTCCCGAAGCAAGCACTTAAACATAAGATAAGATAGAATGAAATAGATAAGTATGCATGTCCTTATAAGGCAAAGAGTTGAATTTGGTTTATGGGGTTTTATGCAGATCAAGAATAGATCATTTATTACTTGCTGTCAAAACAAACAATGCTCCCTCAATGGTTCACCAAGGTTGCTGCTACAATGCCTTACTTTTTAATCATTTCCCTTGTTAGCTTTTCTTCTTTCTTTTGCATAAAGAGCTTATTATTTATTAAAGGCTTGGTGGCAAATGTTGCAGTGGCCTTTGGCTTATTTTCACTCAACATTTTTATCACCACAGACACATGGCTGATTTTTTTCTTCCTAGGATCATTGATGCCCAGCATCTCTTTGGATCACTAAATGTTTTGTAGCTAGGTTGCTCTTTATTGTGGACTTTCAGTTGGCAATCCCAAATCAGTTGATCTAAGTTGCCAAGTTTTAAAATACTCCTTAGAACCTACTTGTCCAAGCATATCCTAGTACATAAACACCACAGGCATATATCTTAGGGTCCAAGCTATTGGTGTCTAGCCTTATTGTTTGTTTCTTTGCCAACTTTTGGCTTTTCTTCTTTCTTTTTCTTTATGTTTTGGTTTATTTTCAAGGGGCTTTCATTAATTAAAGGATCATAGCAGCAAACTGGCTTAAGCTTCAAGTAACAAGTCATTCTTCAGCATTTATTCTATGAGCTATCAATTGAATCAAACACACACCACCACTAACTTTTATTCTAACTTTTGCAACATTGAACAATTACTTTTCTAGATCAAGCATCTCTCTTTTATTCAGACAGCATGGGGAACAAAACAAAACATTCAGGCTGATGAATGATGACAATTATTATGCAGATAAGCAAAAATTATGCAAATAGCTTTCTTCAGCATGTACTTCCACTTGCAACTAAATGATTATTCCAGCCAGATATAAAGGAGTCTCTAAATTAAATCATTACATATCAACAAGAATCAAGTATAGATACAACCTGTGGGTTGCAACTTCTCATTCTTCCTTCTGTTTGCTCCTTTTGAATCATAATGCAAGTGTTCTTTGAATCTGTTGGCTATTTTCCTGCATAATCCTCAAAAAGTGGCTTGCTTCTCAAGCCCTTAAGATATCCGGTTAATTTGCAAAGTTTATGTATGGGCTCTTGGACTTACTTTGGTGTGTGAACACCAAACTTAGTTCCTTGCCAATATTTCTCATGCAACAAATTATATGTGAACTCTTTTTCTTTTTCAAAAGAAATAAACTAATGACTTGGAAACAACAAAATAGTTAATTAGTTTATCTAAATGCTCAAAGCTAGCATTATGCAGGAGGTGAGAATATGTTTTATGATGAGATTTTGGTGGAACACCAAACTTAGAATCCTTCATTCTCCCTTATATTGTTTTGGTGTGCAACACCAAACTTAGCTTTTTGCAATATAGATAAGGCTAATTAACCTTTTTATTGAAATAACTATGAAAAGAAAACTACCTCAGGTTGGGTTGCCTCCCAACAAGCGCTCTTTTATTGTCACTAGCTTGACATTGAACCCTTCTTTTATGGTGGTTGATGATTGTAGTGCCTCAACTTGTCCCCTCTGATTATGAGCTTCTTCTTTGTCCCTTGGTGCTCAATTTCCACATGCTTGAGAGAGAGTATTTGATTAACAGTGTAGTGATCCTCAGTCCCCAACTATTGATAAACTAGTTGCACCTTATCACCTTTGGAGAACCCTTCTGTTGGAATTTTTTTGTTCTTCCAACCCTTTTTGCTTCTGTTCTTGTTTTTCTTCCCTCCTTTTGTTGACCTTTCTTCTTTGACAATAGGTTTCCCCTTGAGATTTCTCTTTTTGGTTGCCACTACTCCAATGTCTTTTTGAACTTCTTCATTATTTTGCACAGTCTCTTTCTCTATTTGACCAGCTGCATCATCTATCTCTTGCTTGGGAGGGCAGTTGTTGTTTGTCTTGTTGATTCCCTCCTTCCACTGCAGATTCTCTTTGTCCGTTTCTGTACCATTCTTTTTTTCATTACTGCTCTATATTTCTTGCAGTACATTCAGAGTGATACTTTCATCATGCATCCTGAGGGTTAATTCTCCTTGCTCTATGTCTATGATGGCCCTAGCAGTGGCCAAGAACGGTCTTCCCAGTATAATGGAGTCGCCCTCATCCTGGTCTGAATCTAAGATCACAAAATCTGTAGGAAAGATGAATCTGTCTACTTTGACTAGAAGGTTCTCAATTATACCCCTGGGGCATATCACTGATTTGTCTACCAATTCTAGAGACATCTGTACTGGTTTCACCTCTTTTATGCTTAGTTTGTTCACTAGAGAGGTAGGCATTAGATTGATACTAGCTCCTAAGTCACACATCGCCTTGTTGATGGTCATACTGCCAATGGTGCAGGGTAGAAAGAAACTCCCAGGGTCATCGAGTTTGGGAGGAAGTCTCTTATGGATTAGTGCTCTGCATTCCTCAGTAAGCAGTACAGATTCATTAACTTGCCAACTCCTCTTCTTGTTGATAAGTTCCTTCATGAATTTTGCGTACAGGGGCATTTGCTCAAGTGCTTCAGCTAAGGGAATATTGATCTCCAACTTCTTGAAGATTTCAAGAAATTTTGGGAAGTGTTGGTCCTTAGTCTCTTTGTTGAACCTTTGAGGATATGGCAAAGGTGGTGTAAAGTTCACTTCCTGCCTTTGTTCCTTGATTGGCTCTCTCATTGCTTCCTTCCCCTTCCTTGATTTCTATGGTTGATCTTCCTTTTCTTTGAGCTCTTCTGAGGTCTGCTTGCTTGCTATTACATCTTCATCATTGGCTTTCTCTTCTTCAGCTTGTTTCTTGTCACTTTCCTTTGGCTTCTTGGTCGTTTCTTCATTTTTCACCAGAATTTTTCCACTCCTCAGTTGTATTGCCTTGCACTCCTCTTTTGGATTAGGAATGGTGTCACTTGGTAGTGAGCTTGATGGCCTTTCGATGGCAATCTACTTGGAGAGTTGTCCAATTTGTCTTTCCATATTTTTCATAGAGGCTTCCTGGTTCCTAAATGTCATCTCTTGATTTTTCATCATCTTTTCCATTAAGAGCTCCAAGTTGTTAATCCTTTGAGATTCTTGTGAGATTGGTTGATTGTGGGGTGTTAAGGGTTGAGGGTAAGTGTTTTGATTTGAGGTTTGATTATTGGATGGGTAATGGTTGGAGTTGGGGTAGTTGTTTTGGGGTTTTCTATAAGGGTTTTGGTTAGTTTATTGCTAGTTGTGGTTTTGGTTGTTTCTTGAAGTGTTTTGATTTGAGTTTCTCTGCCATGGTTGTTGATTCTGCTTGTGATTGTCTCCCCACCTAAGGTTTGGGTGGTTCTTCCAAGAAGGGTTGTAAGTATCACCATAGACTTCATTTGGCCCAGAAGTTTGGTTGTGCATGTACTGGACTTGTTCTTGCTGCTGCTCCTCTTGAGTTTCTTCATTTTGCCCCCATGTGGATGATGGTTGGCTTGTGTTAACTGCTGCAACTTGGAGGCTATCAATCCTCTTGGCCATTTGCTCAAATTGTTGTTGAATTTGTTACTGCATCATTTTGTTTTGAGCTAAGATTGAGTCCACTCCTTCCAACTCCATCACTCTTTTCCTTTGTGATGGTTGGCGTTGCCTTTGGTGAGCAAAGAAATATTGATTGTTGGCCACCATATCAATGAGATTTTGAGCTTCCTCTGCCATTTTCATTAATTGTAAAGAGCCTCCTGCTGAATAATCCAAAGCCTCTTGAGATTTCAGTGTCAAGCCTTCATAGAAATTTTGCAATCTGTCCCACTCACTGAACATTCCTGGTGGACACTTCCTGATTAGAGCTTTGTATCATTCCCATGCCTCATACAAGGGTTCAACATCCATTTGTGTGAATGTTTGCACTTCAGTCTTCAATCTAATAATTCTTTGAGGTGGGTAAAACTTGGCAAGGAACTTGGTTACTAGATCATCCCAATTGTTGATGCTGTCTCTTGGGAAGGATTCCAACCATTGAGTGGCTTTGTCTCTGAGAGAAAATGGAAATAGCAGTAGCTTGTAAATGTCAGGGTGCACACCATTGGTTTTGACAGTGTCACAAATCCTCAAGAAGGTGGACAAGTGTTGGTTAGGGTCTTCAAGTGGTCCTCCTCCATAAGAACAATTGTTTTGAACCAAGGTGATGAGTTGTGGCTTTAGTTCAAAGTTATTTGCATTAACATTTAGGGTAAGAATGCTACTCCCACAATGTCTAGGATCTGCACATGTGTAGGAAGCCAAAACTCTTCTCTGTGGTGGATTATTGTTGTTATTGGCTGCCCCTTCAGCTCCATTTGGTGGGTTTGTTAAGTATTCCTCCATATCTTAGAACTCTTCTTCTGAATCCTCTTCTCCAACAATGTTTTTCCCTCTTTCAGCTCTTCTTAATCTTCTGAGGGTTCTTTCGTCTTGTTCACAAAATGTGGGTATAACTCTCCTTGTACCTGACATACAACCAAAGCATAAGAATCACAACATCAAAAATCAATAACACTTCAATCCATGGCTGAAGTGAAATGTTAATTGGCTTAAGCAAAAATTCAAACAGTTAGTGTGTTAGTCAAAAATTAAAGAAATAGAAAATAAAATAAAAAGTTCTTGATCTAGATCTCCACTTCACTTAATCATTGTCAATCTAATTCAATCCCCGGCAACGGCGCCAAAAACTTGATGTGTGGAAAACGATCCAACACAAAACTCACCGGCAAGTGGACCGGGTCGCATCAAGTAATAATAACTCACATGAGTGAGGTCGATCCCACAGGGATTGAAGGATTGAGCAATTTTAGTTTAGTGGTTAATTTAGTCAAGCGAATCAAGTATTGGTTGAGTTGTTTGTAATTGACAGAAATTAAATTGCTTGAAATGTAAAGGGAGAGGGGTAAATTGCAGGAAATTAAAGAGCAAAGAAAGTAAATAAGCGGAATCTTAAAGAACAAGTAATGTAAATTGCAGAAACTTAGATTGCAAGAAATGTAAATGACTGAATCTTAAAGTGCAAGAAATGTAAATTTGCTTGAATTGTAAAAGGGATTGGGAGTTGGGATTTGCAGAATTTAAACAAGAGGAAGTAAATTGCAACAAAACAGAAGAGCAAAAGATGAATTGAATTAAAACAGATCTCAAACAGAGAGGTAAAATGCTTTGAGAAGTGAACAGAAAGGGTGCTTAATTTGCAGCAAAATAAAAGATGGTTGAAGATCTCAGGGGTGGAAGAGACTAGATAACAAGTCTAGATCTCAACTCCTTCCTTGATCCAACAAGATTAATTGCAAAAGAAATAAAGAAAAGTAAATTGTAGAATTAAAGAGGAGATGAAGAAGATGCAGTAAACCGAAGTGGAAATTGAATTATACAGTAAAAGTAAACAAGAGATCTCAAGGTGAGATTGAAACAGAAGTTCTTCAATTCTTCACCCAAGATCAAAAGCAAGAAAATAAAAGAGTGCTCAAGCAAGAACCAAGAAGAAGAGAGATCAATTCTCCTTCTCAATTCTCTAAGATCTAAAATAAAAGCTTCAAATGAAAATTCAAAGTAAAATCTCAAAAGGTGAAAAAAAGGTCTAAGTTCAAAAAAAAAGAGGTCCTAATTACATCAAACTAGCTCCTATTTATACACTTCCTAATTTGGATCTAAGAATTTGGATGGGCTCTAAAATTTGGTGAAGAAATGAATTAATTTGGATTTTTGGTGAATTTTTGGCCCATGGTGCACCTCCCAGGGAAGAGTTCGGCTCTTGGCAAGAGCTTTGGCCAAGAGCTTTGGTTCCCTTTCCTTCCAATGTGTTGCGCACGGTTCCTTGTGACAAGAGAACAAAGCTCTTTGCAAGAGCTTGAAAGCTCTTGGCAAGAGCTTTACTTGTCCTTGAGGTCCTTGGTTCAAATCTTGGGTGGAGCACTTGTGGAGCTAATTTCCTTGGCACTAGAGAAGACCCCAAAGTCTTGCTTCCTTGAGGTGCCCGGTTCAATCCTTGGTGAAGGAAAACAAGCCAATTTTCCTTGGCAAATTAGTGGCGCACAAGGTCTTGCTTCCTTGAGGAACTTGGTTCGAACCTTGGTGAGTGAAAACAAGCCAATTTTGGCTTGTTTTCCTTGTGAAGTAGCGCTGGCCCCCCTCCTCTTGGTCATAGGTTTAAGTCTTGGTGAGTGCATTAGTGGTCTTTTCTTCCTTGATTTTCTTCATGGCATGCACGAAAAAGCTCTTTGGCAAGAGCTTCAAAGCTCTTTGCCAAGAGCTTGGCTCTTGATTCCTTCTTCATGTAATGCACGAAAAAGCTCTTTGGCAAGAGCTTCAAAGCTCTTTGCCAAGAGCTTGGCTCTTGATTCCTTCTTCATATGTTTTTGATAAAGCTCTTTGGCAAGAACTTCAAAGCTCTTTGCCAAGAGCTTGGCTCTTGATTCTTTGAAGGAAAGCTCTCCACAAGAGCTTTAAAGCTCTCCACAAGAGCTTTAAAGCTCTTGGCAAGAGCTTTGTGCCCTTGTTTCTTGAATGCACTTATGCTTTTCCTTCCTTAAGCCACGCTTCCTTTTCTTGTGCCACGCTTTCTTTCTTTGCTTAGATCATGCTTCTTAGGTTACGCTTTTCTTATTTTTTTCTTTTCTTCACCTACAAATAATCAAAACAACCAATCAAAGTATCGCCAAATTCACAAGGTTTATAAATCAATAAAAATCAATTAAATTTAGCTCAAACCTCATGATTTAGCATCAATTAATTGGTGGTTGTTTGATTCAAAGAAACCATGCATTTCCATTCCAAATTACTTACTTAGAATGCAAGAAAGTGCACAAAACCAAATAAAATCAAAGAAAAAGGCTAGTGAAACTAGGCTAAGATGACTTGTCATCAATGCTTACATAAAGAAGCTTTTGAGTTGTATGACTCCTTCTATGAAGGAACCGGAGATCTCCACATCCACCTCATATTTAAGTTAAGAGAGCACTCGCGAATGGGATAGTGGAACTTCCAAACCCGACCACCCCTTGCACCTTGCTAGTAGCACGAAGGACCGTGCTAATTCTTAAGTGTGGGGAGGTCGTTTGACTGATCTCCGTGGGTAATAATCTCCTCTTTCCAACATCTATGGACTTTAATTCTCTTTTGTTTTGTTACTTAGGACACCTTGCATGTTTAGTTAGTTTTTCTTGTTAACTTGCTTGAAGAATGTATATTGGAACATGGTGTTTGAGCTAAGAACACAAGCATGTGAGTTTTGAACGTTATTGTGTGGTTATATCTTCTAACCACTTATTCCTATTATTGTGTGCATTATTCTCTCTCTATGATTGCAATCTTTGCTTTGTCTGATTCTATATATCCATTACTTTGTGTATGAATGCATTTACATAATTGAGGCCATCATTTCAATATTCACTTCTCCCAAACGGCCTTAACCCTTTTATCTACCATTGCTAACCAATTTTGAGCCCATGATAAACCCTTTTTGTTCTTAAATGGAGCACATCAACATCCCTAAGTGAAAAATAATGAACGTCTCTGGATTTGGATCCTTGATTAGCTTAGGTGAGTGAGGGTGTGCATCATTCAAATGGGAGGGTGTACTTGGGAACTTGGGTAGATGTAAAGGTGTGTCTTTGTATTTGTAATTGAAAATTCTGGAAATTGGGAACATACTCATGTGTGGAATGATTGAACCATATGCATTGACACTTTTGTCCATAAAACCCCAAAAAGGGGACAAACAAAGAAAAAATATATATATGAGAATGAAGGAAAAGGAATGTAAAGAAAAAGAAATAGAAAAATAAAAGAAACAAAAATATGGAAAAAGAAAGCAATAAAAATGGGACAAAAATGCCCCAACGTAAAGTAACAATAACAATGCATATGGAATGTGAACTAAAGAGGATGCATGAGTATATGAAAAAGTGGAAACCATGGGGAGCTAGGCATTATATTAGAATTGTATAGGTTGTTTTATGTGTTTGATGAGATCTTAGGTTAATCAAGGATTCAAATTTCAAGCTCACTTGACCATAT
This sequence comes from Arachis ipaensis, assembly GCF_059453495.1. Lineage (NCBI taxonomy): Eukaryota > Viridiplantae > Streptophyta > Magnoliopsida > Fabales > Fabaceae > Arachis > Arachis ipaensis. Next base: position 52,600,170 of record NC_142441.1, read on the forward strand.
ACATCCCTACCTTTACCCTAGCCCCATTACAACCTCTGAACAAGACCTCATGATACTTGTATGCATGCATTGAGTAATTGTTGATTGTTATATGAAAGACAATTCTTGGAAAGCATGATTAGGAGAGGATTGAGTGACGAACCCTATACACTTGAGCGAATAGAGCGGATACACTTCCGGTGAGGGTTCGATGCTCAACTCCTTGTTTCCGGCTTTCACAAGCGTTCATCTCGTGAGTTATAGGCACTTTATATTGATGTTCAAATTGGTAGGATTCATGGACTACATGTCACTTTAACCCTATATGCTGATATGTGTTCTTGGAGGATAGATTTACCCTTGACCAAGTAGGTAGATACCTTTACATTAGTTGCATGCATTCATTTAGGTAATTTGCACTTCATGAACCCTTCCTTCCCATGGTCTTGGGTCTTTTTATTTTTAGCATGAGGACAGGCTTGGTTTAAGTGTGGGAAGGTTTGATAAAACCTAATTTTGTGGTTTATATTGTGTAGAATTTGAGGGGTTTTCTCAATATTTTTCGCACTTATTCACAAGAATTGCATGGTTTTCTATTCTCTTCCTAATATTGCATCATGATGGAAAACATGCTTCTTTTGCCTTAAAATTTCCATATTTTGATCCTCTTTTATTACCATTCGATGCCGTGATATGTTTGCTGAGTAATTTCAGACTCTACAGGGCAAGAATGGCCTAGAAGAGAGAAAGAAAGCATGCACAAGGGGAAGGAACATGTAGAATTGAATTTTGGGAAATCAGCCGCGACGCGCACGCGCACTCCACGCGCACGCGTGGATGCGAGGAGCTGGACATGGCGCGCAAAAAGTGGCGCATCCGCATGGATTGGTGAAATCTCCATCCACGCGCATGCGTGCATGACGCGTACACGTGGATCGCGAAATTTAGGCGACGAGCACGCATGCATGACGCATACGCGTGACGAGCTACATGTGACCTCATTAAAGAAATCATGCCTGGCGATTTTTGAGGCTCAACAGGCCCAAATTCAAGGTGGTTCTGCATGGAAAAGACCCGGAACTCTAGGGGGAATGGGGGATATCATCCATTACACACTTAGACACAATTTTTGCTAGTTTTTGGTTTTTGGTTCTTCTAGAGAGAGAAACCCTTATTCCTCTCTAGATCTAGTTAATTTGATCTTCCCTTGTTGAATTTTGAATTGGGTTTTGTTGATTTCTAGTCTTGATTACTTAATTTGAATTTTTTAGTATAATTTTGTTAAGATGTTGTGTTAGATTTATGTTTCTTGTTATTTTCCATTTTCTACCGTTATTATGAACTTTGTGGATCTTGAATTGTTAATGTTACATTGATGTTCTCCATGATTAATAGTGTTGTTTGAGTGATTTTCTATTGATAATTGTTAGTGGGTACTTTCTAATTCCAATTTAATTGCATTTTGAATATGTCTTTTATTAATGCTTACCATGTGTTTGATGAAATGTTTTCTTTGATTATGGAGTAGTTTTCTTTACTCTTGGCCTAGGCTAAGGGAATTGGGTAAACTTGAGTTATTGGGTCTAATGGATTTGGTGATTTGAGAACCCTTAGTGCTCAATTTGATAACCATTGACACTAGCCTACTACTAAGTTAATTAGTAGCTAGGTTAGGGCTTATGGATTGATGTTGATCAAGCCATTTGATATACTTCAAGTATAGAAGTAAACTTAATGAGCTTGGTTCCTCACAATTATCAAGATATGGTTATTAGACAATGATAGTTATCCCAATTCCTATGCCTAGCCAAGAGTTGCTTTTATTATTCATATTTGAAACCCAAAAATTCCAATTACTTAATTCTAGTTATAGTTACTTGTTTAGTTTTAGAGTAGAATTATATCGGATGTTCTCTTATTAATTTGAAATTGCTCCTACCTTGTTTTAGTTACTTGATTTAGTTTCTCGCACTTTAAGATTTCTTGCTTGTTAAGTCTATTAGTTTAATTTCTTGATCATGACTTCCAACCCCAGAATTCTAACCAATATTGATGCACATGTTTGCCCATTCCTTGTGAGACGACCCGAGGTTTGAATACTTCGGTTACTTCATTGGGGTTGAACTTTGTGACAACCAATTCCTTAAAATTTGATTCAAAGATTATTTGTCGGTTGAGAGCTATACTTGCAACGTGAATATTTTGTGAAATTTTTACCGACGATAGTTGATGCATATTGGATTTATACCAAATCAGAATTCCACAAAATAATTTCGCTGTTAGTATAGTCGAAACCAATAGTCAATCCTCACATCAAATTAAGATGTTGGTTTTGTCACATGTACAAACCTTAATAAAAATTAACCGAAGTATTTAAATCTCGGGTCGTCTCACAAGAAATTGCAATGAAGTGGTCAATTATTGGCTATGAAGGAACAAGGGGGTTTGGTTGATAAGGGGCGGAAAATAAATGGCAAGAAAAGTAAATCAAGAAAGAAATTAAAGAAAGCAAAATAAAGAAAGGCAATTAATAAAGAGAGACATTCATGGCAAGAATTGAGATCATAGGCCTTCCATCCTATTCACTAATAACAATAATTAACAAGAATTTATCTTATTACGTCATCCCCAACGATGGAAGAAGATATAGGTTATCTTCCATGAGAGAAAGTCTAACAAGACTAGCTAATCTCAATCCAAATGTCCTAATCAACTCACTAATTGGATTAGCAAGAGATTAGAGTTAATGAAAATGATATTAACTAACAATTCTAGATCACTAACATAGGTTGGTTTTCATGACTCAAGATTGCCTAATTACTCTTTCCAACCCAAGAATGCTCAAAGTCTACTCTAAAGCCCAACCAAGCATTTTGTCAAACACTTGGTGGGTAATAAAGGAAAGCATGGTAAATATGCAAGAATAATAAAATCTAACAACTACCAATTGCAAGGAGAGTAAATTCACAACTCAATCATCAATAAAGCAAATATCAAACATCAAATTTCATTAAATGTAAACCAAATCCAACATAGAACATTCATAAACATAAAAGAGACATGAAAATAAAATTAACACTACAAACCATGAGAATGAAAGAGTAGAAGCAAGAAATCATAAAGGAAACAAGATGAAAACATGAAATTGGACTTAGATCTAAGATGAAATTGACCTAGGAACCCTAATTCTAGAGAGAAGAGGGAGCTTCTCTCTCTAGAAACTAACCTACATGATGCTTAGCTACAAACAATTGCTCCCCCTTTGCTTGGACTTCAATTCTGCATGAAATACACTCAGAAACAAGTTGGAATTGGGCTTGGGCAGCACAGAAATCGCCATCAGCGTTTTGCCTTTGAGTGAGTCACGTGCGAGTACGCGTCGATTGGCTATTTCTTCATCCGCGCAGACTCGTCATGTACGCGTGCGCATCTCTATGCGAAGTCACTTTTGCGCGCGCGCGCCTAGTATGCTTGTGCGCCCGTCGATGCATTCCCAATTCTTGTTTCCTCATGCATTGTCCACTTTGTATGCTTCTTTCCTCATTTCTTCTATCCAATACTTGCCTTATGAACCTAAAATTACTCAACAAACATATCAAGGCATCGAATGGAATTAAGGTGAATTAAAATCACCAATTTAAGGGCCTAAAAAGTATGTTTTTACATTTAAGCATAAATTAAGGGAGAATTACAAAACCATGCTATTTCATTGAATAAATGTGGGAAAAGGTGAATAAATCCCCTAAAATAAGCACAAGAGAAACCACGAAATTGGGGTTTATCAAATCTCCCCACACTTAAACTAAGCATGTCCTCATACTAAAATCAAGAAAGAAGAAAAAGGGTATCAACATTTATTCAATGCAAGCTAACTAAATGCAATCTATCTATATGAAACCTATCTATATAAATGTAATGGCTTAGTCAAAGTGAATCAATCTCCAAGAATATACATGCAAGCACAAGGGCTAAGGAAATAGCAATCAAAGCAAACCCACAAGTGGATTGAATCATTGAAAGATTTTACAAACTTGCAAGAAAAGATGATCATGGGTGGAAACATGTAATTGAGCGATCGAACCCTCATCGGATGTGTATCCGCTCTAGTCGCTCAAGTGTATGGGGTTGATTCACTCAATTCTCCCCTAATCATACTTTCCAAGATTTGTTTTTCATCTAACAATCAACAATTATTTCATGCATGCACACAAATATCATGAGGACTTTCCCATAGGTTGTAATGGGGCTAGGGTCAAGGTAGGATGCATATGGTCAAGTGAGCTTGAAATTTAAATCTTTGATTAACTTAAACTTCCCACCTAACCTATGAAAACCTATACAATTCTAAACAAACCTAACTACCCATTCTTCACTTTTCACACACACTCATGTATTTTCTTTTTGATCACCACACATATGCATTGACTCTTATTGAACTTCACCTTGGAGCTTTTTGTCCCCTTTTTATTGCTTTTTTTTTTCTTTCTTTTCTATATATTTTCTTTTTCTTCTTATATATATATATATATTTTTTTTTTCTTTTTGTTTTTCTCAATTTTTTTTCAAACTAAAATATATACAAGAACATCAATGCATATGGTTTACAAATGATTAATACATGAGTATGTACCCAATTCCCAAGATTCTCAACACAAATACAAAAACATACTTTTATCTTTACCCAATGTTCCCAACTCTCCCAAAATCAAATAATGAACACTCTCACTAGCCTAAGCTAATCAAAGATTCAAATTAAGGACATTTGTTATTTTTCACTTAAGCTTGTAATGTGCTACAATTAAGAACAAATGGGTTAAGCATAGGCTCAAAATTGGCTAACAATGGAAGATAAAAGGTAGGCTATTTGGGTAAGTGAGCTATTTGAACAATGGCCTCAATCATATAAATGCATGTATACATAAAATAATGGACATAAAGAATTAAATAAAGAAGGATTACAATCATAGGAAGAGAATAATGCACACAAGAAGGAAAGTAAGTGGTTATGTATGATGTAACCACACAATTAAGGCTCAAAACTCGCATGCTTGTGTTCTTTGCTCAAAACATGATCCACAAAGTATATAATTCAAGCAGGTCCTAAAAAAATTTCAACCAATTGGGGTGGTGCCCTAGAAATGAATTTCTTGGAAAATATCCTAATTTTGACTAAGCTTATTATATTCATATGAAAAATGAGAAAATGCAACTAAAAATCCTAAAATAAAATGCAAAAATGTTGGGATTAGAAACTTGTTACCCAAAAATGCCGAATGGTCGGACGACCTCCCCACACTTAAAAGTTTGCACCATCCTCGGTGCACTAAATGAGCAAGGGGGTACGGCGACTCTCCGAGTTGCCACCTTCATCTGATAGGTCAACCGGTTGTTGCGTGTTCTTCCTTCCGCTTCCATTTTTTCTTATGGTGCATCGATCATGAAAAACAAAATAAACACCGTAAGATGAGAAAATACATAAGCAAGGAAGCGTGAATTGTTGGAATGAGGTAAGAACCACTAGAATGGAGTGAGTGAATTAGTGTGACATTGATGAAAAATAAGTGTGTGGGTTCTAAAATTGCGCGTGGTTTAGAATACACACACACTAGTACAAAAAGTTATATCACAATTACACAAAATAAAACATGCACTTCACTCATTCTAGTGTGCTTGAGATACTTTAAAAGACTTGTAGGCCAAAATAACCCAACAAGTAGTGAAGAAGCATAAAAGTATTCAAGCAAAAATCAAGCAATTGTGAAATTGGATAATGCATGGACATTGATTGATGTGTAAGTAAATTTGATGAACAAAATGGTATAGAGAGCTCACACATCAAACAATGGCACACATTGAAGTTGTTGCAACACCTAAGTGACATAGAGGTGAAACACATGGATGCTATGGAACCTAGGAAAAAGGATATAAAAGTAAAAAATCAATCACATAGCAAGCATGATCCACAAAGCTTGAAAAGCTCAAAAATATGTCACTAGATAAGCTTTCGATCCAATTTCACAATTCCACAATCTTAATGCATGAAATAGGTGATATGAGTAAAGGGTAGATCACAAACAAGCATCACCTAAAAAAATGCAATGATAATATACAATTGCCTAGCAATGGATGATGAATGCATGATGGCCAAAACATCCAATTCAAAGAGGTAAGATGCATAAAGGCAATGTAACATGTACTTGGTGTTCACAAACATTAAGCATGAGAAGTTCCGAACCAAGTATCAAAATACAACCTCAAAAAAAGAAATCCAACAATGACAATTAATAACAATGATGTTAAACTAACATCCTATCAGTAATAAGCAGTAGCAAATAGTAAACAAGATTAGTAATCTAACACTTATAATGGAAAACAAAAATTAAACAAACTAACTAACTAAAAGAAATGGTGTTACATGATATTTGGTAGTGTTGGATGATGTTTGAAGGGTGGAAAGAAAAGAAGAGAAGAGAGAAGAAGGAAAGAAATGGAAAGAGGAGAAGAAAAGAAGGTGAGTGAAACAGGGAAATCCACGCGTGCGCGTCATGTACGCGTAAGCGTGGATTGATGAAATGTAAGTGGCGCGTACGCGTGAGGAACGCGTGCGCGTCGATGGGTTATTTCGAGAGCGACGCGTACGCGTGAGGTGCGCGTACGCGTGCATAGCCTTGCGCAAGAGGCACAAAATGCGCACAGTGCAAGCACAACTCTCGGGAAAATGGCTGGGAAGTGAGAAATTTTAATCCACGCGTACGCGTGCATGACGCGTGGGCGTGGGTGGTCGAAATTGCTTGATTCACGTGTAGGTGTGAAGCACGCGTGCGCGTGGATGGTGCTCTATTTTTCAAAATTTTTCTATGTTTTTGCACCAAACCAAGCATTCCAAACCTCCAAACAGCTACCAAAACATCATAAAACCTTATTTAACCTACTAGACTCCCAAATAAACTCAACTAACTAAACAAAACATGAAATTAAACCAAAATTACCAATATTTACAAAAGAGAAAAATGAAAAGATGTTACCATGGTGGGGTGTCTCCCACCTAGCACTTTTGTTTATTGTCCTTAAGTTAGACTTATGGGGTACTCCTCATCAAGGTGGCTTGTGCTTGAATTCATCCTTGAACATCCACCAATGCTTGGACTTTGATGAGCGGATAATTTATACGCTTTTTGGCATTGTTTTTAGTATGTTTTTAGTAGGATCTAGTTACTTTTAGGGATGTTTTCATTAGTTTTTATGTTAAATTTATATTTCTGGACTTTACTATGAGTTTGTGTATTTTTCTGTGATTTCAGGTATTTTCTGGCTGAAATTGAGGGACTTGAGCAAAAATCAGATTCAGAGGTTGAAGAAGGACTGCTGATGCTGTTGGATTCTGACCTCCCTGCACGCAAAGTGGATTTTCTGGAGCTACACAACTCAAAATGGCGCGCTTTCAATTGCGTTGGAAAGTAGACATCCAGGGCTTTCCATCAATGTATAATAGTCCATACTTTGGCCGAGTTTAGAAGACGTAAAAGGGCGTTGAACGCCAGTTCTACACTGCTGTCTGGAGTTAAACGCCAGAAACAAGTCACAAACCAGAGTTGAATGCCAGAAATACGTTACAACCTGGCGTTCAACTCCAGAAAGAGCCTCTGCATGTGTAACAGTCAAGCTCAGCCCAAGCACACGCCAAGTGGGCCCGGAAGTGGATTTATGCATCAATTACTTACTTCTGTAAACCCTAGTAGCTAGTTTATTATAAATAGGACTTTTTACTATTGTATTAGACATCTTTGAACATCTTTAGAATCATCTTTGGATTATCTTTTGATCTATTGATCACGTTTGGGGGCTGGCCATTCGGCCATGCCTGGACCTTCATCACTTATGTATTTTCAACGGTAGAGTTTCTGCACTCCATAGATTAAGGTGTGGAGCTCTGCTGTTCCTCAAAGATTAATGCAAAGTACTACTGTTTTCTATTCAATTCATCTTATTTTGCTTCTAAGATATTCATTCGCACTTCAACCTGAATGTGATGAACATGACAATCATCATCATTCCCTATGAACGCGTGCCTGACAACCACTTCCGTTCTACATTAGATTGAATGAGTATCTCTTAGATCTCTTAATCAGAATCTTCGTGGTATAAGCTAGATTGATGGCGGCATTCATGAGAGTCTAGAAAGTCTAAACCTTGTTCGTGGTTTTCCGAGTAGGACTCTGGGATTGAATGACTGTGACGAACTCCAAACTCGCGAGTACTGGGCGTAGTGACAGACGCAAAAGGATAGTAAATTCTATTCCAGTATGATCGAGAACCTCCAAGATGATTAGCCATGCAGTGACAGCGCATCGGACCATTTTCACAGAGAGGAATAGGATGCAACCAACGACAAGGGTGATGCCTCCAGACGATTAGCCGTGCTGTGACAGAGCATTTGGACCATTTTCCCGGGCGGATTGAAAGTAGCCATTGGCACCGGTGACATCCTTACATAAAGCCAGCCATAGAAAGGAGTAAGACGGATTGGATGAAGACAGCAGGAAAGCAGAGGTTCAGAGGAATGAATGCATCTCCATACGCTTATCCGAAATTCTCACCAATGATTTACATAAGTATTTCTATCCTTATTTTAGTATTAATTTCGAAAACTCCATAACTATTTTATATCCACCTGACTGGGATTTACAAAGTGACCATAGCTTGCTTCATACCAACAATCTCCGTGGGATCGACCCTTACTCACGTAAGGTTTATTACTTGGACGACCCAGTGCACTTGCTGGTTAGTTATACGAAGTTGTGAAGATATGTTTAGATCATGGTTCTGTGCATCCGTTTTTGGTGCCATTGCCAGGGAATCAATTTCGAACAACAATTCACAACCTGAGTAACAATTTCGCATACCAAGTTTTTGGCGCCGTTGCCGGGGATTGTTTGAGTTTGGACAACTGACGGTTCATCTTGTTGCTCAGATTGGGTAACTTTCTTTTTGTTTTATTTTCAAAAATTTTTCAAAAACCTTTCAAAAATTTCTCACCTGTTTTCGAAAAAAAAATTTCTTTAAATAAAAATGTTTTCAAAAATATATTTTTCTTCAGAATTTTTTAAGAATGAATTCTAGTGTTTCATGAAGCTTGGCTGGCTGTTAAGCCACGACTGTAGGGCATGTTAGACGTGTCATGTCTGAGTTACATACTAAAGCTTGGCTGGCTATTAAGCCATGCCTGACCCTTTGATTGGAGCTTTAGTCTAAAGAGCATAAGATTCCTGGAATTCACATAAAAATTTTGGAATTCTCATTTTTCTTTTTTTTTTTTTCAAAATGATTTTCGAAAAAAAAAATTAAAAAGAAAATACAAAAAAATTAGAAATTCATAAAAATCAAAAATATTTTGTGTTTCTTGTTTGAGTCTTGAGTCATGTTATAAGTTTGGTGTCAATTGCATGTGCATCTTGCATTTTTTCGAAAATTCATGCATTCATAGTGTTCTTCATGATCTTCAAGTTGTTCTTGGTAAGTCTTCTTGTTTGATCTTGATGTTTTCATGTTTTGTGTCTTTTCTTGTTTTTCATATGCATTCTTGCATCCATAGAGTCTAAGCATCAAAGATTTCTAAGTTTGGTGTCTTGTATGTTTTCTTTGCATTAAAAATATTTTCAAAAATATGTTCTTGATGTTCATCATGATCTTCATAGTGTTCTTGGTGTTCATCTTGACATTCATAGCATTCTTGCATGCATTCATTGTTTTGATCCATAACTCTCATGCATTGCATCATTTTTCTTGTTTTTCTCTCTCATCATAAAAATTCAAAAATAAAAAAAAAATATCTTTCAAAAATTTTTAAAATCTAGTTATTTTTATGAGTCAAATCAAATTTTCAATTTAAAAATCTTATCTTTTTCAAAATCTTTTTCAAAAATAAAATCTTTTCCATTTTTCTTAGTTATTTTCGAAAATTTTAAAAATATTTTTCAAAAATCCTTTTGTTATTTTTATATCAAATTTTCGAAAATAACAATAACAATTAATGTTTTGATTCAAAAATTTCAAGTTTGTTACTTACTTGTTAAGAAATATTCAAACTTTGAGTTCTAGAATCATATCTTGTGATTTCTTGTGAATCAAGTCATTAATTGTGATTTTAAAAATCAAACCTTTTTCAAAAACTAATTTCAATCATATCTTTTCAAAATATCTTCTTATCATATCTTTTTCAAAAACTTGATTTCAAAATATCTTCTCTAACTTCCTAACTCCTTATCTTTTCAAAATTTGTTTCAACTAACTAACTAACTTTTTGTTTGCTTCTTATCTTTTTCAAAACTACCTAACTAACTCTCTCTCTCTAATTTCTTTTTAATTAACTAATTATTTTAATTTTTGACTTTTATTTTCGAAAATTACTAACACTTTTCAAAAATTATTTTCGAAAATCACTAACTCTTTTTCAAAAATTATTTTCGAAAATCCTCTCCCTCTCTCTCATCTGATTCTATTTATTTATTCATCTACTAACATCTCTTCCTCACATCACTCACCAAATTTGAACCCCCTCTTCTATCTGTGTTCGAATTTTCTCTTCTTTTCTTCTTCTACTAACAATAAGGAACCTCTTTACTGTGACATAGAGGATTCCTCTTCTTTTCTTTTTCTCTTCTCTTTCTTATGAGCAGGGACAAAGAAAAAGGCATTCTTGTTGAAGCTGATCCAGAACCTGAAAGGACTCTGAAGAGAAAACTAAGAGAAGCTAAATTACAACAATCCAGAGACAACCTTATTGAAAATTTCGAACAAGTAAAGGAGATGGCAGTCGAACCCAACAACAATAATGCAAGGAGAATGCTTGGTGACTTTACTGCACCAAAATCCAATTTACATGGAAGAAGCATCTCCATCCCTGCTATTGGAGCAAACAATTTTGAGCTGAAACCTCAGCTAGTTTCTCTGATGCAGCAGAACTGCAAGTTTCATGGACTTCCATCTGAAGATCCTTTTCAGTTCTTAACTGAATTCTTGCAGATCTGTGATACTGTTAAGACTAATGGAGTAGATCCTGAAGTCTACAGGCTCATGCTTTTCCCTTTTGCTGTAAGAGACAGAGCTAGAGTGTGGTTGGACTCTCAACCCAGAGATAGCCTGAACTCTTGGGATAAGCTGGTCACGGCTTTCTTAGCCAAATTCTTTCCTCCTCAAAAGCTGAGCAAGCTTAGAGTGGATGTTCAGACCTTCAGATAGAAGAAAGTGAATCCCTCTATAAAGCTTGGAAAAGATACAAGCAGCTAACCAAAAAGTGTCCTTCTGACATGCTTTCAGAATGGACCATCCTGGATATATTCTATGATGGTTTATCTGAGCTATCAAAGATGTCATTGGATACTTCTGCAGGTGGATCCATTCACCTAAAGAAAACACCTGCAGAAGCTCAAGAACTCATTGACATGGTTGCTAATAACCAGTTCATGTACACTTCTAAGAGGAATCCTGTGAGTAATGGGACGCCTATGAAAAAGGGAGTTCTTGAAATTGATACTCTGAATGCCATATTGGCTCAGAATAACATATTGACTCAGCAAGTCAATATGATTTCTCAGAGTCTAAATGGAATGCAAGCTGCATCCAACAGTACTCAAGAGGCATCTTCTGAGGAAGAAGCTTATGATCCTGAAAACCCTGCAATAGCAGAGTTAAAATACATGGGTGAACCATATGGAAACACCTATAATCCATCATGGAGAAATCATCCAAATCTGTCATGGAAGGATCAAAGGCCTCAATAAGGCTTTAATAATGGTGGAAGAAACAGGTTTAGCAATAGCAAGCCTTTTCCATCATCCACTCAGCAACAGACAGAGAACTCTGAATAAAATACCTCTAATTTAGCAAACTTAGTCTCTGATCTATCTAAGGACACTGTAAGTTTCATTGATAGTTTGGAATTTATAGTATATTCTCTTCTTTTTATCCTATTTGATTTTCAGTTGCTTGGGGACAAGCAACAATTTAAGTTTGGTGTTGTGATGAGCGGATAATTTATACGCTTTTTGGCATTGTTTTTAGTATGTTTTTAGTAGGAACTAGTTACTTTTAGGGATGTTTTCATTAGTTTTTATGTTAAATTCACATTTCTGGACTTTACTATGAGTTTGTGTGTTTTTCTGTGACTTCAGGTATTTTCTGGCTGAAATTGAGGGACTTGAGCAAAAATCAGATTCAGAGGTTGAAGAAGGACTGCTGATGCTGTTGGATTCTGACCTCCCTGCACTCAAAGTGGATTTTCTGGAGCTACAGAACTTAAAATCGCGCGCTTCCAATTGCGTTGGAAAGTAGACATCCAGGGCTTTCCGGCAATGTATAATAGTTCATACTTTGGCCGAGTTTAGATGACGTAAAAGGGCGTTGAACGCCAGTTCTACGCTGCTGTCTGGAGTTAAACGCCAGAAACAAGTCACAAACCAGAGTTGAACGCCAGAAATACGTTACAACCTGGCGTTCAACTCCAGAAAGAGCCTCTGCACGTGTAACATTCAAGCTCAGCCCAAGAACATGCCAAGTGGGCCCCAGATGTGGATTTATGTATCAATTACTTACTTCTGTAAACCCTAGTAGCTAGTTTATTATAAATAGGACTTTTTACTATTGTATTAGACATCTTTGAACATCTTTGGAATCATCTTTGGATTATCTTTTGATCTATTGATCACGTTTGGGGGCTGGCCATTCGGCCATGCCTGGACCTTCATCACTTATGTATTTTCAACGGTAGAGTTTCTGCACTCCATAGATTAAGGTGTGGAGCTCTGCTGTTCCTCAAAGATTAATGCAAAGTACTACTGTTTTCTATTCAATTCATCTTATTTCGCTTCTAAGATATTCATTCGCACTTCAACCTGAATGTGATGAACGTGACAATCATCATCATTCCCTATGAACGCGTGCCTGACAACCACTTCCGTTCTACATTAGATTGAATGAGTATCTCTTAGATCTCTTAATCAGAATCTTCGTGGTATAAGCTAGAATGATGGCGGCATTCATGAGAGTCCGGAAAGTCTAAACCTTGTCCGTGGTATTCCGAGTAGGACTCTGGGATTGAATGACTGTGACGAACTCCAAACTCGCGAGTACTGGGCGTAGTGACAGACGCAAAAGGATAGTAAATTCTATTCCAGTATGATCGAGAACCTCCAAGATGATTAGCCATGCAGTGACAGCGCATCGGACCATTTTCACAGAGAGGAATAGGATGCAACCAACGACAAGGGTGATGCCTCCAGACGATTAGCCGCGCTGTGACAGAGCATTTGGACCATTTTTCCGAGAGGATTGAAAGTAGCCATTGGCACCGGTGACATCCTTACATAAAGCCAGCCATAGAAAGGAGTAAGACGGATTGGATGAAGACAGCAGGAAAGCAGAGGTTCAGAAGAATGAATGCATCTCCATACGCTTATCCGAAATTCTCACCAATGATTTACATAAGTATTTCTATCCTTATTTTAGTATTAATTTCGAAAACTCCATAACTATTTTATATCCGCCTGACTGAGATTTACAAGGTGACCATAGCTTGCTTCATACCAACAATCTCCGTGGGATCGACCCTTACTCACGTAAGGTTTATTACTTGGACGACCCAGTGCACTTGCTGGTTAGTTATGCGAAGTTGTGAAGATATGTTTAGATCATGGTTCTGTGCATCCGTTTTTGGTGCCATTGCCAGGGAATCAATTTCGAACAACAATTCACAACCTGAGTAACAATTTTGCATACCAGACTTCCATTGTGCTTCATCATTCAAAGTTAATAACCCCAAGCTTTGATGGAGTTCTTCACAAACCATAGGCTCCCAAAGTTGATCCTCCTTTTGTAAGCCGGGATCCCATACTTTGTTTTCACACCCATCCTTGAGTTGATCATGGTGATTTCCTCCGGGTGGCAAGAGAGATGAATTCTCATGGAAGTACCAAACTATCCTCCTAGACCCATTCAATTGAGCATTACACCAATCCATGCTCCTCAATTTTGAGCTTTCAACCATAATGAGCCTAGACTTACAACGCCAACCACTAAACATCCTCCTCTTACACTTAATTCCACAAACCGCCCTAATTTGGCCATCCGTCTCAAGCAAACCATATTCAAGTGGGGTAATAAATCTAAGAGTTAGAAGTTTTACCCACTCAAATAAAGGATTAGATGACAACCTAGGTGGAGGAGTTCCCAATGATATTGACAATGCACGCTCTACTCCCGTCCATCCTCTCCTAGAGGTTTCCACCACTTGGCAAGGTTCTTCAAGCTTTACCGCTTGCCAAACCTCCTCAAGTTCCCATTCTTCTTCACCAATGCCTTCAATCTCTTCCCCATCACTCAAATCATAAATAGGAGTTTTAGTGAAATCTACCTCATCATCAATTCCAAGTCCAATGGGGAAGGGTTCTTCAAACTCAAAGGGATCATATGTTGATGCGGAATCATCATAAATAGGAGGACCTATTGTTTGGGACACTTTTTTCAATTCTTCAATCACATTGTGGCTTGAAGGTTGTGCACTCTCCTCCTCATCATCAACTTCAAACTCCATGGAAGAAGGCTCTTCAATTTGTGATTCGTCTATGTACTCAACATATCCTAAGGCTCCAACCATACTTCCTTTTGTTCAATAATCTCTATCTCCTCCTCTTGTTGCATTTCTTGCTTTAACTCCTCTTCTTCACCTTGGAGCTTCAAGTTCACTCCCTCACTAAGCTCCTTGGTTGCTTCTCCACATTCAACAATGGGAGTGCCTTGATCGCATAGGCTTAGGCGGGATAAGACTATCTTGCCAATGGCTTCTACCATGATAGCCATTTTTGCTCTTAACTCCTTAAACTTCTTTCCATCCTCCTCGTGTCGCCTTAAGATATGAGATTCAGTATGTCTCAATTCTAGCATGAGGGCTTCATCGGGAGGTGATGGTGGAAGAGAGGGTTCATTGTTTGAGGGAAGGTTGTTGTAATTGGAAGGTGGTTCATATTGGTGAAATTCTTGAGGTGGTGTATATAGACTTTGTGGTTCATGAGAGTATTGGTGTTGGAATGGTGGTTGCTCTAGATATGGTTCATATGGTGGTTGGTATGGTGGGTATGTGTTAGGGTCATATGGAGGTGAATGATGGTATGAGGCATGTGAGTATGGTGGAGGGCTATATTGAGGAAGGGGTTCATATGCATATGATGATTGTAGTTGACAACCACAATGAGGGTCATCACATACATTAGATTAGTATGCATCAAGATTTGAATTGTACCCATAAGAATCCGAAGGTTGTTGCCAAGAAGGTTGTCCATAAGCTTGGGGCTTCTCCCACCTTTGATATCTAAATCCTTGATGTATGTCCCCATTAGAGCTTCCATCTCCTACAACGTAGTTAGAACCATACTCATAGCCAAAAGGATGAGAATTCATAGTAACAAGAGAAAATAAAAACAAAAGCTAACAAGAAACAAAGAGAACAAAAATCCTACAACTAGCAAAAACTAACAAACAAACCAAGAATCAAGCTATTCACAATATATACAATATCTAATAACATAGCACCATTGCAATTTCCCAGCAACGGCGCCATTAATTTGATGCATAGAATTTGTTGTCGGTAAGGAATTTCACAAAATATTTACGTTGCAAGTATAGCCCAAAACCAACAAACAATTCTCACATCAAACTAAATTTTAGTTTTGTCACATGTACAAACCCCAATAAAAATTAACCGAGGTATTTAAACCTCGGGTCATCTCACAAGGAATTGCAATGAAGTGGTCAATTATTGGCTATGAAGGAACAAGGGGGTTTGGTTGATAAGGGGCGGAAAAATAAATGGCAAGAAAAGTAAATCAAGCAAGCAATTAAAGAAAGAAAAATAAAGAAAGGCAATTAATAAAGAGAGACATTCATGGTAAGAATTGAGATCATAGGCTTTCCATCCTAGTCACTAATAATAATAATTAACAAGAATTTATCTTATTACGTCATCCCCAATGATAGAAGAAGATATAGGTTATCTTCCATGGGAGAAAGTCTAACAAGACTAGCTAATCTCAATCTAAATGTCCTAATCAACTCACTAATTGGATTAGCAAGAGATTAGAGTTAATGAAAATGATATTAACTAACAATTCTAGATCACTAACATAGGTTGGTTTTCATGACTCAAGATTGCCTAATTACTCTTTCCAACCCAAGAATGCTCAAAGTCTACTCTAAAGCCCAACCAAGCATTTTGTCAAACACTTGGTGGGTAATAAAGGAAAGCATGGTAAATATGCAAGAATAATAAAATCTAACAACTACCAATTACAAGGAGAGTAAATTCAAAACTCAATCATTAATAAAGCAAATATCAAACATCAAATTTCATTAAATGTAAATCAAATCCAACATAGAACATTCATGAACATAAAAGAAACATGAAAGTAAAATTAACACTACAAACCTTGAGAATGAAAGAGTAGAAGCAAGAAATCATAAAGGAAACAAGATGAAAACATGAAATTGGACTTATATCTAAGATGAAATTAACCCTAGGAACCCTAATTCTAGAGAGAAGAGGGAGCTTCTCTCTCTAGAAACTAACCTACATGATGCTAAGCTACAAACAATTGCTCCTCCTTTGCTTGGACTTTAATTCTGCATGAAATACACTCAGAAACAAGTTGGAATTGGGCCTGGGCAGCTCAAATATCGCCCCAGCGTTTTGCCTTTAAGTGAGTCACGTGCGAGTAGCGGCGCGTACGCGCCATGTGTGCGTGCGCGTCGATTGGCTATTTCTTCATCCGCGCGGATGTGTCATATACGCGTGCGCGTCTCTATGCTAAGTCACTTTTGCGCACGCGCACCTAGTACACTTGCGCGCCCATCGATGCATTCCCAATTCTTGTTTCCTCATGCATTCTCCACTTTGTATGCTTCTTTCCTCATTTTTTCTATCCAATACTTGCCTTATGAACCTAAAACTACTCAACAAATACATCAAGGCATCGAATAGAATAAAGGTGAATTAAAATCACCAATTTGAGGGCCTAAAAAGCATATTTTTATATTTAAGCATAAATTAAGGGAGAATTACAAAATCATGCTATTTCATTGAATAAATGTGGGAAAAGGTGAATAAATACCCTAAAATAAGCACAAGATAAACCACGAAATCAGGGTTTATCAATAGTCCTTGCCTATCAAGGTGGCGGCGGTGACACACGTAGCAGCAGCTCGCGAGGATGACGACGGCGGTGGCGGCTCTGCACAGTAACGATGGAGGCTTCATGAACGGCGACGGCCTTCTCTCCTTCGCGTTTGGCTCCCTCTCGCGCGACTTCCTTGGCTACGGCACAAACACGAGGCGCAGAAACATTGGCTTTGGTGAGACGGTGGTCCTAAGAAGTGCAGCAGCGGCAAGCTCGGCGGTCTCCCTCTCCCGTCCTCACTCTCTCTCTGTTCTTTTCCCTCTCTTCTTCAGTGTGGGTATGTGCTTGGGTTTGTGTGTGTGGGTTAATGAGTGCGTACAGCGTGCGAGGTGAGTGGAGGGAGTGTGGTGGCTGCTGAAGGGGAAGGAAAGGTGAGGGTATTGGATGGCTAGGGTTTCTTCTGACTGAATGAGGGTGTGTTTGTGTTTTAGGATTAGGATTTGTGTATGATTGATGGAGATTTTGGGGTTAATTGGAGTAAGGTAATTTTAATAAAATTTGAACATAGAGTAAGTTGAAAAACTAATTTAATCTCTAAAATTACTTTAAAATATTATTTTTGGTATAAAAATACTAATTGATTCTCAATCAATTTCTCTAATTGAAAATACATAGTAGTATAATTAATTCTCTTTATACTAAAACTTAAAAGTATTAAATTATAAAAAGTATAAATTATTTAAATCAAATCATATAAAATTCTTATTATTTCATAACTACCAACTTAATATTTTAAATATAGAAAATAACTCAATAATCATAAAATTGGATAAATTCTAATTTAAATAGCTAAACCTCATTATTTTCGAATTTCTAAAACTTTAAATCATGAATAGAAAAATAATCCATAAGTATTGGAAAAAATCTTAATTTATTTCAAACCCAATTAATCAAAATTGCCTTAATTTATTTTCAATAAAGAGAATTTTTTTTATGAAATTAAATCTGTAAATAACTATATGATTTGAGATTAGTTCAAAATAGGACTTTTCAAAAGTCTTGGATCTTACACTACACATATATGGAGGACGTTGCTAGTGCTCTTCCCTTTGCGGATGACGTATACCTCAGAGTCCAATCCCAAAACAGAATGTTTGGCTCCTACCGTGGGGCCCGAAGTAAATAACTCCACCGTGATTTTTTAGTATTGTTTTGGAGGACCATGGCTGATGATGCCGCACCTCAACCACCTCCCCCAGGCTGAAGTTAAAAAGATGGCTGACTTACTAGCCCAAAAGGGCAAGCTCAGTATGCAAGACCCTAAGAATGCACTTTCAAATGATGTACAATCCTGGGAGGTAGACCCCCAAGAGATCACACTTCCAAAGTAAAAACTGACAATATCCAACCCTTTTTCGGAGGATATTGTGAAGTTCCAAATGCCAAAGAACTTCATATTGCCTACCATGCTAAAGTCGTATGAAGGGTTTGGCGACCCTCATATCCATATTATCAAGTTCCAATCAATGATGTTTTTTAATGGTGCTTCTGACCCTATACTCTGTCGATCATTTTCAACTTTCTTAGATGGTGCTGCTTTATTTTGGTTTTCCAGGTTCCCTGCGGTTCAATTTTTTGCTTTGAGAAACTGGCGAGATCCTTCATTGACTACTTTGCCGTCTCGAAGATATATGTACACAGATCCAACTACCTTAATATTATCAAAAAAGGACAACATGAGAGCCTCAATGACTACATGACATGATTTACTCAGCCCTGTGGATTTGCTTGCACTCAAAAGTGGCCTCCGCCCTAGAAAGTTTCATCATAGCTGTGACTAAGCCAAAGACATTGGCAGAATTCTGAGAAAAGGTCTCGGGCCAAAGGGAGATTGAAGAGCTCCGAGAAGCTTGGCGCATGGAGAAACAACAATCCCGTCGAGATCAAGAAAGGCAGCCTAGATCCCAAACCAATAAGGAACCCAAAAAACCTTCCAAGCTAACACTAAAGTTCGTATCTTACACAAAATTTAACACAAAGAAAGAAGAGATAATAAAAAAAATCTTTCGTAATAAGCTCATAAAGCCACCTTGTAAGGCAGGAACTTATCAGGATAAAAAATACGTGGACAAGACCAAACACTACGCATTTCACCAGAAGTTCGAGCATACGAATGATGAATGTGTGGTAGCAAAAGATCTACCGGAACGACTAGCACGGCAGGATTGTTAGACAAATACGTCAACGGTCGAATACAATGAGATTCATCAACCACGGCAGCCACAGAGCATTAGACTCCAAACCCAGAAAAGGACCAATGGCAGAATATTAATCAACCCCATCCACTAAGGAAATTCATCAATTACATATCAGAAGGATTTGCATGTGGCGGTGACACAAGCTCGGCCAAGAAAAGGAGATACCGAACTATGCTAACGCTACAAGATGACTCAACATCACAAACATCTACCTTCCACATCCTGGAAATTACATTTTTAAACATGGATTTTCAGTCAAAAACTCCCAACCTTGACGACCCAGTTGTAATCTCAGTAACAACAGGAAACTTAGCTATTCGGAAAGTTCTCATGGATCTAGGAAGTAGTGCCGATGTCCTATTCCTATCCACTCTCAAAAAGATGCACTTAAAGCGAGAAAGTGTTACAATCATCCTCTGGCGAATTTGTCAGATTCTCCAGAGAAAAAGTCATGATAACAGGTTATATTTGGGTGAGCACGACCTTAGGGGAGTACCCTCATTCCAACGATTTCCAATACTTGGTTGTCGATTGCTTTAGTCCTTATAATATCATACTCAGGAGACCATCTTTAAATGCTTTTGGAGCTATTGTCTCTACAATTCATTTGTTTGTTATGTTTTGCTTACAGGATGGAATCATAGCAACAGAACATTTTCACAGAAAGAAAGCAAGACAATGTTACAGTGCCGGACTCAAAATGAAACAACCACCAATGCCGAGAACCAATTCGGTCTACAATACCAATGACATACTAGGATTAGCCGAGCTAGATACTTGGACCAATCTAGAATAGCAACCTATTCCAATCGACGATCTTCACAAGGTAAGTATTACTAGCAACGAAACCCAAAGCACTAAGATCGGTTCTACTTTTTTTGCAGGATATACGTAGCAAATCACTTATCTATTCCAAGAAAATGCCGACTGATGAGCGGATATTTTATACGCTTTTTGGGGTTAATTTCATGTAGTTTTTAGTATATTTTAGTTAGTTTTTAGTATATTTTTCATTAGTTCTAGGCAAAATTCATATTTTTGGACTTTACTATGAGTTTGTGTGTTTTTCTATGATTTCAGGTAATTTCTGGCTGAAATTGAGGGAGCTGAGCAAAAATCTTATTCAAGCTGAAAAAGGACTGCTGATACTATTGGATTCTGACATCTCTGCACTTGGAATGGATTTTCTTGAGCTACAGGAGTCCAATTGGCACGCTCCTAATTGCGTTGGAAATTAGACATCCAGGGCTTTCCAGAAATATATAATAGTCCATACTTTGCTCAAGGATAGATGACATAAACTGGCGTTCAACACCAGTTCCATGTTGCAGTCTGGCGTTAACGCCAAAAACAGGTTACAAATTGGAGTTAAACGCCAGAAACAGGTTACAACCTGGCATTTAACTTCAGAAATAGCCTAGGCACGTGTAAAGCTTAAGTCTCAGCGCCAGCACACACCAAGTGGGCCCCAGAAGTGGATTTCTGCACCATCTATCTTAGTTTACTCATTTTCTGTAAACCTAGGTTACTAGTTTAGTATTTAAACAACTTTTAGAGATTTATTTTGTATCTCATGAAATTTTAGATCTGAACTTTGTACTCTTTGACGGCATGAGTCTCTAAACTCCATTGTTGGGGGTGAGGAGCTCTGCTGTGTCTCGATGAATTAATGCAATTACTTCTGTTTTCCATTCAAACATGCTTGTTTCTATCTAGGATATTTATTCGCACATCAATATGATGAATGTGATGATCCGTGACACTCGTTACTATTTTCAACCTATGAACGCGTGCCTAACAACCACCTCTGTTCTATATTAGATTGAATGAGTATCTCTTGGATTCCTTAATCAGAGTCTTCGTGGTATAAGCTAGAATCCATTGGCAGCATTCTTGAGAATCTGAAAAGTCTAAACCTTGTCTGTGGTATTCCGAGTAGGATTCAGGGATTGGATGACTGTGACGAGCTTCAAACTCACAAGGTTGGGCGTAGTGACAGACGCAAAAGGATCAATGGATCCTATTCCAGCATGAGTGAAAATCGACAGATGATTAGCCGTACGGTGACAGCGCACCTGGACCATTTTCACTGAGAGGACGGATGGTAGCCATTGACAACGGTGATCCACCAACATACAGCTTACCATAGGAGGAACCTTGCGTGCGTGAAGAAGAAGACAGGGGGAAAGCAGAGATTCCGAAGACAAAGCATCTCCAAAACTCCAACATATTCTCCATTACTGAGGAACAAGTATTTATTTCATGCTCTTTTATTTTTCGCAATTCAAACTGATAAATATAATTGATATCCTGACTATGTGATGCCAGGGCATTTTGGCCAGTTTCACTGACCTTTTCATTACTATTTTTAAGGTAGTTTCATGCATTTTCTTAGAAAATAACCTAGTTTTGGGTAGATATTCACTTACATCTTGATTCAAGCATACATTGTGCACTTTACATGATTTCATGAGAATTTTTGCATGAATTATATGACAAATTAGGGGATGCATGTCTCATGATTTGGATTAGAACTTTGATGCACTTTATTGCTTGATTTCAGGACAAAGGAAGCAAGGAAGAACCACGTTAGCAGCCACGTTAGTCTAACTAACGTGACCACTAACGTGGAATGGGAGCTAGCTCGCAACGTTAAAAGTAATCACCAATAACGCCCTCGAAGCCATCATAACCCACGTTAAGAGTCACGTTAACTAAGTTAACGTTAACTCTAACGTGGAAGAAAGAAAATGGAGCCAACGTTAGTGACACTTACCTTTGTCACTAACGTTGGACCAAGCTCATAAGTGGCCACGTTAAGAGCCACGTTAACTTAGTTAACGTGGACTCTAACGTTAAGAAGCAAAAGAGAAGCCAACGTTAGTGACATTCACCTTTCTCACTAATGTTGGCCAAGCCTCCATAAGCCACGTTAACTCCCACGTTAACTTAGTTAACGTGGAAGCTAACATGGAGAAAGTAATTGATAGCCAACGTTAGTGACACTTACCTTTGTCACTAACGTTGGGGTGAACCACCAAAAGCCACCATGAGAAATGTTAACTCCCACATTAACTTAGTTAACATGGAAGCTAATATGGATAAAGAGATGATGAGCCAACGTTAGTGACATTCACCTTTGTCACTAACGTTGGAGATGGCTAGCATGACTATGTTAGAAGCCACGTTAACTTAGTTAACGTGGACTCTAACGTGGGAAATAGGGGCACATTGGAACGTTAGTGACAAAGGTAAGTGTCACTAACGTTCTCGAAGGATTGGCATTACTACGTTAGAAGCCACGTTAACCTAGTTAACGTGGACGCTAACGTAGGGACAAAGGAGGACTCTCCACGTTATTGGGAAAGGTAAGTCCCAATAACGTGTGCGAAGGACCAAGAGGCAAAGTTAGTGGTCACGTTAGTACCACTAACATTGAAGTCAACGTGATCATATTTGGGTTAGGAACGTTAGTGAAAAAGGTGATTGTCACTAACGTTCTCGAACCCACACTTTCACTTAACGTTGACACCACTAACGTCCTGAGTCAAAGTCCCTGCTTACTTCACCTTTTCTCTCTGCAAGCAAAGCTAAGCCCAATGAAAAGGATAACTGCTTCAAACTCAAGATTCAGAGGCCCATACCCAAGACTTGAAGAGCCAACTCGAAGATCGGAAGAGTAGTATATATAGGAGTAGCTTTGAATTAGTTTGGGGAGTAGGAAACTTTAGGGAGCCTTTGGCATAGAACTACTCTCTGTATTTTACTTTCTCTGTACTGCTAGTTTTACTTTCATCATGTATTCTCCATCTTGGTTTTCATTTTCTAGAGCTATGAACAATTAAACCCCTTTCATTGGGTTAGGGAGCTCTGTTGTAATTTGATGGATCAATATTAGTTTTCATTCTCTTGCTTTTATCTTTTCTCTTGATTTTACTAGAAAGCTTTTGATCTTCATCCAATTGGGTAGTTATCTTGGAAATGAAGCTATTCATACTTGGATCTCTTCTGAACCTTGAAAGAGGAATGAAGAGATCATGCTAGAAATGCTTTCTCATGCTGGACCAAATTGGGTTTGGATGGATATGTGACTATAATCCTACCAACACTTGATTTGGGAAATGCATGTGGTATAATCAGTGACCATACTTCATCTCTTCTCATGAGCAATTGACCAAGGAATTGGCTATTGATCAAGATTTGAGAGATTGAATTACCAAGAAATTGGAATTCGATCACTTAAGATTGCCAAGGAGATCAATGAATGCATTAATTGAGGAAGAGATGAAAATGAACTTGATCCGGAGAATGCAACATCTCCTGAGCCCAATGAACTCCCCATTTCTGATCTTACCCATTCTCTTTAATTTCTGCCATTTACTTTTATGAGCAATTACCCCATTCCCGTTTAAGATTCTGCAATTTACTTTCCACCATTTACATTCAGCTCTTTATTTCTAGCATTTACTATTTCTGCTATTTACTTTCCCACCATTTAATTTTCTGCAAATCTCAAATCAAATTCTGGTTCGCTCAACTAGAACATTCCTCTAATTAAAGTTGCTTGATCAATAAATCTCTGTGGGATTCGACCTCACTCTATTGTGAGTTTTTACTTGATGTCAAATTTGGTACACTTACCGAAGAAAATTTGTTGAGAGACAAGTTTTGTGCGTATGAAGTTTATGGCGCCATTGCCGAGAATTGATTTTGAATCAACAATGATTAAATTGGAGGATAACTAGATTGAGCATTTTTCTTTTGTTTGATTTAAATTTCTGTTGAGTTAATTCGCTTTTAGTTTTAGTTAATTTCTTCCCTTCCCCCTCCTTTTTCGTTTATTTTTTTAGTTATTTACAATTCAGTTCACTAACCCACTAACTGTTTGATATATTGCATCACTCACACTAACAGTAATTCTAACAGAATACTTTCTGCATCTATTTTCCTTGATTGTACCTTGTTGGTTGTATGACAGGAAGGAGAAGCGGAACTTCAACTTTTTTTTATTCTGAACTTGAGAGGACCTTCCTTAGATTAAGGAGGGAAGCAAGAGGAAAAAGAGTAGTAGGTGCTGAGGAAGAGGAAGAGTACTTTGAACTAGACATGGAGGAGAATATGGAGAACATTCATGAAGAAGAGGCTCACAACCATGGCAGAGAAGGTCTAGCAAATCATGCTGGGCAAGAAAGAAGAGTTCTAGGCTCCTACATCAACCCAAACCCAGGAAACTGTGGGAGTAGCATCCAAAGGCCAACCATACATGCCAACAACTTTGAACTAAAGCCACAGTTCATCACCCTTGTTCAGAACAACTGTTCATTCGGAAGAGGCGTCCATGAAGACCCCAATCAACATCTAACCACCTTCCTGAGGATATGCGATACTGTGAAGTCTAATGGTGTTTGACGTTAGGATTTTTGCCAGTAAAGAAGTTCATAAAAACAGTCGCGTTGTAGATATAGTCTCTAAACTGACAGAAATAACTTCGTACAAACGTTTTGGTTGTCACAAGTAACAAACCCCTTTGAAATTGATAACCGAGTATTCAAACCTTGGGTCGTCTTCCCAAGGAATTACAGGGAGGTATGTTCTTATTATTGGTTATGAGTTTGTAAATTGGGGTTTAGGAAGTAAGGTGGGAATATGTTATATGCCAAATAAAATAAAATAATAATAATAAAATAGACTCTTGGCAAGGTATGAGAAATTAGAAGTCCAGATTTAGTTATCCTTATCAACAATAATGAAAGTTGAATCTTAATTCCACTTAGTTAACCTTTGCTATAACAAGGGAAGGTCAAGTGACTAATTAGTTAGATCTTTGAATCCTAGTTAATTCCTAAGAAAAGATTGGGATTATTAAAGATCAATTCAATTGGCAAGATAACAATTAACAATTATGCTGTTAAATTGGATAACTCCTGAGTTACTGATTTCTTAACCAAAACCAAAAGGAAAAGAGTAAATCTACTGGAATAAAAATGTCTTCAGATGGGAAACAGTAATCATGTAAATAAAAGAAAGCAGTCATGAATTGAAATACCTCAAATAACATTAATTAAGAAAATTATATGTAACATGGAAGAGTTCATAAATTATATAAAAATAAAGAACCTGGGATTGAGAGTCACTCCTAAAACTAAGAGAAGTCCTAAATCCTAAGAGAGAGAGGAGGGAACCTCTCTCAAAACTAATCTAAATTATGAGAAGTGAATTATGAGAGCCTCCCTATGAATGGATGCAATCCCCCTCTTTATAGCCTCTAATCTGTGTTTTCTGGGCCGCGAACTGGGTCGAAAACAGCCCAGAATTCGCTGGAGAAGAATTCAAACACACTGATTTCTGTCAGTGCGACGCGGTCGCATGGAGCACGCGATCGCGTCACCTAGCGTCAGAGCAACTATGGCATATCATATATCAAATCGAAGCCCTGGATGTTAGCTTTCCGACACAATTGGAACCGCGTCGTTTGGATCTCTGTAGCTAAAGTTATAGCCATTTGAGTGCAAAGAGGTCAGGCTGGACAGCTTAGCAATTTCTCCAACTTCTTGTATTCCTTCCACTTTTGCATGCTTCCTTTCCATCCTCTGAGCCATTCCTACCTTGTAATCTCTGAAATCACTCAACACACATATCAAGGTATCTAATGGTAATAAGAGAGGATTAAACATAGGGAACTTAAGGCCAAAGAAGCATGTTTTCAATCAAAGCACATAATTAGGAAGGCAAATGTAAAACCATGCAAATAGTATGAATAAGTGGGTAAAGAGTTGATAAAAACCACTCAATTGAGCACAAGATAAACCATAAAATAGTGGTTTATCAACCTCCCCACACTTAAACATTAGCATGTCCTCATGCTAAGCTCAAGAGAAGCTATAAAGAATGAAGAATGTATGAAATGCAACCTATGAATTTAACTACATGCAGAATGTTTCCACCTACTTAGTTAAAAGTAAACAAATCTTTCAAGAGGAGACATGTACTGGATTTCACTAATTCAAATCATGAAAATGAAGTACAAATAGACTTGCAAGAAGAAAATAGCTCATGAAAGCAGGGAACAATGGATTGAGCATCGAACCCTCACTGGTAGTGTATACACTCTAATCACTCAAGTGTTTTAGGTTCGATTCTCTCAATTCTCTACTAACCTTGCTTTCTAAGGCTTGCTCTTCATCTAACAATCAATATAAATTTAATGCACAGATACACATATCAAGAGGTCTTTTAAGGGTTGTAATGGGGTTAGGGTCAAGGTAGGATTGTATTTGGCCAAGTGGACTAAAATCTGAATCCTTAATTAACTTAAACTTTCCACCTAACTTTTAGACAATCCATGTAATCATAATACCACCCCTAACAATCCCTTAACCATGTTTCCAGGTATTCATGCATCCTAATTTTAAGTACAGTACATATGCATTGCTTTCACCACTTACTTTGGGGTATTTTGTCCCCTTTTTCTTATTTGTTCTTTTTCTTTTCTTTTTCTCACTTCTTCTTTTTTATTTTTTTTCTTTTTTTTAATATATATTTTTTTCTTTTATTTTTCTCAATGCATATGATTTTTTTAATATATATATTTTTTTCTTTTATTTTTCTCAATGCATATGATTAAATTATTGGATGCATGAATCATGTCTTAAACATTTTTTTTTCAGAAAATTCTAACATACTCAATTTTCAAACCAATTCAATTTTCCCACACTTAAATCATAAACATCTCAAACCAATTACCAAGGATTCAAATTAAGGACATTATTGTTTTTCGCTTAGAGTTAATGATGAGCTAAAATAAAGAATAAAAGGGGTAAAATAGGCTCAAATTGGTTTGCAAAGGATAATGAAAGGTAAGGCCATATGGGTATGTAAGCTCAGTGAAACAAAAGGCCTCAATCATATAAGTGCATGTATACATCAAACCATGAAAATATAGAATTAAGCAAGACAAAGATCACAATTTTAGAGAGAAAAAACACACATCAAAAATAAAATATTGGTTGAAAAATGCAACCAATTTAAATAGGCTCAAAATCTCACAGGTTTTGTGTGTTCGAGCTCTAAACCATGTTCCAGTATAATATCTCTTCAAACAAGTGTAACATTAATTTTTATTCAAATTAGTGAAATCCTCTAAAAATTTTCTTGAAAAAGAAAATATTACTTCAACCAAGTGGTAAAATATGCAAAAAATTAAATAAATATGCAATCAAACATGCAAATGCAACAATGAATAAGGAAAATAAATCATTGGTGTTGAGATAGAGGAGTAACTAACCCATGGAGATCGGTATCGACCTCCCCACACTTAAAGATTGCACCGTCCTTGGTGCATGCTGAGATGTGCAAGTGGATGGGTGGCTTCAACTGATGCTTTTCGCTATAGATTGTGCAGATTGACTTGCTTGTCTTCCCATGTAAGCGTCTTCCGGTTCATTTCTTGGTGGCCATCCTGAAAGAAAAAGGGAAGAAAGGTAACCCAATAATAGAGATAAGAAAATAAATGAAGTATGGTTGGGTTAATGCCAAATGATAAGGGTCTCATTTACATGGAAGCTTCAACATGTACGTGAGAAAACAATATAAGCACATGGCATACCAGTGGTGCAAAATTTGCAACAATGGAGAAGAGAGTAGGGAAAGAGAGATAATATAAATTCATGTCAATGCAAGAGTAATACAGATATAAAAGATTGGCATTGATTTAAATAATATTACTCAATAAGAATGAAACAAGTCACTAAGCACCAAGAAAATACCAGAAAAGATGTAACAGTTGAATAAGAACATTTGAACACCAATAATAATTTTAAAAATATGCAATGAATGAAAGTATGCAAATAAATAAAATAAAATAAAATGAGAGGGAAAAAGGATGAGAAGAAGAAAAAGAAGGTGAGAAGGGAGAGAGAAGGACGAAATTAGGATTAGAAAAGAAAAGATAAGAAAATTGGCACCAATCTGGAGAGGTTGTGCGACGCTGGCGACGCGGTCGCGTGGGTGACGCGGTCGCGTGGTGCGCGATAAGGTTGGGTGACGCGGACGCGTGGGGCACGCGATCGCGTGACTCGATTTGTGCTAGTGGTGCGAGTGCAGCCTTGCGGTCGCACAACTCTCTGTTCAAAACTCAGTATTGCCAAAATCCAGAGTAACGCGGTCGCGTGGTCGACGCGATCGCGCGGGTGGCCTTATTTCCAATATGACGCAGACGCGTGGGTGACGCGTTCGCGTGGCAGGGCTTGTGCTACTAGCACGGGTCCAGCCCAATTCCAGCTCAACTTTCGGCCATACACCTTTTTTACGCCGATTTCAGGTCACCCGGCTGCGTGGGTGACGCGGTCACGTGGGAGACCATTATTCCCATATGACTGATGTGTGGAAAACGATCCAACACGAAACTAACCGGCAAGTGCACCGGGTCCCATCAAGTAATAAAACTCACGGGAGTGAGGTCGATCCCACAGGGATTGAAGGACTGAGCAATTTTAGTTTAGTGGATGACTTAGTCTAGCGAATCAAGAGTTGATTTGAGTGGTTTGTATTTGACAGAAACTAAATTGCATGAAATTTAAAAGGGAGAGGGACAATTGACAAGAAATTAAAGAGGGCAGAGAATAAAAGTGCTGAATCTTAAAGAACAAGAAATTTAATTGCAGAAACTTAGATTACAAGAAATGTAAATTGCAGAATCTTAAGATGCAAGAAATTTAAATAACTTGAATTGTAAAGGGAATCGGGATTTGGATTTGCATAAATTAAACAAGAGAAAGTAAAATTTAACAAACAGAAATGTAACAGATGGACTCAATTAAACCGGATCTTGAATGAAAATGAAAATAAGCTTGGTGTAGCAACAAAACAAGAAAATTGAAATTGAAAACTGTAGATCTCAGGATTCAAGAGACTAGATAGCCAAGTCTAGATCTCACTGCCTTCCTAGATCCAGCAAGAACAATTGCAAAGGAAATGAAGAAAAGTAAATTGCAGAAATAGTAGAAGAAGAAGCAATTAACAGAAATGGAAATTCAATTATGCAGAAAATTAAACAAGATCTCAAGGTGAGATTGAAACAGAAGTTCTTCAATTCTCCACCCAAGATCCAAAGCAAGAAAAGTAAAGAGTGCTGAGCAAGAACAAGGAAGAAGAGAGATCAATTCTCCTTCCTAATCCTCTTGAATTCTAAAAACAACAACTAAAATGTAAAGGTAAGCTCTCTCTCTAAGTGTTCTAAGAATTCTAAAAAAAAAGCTCCCGGAAAACTTAAATCCTAAGCTATTTATACACTTTCTTCAAATGGTCTTCAAGCCTTGAATTGGGCCTTTGCCCTTGATGGAATTAGGTTGATAAAAGCCTCTGTTGATTGCACTTGGAGTTGGAGAGAAACCCATTGTGAATCGGGACATAATGCACAAAAGCTTGAGTCAAAGTTTGAGGTAAACTTTGGCTCAAGCTTTTTATACCAGCCACCCCCTTTTGCTGCTATCCACGTTTGAGCTAAAGTTTGAGGTCAAACTTTAAGCCAAACGTGGATCCCCTTGTATGCATGTGTGGCGCCAACGTTTGCCAAAAAGCTTGAGGTGCCAAGCTTTTTCCTCCAGGGTGTTTGTTTTGTGGTGCCAACGTTTGCCAAAAAGCTTGAGGCAAACGTTGGCGCAAGCTTTTGCTCCATCCAGGGTGTTTTCAGCTCTTCCAAAAGTTTGACCTAAAGCTTGAGGCAAGCTTTGGCTCAAGCTTTTTGTTCTCTCTTGCTCCTAGCCATTCCTTCTTTTTTTCAACCTTCTTCAAAACTCTTTTCACCTATCATCAATCAATCAGAACAACCAAAGCTATGCTCCAAATCATGAGATTGTGTTTCTTTCATAATATATGACAATTATAGCACAAAATCTCATGAAAATGCATTAATTTATCTATGGTTGATTGAATCAAGGAAACATGAAATTCTACCCAATTGGCTTACTTATGGTTCAAGAAAGTGCATAAACTCAATTGAAAACAAAAGAAAAGACTAGTGAAACTAGGCTAAGATGACTTGTCATCACAACACCAAACTTAAAGCTTGCTTGTCCCCAAGCAAGAAAGGAATTATGCTCAAAGGTTCTTTTAATTAAGACGGATTGAAGAATAACTTGTAAGGTCCTGTGAGTGAAGTGATTAAGTGACAGTGGGGTGAACTCTAAATCATATGCTCATGCAAGGGCCTCAGTGCTTACTAGTCCTTACATGTTGGGGGTCTTAGGTCCTAGGACTTTCATCCAAATGATATCATGGAGATCTCTCTATAGGTAATCACCTTGAAGCAGCTTATAGTTGCTGTGCTTTGGCCTTGACTCTAAGTGTTATGTCTCAAAGCGGCTCTTTAGATAAGCTTTCAATCAATACTCCTAAACCAGTTGGTTTTAAGGTATTAGGTGTTAAAGCACCCCTAAGGATTTACTTACTCAAGCCTCTCTCTTTGACACAATTTGACCACAAGCATTTACTAGGATAACAACTCTTTGAGTTCTTGTTTCTTTTCTTCTTCTCTGCCTAGTAATTGATGCTCAGAGCCTTGGGCCATGTTCTTTTTGTTTTTGTATTTTCTTTATTTTCTTTTGTTTTGTTTGCTGCTTCTTGGATGAATAAATGTTTGAGAATCTCCACAACACTTCTTTGAACTCTATGTCCCGCCTATGAGCTCCCATGCAAGTTTTCATAAGCATGCAACCTCAATACATGATTATACAACTAGAACCACCACTTTTCCTAATCTTTTGCTTGCCTCAAAATTGTTTAATTCCTTAATCCTTCTTTTCAAAGAACTTTCATGTGATGCATTTTTGAAATATTGAGTGCAAACAAGTTTGGAGAGTATAGTGTTGTAAATGATCAAGCATCTTGATTATTGAATTGCAGAAAAACTATACTAGACAGAAGGACAGATAGGGGTATAATATCACTTTTAATCACGGCAATATCTGATAATGAACAATACAACCTTTTGGAGTTTACTTGCTGTCCTCTTCCTCATCATCATTGCTGGTCTTCACATTCCTCTTTCACCTCTTTGATTGATGATGCTAAATCTTCCAAAAGTTTGTATGGTGCTCTGCAGTGATATTGAAAGTTGCTTGTTCCCCAAGCACTTGAAAAATGGTTAGCATGCATGAATTATTTGTGGGCCTTTGAACTTACTTTGGTGTGGGAACACCAAACTTAGTACCTTGCCAATGGTTATCATGCATCAGATTAACCATGTGTGAAACTCTTTTTCTTTTTCAAAAGCAATAGAACTAAAAACTAGGAAACAGCAAAATAGTTAACTAGTTCGTCTAGATGCTTGAAGCTAGCATTATGCAGTAGGTGAGAATATATTTTATGATGAAATTTTGGTGAAACACCAAACTTAGAATCCTTCATTCTCCCTTAGATTGTTTTGGTGTGTAACACCAAACTTAGCTCCTTGCAACATAGATAAAACTAATTAACCTTTTTATTGAAATAGATATGAAAAGATGGTTACCTCCGGTTGGGTTGCCTCCCAACAAGCGCTCTTTTATTGTCACTAGCTTGACATTTTTCATCCTCGGATCATGGAAGTTGAGGCTTCTGTTGCCTTTGGTTTCCTCCTCTCACTATGGGCTTCCTTTCCTCTGTTTCTTTTTGTGGAATTCCTCTATTGTGTCTTTCTTTGATGATTATTTCCTTTTCCATAGCCTTCTCACTTTCCTCCATAACTGCTTTCCCTTTCAACCCAGTAGCTTTTTCGCTGTTCTTTGGGTCATCTTCAATGGCCTTTAGGACTATATTTGTCCTCCTCTCGCCTATTTCTGCAAGGTGTCTAGCTAGCTGTTCCATTTGCCTCTCAATTCTTCTGAGTGAGGCCTCTTGGTTCCTGCTTATCATCTCTTGATTTTTCCTTGCTTCTTCCTGCTCTATTATTATCATCTCTTGAACTTTCACGAACCTTTCCATCATCATTTTTAGAACATAGAGTCTTTGAAAGTTTAGAATTGGTTGTGGTTGTGTTAACTGTGATGGTTGATGAGAGTCATTTTGGGCGAGTTGTGAGGTAGGATGGGGTTGGAAATGTGTGTATTGGGGTGGTGCATGATGATTGTTGTTGTGGGGGTGGTTTTTATGCTGGTTTTTGAAGTTGGAATTGTTGCAGTTGAAGTCCCTTGGTCTTTGATTTTGGTTTTCAACCCCCCTCCAGTTGGACTGAGTTCTCCAGGGTGGGCTGTACATATCATTCTGAGACCTGTATTGGAATATGCTAGAGGAACTGTTTGGAGAATGTGATTGCTCATAACTTTGTTGCTCATGATTAATTGCTCCAAAACCTTGTTCAGCTTGATTCCACCCGTAAGAGTTTTGAGTTAGGTTGTATGCATGTACTACAGCAGTTCTCAGCTCATTGATTTTTCTGACCATCATGTCTAGTTGTTGTAGAGTTTGCTGATGCATCTGCTTGTTTTGGTTCATGACTGCACGGACACCTTCAATTTCCTTCTCTTGTGTGAATGGTTGCACTTCTGCCTCTGGTTTAACAATTCCCTGAGGTGGTTTCAGCTTGGCTAGGAGTTCACTCATTAGTTCTTCCCATCCGATGATGTTTCCTTGTGGGAAAGCTTCAAACCACTGAGCAATGTCGTTCTTGGTGACGAGTGGGTGCTTCAAGTTGTGGGTTGCATTATCATCTAAGGTGGGGACATTACTACCATGATGACTGGGATTCGTTGGGTTCTTCAATCACAAATAGTCCAAATGAAGATTGAATACATTCATGTCCAAAATGTGGTTAAAAGGTTTAGCTGACACAATGTATCAAATAGTTGATAGGCTTGAAAGATTAGTAAGAGAGAATTGCTTCTCTCGTATATTCAACAAGCTGAAGTATGAGAATCATACGAAGCCAGAGAAACCAAGAAAACTTCACTTTATTGCTAAAGTGAGGTTTCAGTTAGTTCAAGCAAAAATTCAAACAGTTAGTGGATTGGTCCAAAGTTAGAGAAACGGAAAATAAAAATGCTAGATCTAGATATCCACTTCACTTAATCATTGTCAATCTATTTCAATCCCCGGCAACAGCGCCAAAAACTTGATGTGTGGAAAACGATCCAACACGAAACTAACCGGCAAGTGCACCGGGTCGCATCAAGTAATAAAACTCACGGGAGTGAGGTTGATCCCACAGGGATTGAAGGATTGAGCAATTTTAGTTTAGTGGATGACTTAGTCTAGCGAATCAAGAGTTGATTTGAGTGGTTTGTATTTGACAGAAACTAAATTGCATGAAATTTAAAAGGGAGAGGGACAATTGACAAGAAATTAAAGAGGGCAGAGAATAAAAGTGCTGAATCTTAAAGAACAAGAAATTTAATTGCAGAAACTTAGATTGCAAGAAATGTAAATTGCAGAATCTTAAGATGCAAGAAATTTAAATAACTTGAATCGTAAAGGGAATCAGGATTTGGATTTGCATAAATTAAACAAGAGAAAGTAAAATTTAACAAACAGAAATGTAACAGATGGACTCAATTAAACCGGATCTTGAATGAAAATGAAAATAAGCTTGGTGTAGCAACGAAACAAGAAAATTGAAATTGAAAACTGTAGATCTCAGGACTCAAGAGACTAGATAGCCAAGTCTAGATCTCACTGCCTTCCTAGATCCAGCAAGAACAATTGCAAAGGAAATGAAGAAAAGTAAATTGCAGAAATAGTAGAAGAAGAAGCAATTAACAGAAATGGAAATTCAATTATGCAGAAAATTAAACAAGATCTCAAGGTGAGATTGAAACAGAAGTTCTTCAATTCTCCACCCAAGATCCAAAGCAAGAAAAGTAAAGAGTGCTGAGCAAGAACAAGGAAGAAGAAAGATCAATTCTCCTTCCTAATCCTCTTGAATTCTAAAAACAACAACTAAAATGTAAAGGTAAGCTCT
Source organism: Arachis ipaensis (assembly GCF_059453495.1). NCBI lineage: Eukaryota > Viridiplantae > Streptophyta > Magnoliopsida > Fabales > Fabaceae > Arachis > Arachis ipaensis. The sequence goes on from NC_142441.1 coordinate 52,634,501, forward strand.
CTCTCTAAGTGTTCTAAGAATTCTAAAAAAAAAGCTCCCGGAAAGCTTAAATCCTAAGCTATTTATACACTTTCTTCAAATGGTCTTCAAGCCTTGAATTAGGCCTTTGCTCTTGATGGAATTGGGTTGATAAAAGCCTCTGTTGATTGCACTTGGAGTTGGAGAGAAACCCATTGTGAATCGGGACATAATGCACAAAAGCTTGAGTCAAAGTTTGAGGTAAACTTTGGCTCAAGCTTTTTATACCAGCCACCCCCTTTTGCTGCTATCCACGTTTGAGCTAAAGTTTGAGGTCAAACTTTAAGCCAAACGTGGATCCCCTTGTATGCATGTGTGGCGCCAACGTTTGCCAAAAAGCTTGAGGCAAACGTTGGCGCAAGCTTTTTCTCCCCTAGGTATGTTGGTGTGGCGCCAACGTTTGCCAAAAAGCTTGAGGCAAACGTTGGCGCAAGCTTTTTCCTCCAGGGTGTTTGTTTTGTGGTGCCAACGTTTGCCAAAAAGCTTGAGGCAAACGTTGGCGCAAGCTTTTGCTCCATCCAGGGTGTTTTCAACTCTTCCAAAAGTTTGAGCTAAAGCTTGAGGCAAGCTTTGGCTCAAGCTTTTTGTTCTCTCTTGCTCCTAGCCATTCCTTCTTTTTTTCAACCTTCTTCAAAACTCTTTTCACCTATCATCAATCAATCAGAACAATCAAAGCTATGCTCCAAATCATGAGATTGTGTTTCTTTCATAATATATGACAATTATAGCACAAAATCTCATGAAAATGCATTAATTTATCTATGGTTGATTGAATCACGGAAACATGAAATTCTACCCAATTGGCTTACTTATGGTTCAAGAAAGTGCATAAACTCAATTGAAAACAAAAGAAAAGACTAGTGAAACTAGGCTAAGATGACTTGTCATCAATGACGCGGTCGCGTCAGCGATGCGGTCGTGTGGGGTGATTTGTGCCATTGGCACGCCTCCAGCGCTGCTCCTGCAAAACTCTCTGTTTATATTAATATTGCCTTCCATCTCCTTGCGACGCGGACGCGTCGCTGATGCGGTCGCGTCGCGTGCTCGCTTTTTTTTTTAATCTGAAAAGATGCAGAATGCAGTGTTAATATGAATGTGATGCAAAACTCCAGGTTCAATATAATAAAATAAAATAAAACTCGAAAACAAATAAAACTAAATAAAAATTAAAAACGAACGATCATACCATGGTGGGTTGTCTCCCACCTAGCACTTTTAGTTAAAGTCCTTAAGTTAGACATTTGGTGAGCTCCCTGTTATGGTGGCTTATGCTTGTATTCATCCAGGAATCTCCACCAATGTTTGTATCTCCAGTAACCTCCGGGGTCCCAAACTAGACGCAGAAAGCCTTCAAGTAAGTTAAAGCAAGTGACAAGGCCCCAAGAGTGTTGATTACCAGAATGAATTTCGGGGTCCCAAATCTTGCTTTTGCACCCATCTTCAAGTTGATTATCATGATTCCATCCGGGTGATTCAGCTTTAGAATTCTCACTGAAGCGTCCAAACAACTTCCTAGACCCATTCAATTGAGCTTTACACCAACCTTTGCATTTAAACTTAAAGCTTCCAACCATGATGAACCTTGCAGGACAATTCTTACCACTGGCCATCTTCCTCTTACTCTTATTGCCACAAAGAGCTCTAAGTTGACCATCCGTCTCCAGTAGCCCATATTCAAGTGGGATTAGAAAGCTAAGGGATATGAATTTTACCCACTTGAATGTTGTGAAGGATGATGGCAACTTAGGGGGAGGGGTTTCCAACAACTTTGGCAAGGTAATTTCAAGCTCCACTCCCTTGTGCTCTTCTTTGACATCTTCTACCTCTTGATCAACCTCTACAAAATCTTCAACCATGATCTGCCTTGGAGGTTGTACGCTCTTCTCAACATCAACATCAAACACCGTGGAAGGAGGCTCTGTGACTGGACTTTCCAATGGAGGTACAGCATCTCTTAAGTCTGCAACCACTTCTTCCTTTTTAATAATTGCTGCTTTGTCCAGTTGTTTATGTATAAAATCGTACTCATCCTCGATGTTTTTCTTTCCATGACAACTCCTTTCAACTATTCTTTCATCTTCAAGGGTCTCTCCTACCCTTACCCTTAGGTCCTCCTCTAGCTCTTTATGAAGTATGGATTCGTGAAGATGATTCCTTCTTTCCTGTTCCATATCAATAGCATAATTGGGATCATCTTGCTTTTGGATTGATGGATGTGGGTGTTCTTCCATGGAGGGTGGTGATGGGATGAAAAGATCATTATGTGGTTGAAAAGGAAGTGTACTAGAGCTTGAGGGTTGATTGTTGAAGGTATTTGGTGGTCTGATTTGGGCGACGAGAGCTTGTATAGTAGAGTTTAGATTGGCAAGTGCTTTCTCCATGGAGGTTTGGGGTGGATCTATGTATGGTTCATTTGGTTCATAAGGTGGTTGGTATGGTGGATGTGGGTTAGGGTCATATGGAGGTGAATGGTGGAAAAGGGCTTGTGAGTTTGGTGGTCCAAAGTTATGTTGAGGAGAGGGTTCATAGGCATATGGTGGTGGTTGTTGATACTCCATTGGAGGTGGTTGTTGCCATGAGGGTTGATCAAATCCTTGTGGCTCCTCCCATCTTTGATTGTTCCAACCTTGATGCCTGTTCTCATTGTAATTTCTTCTTCCTGCAACATAATTATAACCAGACTCATAGCCAAAGGGGTGAGAGTTCATAGTAGTAAATAAAAATTAAAAATGAAAATAAAAATAAATTTAAATTAAAAGGTTATTTAAATTTTGAATTTGAAAATTAAATTTTGAAATTTGAAATTTGAAATTTTGAAATTTGAATTTTGAAATTTGGATTTTTAAATTTTTGAAATTTGAATTTTTGAAATTTGAAATTTGAAATTTGAAAATTTTAAATTTAAATTTTGAAAACTTTTAAATTTGAATTTTGAAATTTGATTTTTGAAATAAAATAAGATAAGATAAAAATTTTAAAAATAAAAATCTGAAATTTTTTTTTTCAAAAAAAATTAATTAAAAATATTTTTGAATTTAATGAGGAAAGAGAAATATAATAAAATGACACCAAATTTCAAATTTTTAGATCAAAACGAAGAAAACAACTAAGAACAGCTTGAAGGTCAAGATGAACGTGAAGAACAACTTGAAGATCAAGATGAACACTAAGAACAAATTTTTGAAATTTTTTTTTAATAACTAAATAAAAACAAATAACCTTTTAATTTATAGAAAAGCAAAAATAAAAACAAAAATAAAAACAAATAAACAAGCAAAAATCAAAAAAAATATTTACAATAACCAAAAATAAGGCACATGTTTGCAATTCCCCGGCAATGGCGCCATTTTGACGTTAGGATTTTTGCCAGTAAAGAAGTTCATAAAAACAGTCGCGTTGTAGATATAGTCTCTAAACCGACAGAAATCCCTTCGTACAAACGTTTTGGTTGTCACAAGTAACAAACCCCTTTGAAATTGATAACCGAGTATTCAAACCTCGGGTCGTCTTCTCAAGGAATTGCAGGGAGGTATGTTCTTATTATTGGTTATGAGTTTGTAAATTGGGGTTTAGGAAGTAAGGTGGGAATATATTATATGACAAATAAAATAAAATAATAATAATAAAATAGACTCTTGGCAAGGTATGAGAAATTGGAAGTCCAGATTTAGTTATCCTTATCAACAATAATGAAAGTTGAATCTTAATTCCACTTAGTTAACCTTTGCTATAACAAGGGAAGGTCAAGTGACTAATTAGTTAGATCTTTGAATCCTAGTTAATTCCTAAGAAAATATTGGGATTATTAAAGATCAATTCAATTGGCAAGATAACAATTAACAATTATGCTGTTGAATTGGATAACTCCTGAGTTACTGATTTCTTAACCAAAACCAAAAGGAAAAGAGCAGTAATCATGTAAATAAAAGAAAGCAGTCATGAATTGAAATACCTCAAATAACATTAATTAAGAAAATTATATGTAACATGGAAGAGTTCATAAATTATATAAAAATAAAGAACCTGGGATTGCGAGTCACTCCTAAAACTAAGAGAAGTCCTAAATCCTAAGAGAGACAGAGGAGAGAACCTCTCTCAAAACTAATCTAAATAATGAAAAATGAATTATGAGAGCCTCCCCATGAATGGATGCAATTTCTCTCTTTATAGCCTCTAATCTGTGTTTTCTAGGCCACGAACTGGGCCGAAAACAGCCCAGAATTCGCTGGAGAAGAATTCAAACACGCTAATTTCCGTCACTGCGATGCGGCCGCATGGAGCACGCGGTCGTGTCACCTAGCGTCAGTGCAACTATGGCATATTATATATCAAATTGAAGCCCCGGATGTTAGCTTTTCAACGCAACTGGAACCGCATCGTTTGGACCTCTGAAGCTAAAGTTATCGCCGTTTGAGTGCAAAGAGGTCAGGCTAGACAGCTTAGCAATTTCTCCAACTTCTTGTATTCCTTCCACTTTTGCATGCTTCCTTTCCATCCTCTGAGCCATTCCTGCCCTGTAATCTCTGAAATCACTCAACACACATATCAAGGCATCTAATGGTAATAAGAGAGGATTAAACATAGGGAACTTAAGGCCAAAGAAGCATGTTTTCAATCAAAGCACATAATTAGGAAGGCAAATGTAAAACCATGCAAATAGTATGAATAAGTGGGTAAAGAGTTGATAAAAACCACTCAATTGAGCACAAGATAAACCATAAAATAGTGGTTTATCAGTGTTCATCCTGACACCTATAGGCTACTTTTGTTCCCTTTCTCACTCAAGGATAAGGCATCTAAATGGCTGGAATCCTTCCCTAAGGAGAGTTTGACAACCTGGAAAGATATGGTGAACAAATTTTTAGCCAGATTCTATCCTCCTCAAAGAATCAATAGGCTGAGAGCTGAGGTTCAAACTTTCAGGCAACAGGATGGTGAGACTCTATATGAAGCATAGGAGAGGTTTAAGGACCTAACAAGGAGGTGTCCACTAGATATGCTCAATGAATGGGTGCAGCTACACATTTTCTATGAAGGCCTTTCTTATGAATCAAAGAAAGCAGTAGACCACTCATCCGGGGGATCTCTGAACAAGAAGAAGACCATTGAGGAGGCCATAGATGTCATTGAAACTGTAGCAGGGAATGACTACTTCTATGCCTCCGAAAGAGGGAACACTAGAGGAGTGATGGAGCTAAACAATGTAGATGCTCTGCTGGCCCAAAACAAGCTCATTACCAAGCAATTAGCTGGCCTCACCAACAAGATGGAGAGGAACCAAGTAGCAGCAATCACCACCTCATCAACAACCCAAGAGGGAGTGAATGCAGAGGCAGAGAGTGAGCAGGAGCAAGCCAACTACATTGGGAATTCACCTAGACAAAATCATGACCCATACTCCAAGACCTACAACCTTGGTTGGAGGAATCACCCAAACTTTGGGTGGGGGAATCAATAAGATCAAAGCCAAGATCAGAGACGTCACAACCCCAACAACAATGCAGCTCACCAACAATTCACACAGAGAACATATCAACACCACCATAACAACACCTCCCCACATCCATATCAAAACCAAAATAACACTCCTCATCCTTCTACCTCCAATCCCAACCTACCATCATCTGATGACAGACTCTCAAGGATTGAGAACCTGCTTGAAGGCATATGCAAAGAGATTCAAGACAACAAGGTGTTCAAGGAGGAAGTGCGAGCAAATTTTAAGAACCAGGGAGACACCATCAAGAGGTTGGAATCTCAAGTGGGGTATCTCTCCGAGCAGATTCCCAAACCTACAGATGGATTCCCAAGTGACACAGAGAAAAATCCGAGAGGTGAAACAAAGAAAGTAAGATGGAAAGATTGCAAGATGGTCACTATAAGTGGTAAGGAGACTGAGGACAAGCCAAACAAGCCGTCAGAACAACTGGAGATACCTCAGCAGAGAAGAAGGAAAAAGATCACCAAGAACCAAAAATCTCACAACAGGAGCTGCTGAGACTCTATGGTGCTGTGGAGAAGAGAATATACTCAAGATTTCTTGACTTGTTTGCATCTCTGCATGTAAACATACCATTCATCAAGATCATCCAACAAATGCCTGAATACATCAAGTATATGAAGGAGCTGCTTCCCAGGAAAAGCTCACTCAAGGGAGGCCAAACTATAGTAATGAACAAGGAGTGCAGTGCCCTCATTCAACCAGATTTGCCTACAAAAAGAAAGGACCAAGGGAGTTTCTACATTCCTTGTGCCATCGGAGAAACCATGTTTGATAAGGGACTTTGTGATTTGGGAGCAAGCATCAACTTAATGCCCTTACCCCTTATGAAGAGGTTGCAGATCAATGAGATAATGCCCACAGATGTAGTCATCAGGCTAGCTGATAAAACTCAAAAACAAGCAATAGGAGTGGTGGAAAATGTGTTGGTAAAGGTTGGGAAATACTTCCTCCCAACAGACTTTGTCATATTGGACATGGAAGAGAGTCGCACTCACCCAATCATATTGGGAAGACCATTCCTAGCTACAGCCAGAGCACTCATAGATGTAGAACGAGGGGAGCTAATTTTGAGGTTCCATGATGAACAACTCAGCTTTAATGTCTTTAAACTCTCACAAGAAACAGATCAAGAGAACAAGGAACCAAGGAAGAATCACAGTGAGATACTGAAGGAAGAAACAAGCACTGAAGCACAACCAGCACATCTGGGAACTCCCTTGATTGATGAACAAGGCAAACAGCAACTGCCACAGCTCAAAGAAAATCAGGAGGAACCTAAACCACCAGAATCATATGAGACCAGTAACCACATTTCCTTAGAGGAGGAGGTCACAAAGAGTAAGACAACATCACAAGGAATAAAGAAGAAGGTACCAAGGAGGTGGAGGAACAAGAAGATCCCTACCAAGGACTTCTCTCCAGGGGATAAAGTGATCTCAGCTTACTTCCCAGATATCCCCCCTGATCTCCCCACTGTACCATCTCAGTTACCTAAGGTCTTCACTATCAACAGAGTTCTCTCCTTGGAACATGTAGAGATCATTGATACAACAAATGGATATAGTCCACAGCAAGAGGGGAGGACTTGAAGCATTATCAACCTCCCTGATGAAGGAGAAACGTCAAGCTAGTGACGCTAAAGAAGCGCTTCATGGGAGGCAACCCATGTTTTATATGCTTTTAGAAAATAGTGAATAAGTCAATATTCATGAATTCTAACCCAAACTTGACAAACACTTGGTGAAATCCTTATTATGCAATATATAGTGAAGAAAAAGTGGTGTTCAAAGCATGCCAAGAAAGCATGAATACAATTCAGAGCATGCTAGTCTTGGAGCCTTGAACAAAACTTTTTCATCACAGTGCTACAAACTAAGTTTGGTGTCACCCAAGGTGCCACCAATGTGCATATAAGGATACACAGTTAGTTAGTTAGTTGGTGTTCATGAATAAACAATCTAGTTCTTTTTCTTTATTATTCTAGCCATAAAGTTTAATTTCTCAATGATATTAATTTTTAGTATTTTATTTTTATAGGAAAAGGGAAAAGAGCATTAAAGGGGATTGATTGGACAATTAAATGAGGAAGGTTCGGATAACACAAAAGGAGAATATTTCACACGTGTCTCAAGGGGGAATGCATTGGGAATGGTTGCCATGCAACATTGGAAGAAGAACAAACTTGGAAACTGAACCAACCCCATCATAAAGTTGGTAATCCTTGTGCTTATTCCATACAAAACCCCATCCGTTCATTATACACCAACCCCATCAATCCACACCTTTCATCTCCTCCTCACTTCCCTATATAAGTGAATCTTACTCCGTACTTCCCCTTCACACCCAAAGTGCTATTTCTCACACTTCACACCTTTGGCATCCAAATTCCTTCATCACACCTTGTTCTAACCAACCAAATTCCTTATCTATCCATACCTTCCACTCTCTTCATACAGCAACTCAAATTCATGGCAGCATCAAGCTCCAAGAGGCAAAAGAGGACGAGCAAGAGGGAGAGCATGGGCAACCTCATGAGTAAAAGGTGGTGGAGTTCCCTCTTTGATCCATTATTTTTTCTATGATTTAAATAAGGAAGATCTTGTATGAAATAGAACATGCTTCCATGTTAGTTTGAACCTTTTTCAATTCTGTCTTTTAAACTTTTTGTTGATTAGGCCTGTGTTTGCTAGTCTGAATGTCATTACTGCATCATTTCCTTACTTACTTGTATGCTTGTCCTTTTGAATCAAATGAAAAGAGAATGAGTGTTTTATAAAAGACCAGAGTGGAGTTCATACTATGGAGTAAGTTCCTAAGTTTGTGGTGTAATCATAAGTTAGCTAAGTTGGTTCACCAACAAGGTGGGAAGACAACTATCTGTCCTAAATCATATGCTTTGAATACACCGCATGAGACTAGCTAAATAACAAGATCCTAATAAGAAAAAGGGAAAGAACAATCAAAGTTGAAGAATAAAAGAAAAATAGCAAGAAAAGAGGCTAGGCACCAAGGGTTTGAGTCTTGAGGGATGTGTCTGTGGTGTTCCTGTACCAAGGATCTGCTTGGATTACTAAGCTCTCAGGGGTGCTTTATCACCTGGTAACTTGGGTTAACTAACCCGGGATTATCAGCTGAAAGTCCACTATCAAGAGCAATCTTTGCTACAGAACATTTAGTAACCCAAAGAGGTACTGGACACCAAGACCTCAAGGAAAGAAAATAAACAAACCATGTGCCTGTGGTGTGTATGTATGGGGGAGAGACTTGAGGAAGTAAGTCCTTAGGGGTGCTTCAACACCTAGCACCTTGAACCAACTGGTTCGGGAGTGTTGGCTGAAAGCTTATTTTAAAGAGTTGCCCCCTTACAGAGCACTTAGCCTAAGAACACAAATAAGCCCTAAATTGACAAGAAACAAAAGGGATCAATGAATAAAAGTCTCATGGGATGCAAGCAAAGTGAGTATTCTAGGACATGATAAAGGTCTGAAAGCCAGTGAAGGAATGAACCTAAGTTGCTATGCATGAAACCACCATAAAACCAGGGACATGACATTCACAAGAATGACTCATTTTCTCTTGGCATTCCATTCATCTTTCTCTTGTTCCATTACTTCCTTAGGGACAAGCAAGCTTTAAGTTTGGTGTTGTGATGCCAGGGCATTTTGGACAGTTTCACTGACCTTTTCTTTACTGTTTTTAAGGTAGTTTCAATCATTTTCTTAGAAAATAAGCTAGTTTTGGGTAGATATTCACTTACATCTTGATTCAAGCATACATTGTGCACTTTACATGATTTCATGAGAATTTTTGCATGAATTATATGACAAATTAGAGGATGCATGTCTCATGATTTGGATTAGAACTTTGATGCACTTTATTGCTTGATTTCAGGACAAAGGAAGCAAGGAAGAACCACGTTAGCAGCCACATTAGTCTAACTAACGTGACCACTAACGTGGAGTGGGAGCTAGCTCGCAACGTTAAAAGTAATCGCCAATAACGCCCTCGAAGCCATCATAACCTACGTTAAGAGTCACGTTAACTAAGTTAACGTGAACTCTAACATGGAAGAAAGAAAATGGAGCCAAGTTAATGACACTTACCTTTGTCACTAACGTTGGACCAAGCTCATAAGTGGCCACGTTAAGAGCTACGTTAACTCAGTTAACGTGGACTCTAACGTTAAGAAGCAAAAGAGAAGCCAACGTTAGTGACATTCACCTTTGTCACTAACGTTGGCCAAGCCTCCATAAGCCACGTTAACTCCCACGTTAACTTAGTTAACGTGGAAGCTAACGTGGAGAGAGCAATTGATAGCCAACGTTAGTGACACTTACCTTTGTCACTAACGTTGGGGTGAACCACCAAGAGCCACCATGAGCAACGTTAACTCCCACGTTAACTTAGTTAACATGGAAGCTAACGTGGATAAAGAGATGATGAGCCAACGTTAGTGTCACTCACCTTTGCCACTAACGTTGGAGATGGCTAGCATGATTGCGTTAGAAGCCACGTTAACTTAGTTAACGTGGACTCTAACGTGGGAAATAGGGACACATTGGAACGTTAGTGAAAAAGGTAAGTGTCACTAATGTTCTCGAAGGATTGGCATTACTACATTAGAAGCCACGTTAACCTAGTTAACGTGGACGCTAACGTAGGGACAAGGGAGGACTCTCCACGTTATTGGGAAAGGTATGTCCCAATAACGTGTACGAAGGACCAAGAGGCAAAGTTAGTGGTCACGTTAGTACCACTAACGTTGAAGTCAACGTGATCATATTTGGGTTAGGAACGTTAGTGAAAAAGGTGATTGTCACTAACGTTCTCGAACCCACACTTTCACTTAACGTTGACACCACCAACGTCCTGAGTCAAAGTCCCTGCCTACTTCACCTTTTCTCTCTGCAAGCAAAGCTAAGCCCAATGAAAAGGATAACTGCTTCAAACTCAAAATTCAGAGGCCCATACCCAAGACTTGAAGAGCCAACTAGAAGATCGGAAGAGTAGTATATATAGGAGTAGCTTTGAATTAGTTTGGGGAGTGGGAAACTTTAGGGAGCCTTTGGCATAGAACTACTCTCTATATTTTACTTTCTCTGCACTGTAGTTTTACTTTCATCATGTATTCTCTATCTTGGTTTTTATTTTCCAGAGCTATGAACAACTAAACCCCTTTCATTGGGTTAGGGAGCTCTGTTGTAATTTGATGGATCAATATTAGTTTTCATTCTCCTGCTTCTATCTTTTCTCTTGAATTTACTAGAAAGCTTTCGATCTTCATCCAATTGGGTAGTTATCTTGGAAAAGAAGCTATTCATACTTGGATCTCTTCTGAACCTTGAAAGAGGAACGAAGAGATCATGCTAGAAATGCTTTCTCATGCTGGACCAAATTGTGTTTGGATGGATATGTGACTATAATCCTACCAACACTTGATTTGGGAAATGCATGTGGTATAATCAGTGACCATACTTCATCTCTTCTCATGAGAAATTGACCAAGGAATTGGCTATTGATCAAGATTTGAGAGATTGAATTACCAAGAAATTGGAATTCGATCACTTAAGATTGCCAAGGAGATCAATGAATGCATTGATTGAGAAAATGATGAAAATGAACATGATCCGGAGAATGCAACATCTCCTGAGCCCAATGAACTCCCCATTTCTGATCTTACCCATTCTCTTTAATTTCTCCCATTTACTTTTATGAGCAATTACCCCATTTCCGTTTAAGATTCTGCAATTTAATTTGCACCATTTACATTCAGCTCTTTATTTCTAGCATTTACTGTTTCTGCTATTTACTTTCCCACCATTTAATTTTCTGCAAATCTCAAATCAAATTCTGGTTCGCTCAACTAGAACATTCCTCTAATTAAAGTTGCTTGATCAATCAATCTCTGTGGGATTCGACCTCACTCTATTGTGAGTTTTTACTTGACGACAAATTCGGTACACTTGCCGAAGAAAATTTGTTGAGAGACAAGTTTTGTGCGTATCACTAAGAGTTACAAGATAACTATAGATTGCTTCAAGCCAACAATCTCTGTGGGATTCGACCCTTACTCACGTAAGGTATTACTTGGACGACCCAATGCACTTGCTGGTTAGTGGTACAAGTTGTGAAAAGTGTGATTCACAATTTGTGCACCACCGACCTGTTTGCTTGGACCCCGGCCGACTTGCCGCGGATAAACCCAGAAATTATATGCCACAAACTTTCTCTAGATCCAAAGGCTCGTCCAATAAAACAAAAGAAAAGACACCTAAGACAGGAAAAAACAGAGGCCACTTTCAAAGAAACATAAAAATTACTAAGTGCAGGATTCATTCGAGAAATCCGCTTCACATCCTGGCAAGCAAATGTTGTCATGGTAAAAAATAACTCCAAAAAATGGCGAATGTGTGTTGACTTTACCGACCTAAACAGGGCTTGACCAAAAGACTCCTACCCATTACCATGCATTTACAAGCTCGTAGATAACACTTCTGGTTACAAAGTCTTAAGCTTCATGGATGCCTATTCAGGCTATAACCAAATACTCATGCACCCTTCAGATGAGCACAAAACTGCCTTTATAACCGAACATGTGAATTTATGCTATAAGGTAATGCCTTTTTGTCTTAAAAATATTGGTGCCACCTATCAACGATTAATGGATAAAGTATTTCAAAACCAGATCGGCAAAAATATGGAAGTATACATAGACGACGTGGTTGTCAAGTCAGAAAATGTAAAAGCCCATCTGTCCAACCTCAAAGAAGTCTTCAAGCAATTAAGGAAGTATAACATGCGCCTAGATGCCAAAAAGTGTATGATGAGCGGATATTCTATACGCTTTTTGGGGTTAATTTCATATAGTTTTTAGTATGTTTTAGTTAGTTTTTAGTTTATTTTCATTAGTTTTTAGGAAAAATTCATATTTCTGGACTTTACTATGAGTTGTGTGTTTTTCTGTAATTTCAGGTATTTTTCTGACTGAAATTGAGGGAGCTGAGCAAAAATCTGATTCAGGCTGAAAAAGGACTACTGATGTTGTTGGATTCTGACCTCCCTGCACTCAAAGTGGATTTTTTGGAGCTACAAAACTCGAAATGGCGCGCTTTCAATTGCATTAAAAATTAGACATCCAGGGCTTTCCAGCAATATATAATAGTCCATACTTTGCTCAAGGATAGACGACGTAAACTGGCGTTCAACGCCAGTTCTCTGCCTAATTCTGGCGCCCAGCGCCAGAAAAGGATTAAAAGTTGGAGTTCAACGCCAGAAATGGATCAAAACCTGGCGTTGAATGCCCAAAATGGCCTTATACACGTGAATTGCTCAAGTCTCAGCCCCAGCACACACCAAGTGGGCCCCAAAAATGGATCTCTGCATCATCTGTCATAGTCTACTCAATTTCTGTAAACCTAGGCTACTAGTTTAGTATTTAAACAACTTTTAGAGACTTATTTTGTATCTCATGACATTTTAGATCTGAACTTTGTACTCTTTAACGGCATGAGTCTCTAAACTCCATTGTTGGGGGTGAGGAGCTCTGCTGTGTCTCGATGAATTGATGCAAGTATTTCTGTTTTCCATTCAAACATGCGCGTTCCTATCTAAGATATCCATTCGTGCCTAACTATGGAGAAGGTGATGATCAGTGACACTCATCACCTTCCTCAATCCATGAACGTGTGTCTGACAATCACCTCCGTTCTACATCAGATTGAATGAATATCTCTTAGATTCCTCAATCAGAATCTCCGTGGTATAAGCTAGATTGATGGCGGCATTCATGAGAATCCGGAAAGTCTAAACCTTGTCTGTGGTATTCCGAGTAGGATTCAGGGATTGAATGACTGTGACGAGCTTCAAACTCGCGAGTGCTGGGCGTAGTGACAGACGCAAAAGGAGGGTGAATCCTATTCCAGCATGATCGGGAACCTCAGATGATTAGTCGTGCTGTGACAGAGCATTTGGACCATTTTCACAAGAGGAGGGGATGTAACCATTGACAACGGTGATGCCCCAACACACAGCTTGCCATAGAAGGATGTGCATGCGTGAATCAGAGGACAAAGGAAAGCAGAGATTCAGAAGACAAAGCATCTCCAAAACTCTAACATATTCTCCATTACTGCATAACAAGTAACCTTTAACCCATGCTCTCTTGTTTATTCGCAATTCAACTGATAAATATAATTGACTTCCTGGCTAAGAATTGCTAGATAACCATAGATTGCTTCAAACCAACAATCTCCGTGGGATTCGACCCTTACTCACGTAAGGTATTACTTGGACGACCCAGTGCACTTGCTGGTTAGTGGTACGAGTTGTGAAAAGTGTGATTCACAATTTGTGCACCAAGTTTTTGGCGCCGTTGCCGGGAATTGTTTGTGTTTGGACAACTAACGGTTTATTTTGTTGCTTAGATTAGAAAAAATTTCTCTTTTTTAGTTTAGAGTCTCTTATTGTTGTCGGGTTAAAATTTTAGAACCCTTATTTTCCTTTTCTTAAAATCTTTTTCAAAAAAATAATAATAATAATAATAATTTTTCTATTAAATCCTGTGCCAAAATTTATGTTTGGTGTTTTTTTGTTGATTTTTCTTAACATTTTCGAAAATTTATTCTGGTTTTCTAAAAATTTTAAGTTTGGTGTTCTTCCTTTGTGTTTTTGTGTTCTTGCGAATCTTCAAAGTGTTCTTGAGTTTTCCTTGTGTCTTGATCTTAAAATTTTTAAGTTTGGTGTTCCTTGGTGTTTTTCCCTCCTAAAAATTTTCGAAAACAAGGAGCATTAGATCTAAAAATTTTAAATCTTGTGCTATCTTATTATTTTTCTCTCTCTTCTTAAAATTCAAAAATATCTTTTCTCTCTATTTTAAAACATCTTTTCAAAATCTATTTCTAAAATTCAGATTTTTATTTAAAAATTTAAAACCTTTTTCAAAATTCATCATATCCTTTTTAAAATCTCCTAACCACTTTCTCTCTCCTCACTTTTTCAAAAATCTTTCACTCATTTTTATTTATTTTATTTTGATTTATTTTGTTTCCGAAATAAATAAATAAATAAATAAATAAAAATATTTTTTCTATTTTACATCATCTCCCTTTCTCCATCATGGACCTAAGCGGAAATGAACAGTCTAGGAGGATTCTGGGGTCATATTCTAACCCCTCTACTGCTTCATATGGGAGTAGTATCTGCATACCCTCCATTGGAGTCAGTAGCTTTGAGTTGAATCCTCAGCTCATTATCATGGTGCAGCAAAGTTGCCAATATTCCGGTCTTCCACAGGAAGAACCTACAGAGTTTCTGGCATAGTTTCTACAGATTGCTGACACAGTACATGATAAAGGAATAGATCAGGATGTCTACAGACTATTACTGTTTCCATTTGCTGTAAAAGATCAAGCTAAGAGGTGGTTGAATAACCAACCTAAGGCCAGCATAAGGACATGGAAACAGCTAACAAAAAAATTTCTGAATCAATACTTTCCCCCAAAACGGATGACACAGCTAAGGCTGGATATCCAAGGCTTCAAACAAGGAGATAATGAATCTCTTTATGATGCCTGGGAGAGATACAAAGAGATGCTACGAAAATGCCCCTCTGAAATGTTTTCAGAGTGGGTTCAGTTAGACATCTTCTATTATGGGCTTGCAGAAGGAGCTCAGATGTCTTTGGATTAATCAGCTGGTGGATCTATCCACATGAGAAAGACAATTGAAGAAGCTCAAGAGCTCATTGATACAGTTGGCAGGAATCAGCATCTGTACCTAAGCAGTGACCCTTCCATGAAAGAAGAGGTTAAAATAGCAAATGCTGAACTCAGTCCTGTAAAACAAGCTGCTGAATTCAATCAGCAATTGGACTTTCTAACAAAGCAGTTAGCCGAATTCAAAGATAGACTACAAGAGACAAGGATGGCTAATATACATATGGACGAACAGTTTAAGCAAACAAAGCAGCAGCTGTCAAGGCAAATAACAGAAGAATGCCAAGCAGTTCAACTAAGAAGTGGGAAAACATTAAACACCCCACCTCAAGGCAGCAAAAAGCTAAGAAATGAGCAAACCAACCAAAATTCACCTGAGGACAGTAAGAGCCCAGGGAAGAGTAATTCTGGAACTAAAACGCCAGAAATTTGGTGGAAGGCTGGCACTGAACGCCCAGACCATGCTCAGGACTGGCGTTCAACGCCAGAAACAAGGCAGGACTGGCGTTCAACGCCAGAAATAGGCAAGGATCTGGCGTTGAACGCCCAAAATGGGCAAGATCTGGCACTGAACGCCCAAAATGGGCACAGTTCTGGCGTTCAGACGCCAGGAACAGACAAGGAGTTGGCATCTAACGTCACTCCAGTCTCTAACTCTGGCACTCAATTGCCAGTGAGGGATCAGACACACACAAATGCTGAAAGCAACCCCTCTAAAAAGGCTTCTTCAACCACTTCTGTAGGCAATAAACCTACAGCAACTAAGGTTGAAGAATATAAAGCCAAGATACCTTATCCTCAAAAACTCCGGAAAGAGGAGAAGGATAAGCAATTTGCTCGCTTTGCAGATTATCTCAGGACTCTTGAAATAAAGATTCCATTTGCAGAAGCACTTGAGCAAATACCTTCTTATGCCAAGTTCATGAAAGAGATCTTGAGTCATAAAAAGGATTGGAGAGAAACAGAAAGAGTTCTCCTCACTGAAGAATGCAGTGCAGTCATTCTGAAAAGCTTTCCTGAGAAGCTTAAAGACCCTGGGAGCTTTCTGATACCATGCATATTAGAAGGTCAATGCACCAAGACAGCTTTATGCGATCTTGGGGCAAGCATCAACCTAATACCTGCGTCCACTATCAGAAAGCTTGGCTTAACTGAAGAAGTTAAACCAACCCGGATATGTCTCCAACTTGCTGATGGCTCCACTAAATACCCATCAGGCGTGATTGAAGACATGATTGTCAGAGTTGGGCCATTCGCCTTTCCCACTGACTTTGTTGTGCTGGAAATGGAGGAGCACAAGAGTGCTACTCTCATTCTAGGAAGACCTTTCCTAGCAACTGGACGATCCCTCATTGACGTCCAACAGGGGGAAATAACCCTGAGAGTCAATGATGATGAGTTTAAGTTGAACGCTGTCAAAGCCATGCAGCATCCTGACACATCAAAAGACTGCATGAAAGTTGATCTTATTGACTCTTTGGTAGAAGAGATCAACATGGCTGAGAGTCTCGAATCAGAGTTGAAAAACATCTTTAAAGATGTTCAGCCTGATTTAGAGGATTCAAAGGACATGAAAGAGCCTCTGAAAATTTTTCTGGAAGAAGAAAAACCTCCTAAACCCGAGCTCAAGCCATTACCACCATCCTTGAAATATGCATTTCTGGGAGAAGGTGACACTTTTCCAATGATCATAAGCTCTGCCTTAAATTCACAGGAAGAGGAAGCACTTATTCAAGTGCTAAGGACACACAAGACAGCTCTTGGGTGGTCCATAGGTGACCTTAAGGGCATAAGCCCAGCTAGATGCATGCACAAAATCTTATTGGAGGATAATGCTAAACCAGTGGTTCAACCACAGAGGTGGCTAAATCCAGCCATGAAAGAAGTGGTGCAGAAAGAGGTCACCAAATTACTAGAGGCTGGGATTATTTATCCTATTTCTGATAGCCCCTGGGTGAGCCCTGTCCAAGTCGTCCCAAAAAAGGGAGGCATGACAGTGATTCATAATGAAAAAAATGAACTGGTTCCTACAAGAACAGTTACAGGGTGGCGCATATGTATTGACTACAGAAGGCTCAATACAGCCACCAGAAAGGATCATTTTCCTTTACCATTCATAGACCAGATGCTAGAAAGACTAGCAGGTCATGATTATTACTACTTTTTGGACGGCTACTCAGGCTATAACCAGATTGCAGTAGATCCTCAGGATCAAGAGAAAACAGCATTCACATGTCCATCTGGAGTGTTTGCTTATAGAAGGATGCCATTTGGGCTGTGTAATGCGCCTGCAACCTTCCAGAGATGCATGCTCTCTATTTTCTCTGATATGATGGAAAAATTTCTGGAAGTCTTCATGGATGACTTCTCAGTATATGGAGACTCATTCAGCTCCTGTCTTGATCACCTGAAACTTGTTCTAAAAAGATGCCAAGAAACCAACCTAGTTTTAAACTGGGAAAAATGTCACTTCATGGTGACTGAAGGGATTGTTCTTGGGCATAAAATTTCAAACAAGGGAATAGAGGTAGATCGAGCAAAAATAGAGGTAATTGAAAAATTACCACCACCTGCCAATGTTAAGACAATCAGAAGCTTTCTGGGGCACGCAGGATTCTATAGGAGGTTTATAAAGGATTTCTCAAAAATCGCAAAACCTCTAAGCAATCTGCTAGCTGCTGACACGCCATTTGTGTTTGACACAGAGTGCCTGCAGGCATTTGAAACGCAGAAAGCTAAGCTGGTCACAGCACCAGTCATTTCTACACCAGACTGGACATTACCATTTGAGCTAATGTGTGATGCTAGTGATCACGCCATTGGTGCAGTGTTGGGACAGAGGCATGATAAGCTTCTGCACATCATTTATTACGCCAGTCGCGTTCTAAATGATGCCCAGAAAAATTACACAACCACAGAAAAAGAATTACTTGCAGTGGTTTACGCCATTGACAAGTTCAGATCATATTTAGTAGGATCAAAAGTGATTGTGTATACTGATCATGCTGCTCTTAAATATCTACTCACAAAGCAGGATTCAAAACCCAGGCTCATCAGATGGGTGTTGCTTCTGCAAGAGTTTGATATAGAAATAAGAGACAGAAAAGGGACAGAGAACCAAGTGGCTGATCATCTATCCCGGATAGAGCCAGTAGAAGGGATGCCCCTCCCTTCTCTTGAGATCTCTGAGACTTTTCCAGATGAGCATTTATTTTCCATTTAGGAAACACTATGGTTTGCCGATATTGCAAACTATAAAGCTGCAAGGTTCATACCCAAGGAGTACAACAGGATACAAAAGAAAAAATTAATTACTGATGCAAAGTACTACTTGTGGGATGAACCTTATCTCTTTAAGAGATGTGCAGACGGAATAATCCGTAGGTGTGTACCTAGAGAAGAAGCACAGAGGATCCTGTGGCATTGCCACGGATCTCAATATGGAGGCCATTTCGGAGGTGAGCAAACAGCCACCAAGGTCCTCCAATGTGGCTTCTATTGGCCCACAATCTATAAAGATTCCCGAGAGTTTGTACGTAACTGTGACAGTTGCCAAAGAGCTGGTAATCTGCCTCATGGTTACGCCATGCCTCAACAAGGAATCTTGGAAATTGAGTTGTTTGACATATGGGGAATTGACTTCATGGGACCTTTCCCACCATCATACTCAAACACTTATATTCTGGTAGCAGTTGACTATGTATCAAAATGGGTTGAGGCCATTGCCACACCCACCAATGATACTAAAACAGTGCTGAAGTTCCTCCAGAAATATATCTTTAGCAGGTTTGGTGTCCCTAGAGTACTCATCAGTGATGGGGGCACTCACTTCTGCAATAAACAGCTTTACTCTGCCATGGTTCGGTATGGGATTCGCCACAAGGTGGCTACTCCATATCATCCACAAACTAATGGGCAAGATGAAGTCTCTAACAGAGAATTAAAGAGAATCCTGGAATGGACAGTAAATACCCATAGAAAGGATTGGGCACGGAGCTTGGATGATGCTCTGTGGGCTTACAGAACAGCATTCAAGACCCCTATAGGGACCTCTCCATACCAACTCATGTATGGTAAGGCATGTCACCTGCCCGTGGAACTGGAACATAAGGCCTACTGGGCAACCAGATTCCTAAACTTTGATGCCAAATTAGCAGGAGAAAAATGATTGCTCCAGCTAAATGAGCTAGAGGAATTCAGATTCACAGCTTTCGAAAATGCCAAGCTTTATAAAGAGAAATCAAAAAAGTGGTATGACAGAAAGCTGTCATCTAGAATCTTTGAACCAGGACAGAAGGTTCTGTTGTTTAACTCTAGACTCAGGCTATTCTCCGGGAAACTGAAATCCCAGTGGAGAGGACCATATGTGATTACAAGTGTATCACCATATGGTTATGTGGAGCTTCAAGATATTAATTCTGATAAGAAGTTCATTGTCAATGGACAGAGAATCAAGCACTATCTTGAAGGCAACATTGAGCAAGAGTGCTCAAGGCTGAAGTTAGATTAAAAGCTCAGCAAGGTCCAGCGAAAGACAATAAAGAAGCGCTTGCTGGGAGGCAACCCAGCCATGGGGCAACAATCCTCTAAGCATTTTGCCCTATTTTTATTTTTATTTGTTTATATACAGTTCACTGACACTAAGGTGAGGAATCATTTGTATAAATCCACAGAGTTACAGAAGGACTCGGCACACAAAACAGAGAAAAAGAGCTCACTGGCAAGAAAACGCCCGTAAAAGTGTATTTTGGGCGTTCAACGCCCAAAATGGGCATCCACTGGGCGTTGAACGCCAGTAATGGTAGCAATCTGGGCGTTCAACGCCAGAAATAGGCACCCACTGGGCGTTGAACGCCAGTAATGGCAGCAGCTGGGCGTTGAACGCCCAGGAGAGCAGCATTTGGGCGTTGAACGCCCAAAACAGGCAGTGTTTGGGCGTTCAAACGCTAGGATGGCAGGGAGGAGACAAAACTCATTTTTCTTCAAATTTTTTCATTCTAAATCTTGATTTTCATACTTTAATACATGATTTCTTACATAAACATGTTAAGAACCCTGATTTCTAAAATCCCTAATTTCTAAAAACCCTACCTTAAAAATATCAAATGTATTTTAATCCATAAGCACCAGGCCTCTTTGCAAATTCAATCCAACTCTTTTCAAAACTTTTTTTTACAAATCTATCTTTTTAACTCATCAATATCTTTTTCAAAACCTCCACTTTATCTTTTTCAAAATCTAAATCTATCTTTTTCAAAAATCTTTCAAATCCTCTCAATTTTAAACTATATCTTCTCTTATCATATCTTCTATCTTATCTTTTCCAAATAAATCTTTTTATCATATCTTTATCTCTTTTTTTTCGAAAAAAAAAAACCCACCCCCCGCCTATAAATTTTAGTTCGGCCTCCCTCCCCTCCCATCAACAATTGCACCTAGCTTTCCTTCTATCCCTCTCCTTTCTTTTCTTTTGCTTGAGGACAAGCAAACCTCTAAGTTTGGTGTGTTTATCCGCAATCACTAAGATCATGGCTCCCAAAGGAAAACAACCCACTCCAAGAGGCAAGAAAGAGAGCGTTCCAAAACCACTTTGGAATCAAGGGAAGTTCTTATCTAAAGAACATTCAGACCATTATAACAAAATAATGGGTCTGAGATCAGTGATCCCGGAAGTTAGATTCAATCTGAAAGAAGATGAATATCCGGAGATCCAGGAGCAAATTCGAATCAGGAACTGGGAAGTCCTAGCTAATCCTGAAACGAAAGTGGGAAAGAATATGGTCTAGGAGTTCTATGCTAATATGTGGCAGACTGACAAGTAAAAACTATCTGGAACTGCTTTCTATGAATATCGGACCATGGTCAGAGGAAAGATTGTTCATACCATCCCTGATAAGATCAGAGAGATCTTAAAGCTACCTCAGCTGAAAGACGATCCAGACTCCTTCAACAGGAGAATGATGAGAACAGACAAGGACCTGGATAAGATTCTAGAGGACATATATATCCCTGGAGCCAGGTGGACCACCAATACAAAGGGTGTCCCAAATCAACTCAAGAGAGAGGATCTCAAACCAGTCGCCAGAGGATGGCTGGACTTCATTGGGCATTCTCTGTTGCCTACTAGCAACCGTTCTGAAGTCACAGTTAAAAGAGCAGTGATGATTCATTGCATCATGATGGGAAAGGAAGTGGAGGTTCATCAGCTGATCTCAGATGAATTCTACAAAATTGCTAACAAAAATTCTAAAGAGGCCAGGTTGGCTTATCCAAGCGTGATTTCTCTGCTCTGCAAGGACGCCGGAGTAAGAATGGGAATAACTGAGTATATCTCAGTTGAGAAACCAATCACCAAAGCATCAATGGAAAAATAACAAGCGCAGAAGGATCCCACCAAGAAGAAAACACAGGAATTTCTCCTAGAAATCCCTCAATCTGAATACTGGGAGTATCTTGAGACGTCTGTCACCAAGATACGGGAAGCTATGGAGCAAATAATAAAAGAACAGAAGGAACACAGTCAAATGCTGACCTATATGTTTAAAGAACAAGAGGAGCAAGGGCGTGACTTAAGGGAATTGAAGCGCCAGAAGTTTTCTCTTGAAGAATCAAGCACCCCACGGATCAGAGGAACACCTATTTCCCAGAACAAAGGTTGTTAAATTCCAATTTCTGCTTTAACTCTGTGATAGTGTCGTTATAGAAGTTCACCTTAGGAGTCATATAGTAGTAATTAGTATCTATTTTGATTTTATCCCCAATTAAGCCATAGTTTATTTTTCTCATCATCAGCAAACATGAATACAATAGTAGATCTTTTGAATAAGAGGCAATAAAATTTCGAGTTTTAATAAGAGAAATTCTCATTAGTTGCATGTGGTGGCAATACTTTCTGTCTTCTGAATGAATGCTTGAACAGTGCATATGTCTTTTGAATTTGTTGTTTAAGACTGTTAAATATGTTGGCTCTTGAAAGAATGGTGAACATGAGACATGTTATTGATAATTTGAAAAATCATAAAAATGATTCTTGAAGCAAGAAAAAGCAGCAAAAAAAAAAGCAGAAAAAGCCAATAGCCCTTAAAATCAAAAGGCAAGGGTAATAAAAAGGATCCCAAGGCTTTGAGCATCAGTGGATAGGAGGGCCTAAGGGAATAAAATCCTGGCCTAAGCAGCTAAATCAAGCTGTCCCTAACCATGTGCTTGTGGCGTGAAGGTGTCAAGTGAAAACTTGAGACTGAGCGGTTAAAGTCAAGGTCCAAAGCAGAAAGAAGAGTGTGCTTCAGAACTCTGGACACCTCTAATTGGGGACTTTAGCAAAGCTGAGTCACAATCTAAAGGGTTCACCCAATTATGTGTCTGTGGCATTTATGTATCCGGTGGTAATACTGGAAAATAAAGTGCTTAGGGCCACAGCCAAGACTCATGAAATAGCTGTGTTCAAGAATCATCATACTAAAATAGGAGAATCAATAACACTATCTGAATTCTAAGTTCTTATAGATGCCAATCACTCTGAGCTTCAATGGATAAAGTGAGATGCCAAAACTGCTCGGAAGCAAAAAGCTACTAGTCCCGCTCATCTAATTAGAATCTGAGCTTCACTCAAAAAACTCTGAGATATTCTTGCTTCTCAACCTATTAGTCTTCTATTTTATTTGTCTAGTTGCTTGAGGACAAGCAACAGTTTAAGTTTGGTGTTGTGATGAGCGGATATTCTATACGCTTTTTGGGGTTAATTTCATATAGTTTTTAGTATGTTTTAGTTAGTTTTTAGTTTATTTTCATTAGTTTTTAGGAAAAATTCATATTTCTGGACTTTACTATGAGTTGTGTGTTTTTCTGTAATTTCAGGTATTTTTCTGACTGAAATTGAGCGAGCTGAGCAAAAATCTGATTCAGGCTGAAAAAGGACTGCTGATGCTGTTGGATTCTGACCTCCCTGCACTCAAAGTAGATTTTCTGGAGCTACAAAACTCGAAATGGCTCGCTTCCAATTGCATTGGAAATTAGACATCCAGGGCTTTCCAGCAATATATAATAGTCCATACTTTGCTCAAGTATAGACGACGTAAACGGGCATTCAACACCAGTTCTCTGCCCAATTCTGGCGTCCAGCGCCAGAAAAGGATTAAAAGTTGGAGTTCAACGCCAGAAATGGATCCAAACCTGGCGTTGAACGCCCAAAATGGCCTTATACACGTGAATTGCTTAAGTCTCAGCCCCAACACACACCAAGTGGGCCCCAGAAGTGGATCTCTGCATCATCTGTCATAGTCTACTCAATTTCTGTAAACCTAGGCTACTAGTTTAGTATTTAAACAACTTTTAGAGACTTATTTTGTATCTCATGAAATTTTAGATCTGAACTTTGTACTCTTTAACGGCATGAGTCTCTAAACTCCATTGTTGGGGGTGAGGAGCTCTGCTGTGTCTCGATGAATTGATGCAAGTATTTCTGTTTTCCATTCAAACATGCGTGTTCCTATCTAAGATATCCATTCGTGCCTAACTATGGAGAAGGTGATGATCAGTGACACTCATCACCTTCCTCAATCCATGAACGTGTGTCTGACAATCACCTCCGTTCTACATCAGATTGAATGAATATCTCTTAGATTCCTCAATCAGAATCTCCGTGGTATAAGCTAGATTGATGGCGGCATTCATGAGAATCCGGAAAGTCTAAACCTTGTCTGTGGTATTCTGAGTAGGATTCAGGGATTGAATGACTGTGACGAGCTTCAAACTCGCGAGTGCTGGGCGTAGTGACAGACGCAAAAGGAGGGTGAATCCTATTCCAGCATGATCGGGAACCTCAGATGATTAGCCGTGCTGTGACAGAGCATTTGGACCATTTTCACAAGAGGAGGGGATGTAACCATTGACAACGGTGATGCCCCAACACACAGCTTGCCATAGAAGGATGTGCATGCGTGAATCAAAGGACAAAGGAAAGCAGAGATTCAGAAGACAAAGCATCTCCAAAACTCCAACATATTCTCCATTACTGCATAACAAGTAACCTTTAACCCATGCTCTCTTGTTTATTCGTAATTCAATTGATAAATATAATTGACTTCCTGACTAAGAATTGCAAGATAACCATAGATTGCTTCAAACCAACAATCTCCGTGGGATTCGACCCTTACTCACGTAAGGTATTACTTGGACGACCCAGTGCACTTGCTGGTTAGTGGTACGAGTTGTGAAAAGTGTGATTCACAATTTGTGCACCAGTGTACCTTCGGAGTACAAGGAGGTAAGTTCCTCAAGTCCATGTTAACCCACAAGGGAGTTGAAGCAAACCCCGACAAGTGCAATACGATCATACAGATGAAGTCGCCAACAACGATCAAGGAAGTCCAACAGTTAACAGGGAGATTGGCTTCCTTATCACAAATCTTACCAATGTTAGCAACAAGATCATGCCATTTCTTTAACACATTGTGAAAGTCTAGCAAATTCATATGGTTAGATGAGTGCGAAATAGCCTTCACCGAGTTTCAAAAAATCTTGGCATCATCGCCGTTATTAAGAAAACCAATACATGGTAAACCATTATATTTATACCTTTCCATTTCTACTAATTCAATTTCATCTGTGCTTGTAACAAAAACAGATCAGAAGCAACATCTAGTCTACTTCATCAGTAAAATATTACAGAACGCGAAAACATGATATCCAACTATTGAAAAACTAGCCTATGCACTTTTGATTATAGCAAGATGTCTCCAACATTATTTTCAGAGCTATGAGATCGTGGATTGAACTAATCAGCTGCTGTAGCAAATACTCACAAGACCCAATCTGGCAGGAAGTTTAACAAAGTGGTCGGTTGAGTTATCTGAATATACCATCAACTACCAAGCTCAGGGTTCTCCTAAATCCCAAGTACTCGCCGATTTCATTGTAGAATTCACCTCAACAGACGAGCTCTATCCGGAGTAGGAATTATATGAAGACGGTGCTTCCAATGAAGATGGCGAAGGAGCTGGAATTGTGCTCACAAACAAAGCAAGGGTCTGCCGAGCAATCCATAAAGTACCTATTCCTAGTAAGTAATAACCAATCCGAATATAAAGCACTCCTGGCCAGCCTAACAGTAGGGCATGAAAACAGTAGGGCAAACATCTTATCTAAGCTAGGTAAAGAAAAATAGATACACCATTAAAATTATCATAGTTAACCTTGGAACAACCTAGTGTATGCAATGATCTTGTTCTAACTTTGTCGCAGGATGAAGATTGGAAAACTCCATATATCAATTACTTAAAAACTGGGGCAATGCCAACAGCAGTGGAAGATTCAAAGGTCTTCAGAAAAAAGTGAGTTTTTTCACCGTTATTGGAAACGATTTATATAAACGAGGGTTCTTCTGACCTCTACTAAAATGCCTAGGAGACGAACACTCTGCTTTAGCAATGTCAAAAGCACATGAAGGCATTTGTGGCAGACACATAGAAGGCCAAAGCTTAGCATCAAAGCTACTAAGAGCAGGGTATTATTGGCCCTCCCTCAAAAGAGATTGCATGAACAAAGGCCAATGATGAGAGAACTTTTGCGTGGTCTAGAAATTTGCGGATAAATCCTCGTTGCAAGTATAGTTTCTAAACCTTCAAAAGTCCTTTCATACAAATATTTTGGTTGTCACAAGTAACAAACCCCTTTAAAATTGATAACCGAGTAGTTAAACCTCGGGTCGTCTTCCCAAGAAATTGTAGGGAAGTATGTTCTTATTATTGGTTATGGAGATTGTAAATTTGGGGTTTTGAGAATAGGGAGCAAGTAATTTAAATTGCAATTAAAATAAATAAATAACTGTAAAATAAACTTTTGGCAAGGTATGAGAAATTGGAAGTCCTAACCCAGTTATCCTTATCAACAATAATGAAAATTGACTCTTGATTCCACTTAGTTAACCTTTACTAGAGCAAGGGAAGGTCAAGTGACTAATTAGTTTGATCTTCAAATCCTAGTTAATCCCTAAGGAAAGATTGGGATTATCGAAGTTCAGTTCAATTAGCAAAGATAACAATTATTACTTATGTTGAGTTAAGATAACTCCTGAGTTACTAATTTCTTAACCAAAGCCAAGAATGTAGAAAGCTAAATTAAAATCATAAATATCTGGAATACCTCAAATAAAATACATTCAAAGCAGTAAAATCTAACATGGAAAAGCTCATAAGCCAATTGGGCAACATAAATTCAATACAAATAAAAGCATTAGAGTCAATAAAAATAGAAGCGAAAGTAAATAGAAAGGGACATTGAACCTGGGATCGAGAGTCACTCCTAAAACTAAGAGAAGTCCTAAATCCTAATCCTAAGAGAGAGAGGAGAGAACCTCTCTAAAACTACGTCTAAAACATAAAAAGTGAATTATATGAGAGCCTGTTTATGAATGGATGTATTCCTCCACTTTATAGCCTCTAATATGTGTTTTCTGGGCCGCAAACTGGGTCAGAAACAGCCCAGAAATCGCTGGAGAAGAATTCAAACACGCTGATTTTCGTCACTGCGACGCGGCCGCATGGATCACGTGGTCGCGTCGCCTAATTTCAGAGAAACTATAGCATATTATATATCAAATCGAAGCCCCGGACGTTAGCTTTCCAACGCAACTGGAACCGCGTTATTCGGACCTCTGTAGCTAAAGTTATAGCCGTTTGAGTGCAAAGAGGTCAGGCTGGACAGCTTAGCAATTTCTCCAACTTCTTGTATTCCTTCCACTTTTGCATGCTTCCTTTCCATCCTCCAAGCCATTCCTGCCTTATAATATCTGAAAACACTTAACACACATATCAAGGCATCTAATGGTAATAAGAGAGAATTAATAATAAGCAAATATAAGATCAAAGAAGCATGTTTTCAATCAAAACACATAATTAGGAAGGAAATATAAAACCATGCAAATAGTATGAATAAGTGGGTAAAGTGTTAATAAAAACCACTCAATTGAGTACAAGATAAACCATAAAATAGTGGTTTATCAACCTCCCCACACTTAAACACTAGCATGTCCTCATGCTAAGCTCAAGAGAAGCTATAAAGATGAAGAGGAATGGTATGAAATGCAACCTATGAATGCAACTACATGCTAAATGCTTTTACTTACTTGGTTAAGAGTAAATAAGTTCTCCAAGACAAATACAAACCAATTTCCACTAATTTAAATCAGACAATAAAAAGCAAGTGAACTTGTAAGAAGACAGCTCATGAAAGCAGGGAACATAGAATTTAAGCGTTGAACCCTCACTGGAAGTGTATATCACTCTAATCTCTCAAGTGTATAAGGTTATTCACTCTACTCTTCTCTAGTCATGCTTTCTAAACCTTGTTCTTCATCTAACCAATCAATAAAAATTTAATGTACCAATGCAAACATCATGAGGTCTTTTCAAGGTTGTAATGGGGCTAAGGTAAGGGTGAGGGCATATATATATAAGGCTAAGTGAGCTAACAAAGTGAATCCTTGATTAGTCTAAGATCTCACCTAACATATACATACTTTATATAATTTAAAAATACTTTACCTAGCTACCCAAAATTTTCTCACTTTTGTATTACATGCTCATGTATCAGACTTATTTTTGAATTTTGTCCCATGTGCATTGATTTTTTTATTTTGTATTTGGGGTATTTTTTTTTCATTTTTCTTTTCTTCTTTTTTTTTTTGTATCCCCTTATTTAATTACTTAATATATTTTTCTTCAATACACATGGTAATTTAATTATTTTGATTTCACATGAGCATGCTTCCCAAATTTTTAAATAACTTATTCAATTTAATTCTCTACTTTTTCATATCATCCCATGTTCCCATAAAATTTTCCACACTTAAATTTTAGACAATATCTATCTTAAGCTAACCAAGGATTCAACTTGGGATTTTTATTTTGTTTTTCTGCTTAAGGCTAGTAATGTGGTTATTAAAACAAGGAGGGATTTAGAAGCTCAAGGGGGCTAACAAGGGTGATGTAAAAGGTAGGCTAATTTGGGATAAGTGAGCTAGAATCAAACAATGGCCTCAATCATATGCAAGCATGTAAATACACTAAATAATGGACATATAGATAGGAACAAAATATAGATTACAATCATAGAGAAGGAAACATACAGGAATAAAAATTTATGGTTAAATAATGTAACCATGTAAATAAGCTCAAAATCTCACAGGTTGTGTGTTCTTTGGCTCAAAAAAACCATGTTCCAAATACAACTTCAAACAAATTTACACATAAAAATTTTAAAATTTTTTTATTTATTTAAATTAGTGAAAATTTTCAAAAATAGGATCTTAAGAAGAAACTTATTATTTTAACCAAGCAGTAACTAAATGCAAAAATCAAATAAACATGCAAATGCAACAACTAATTTAATAAAGAAAATTTAAACATTGATGTTGACACAGAAAGGTACTAACCCATGGAGATCGGTATCGACCTCCCCACACTTAAAGATTGTACCGTCCTCGGTGCATGCTGAGATGTGCAGGTGGACGGGTTGTTCCAACTGACGCTCTTCTTCAAGGATTGTGCAGATGGACTTGTCTTGTCTCCCCATGTAAACGTTTTCCGCTTGCCTTCCGGGTGGCCATCCTGAAAGAAGAGGGAAAAGAAAAAGTAACCCAAAAATAAAGATAGAAAATAAATTAGGTATGGATGGGTTAATGCCAAAATGATAAGGGTCTCATTTACATGGAAGCTTCAACATGTAAGTGAGAAAACAATAGAAGCCATGGCATACCAGTGGTGCAGAATTTGCAACAATGGGGAAGAGAGTGGGTAATGAAAAACAATGTAAGTTCATGTCAATGCAAAAGGAATATCAGTATTATAAAAATTAGCATTGATTTAAATAATATTACCCAATTAGAATTAAACAAGTCACTAAGCACCAAGAAAATACCAGAAAAGATGTAACAGTTGAATAAGAACATTTGAACACCAATGGTAAAATAATAAATAAAAATATGCAATGAATGAAAGTATGCAAATAAATTAAATAAAATAGAATGAGAGTGAAAAAGGGTGAGAAGAGGAAAAAGAAAGTGAGAAAGGAGAGAGAAGGAAGAAATTAGGATTCGAAAAGAAAAGATAAGAAAATTGGCACTAATCTGGATAGGTTGTGCGACGCTGGCGACGCGGTCGCGTGGTGCGCGATAAGGTTGGGTGACGTGGACGCGTGGGGCACGCGATCGCGTGACTCGATTTGTGCTAGTGGCACGAGTGCACCTTCGTGGTCGCACAACTCTCTGTTCAAAACTTAGTATTTCCAAAATCCAGGGTGACGCGGTCGCGTGGTCGATGCGATCGTGTGAGTGGCCATCTTCTTAAAATGACGCGGCCGCGTGGGGCACGCGTTCGCGTGGTAGGGCTTGGGCTTCCAGCACGAGTCCAGCCCAATTCCAGCTCAACTTTCGGCCATACACCTTTTTACGTCGAAATCTTGGTCACGCGGCTGCGTGGGGCACGCGGTCGCGTGGGAGGCCATTATTCCCATATGACGCGGTCGCATCAGCGATGCGGTCGCGTGGGACGATTTGTCCCATTGGCACGCCTCCAGCACTGCTCCTGCGTAACTTTCTGTTCATATTAATATTGTCTCCCATCTCTTTGCGACGCGGACGTGTCGCTGATGCGGTCGCGTCGCGTGCTCAAATTTTTTTTTATGCAGTATTGATGACAAGTCATCCTAGCCTATTTTAGCTAGTCTTTTTCTTTTGTTTTCATTAGAATTATGCACTTTCTTGAGCTACAAGCAAGCTAATTGAGTAGATTTTCATGTTTCCCTTGATTTAACCAACCATATATGAATTTATGCCATTTCATGAGGTTTTATGCTATATTTGTTGCATATTATGAAAGAATGAATATCTCATGATTTTGAGCATAGCTTTGATGAGTTTGGTTGATTAATGATAGGTGAAGAAATCTTGGAGAAAGGTTGAAGCAAAGAGGAATGGCTAGGAGTGAAGAGAGGACAATGGAATAAGTGAAATTGAACCAGGAAGCAAGAAGTTAGCCCCAACGTTAGCCCCCTAACTTGGAGGCTAACGTTGGAACTTGAAATTTCCTCCTTGGCCATCCCACGTTTGCGCCAACGTTAGCCCCCTAACTTGGAGGCTAACGTTGGCACATGAATTCCTCCCTAGCCATCCAACGTTTGCGCCAACGTTAGCCCCCTAACTTGGAGGCTAACGTTGGCACATGAAAACATAAGGGAGAGGGGCCAACGTTTGCGCCAACGTTAGCCCCCTAACCTGGAGGCTAACGTTGGCACCACAAGCACACTAGACAAGGCCAACGTTAGGGTCAAAGTTAGACCCCTAACGTTGGCACCAACGTGCATACCAGAAAAATGTGTTTGCTGCTATGAAAAGTTGGAGCCTAACTTTGGCTCAAACTTTTGGTCCAACTTTTGCTAACCTCAAACCCGGTTCAATTGGTTCACTTTGGTTCTTCTTCAAACTTCAAGAGCAATCAACCAAGGCCTCTTTCAACCCAATTCCACCAAGAGCAAAGGCCCAACTCAAGGCTTGAAGATCATTTGAAGAAAGTGTATAAATAGGATAGAATTCAAGTTCTTCGGGAGCTTTCCTTTTGGAATTTTCATAATAGTTTTCGGAGAGCTTTTGATATTGAGTGTACTTTAATTTCTTTGCTTTCAATTTCATTTACTCTTGTCTTGGATCTTGGATTGGAGAATTGAAGAAATTCTGTTTCAATCTCAATCTTGGATCTCTCTGTTTATTTACTGTTAATTGAATTTCAATTCCGGTTAATTGCTCTTCATCTCTTTTCTTTGCAATTTACATTTTCCTTGCAATTGTTCTTGTTGGATCTAGGAAGGCATTGAGATCTAGACTTGGTTTTCTAGTCTCTGGGTCCTGAGATCTGAATTTCCCATTTCACTTCTCTGTTTACTGCTTTTCCATGTTCATTTACTTTTCTGCTATAAGATCCGATCCAATCCCAATTCCCTTTTACTCTTCTGTTTGATGCAATTTAACTTTTCCTTGTTTAATTACTGCAAATCCACGTCCCAATCCCCTTTACATTTCAAGCAATTTACATTCCTTGTGCTTTAAGATTCTGCAATTTACATTTCTTGCACTCTAAGCTTCTGCCATTTAATTTCTTGTTCCTTAAGATTCAGCAATTTAATTTCCTGCACTCTTTACTTTCATGCAATTTACATTCTGCAAATCACAAATCACCCAACCAACACTCGATTCGCTTGACTAAATCAACCACTAAACTAAAATTGCTCAATCCTTCAATCCCTGTGGGATCGACCTCACTCCCGTGAGTTTTTATTACTTGATGCGACCCGGTACACTTGCCGGTTAGATTTGTGTGTTTTGGGAGAGATTTATTTTCCTCCAAAATATCTCATCAAGTTTTTGGCGCCGTTCCCGGGGATTGATTAGATTGACAATGATTAAGTGAGGTGGTAATCTAGATCAAGCACTTTTTATTTAATTTTTGACTAACCCACTAACTGTTTGAAGTTTTGTCCCAACCGGCTACATCCAATTTTCAAGAGAATCACTGTGTTTTCTATTGATTGATTTATATGTCACAGGGAAGAAGGAGTTTCTGAGAAAGAAGAACATCACAACATGAAACCACAACTCATTACACTAATAGAGAACAATTGTTCCTATGGTGGAAATCCCTTGGAGGACTCTAAACAGCACCTATCCATTTTTCTGAAAACTTGTGGGGCTGTCAATCTCAATGGTGTAGACCATGATACCATTAAGCTCTTGTTATTTCCCTTCTCACTGAAGGATGAAGCGGCACAATGGCTTGAAACCTTTCCCCAAGGAAGTATAACTAGTTGGGATGAATTGGTTGCCAAGTTTCTAGCCAAATTCTCCTCACCCCAGCAACACATCAAGATGAAAGAAGGAGTACATCCATTCATACAAAGAGAGGAAGAACCACTGTTCAAAGCATGGGAGAGATACAAGAAAGCAAATGACAAGGTGGATTTTCGAGCGTTCTATGAAGGATTAACCTCTGAAACAAGAAAAGCAGTAGATTACTTCTCAGATGGCCTACTCAAAGCAACAGCAACCATCCAAGGAACTGCAGAGTTCAGTGACAAAAGAGCCAATAACCAACACTCATTTGAGACGCCACGGAATGCAATTTCAGAAAAGGAAGTAATGAATCTTGAAGGAGTAAGAGCAATCATGAATCAAAACAAGCAGCTACACCAGCAAACTCAGCAGCACTTGGAATCAATAGCTAGACAAATTGATTCTCTACATTCTGCCACAGTGAATGCACAATTTCCACCATGGAAACCACATTCTTATTTAAGAATGAGGGAATCTCAGCATCAGGAACAAAGGGACTTAAACTATAATAACCCCAACTTCCCAAACCTGCAAAAACACCACCATACCAACAAAAATCACTACACACCACCCCAATATATACACCTCCAACCCTATCCTACCTCACCACCTGCCCAAAATGACTTACATCAATCACCACAATTAACACAGTCACAACCAATCCTAAACTTCCAAAAACTCTATGTTCTAGAAATGATGATGGAAAGGCTTATGAAAATTCAAGAAATGACATTAATAGAGCAGGAGGACATAAGGAAAAACCAAGAGGCATATCTCAAGAGAATTGAAAGGTACATGGAACAACTGGTTCAAAACCCTGCTAAACTGGGCGAGAGAGAGGGAGAGATGTCCCTAAGAGCCACTGAAGATGATTCGAAGAATAATGAAAAAGCTGTTGGGTTGAAAAGGAAAGCAGTTATGGAAAACCAGGAGAAGCCTACGGTGAGAGGAGGAAACCAAAGGCAACAGAAACATCAACTTCCATGATCACAGGATGAAAGATGTCAAGCTAGTGACAATAAAAGAGCGCTTGTTGGGAGGCAACCCAACCTGAGGTAGTTTTCTTTTCATAGCAATTTTAATAAAACGGTTAATTAGTTTTATCTAGATTGCAAGAAGCTAAGTTTGGTGTACACACCAAAACAATATAAAGGAGAATGAAGGATTCTAAGTTTGGTGTCCACCAAAACCCCATTGTAACACACATTCTCACTTTCTGTATAATGTAGGCTTCAAGCATACTGGATGAACTAGTTAGCCATTTTACTGTTTTTCTTAGTTTCCAGTTCTTTAACTTTTGAAAAAGAAAAAGAAATTATCACAAATGGTTAACCATTGGCAAGGTACTAAGTTTGGTGTTCCCACACCAAAGTAAGTTCAAAAAGCCCGCAAATAAATCATGAAAATTAACCATTGTTTCCAAGTGCTTGGGGAACAAGCAACTTTCAATATCATTGCAGAATGACATACAAGCCTTTGGAGGTTTGAACATCATCAAAAAGGAGAAAGATGAACATAAAGGACAGCAATGATGATGATGAGAAGAAGGAAAGCAAGTGAACTCTAACAGGTTGTATTGTTAAGTGATTGTTTTACATCAAATATTGCTGTGATTGAAAGTTGGATTGTATCCTGATCTACCCTGCCTGTCTGCATAGTATAATTTCTTTCTATATCTACCCTGCCTGCCTGCATAGCATGGTTTTCCTTTATAATTCAATAAGCAAGATGTTTGATCATTCACAACATCCTCATCTTCAAAACTTGTTTGCACTCAATTTCCAAGAAATGCATCACATGAAAATTCTTTGAAAAGAAGGATTGAGGAATTAAACAATTTTGAGGCAAACAAAAGATTAGGAGAAGTGGTGGTTCTAGTTGTATGACTATGTATTGAGGTTGCATGCTTGTGAAAACTTGCATGGGAGCTCATAGGCGGGACATGAAGTTCAAAGAAGTATTGTGGAGATTCTCAAAAATCTATTGATCCAAGAAGCAGCAAACAAAACAAAAGAAAATAAAGAAAATACAAAAGAAAAAAGAACATGGCCCAAGGCTCTGAGCATCAATTACTAGGCAAAAAAAGAAAGAAAGAAACAAAAACTCAAAGAGTTGTTATCCTAGTAAATGCTTGTGGTTGAAGTGTGTCAAGGAAAGAGGCTTGAGCAAGTAAATCCTTAGGGGTGCTTTAACACCTAATACCTTAAAACCAACTGGTTTAGGAGTATTGATTGAAAGCTTATCTAAAGAGCCGCTTTGAGACATGATACTTAGAGTCGAGGCCAGAGCACAGAAACTATAAGCTGCTTCAAGGTGATTACATATAAAGAGATCTCCATGATACCATTTGGATGAAAATCCTAAGACCTACGACTCCCAATATGTAAGGACTAGTGAGCACTGAAGCCCTTGCATAAACATATGATTTAGAGTTCACCCCACTGATACTTGATCACTTCACTCACTACACTTTACAAGTGTTCCTCAATCCATCTTAATTGAAAGAACCTTGGAGCATAAATCTATTTCTTGCTTGGGGACAAGCAAGCTTTAAGTTTGGTGTTGTGATGACAAGTCATCCTAGCCTATTTTAGCTAGTCTTTTTCTTTTGTTTTCATTAGAATTATGCACTTTCTTGAGCTACAAGCAAGCTAATTGAGTAGATTTTCATGTTTCCCTTGATTTAACCAACCATATATGAATTTATGCCATTTCATGAGGTTTTATGCTATATTTGTTGCATATTATGAAAGAATGAATATCTCATGATTTTGAGCATAGCTTTGATGAGTTTGGTTGATTAATGATAGGTGAAGAAATCTTGGAGAAAGGTTGAAGCAAAGAGGAATGGCTAGGAGTGAAGAGAGGACAATGGAATAAGTGAAATTGAACCAGGAAGCAAGAAGTTAGCCCCAACGTTAGCCCCCTAACTTGGAGGCTAACGTTGGAACTTGAAATTTCCTCCCTGGCCATCCCACGTTTGCGCCAACGTTAGCCCCCTAACTTGGAGGCTAACGTTGGCACATGAATTCCTCCCTAGCCATCCAACGTTTGCGCCAACGTTAGCCCCCTAACTTGGAGGCTAACGTTGGCACATGAAAACATAAGGGAGAGGGGCCAACGTTTGCGCCAATGTTAGCCCCCTAACCTGGAGGCTAACGTTGGCACCACAAGCACACTAGACAAGGCCAGCGTTAGGGTCAAAGTTAGACCCCTAACGTTGGCACCAACGTGCATACCAGAAAAATGTGTTTGCTGCTATGAAAAGTTGGAGCCTAACTTTGGCTCAAACTTTTGGTCCAACTTTTGCTAACCTCAAACCCGGTTCAATTGGTTCACTTTGGTTCTTCTTCAAACTTCAAGAGCAATCAACCAAGGCCTCTTTCAACCCAATTCCACCAAGAGCAAAGGCCCAACTCAAGGCTTGAAGATCATTTGAAGAAAGTGTATAAATAGGATAGAATTCAAGTTCTTCGGGAGCTTTCCTTTTGGAATTTTCATAATAGTTTTCGGAGAGCTTTTGATATTGAGTGCACTTTAATTTCTTTGCTTTCAATTTCATTTAATCTTGTCTTGGATCTTGGATTGGAGAATTGAAGAAATTCTGTTTCAATCTCAATCTTGGATCTCTCTGTTTATTTACTGTTAATTGAATTTCAATTCCGGTTAATTGCTCTTCATCTCTTTTCTTTGCAATTTACATTTTCCTTGCAATTGTTCTTGTTGGATCTAGGAAGGCATTGAGATCTAGACTTGGTTTTCTAGTCTCTGGGTCCTGAGATCTGAATTTCCCATTTCACTTCTCTGTTTACTGCTTTTCCATGTTCATTTACTTTTCTGCTATAAGATCCGATCCAATCCCAATTCCCTTTTACTCTTCTGTTTGATGCAATTTAACTTTTCCTTGTTTAATTACTGCAAATCCACGTCCCAATCCCCTTTACATTTCAAGCAATTTACATTCCTTGCGCTTTAAGATTCAGCAATTTACATTTCTTGCACTCTAAGCTTCTGCCATTTAATTTTTTGTTCCTTAAGATTCAGCAATTTAATTTCCTGCACTCTTTACTTTCATGCAATTTACATTCTACAAATCACAAATCACCCAACCAACACTCGATTCGCTTGACTAAATCAACCACTAAACTAAAATTGCTCAATCCTTCAATCCCTGTGGGATCGACCTCACTCCCGTGAGTTTTTATTACCTGATGCGACCCGGTACACTTGCCGGTTAGATTTGTGTGTTTTGGGAGAGATTTATTTTCCTTCAAAATATCTCATCAAGTATGCAGAATGCAATGATTAAGATGAATGTGATGCAAAACTCCAGGTTCAATATAATAAAATAAAATAAAACTCGAAAACAAATAAAACTAAATAAAAAAAATGAAAAAGGAACGATCATACCATGGTGGGTTGTCTCCCACCTAGCACTTTTAGTTAAAGTCCTTAAGTTGGACATTTGGTGAGCTTCCAGTTATGGTGGCTTGTGTTTGAACTCATCCAGGAATCTCCACCAATGTTTATAATTCCAATAGCCTCCGGGATCCCAAACTAGGCATGTAAAGCCTTTGAGCAGCTTCAAACAGATTCTTAGGCTCCCGGGGTGTTGGATGTCAGAATAGATTCCAGGATCCCAAATCTTGCTTTTACACCCGTCTTCAAGTTGATTATCATGATTCCATCCGGGTGGTTCAGCTTTAGAATTCTTACTGAAGCATCCAAACAACTTCCTAGACCCATTCAATTGAGCTTTACACCAACCTTTGCGTTTAAACTTAAAGCTTCCAACCATAATGAACCTTGCAGGATAATTCTTACCACTGGCCATCTTCCTCTTACTCTTAATGTTACAAAGAGCTCTAAGTTGACCATCCGTCTCCAGTAGCCCATATTCAAGTGGAATTAGAAAGCTAAGGGGTATGAATTTTACCCACTTGAATGTTGTGAAGGATGATGGCAACTTAGGGGGAGGTATTTTTAATGAAATTGCAAGCTCCACTCCCTTGTGCTCTTCTCTAATAATTACCACCTCTTTGCAAGCTTCTTCAATTTCAACCTCTTCCTCTTGGTAGCTTTCTTCCAATTCAATCTCCTCTTCATTGCTTTCCAAGGGCATGGGAGGTTGTGCTTCTTCTTCTTGAATCTCCATCTCTTGATCAACCTCTTCCAAGTCTTCAACTGTGATATGCCTTGGAGGTTGTACACCCTCCTCAGCATCAATTTCAAACGTCTTTAAAGGGGGTTCTATGACTGGACTTTCCCATGGAGTTTCTGCATCTCCTAAGTCTTCAACCACATCTTCTTCTTCAATAATTCTGGCTTCCTCCACTTGTTCCAGTACAAAGTCATGCTCCGTACTGTTCACTGGAGTTTCTAGTATCTCCTTCATGCTACGTTCTTCATTAGATTGTCCACATGAAGCCATGGGGGTTCCTTGAGTGTCCAAACGGGAAGCTAATTGAATTATCACTTGCTCAAATGGACGAATGGTTGCATGAAATCAATCCATTGTTTCCTTGAAACGATCCTTTGTCTCTTGATGCACTCGGCTTTCATAAATAGGATCATAGTGCTCTTGGATTGATGGATATGGAGATGGTGAATATTGAAGTGGTGGTTCTTGTGAGTAATTGGGTTGGAATTGGGGTGGTTCTATATATGGTTCATATGGCTCATAAGGTGGTTAGTATGGTGGTTGAGGGTTAGGGTCATATGGAGGTGAATGGCGGAAAGGGGATCGTGAGTGTGGTGGTCCAAAGTTATGTTGAGGAAAGGGTTCATAGGCATATGGCGGTGGTTGTTGATAGTCCATTGGAGGTGGTTGTTGCCATGAGGGTTGATCAAATCCTTGTGGCTCCTCCCATCTTTGATTGTTCCAACCTTGATGCCTATTTTCATTGTAATTTCTTCTTCCTGCAACATAATTGTAACCAGACTCATAGCCAAAGGGGTGAGAGTTCATAGTAGTAAATAAAAATTAAAAATAAAAATAAAAATAAATTTAAATTAAAAGGTTATTTAAATTTTGAATTTGAAATTTTGAAATTTGAAATTTGAATTTTGAAATTTGATTTTTGAAATAAGATAAGATAAGATAAAAATTTTAAAAATAAAAATCTGAAATTTTTTTTTCGAAAAAATTAATTAAAAATATTTTTGAATTTAATGAGGAAAGAGAAAAACAATAAAATGACACCAAATTTCAAATTTTTAGATCAAAACGAAGAAAACAACTAAGAACAGCTTGAAGGTCAAGATGAACGTGAAGAACAACTTGAAGATCAAGATGAACACTAAGAACAAATTTTTGAAAAAAAAAATTTTAATAACTAAATAAAAACAAATAACCTCTTAATATATGAAAAAGCAAAAATAAAAACAAAAATAAAAACAAATAAACAAGCAAAAATAAAAAAAAAATATTTACAATAACCAATAATAAGGCACACGTTTGTAATTCCCCGGCAACGGCGCCATTTTGATGAGAGAACTTTTGCATGGTCTAGAAATTTGTGGATAAATCCTCGTTGCACGTATAGTTTCTAAACCTTCAAAAGTCCTTTCATACAAACGTTTTGGTTGTCAAAAGTAACAAACCCCTTTAAAATTGATAACCGAGTATTTAAACCTCGGGTCGTCTTCTCAAGGAATTGCAGGAAAGTATGTTTTTATTATTGGTTATGGAGATTGTAAATTTGGGGTTTTGAGAATAGGGAGCAAGTAATTTAAATTGCAATTAAAATAAATAAATAACTGTAAAATAAACTTTTGGCAAGGTATGAGAAATTGGAAGTCCTAGCCTAGTTATCCTTATCAACAATAATAAAAATTGACTCTTGATTCCACTTAGTTAACCTTTACTAAAGCAAGGGAAGGTCAAGTGACTAATTAGTTTGATCTTCAAATCCTAGTTAATCCCTAAGGAAAGATTGGGATTATCGAAGTTCAGTTCAATTAGCAAAGATAATAATTATTACTTATGTTGAGTTAAGATAACTCCTGAGTTACTAATTTCTTAACCAAAGCCAAGAATGTAGAAAGCTAAATTAAAATCATAAATATCTGGAATACCTCAAATAAAATACATTCAAAGCAGTAAAATCTAACATGGAAAAGTTCATAAGCCAATTGGGAACATAAATTAAATACAAATAAAAGCATTAGAGTCAATAAAAATAGAAGCGAAAGTAAAGAGAAAGGGATATTGAACCTGGGATCGAGAGTCACTCCTAAAACTAAGAGAAGTCCTAAATCCTAATCCTAAGAGAGAGAGGAGAGAACCTCTCTCTCTAAAACTACATCTAAAACATGAAAAGTGAATTATATGAGAGCCTGTTTATGAATGGATGTATTCCTTCACTTTATAGCCTCTAATCTGTGTTTTCTGGGCCGCAAACTGGGCCAGAAAGAGCCCAGAAATCGCTGGAGAAGAATTCAAACACACTGATTTCCGTCACTGCGATGTGGCCGCATGGATCACGCGGTCGCGTTGCCTAGTGTCATGGAAACTATAGCATATTATATATCAAATTGAAGCCCCAGACGTTAGCTTTCCAACGCAACTAAAACCGAGTCATTTGGACTTCTATTGCTAAAGTTATAGCCGTTTGAGTGCGAAGAGGTCAGGCTGGACAGCTTAGCAATTTCTCCAACTTCTTGTATTCCTTCCACTTTTGCATGCTTCCTTTCCATCCTCCAAGCCATTCCTGCCTTATAATATCTGAAAACACTTAAAACACATATCAAGGCATCTAATGGTAATAAGAGAGGATTAATAATAAGCAAATATAAGATCAAAGAAGCATGTTTTCAATCAAAATACATAATTAGGAAGGAAATATAAAACCATGCAAATAGTATGAATAAGTAGGTAAAGAGTTAATAAAAACCACTCAATTGAGTACAAGATAAACCATAAAATAGTGGTTTATCAGCAAACATTGCGACAACTATCAAAAGTGCATGCCAGTAATACATAACCCAACCGAGATGTTACATACGTTAGAAATTGGATGGCCTACCTTGACATTTTCGGTCCCTTTCTGGAAATCGGATAATTTATACGCTTTTTGACATTGTTTTTAGTATGTTTTTAGTAGGATCTAGTTACTTTTAGGGATGTTTTCATTAGTTTTTATGTTAAATTCACATTTCTGGACTTTTCTATGAGTTTGTGTGTTTTTCTGTGATTTCAGGTATTTTCTGGCTGAAATTGAGGGACTTGAGCAAAAATCAGATTCAGAGGTTGAAGAAGGACTGCTGATGCTGTTGGATTCTGACCTTTCTGCACTCAAAATGGATTTTCTGGAGCTACAGAACTCAAAATGGCGCGCTTCCAATTGCGTTGGAAAGTAGACATCCAGGGCTTTCCAGTAATATATAATAGTCTATACTTTGGCCAAGTTTAGACGACGCAAACTGGCGTTCAACGCCAGCTTTCTGCCCAATTCTGGCGTCCAGCGCCAGAAAAGGATCCAAAACCAGAGTTGAACGCCCAAACTGGCACAAAAGCTGGCGTTCAACTCCAAGAAGGACCTCTACACGTGCAACACTCAAAGCTCAGCCCAAGCACACACCAAGTGGGCCCCGGAAGTGGATTTATGCATCAATTACTTACTTCTGTAAACCCTAGTAGCTAGTTTATTATAAATAGGACATTTCACTATTGTATCGGACATCCTGAGTTTTATCTTCGGATCATAGTAGTCTTGGTTACTCCGGTTCCCCTCTGGGGCCGAGACCAATAAACTCCATTATCACTTATGTATTTTCAACGGTAGAGTTTCTACACTCCATAGATTAAGTATTTGATGTATAAATCCACTTCCGGGGCCCACTTGGTGTGTGTTTGGGCTGAGCTTAAGTGTAGCACGTGCAGAGGCCATTTGTGGAGTTGAACGCCAAGTTCTGTGCCAGTTTGGGCGTTCAACTCTGGTTTTGGATCCTTTTCTGGCGCTGGACGCCAGATTTGGGTAGAAAGCTGGCGTTGAACGCCAGTTTACGTCGTCAATTCTTGGCCAAAGTATGGACTATTATATATTTCTGGAAAACCCTGGATGTCTACTTTCCAACGCAATTAGAAGCGCGCCATTTCGAGTTCTGTAGCTCCAGAAAATCCACTTTGAGTGCAGGGAGGTCAGAATCCAACAGCATCAGCAGTCCTTTTTCAACCTTTGAATCTGATTTTTGCTCAAGTCCCTCAATTTCAGCCAGAAAATACTTGAAATCACAGAAAAACACAAAAACTCATAGTAAAGTCCAGAAATGTGAATTTAACATAAAAACCAATGAAAACATCCCTAAAAGTAACTAGATCCTACTAAAAACATACTAAAAACAATGTCAAAAAGCGTATAAATTATCCGCTCATCACAACACCAAACTTAAATTGTTGCTTGTCCCCAAGCAACTGAAAATCAAGTAGGATAAAAAGAATAGAATATACTATAAATTCCAAACTATCAATGAAACATAGCTCCAATCATATGAGCGGGACTTATAGCTTTTTGCCTCTTGAATAGTTTTGGCATCTCACTTTATCCATTGAGGTTCAGAATGATTGGCATCTATAGGAACTTCAGATTTCGAATAGAGTTATTGACTCTCCTAGTTCAGTATGATGATTCTTGAACACAGCTTCTTTATGAGTCTTGGCCGTGGCCCTAAGCACTTTGTTTTCCAGTATTACCACTGGATACGTAAATGCCACAGACACATAATTGGGTGAACCTTTTCAGATTGTGACTCAGCTTTGCTAAAGTCCCTAATTAGAGGTGTCCAGGGTTCTTAAGCACACTCTTTTTTTTTTTTTTTGCTTTGGACCTTGACTTTAACCGCTCAGTCTCAAGTTTTCACTTGACACCTACACGCC
This sequence comes from Arachis ipaensis, assembly GCF_059453495.1. Taxonomy (NCBI): domain Eukaryota; kingdom Viridiplantae; phylum Streptophyta; class Magnoliopsida; order Fabales; family Fabaceae; genus Arachis; species Arachis ipaensis. The sequence goes on from NC_142441.1 coordinate 52,676,488, forward strand.
ACAAGCACATGGTTAGGGACAACTTGGTTTAGCCGCTTAGACCAGGATTTTATTCCTTTAGGCCCTCCTATCCACTGATGCTCAAAGCCTTGGGATCCTTTTTATTTGCCCTTGCCTTTTGGTTTTAAGGGTTATTGGCTTTTTGCTCTTGCCTCTTGGTTTTAAGAGCTTTTGGCTTTTTCTGCTTGCTTTTTCTTTTTCTTTCTATATTTTTTTTTATTTTTTTCGCCTATTTTTTTTCTACAAGCTTTGTTCTTTGCTGCTTTTTCTTGCTTCAAGAATCATTTTTATGATTTTTCAGATTATCAAATAACATGTCTCCTAGTCATCATTCTTTCAAGAGCCAACATATTTAACATTCTTAAACAACAACTTCAAAAGACATATGCACTGTTCAAGCATACATTCAGAAAACAAGAAGCATTATCACCACATCAATATAATTAAACTAAGTTCAAGGATAAATTCAAAACTCATGTACTTCTTGTTCTTTTGAATTAAAACAGTTTTTATTTTAAGAGAGGTGATGGATTCATAGGACATTCATAACTTTAAGACAGAGTTACTAACTACTAATGATCATGTAATGAAGACACAAACATAGATAAGCACATAACATAGAAAATGAAAAACAGAGAAAGTAAGAACAAGGAATGAGTCCACCTTAGTGATGTCCTTGAGCTCTTCTATGTCTCTTCCTTGCCTTGGCTGCTCCTCCTTCATTGCTTTTAGAACTTCTCTGATTTCATGAAGGATGATGGAGTGCTCTTGATGTTCCACCCTTAGTTGCTTCCAATAATTGTGTGGAAGAAAATGTATCCCCGGAGGTATCTCAGAGATCTCTTGATTTGCAGTCAAATGTTCTACCACTGAGCTATAGACCCTTGATGGAAGCTTTTGTCTTCCCTTTCCTCTTTCTAGAGGTTTCTCTGGCCTTAGGTGCCATCAATGGTTATGGAAAAAACAAAAAAGCTATGCTTTTACCACACCAAACTTAGAATGTTGCTCGCCCTCGAGCAAAAGAAGAAAGAATAGAAGAATAAGAAGAAGATATGGAGGAGATGGATGGGAGTGTGTATTCGGCCATATGGGTGGGATTGGGTGGGAGAGAGATGTTGAATTTTTGAAGGTAGTGGGTGTATGGATGTGAGTGGTAAATGGAAAAAAAGAAGGGATGATCATGAATGGAAAGAGAGATGATGAGGTAGGTGGGGATCCTGTGGGGTCCACAGATCCTGAGATGATCCTGTGGGGTCCACAGATCCTGAGGTGTCAAGGCATTTACATCCCTGCACCAATTTAGGCATGTAAAATGCCCTTGCACACAACTCTGGGCGTTCAGCGCCAGGTTGGTGCCCATTTTGGGCGTTCAACGCCCCTTTGCTGCCATTTCTGGTGTTGAACGCCAGAACCATGCTTGTTCTGGGCGTTCAGTGCCAGGATGCTCCCATTCTGGGCGTTTAGCGCCAGAACTATGCTCTGTTCTGGCGTTTGAACGCCAGACAGATGCTCCTCCAGGGTGTGATTTTTCTTCTGCTGTTTTTGATTCCGTTTTCAATTTTTATATTTATTTTGTGACTCCACATGATCATGAACCTAAGAAAACATGAAAAACAATAAAAATAAGAATTAGATAAATATTGGGTTGCCTCCCAACAAGCGCTTCTTTAATGTCAATAGCTTGACAGTGGGCTCTCATGGAGCCTCACAGATGTGCAGAGCTTTGTTGAGACTCTCCAACACCAAACTTAGAGTTTGGATATGGGAGTTCAACACCAAACTTAGAGTTTGGTTGTGGCCTCCCAACACCAAACTTAGAGTTTGACTGTGGGGGCTCTGGTTGACTCTGCCTTGAGAGAAGCTTTTTCTGCTTCCTCTCCATGGTTGCAGAGGGAGATCCTTGAGTTTTAAACACAAGGGAGTCCTCATTCCATTGAAGGACTATTTCACCTCTGTCAACATCAATCACAGCTCTTGCTGTGGTCAGGAAAGGTCTTCCTAGGATGATGGATTCATCCTCTTCCTTTCCAGTATCCAGGACTATGAAATCAGCAGGGATGTAAAGGCCTTCAACCTTTACTAATACGTCCTCTACTTGTCCATAAGCCTGTTTTCTAGAGCTGTCTGCCATCTCTAATGAGATTTTAGCAGCTTGCACCCCATAGATTCCCAGTTTCTCTATTACAGAGAGGGGCATGAGGTTTATTCCTGAACCAAGGTCACACAGAGCCTTAAAGATCATGGTGCCTATGGTACAGGGTATTATGAACTTTCCAGGATCCTGTCTCTTCTGAGGCAATGTCAGTTGATCCAGATCACTTAGTTCATTGATGAACAAGGGAGGTTCAACTTCCCAAGTATCAATGCCAAATAATTTGGCATTCAGCTTCATGATTGCACCAAGAAACTTGGCAGTTTGCTCTTCAGTAACATCCTCATTCTCTTCAGAAGAGGAATACTCATCAGAGCTCATGAAGGGCATAAGGAGGTTCAATGGGATCTCTATGGTCTCTAGATGAGCCTCAGAGTCCCTTGGTTCCTCAGAGGGAAGCTTCTTATTGATCACTGGACGTCCCAGGAGGTCTTCCTCCTTGGGATTCACGTCCTCTCCTCTCCTCACAGGTTCGGCCATGGCGCTTATGTCAATGGCCTTGCACTCTCCTTTTGGGTTCTCTTCTGTATTGCTTGGGAGAGTACTAGGAGGGATTTCAGTGATCCTTTTACTCAGCTGGCCCACTTGTGCTTCCAGATTTCTAATGGAAGACCTTGTTTCATTCATGAAACTTACAGTGGCCTTAGATAGATCAGAGACTAGATTTGCTAAATTAGAAGCATTTTGTTCAGAGTTCTCTGTCTGTTGCTGAGTTGATGATGGAAAAGGCTTGCTATTGCTAAACCTGTTTCTTCCACCATTATTAAAGCCTTGTTGGGGCTTTTGATCCTTCCATGAGAAATTTGGATGATTTCTCCATGTTAAGTTATAGGTGTTTCCATAAGGTTCACCTAAGTAATTTACCTCTGCTATTGCAGGGTTCTCAGGATCATAGGCTTCTTCTTCAGAAGATGCCTCTTGAGTACTGTTGGATGCAGCTTGCATTCCATGCAGACTCTGAGAAATCATATTGACTTGCTGAGTCAATATTTTGTTCTGAGCCAATATGGCATTCAGAGTATCAACTTCAAGAACTCCCTTCTTCATAGGCGTCCCATTACTCACATGATTCCTTTCAGAAGTGTACATGAACTGGTTATTAGCAACCATGTCAATGAGTTCTTGAGCTTCTGCAGGCGTTTTCTTTAGGTGAATGGATCCACCTACAGAAGTGTCCAGTGACATTTTTGATAACTCAGATAAACCATCATAGAATATATCCAGGATGGTCCATTCTGAAAGCATGTTAGAAGGACACTTTTTGGTCAACTGTTTGTATCTTTCCCAAGCTTCATAGAGGGATTCACCCTCTTTCTGTCTGAAGGTTTGAACATCAGCTCTAAGCTTGCTCAGCTTTTGAGGAGGAAAGTACTTGGCTAAGAAAGCCGTGACCAGCTTTTCCCAAGAGTTCAGGCTGTCTTTGGGTTGAGAATCCAACCATAATCTAGCTCTGTCTCTTACAGCAAAAGGGAAAAGCATGAGCCTGTAGACTTCAGGATCTACTCCATTAGTCTTAACAGTATCACATATCTGCAAGAATTCAGTTAAGAACTGAAAAGGATCTTCAGATGGAAATCCATGAAACTTGCAGTTCTGCTGCATCTGAGAAACTAATTGAGGTTTTAGCTCAAAGTTGTTTGCTCCAATGGCAGGAATGGAGATGCTTCTTCCATGTAAATTGGAATTGGGTGCAGTAAAGTCACCAAGCATCTTCCTTACATTATTATTATTTTCGGCTGCCATCTCCTCTGCCTGTTCGAAAATTTCTGAAAGGTTATCTCTGGATTGTTGTATTTTAGCTTCTCTTAATTTTCTCTTCAGAGTCCTTTCAGGTTCTGGATCTGCTTCCACAAGAATGTTCTTATCCTTGCTCCTGCTCATATGACAAAGAAGAAGACACAGAAAAATAATAATAATAATAGAGATCCTTTATACCACAGTATAGAGATCCCTGTGTGAGTAGAAGAAGAGAAGAAAAGAAAATCTGAACTCAGAGAGAGAGGGGGTTCGGATTTTTGGTGAGTTGAAGGAAAGATGTTAGTATATCAATAAACAAATAGAAGAAGATGAGAGGGGGAAGTGAATTTTCGAGAACAATTTTTGAAAATGAGTTAGTGATTTTCGAAAATAGTTTTTGAAAAAGGTTAGTATTTTTTTTCGAATTTTTTTTTTTAAAAAATCAAAAATAAAAATAATTAGTTAATAAAAAAGAAATTTTTGAAAAAGAGGGAAGATATTTTCGAAAATTAGAGAGAGAGAGTTAGTTAGGTCGTTTTGAAAAAGTTAAGAAACAAACAAAAAGTTAGTTAGTTAGTTGAAACAAATTTTGAAAAGATAAGAAGTTAGGAAGTTAGAAAAGATATTTTGAAATCAATTTTTTTGAAAAAGATAAGATGAGAAGATATTTTTGAAAAGATATGATAGAAATTAGTTTTTGAAAAAGATTTGATTTTTAAAATCACAATTAATGACTTGATTCACAAGAAATCACAAGATATGATTCTAGAACTTAAAGTTTGAATCTTTCTTAACAAGTAAGTAACAAACTTGAAATTTTTGAATCAAAACATTAATTGATTAGTTATTTTCGAAAATTTTATATAAAAATAAGAAAAAGATTTTTGAAAAATATTTTTGGAATTTTCGAAAATAACTAAGAAATTTGAAAAAGATTTGATTTTTGAAAAAGATTTTGAAAAAGATAAGATTTTCAAATTGAAAATTTGATTTGACTCATAAGAAACAACTTTGATTTTTAAAAATTTTTGAAAAAGTCAACTCAATTTTCGAATTTGATGAGAGAAAAAGGGAAAGATATTTTTTTAATTTTTTGAATTTTTATGAAAACATGAAAATTATGCAATGCATGAAATTTTTAGATCAAAACATGAATGTATGCAAGAATGCCATGAATGTCAAGATGAACACCAAGAACACTTTGAATGTCAAGATGAACATCATAGACACAATTTTGAAAATTTTTTTAATGCAAAGAAAACATGCAAGACACCAAACTTAGAATTCTTTAATGCTTACGCACTAAGGATTCAAGAATGCATATGAAAAACAAGAAAAGACACAAAACATGAAATCATCAAGATCAAACAAGAAGACTTACCAAGAACAACTTGAAGATCATGAAGAACACTATGAATGCATGATATTTTCGAAAAATGCAAGATGCATATGCAAGTGACACCAAATTTATGATATGACTCAAGACTCAAACAAGAAACACAAAAATATTTTTGATTTTTATGATTTTCAAATTTTTTTTTTTGGATTTTTATTTTATATTTTTCGAAAAATTATTTAGAAAAAGGAAAAATAAGGATTCCAAAATTTTTAATATGAATTCCAGGAATCTTGCCATGTTAGTCTTAAAGCTCCAATCAAAGGGTCTGGCATGGCTTAACAGCCAGCCAAGCTTTAGCATATAATTACATGGGCTGGAGTGATTAGTTGAATACCAATCCCAAAGTAGTTTGGGTATGGCTTTACAGCCAGATATGAATCAACATATTTCATGAAACACTAGAATTCATTCTTAAAAAAATTTTGAAGCCATAGAATAATTTATTTTTGAAAACATTTTTTTTTTTTGAAAACTTTTTTTTTTTTTCGAAAACAAAGAAGAATTTTTGAAAGATTTTTGAAAATTTTTTGAAAATAAAACAAAAAGAAAATTACCTAATCTGAGCAACAAGATGAACCGTCAGTTGTCCAAACTCGAACAATCCCCGGCAACGGCGCCAAAAACTTGGTGCACGAAATTGTGATGTCCAGGCTCGAACAATCCCTGGTAATGGCTCCAAAGCTTGGTGCTCTGATCTTAATTCATAATTGTCACAACTTCGATACTACTAACCAGCAAGTGCACTGGGTCGTCCAAGTAATACCTTACGTGAGTAAGGGTCGAATCCCACGGAGATTGTTGGTATGAAGCAAGCTATGGTCACCTTGTAAATCTCAGTCAGGCAGATATAAAATAATCATGGAGTTTTCGAATATTATATAATAAAATATGGATAGAGATACTTATGTAATTCATTGGTAGGAATTTCAGATAAGCGAATGGAGATGCGTTTTGTTCCTCTGAACCTCTGCTTTCCTGCTATCTTCATCCAATCTGTCTTACTCCTTTCCATGGCTGGCTGTATGCAAGGGCATCACCGTTGTCAGTGGCTACATCCCCTCCTCTCAGTGAATAATATGCTCACGCACCCTGTCACGGCACGACTATTCATCTGTCGGTTCCCGATCATGCTGGAATAGGATTCACCCTCCTTTTGCGTCTGTCACTAACGCCCAGCAATCGCGAGTTTGAAGCTCGTCACAGTCATTCAATCATTGAATCCTACTCGGAATACCACAGACAAGGTTTAGACTTTCCGGATTCTCTTGAATGCCGCCATCATTCTAGCTTACGCCATGAAGATTCTGGTTAGGAGATCTAAGAGATATTCATTCTAGCTTAATTCATGTAGAACAGAAGTGTTTGTCAGGCACGCGTTCATAAAGGAGAAGAATGATGGGCGTCACACATAATCATCACCTTCATCACGTTCTTGGGTGCGAATGGATATCTTAGAAGCGAAATAAGAAGAATTGAATAGAAAACAGTAGTACTTTGCATTAATCTTTGAGGAACAGCAGAGCTCCACACCTTAATCTATGGAGTGTAGAAACTCTACCATATGAAAATACATAAGTGAAGGTCCAGGCATGGTCGTGTGGCCAGCCCCTATGGTCTAAGAACAATGCGTTCAAAGATGGTCTAAAAGACTAGTAAAAGGTCCTATTTATAATAAACTAGCTACTAGGGTTTACATGAGTAAGTATTTGATGTATAAATCCACTTCCGGGGCCCACTTGGTGTGTGTTTGGGCTGAGCTTAAGTGTAGCACGTGCAGAGGCCATTTGTGGAGTTGAACGCCAAGTTCTGTGCCAGTTTGGGCGTTCAACTCTGGTTTTGGATCCTTTTCTGGCGCTGGACGCCAGATTTGGGTAGAAATCTGGCGTTGAACGCCAGTTTACGTCGTCAATTCTTGGCCAAAGTATGGACTATTATATATTGCTGGAAAGCCCTGGATGTCTACTTTCCAACGCAATTGGAAGAGCGCCATTTCGAGTTCTGTAGCTCCAGAAAATCCACTTTGAGTGCAGGGAGGTCAGAATCCAACAGCATCAGCAGTCCTTTTTCAACCTCTGAATCTGATTTTTGCTCAAGTCCCTCAATTTCAGCCAGAAAATACTTGAAATTATAGAAAAACACAAAAACTCATAGTAAAGTCCAGAAATGTGAATTTAACATAAAAACCAATGAAAACATCCCTAAAAGTAACTAGATCCTACTAAAAACATACTAAAAACAATGTCAAAAAGCGTATAAATTATCCGCTCATCACTCGCCACAAATTGGGAGGGTCAATTTTGAGTATCACACGTGCACGGCTGAGGAGCATATTCTCTATTGACTTTGGAGCGAGTCAATTTATCAAATACATGGAATATTTCATCATTATGTTTGTTCCATACTTGACTGCTTGTAACAATTTGAAGCATGGGAGGTACTCTTTTTTCTATCACCGAGGTTTTTCCTAAAGAGGGTTTTACTCGAGGAGGTTTTAAGGAGGCCGACCATTTCAAACATTCCAAACATCAATTCATGCATTTTCTCTAACAATCTATCAATGCAAACCAACATGCAATAAATAGTACCAACTTTCTATGCAAGCGAAACAACAATAAAATATGTTGCAATATCACATAAAACCGGCATAACTTTACAATTCAAAAGAGTTCAAATAAAAAAGCAAAAAGCTAAAGTCAATCCTAAAAAACTTATACAACTAAAATTTAATTCTACTTATCAACTGCATCCGCTGTTTCATCCTGGACCTCCCATCCAGGCTTATCATCCACCAATTTCTCATCGATGACTATCTTTGTAACATCGAACTGGATAACTTCAAAGCCAGGGGCAAAAATAGAAACTTGACTTATAGCACGATCAAACCTTGTAGCAAACATCTCTAATCCTTCATCCTCTAGCTCGTGAATTCGAGATGTCAGCTTTCCCTTTTCGACATCAGCTCCCTTCAACTGACTCTGAAGTGTTCGGATTTGATCCTGCAAGTTCCCCACTTCCACCTCCATCTCTTTCATCTTCTTAGTCAGATCAATAACCACCCCATCTTGCTCAGTAATCGACTTTTCAAGCCTTGAAATTTTTTCCATCTTGTTCCTTTCTTCAACTCCCAATAATTCTTTACTTCGGCGAACACAGAGCAGTCTTGTGCCAAGAACCTTATAAAAAATAAACCTGGTCAACTAAAGTCCAGCTCAAAACAATATAAGAAAAAAATAAGACCAAACATATGTGCAAATATTGCCCGATCACCTCCTTCCCAGTATTTTCCAAAAGCTGCACATCATTTGGATTTTGAGCAACCCTATCAGCTAAAGCTGCAAAAGGAAGTCGGTCACTCCAGATTGAACCACCAGACATAAACCCATATAGGCGCATTTACCTTTTTACCTCACTTCTAACACCAGAACCAAAGACCAAATCCACACCAGAATGAATCTCAAGCAACCGCTCAAATTCATGGATTTTTTTTCTCACCCGCGAATGTGCCCTAGATTATGCAGTATCAGCAGCAACATGCTTGTCGACCTTACTAGCTGAAACCTCCTTACCTTCCTTCTTTTTTGGATCAAGGAAGGTCCTCATCCGCACCAAGGACAACCTTAGCACTCTCCCACCTGTATCAGCGAATAAGCTATCACAATGTGAAAAACACCAAAAATACTAAACAAAGTACAACATAAACCCTTACCAATATAACCTTTCAAACCATCAGTATCAGTTTCAAATTTCAAAACATCAGCAATAGATAACAATTTCCCGGCAAAAAAACATTTAATTAGATATTCTAACAATCAATCTTCTTCCTCAGACCTCCCTGCCGCCTCCAGAACCTGCATTGGTTCAGGACACCAGTAAAGTGGAAATGTTTCTCCTAACTCAGAGTCTAAGAAAAATGGGTACTCCTTCTCACAAGAACGGACTTTCAAAAACATCCCTTTGAATTTTTTAAAGGATGATTTATACAAAATAAACAGAGAACGTTTAGGATAACTACTCAAGTTTATCCAAAGACCTTTGCGAACCCCCTTCGCCTGGAAGAGCGAGAAGAAAATATTTAACAACGAGGCAGTTTCAAGAAAACTCATCAGACATTCGAAGGCACCAAGGAAGGCCCGAGAGTTTTAGTGAAGCTGTGATGAAGCACAATTTAGCTGTGTCAAGACTATACACTCAAACTCTGAAAAAGGAAACCTCACATTGAGCTTTGTTAGCAAACATGTGTAAAAATAGAAATAGGCCCAGTCATCTCTTGTTTTTACAAACCCTTTCTTCACCATTATAGGGAAGAAGCTCAACCCCAACAGAAGAACCACCGCGAACCCGACTCACGGCGTTGAGCTCAGCTAAAGCTTTTGAACTTTGGAAAAGACATGCGCGACACTTCATGTTCGCATGAACCCAAACGTACAGGTCTTCCTTAAGCTCAACTACTTTATCTTTCAATTTTTTCATAGCTAAAACAAGAAACCAACAGGCAAGAAAAAGTTAAAAAATAACATCTATTTTTCACTTTTTCTACTTGGTAATATCCAAAACTTTTTCTGACACAAGCAAAATGAAGAGGTTCCAAGTACAATAAACACTATCACACGATCAATTTTAAGAATTACCCCTGGCCGTCAAATTAAGCAACTGTTCAAATCACCAATAATTTAACTGCCATAATTACCTCGAGCCAGTACCCAGTTATCATTTATTGCCAAAACAAAAAAATGCGCCTTCATGTCTCCCGAAAATAATAAATACACATTATTTGCCAATCGTTAAAGGCTCCACTAACGAAGAAATCAGTACCATGTTGAGCTTGGGGGCTCGGATATAGGTAGAACAGGCATATCGTGGGAAATTCAGACAAAAGCTTAACTTGCTATCAACATTAGCAAGTCAAGCTTGGGAGCTGTAATCCATATCCAAACAATTCAGATCCGATGTTATACCTCGGAACTACTAGGTCAAAGTAGGTTTAACCATACTAAAGAAAAAGATAATACCTAACGCAAACGGCCTATACGAACACAACATACAAGTCACTAAACAGATCTCTCCAAATTTAAGTTTCCTAATTTTGAGATCGTAAACTGACTTAAGTATCGGAGTCCTTTTTGTAGGTTCTCCAAATTGCTCGGACGAAAGAGAAACTCATGGTACTGCACATAGGAGGAGGACGTTGCTAGTGTTCTTCGCTTTGTGGATAACACATACCTCAGAGTCTAGTTCCAGACCGGAACAATTAGAATTTGAAAAAGTATATGTAAACAATATAAATATTGAACAACGTGGACAACAATTTAAAAAAATTAAATTAATTATTAAAATTAGATTCTCAATTTATTAGAATAATCAATTTAAATTTAGATTATTAGCGTTAGGCAATATATCCTCCTCTTAATATATCATTACATCACAATCCCATTCCATCTCAACCCTCTTCCACTCCTCTATTCACACCGTCGTTCATTCCGGTCCTCCCCTCCGCCGTTCAACCGGACGCTCCTCCACCTCCGCAGGTCAGCCGGACGTGCCTCCTTCTTTGGCGCTCAGCCCAACACACCTCCCATCCACCACCCATCCACTACTGCTGCTGTTGTCATGCCACTCTTCATTCTCCTTCTGGATGTTTAGCAAAGGTTGTATAGTTTTACTCTCTCAATCATTTCTTCTTCTTTTTCATCCAATCCTTCATCCTCATCGGTTGAAGGAGTAGCAACAGTGTTAGTCATTGCGTGATTTTCTACATCAATCACCACTTGAGCTAGTGATTACGCAGTTTTCACTTGAATCACTGGAGAAGAACCTTCATCGTTACCAGTGGCCGTCACCAGTAGTTTTCGAACTATTGAAGGAGCAACAGCAGTGCTAGTCGTTGCATCTTTCATTAGGGCCTTTCATTGAAGCTACTTCAATGGCTAGTTCATGATAGTCTTTTTAGTAGGTATGCAGATGGTTATTTTAATTCTTATGTGGACAATTGTTTTGATTGGATTGAATTTAGTTATAAACAATTAAAATATGCTGGATATTCAATTCACTAGGTATGTGGATGATTATTTTTATCATTAAGTGGATGGTTATTTTAGGAGTCTAGCAGCACCGTTCATTTCTGATCTGGAGGAAAACGATACTGATGAGGGTCTTTATTGATGAACTAGCGGTGATGAGGAAGATTGCAGCAGCAACTATGGAAGCTGGTTGACGATCAAGCAACGACGTCGATGACAGAAGATTTGGAAAAGAAGTTAGTATTTTAGTAAATTATGATATAATAGTTGATTAAAATTTTTGAAGGAACGAGTAATTGCCAAAGAGACATTGGAGTTTTGTTCAATTTCGTTGTACCCAAAATCATAGAGGTGGCAAAATCTGAACCAGGGGATTCATTTGAAAATAGAATTTGGCCTTCCATTCGGTCCTCCCCACTTTTCCACTGATTCAGTCTCATCATCTATCTCTCAATATAAGCTTTATTTAGATGATTCATATGTACACACACATATATATATATATATACATATATATACATATATATATATATATATATATATATGATAGGAACATGCTGGAATAATACCATGCCTATATATAAAAAGGACAATGAGATGTTAAAATAACGAAATTAAAGAAATAAAATTAATTAAGAGTGAATATAAGTTCTATTATAAATATAAAGTTAAAGCAATATTGTTTTTCTTCTATTGGTAATCAAGGAGCACCGCGTAGAGTGCATGTCGTTTTCTAAGCTCATATAATTGTACTACTACTTATCTCTCGCGCGCGCACACACATACAAAGAGAAGATGCATGTTTCTGTCAAAAAATATGCGAAAAAGAAATCATTTTTCCCCGGGTATCACAGACACCCAACTTACTTAAAATCCTTCAACGACCGGTATTTCAAAGTCAAAAACTCATCATAATTTATTCCGTGTGCAACTTTTTCTTTTCTTTTTTTTCTATTTCTAATCCAATTTATCCCACACACGGATATGCACATATATATATATATATATATATATATATATATATATATAGAGGATTCCGCATAAGCTTACAATAAACCATAAGAATAATAATCCAAATAACACCACTTATTAGAAATACAAAACAATGGTGGTGGCTTCTTCTTCTTCATCCGAGTTCCCTAAAGGTGGGTGGAGGGCAATAATGTCATTCACTCACCAAGTAATCAAGGGCCGTTGGTTCATGGTATTCGCCTCACTTCTAATCATGGCCGTTGCGGGTGCAACTTACATGTTCGGCTTGTACTCCAACGACATCAAAATCTCACTAGGATATGACCAATCTACCCTCAACATGCTAAGCTTCTTCAAAGACCTTGGCGCCAATGTTGGCGTGCTCTCGGGACTAATCAATGAGATTACTCCCACTTGGGTTGTTCTCTCCATCGGCGCAATCATGAACCTCTTTGGTTACCTCATGATCTGGCTCTCAGTAACTAACCGAATTCCCAGACCGCAGATCTGGCAGATGTGCCTGTACATTTGCATTGGTGCCAACTCGCAGTCTTTTGCGAACACCGGGGCGTTAGTCACGTGCGTCAAGAACTTCCCCGGTAGCCGCGGAAGCATACTAGGCCTTCTCAAAGGCTATGTTGGTTTAAGTGGCGCCATTATCACGCAGCTCTACCATGCTTTCTATGGTGATGATTCCAAGTCTCTTATCTTACTTATAGGTTGGTTACCGGCTGCGGTTTCCTTCATTTTCCTACCCACCATTAGGATCTTGAAACTCGATGCGGTTCAACAGAAAAAGGAGCTCAAAGTCTTTAACAATCTTTTGTATATTTCTCTTGGTTTAGCTGCTTTTCTTATGGTGCTTATCATAGTACAAAACAAGCTTAGTTTTACCACCGTCGAGGACGTGGTGGATGGCTTGGTAGTTGTTTTCTTGCTTCTTCTTCCTCTTGCTATTGTGTTTAGAGAGGAATTCAACAACTTTAGAGCCAGGACTACCGAAGTTCAACCTTCGAGCATAAATTATAAATCTGAAGAAACAGCAGCAGTAGAATCCGATCCCAGTGTCAGTGTTAATATTGTTAATACTAACACTAACACTGACACTGATTCTGCTGATTCTAAATCCGCTTCTTGTTGGAGCACCGCGTTCAAACCTCCGAGCAGGGGGGAGGACTATACCATCTTACAAGCCTTGTTTAGCATTGACATGTTGATTCTATTCATTGCAACCACGTTTGGTGTGGGTGGAACCTTAACCGCCATTGACAACTTGGGACAGATTGGGAACTCTCTAGGGTACCCTAAAAAGAGCACCACAACGTTTGTATCGCTAGTTAGCATATGGAACTACCTCGGGCGCGTTGCTTCCGGCTTTGCGTCGGAGATTCTCTTGAAGAAGTACAGATTCCCTCGGCCTTTGATGCTCTCACTGGTCATGCTTCTCTCTTGCGTTGGTCACGTCCTCATAGCTCTCGGTGTTCCAAACTCTCTCTACTTGTCTTCGGTGATCATAGGGTTCTGCTTTGGAGCTCAGTGGCCTCTAATGTTTGCAATCATTTCCGAAATCTTTGGTCTCAAATACTACTCAACATTGTACAATTTTGGTGCGGCGGCGAGTCCCGTTGGATCTTACATATTGAATGTGAAAGTGACGGGCTCTTTGTATGATAAAGAGGCGTTGAAGCTATTGGAAGCGAAAGGGCTTAAGAGGGTTGATGGAGAGGACCTTTCTTGCGTTGGAGTGCGGTGTTATAGAATGGCTTTTATTATAATCACTGCTTCCACTTTGATTGGTTGCTTTGTTTCGTTCATATTGGTATTGAGGACAAGAAAGTTTTACAGGAGTGATATCTATGGCAAATTCAGAAGAGAACTTGAGGCTGCAGAGACTGAGATGGGGACTTCTAACAAAAATAATGGTGCTGCTGTTCCGGAAGAAGGACATAGCCATGCAAGTTTAAGCATGTAGAAATTATTATTAAGTCCTTATTTTGTTACGTATTAATTACTCTTTAATTATTATTACGTGTTAGGTCTGGTCAAATATGCGAATTAGTGCATAGAAAATTATCCAACTTTTCTTGTAACATATATGATATATTTCAAATTGAAAATGTTTGGTAGCCAAAGAAAATCAGCCAAAAACAGTTATAATTTGTCTTATTTAGCATTCATTAATTGTTGCGATAATTAATTAATGCAAAATAAGATAAGTTTTGACTATTTTTTTTGTCTCTCTATCATTATCCATTTTAAATTTACAATCCTAGGAAGAGGCCAGGATAGCATTAATCATTAGATAGTAATACAAGTTTCGATTTCACTATATGCTCCTCAAGGAAAAGAAATTATCATTAGTTATAAAACGGCTCAATTTTTAATATGTCATGATCATACTGAAAATTAAACATTACTAATTTGCTTTTTTAAAACTTAACTAAGTATTTACTATTAAGCCTATAATTATAATAGTGGCGTTCAAATTTTCGTAAAAACTGAAATAATTAAATAAATACGATTAAATAACACAAACATCAGAGAAATAGAGATAATATACATTATATATATATACATATATATATACTGTCACACAGGTCATAAGTTAGCGTACAACCCTTCCATCTTGTCACTATAAACATAATTAAGCACTACAAAAATAATCACTTTTAGTGGTCATTTATTTTACTTTTAGCGGCAATAAAATAGCCGCTAATACATTTACCGGAAATTAGACATTAGCCGTCTTATGCTTCGCCGCTAAAAGATTTTAGTGGTCATTATAACATTTGCCGGTAATGACCATTTTAATAGCCGCAAAAAGCATATAACTTTTAGGGACAATTTTCTTAGCAATTTATATGGCCACTAAAAGTAATTCTAAGATCGAAACATTGTTCACTTTTAGTTGCCATTACTATTGCCGCTAAAATCCATTTTACCGGCAATTTATATAGCCACTAAAAAAATTATAAAATTATACTATTATTCACTTTTAGCTGCTATTACTATTGTAGCTAAAATCTTAAAGTTTTTTTTAGTTATATTATACTCATTTTTTTAGCAGCAACAAATTATCTTTTTTTTTTCTATAATTTCAATTATTTTTACCAACAATAATAATAATAATAATAATTATTATTATTATTATTATTATTATTTTTATTATTATTATTATTATTATTATTATTATTATTATTATTATTATTATGCTGAAATTAATTACTACAAAATGAGATATTTCATTAAATTCAAAATATTGATACACAAATTTCTCTTGAAAAGTAATAAATCATGTTACAAATCTAAACAACAAAAAATGCTACAAGCCTATAACTATATTACATCAATGTAGCAATACAAGTGTTAGCAATGATCTAAAGTTGCACCTTGAAAAGTAGCCTAACTTTCGTTTTTACCAATTGATCTAAGAATTTAAAAGTAGCCTAACTTTCATTTTTAGCCTAGATTTGTTACTGCTATAATTAGAAGCTGGTGTCTTTTCCCATTCATGTAACAACATCAAATATTATTGGAAGATCAATTATCATAGTAAATAGTCTCTTCCTGCATGTAAAATTAGAGCTGGATATTACTTAAACATGACTAAAAGGACAGCATCGCAAATCAATTACAAACTTGAGAGGGTACATGAAAACAAACTAAAGCATATTAGAAAACTTGAGGAAAAAATCAGCATCATGCAAATAGTATCAGGACTCATGACATCAAAAAACATTGAATACAATTAAAAAGTACATGTTTTGGTTGCTACAAGAAAAGGAATGAATCGTATTAGTGATTAATTAAACTTAAAAATTTGAACTCTCTGACGCTTAAAGATTATAGAGATAAAACCAAAAGGTTCGGCTAATAAAACTATAAAACAGAAAGTAGCTCAACTGAGTATGATATCAACAATAATGGACAAAGTAATGAATTCATATTCTAATTAAATATTTAATTACTGGTTACTAGTTGCAGCCATCAACATAGTCAACTGTACAAAAGCTAACTAAAGTGCATCAGCTACTATGGTTTTCTTAAGTTGCACTGTCTACTTCTGTTGTCTTTTATTATATAGACATGCGCCTCCTTTATGTCTAATTATTTCTTTCTTACAATTTGATTTTTGTTTACTCGTTCCCAGAGCAAATAAAGCCAACTCTATAAATCTATTTACTTATATAAGAAAACAGTTATACGTTTGTAAGGTAATTATTTACAATGATTATAAGAATTATTAAAAAAATATTTGAGATAATTTGAATTAATTAAATTAATTATTGTGATGAAGCTAATGTGTGTATACCTATAACTTTGAAGCATGGGAAGCTGGCTGAGATTATAAACATTATTTCTCTCTCCATTTTCTATTAGAAGCTTATGATGATCAGCTATTACTACTGTCATATATATACACACATAATCAAATTCATTAGGTTTGCAATTAAGTACAAATGTAACCCTAATTACTCATTGATAATCTTGTAGAGAGTAATTAAAAAAATTAAACTAAACATTTTATATATATGTACCTTGATTATTTGTGTCCTCTACCTTCTTGCTCCTGTACATCTGAAAAAAAAAAGAAATAGATAAATAGAAATAAAAGAAATTAACCAAATTAAAAGATTCAAATTCAGATTGTGATAACAATTATCTAACTTCATATATATACCTGTAAATGACTCTTGACATGAGTAATAATTAAACCTTTGATATTCATCAATTGAAGAACCAATTTTGGTGTTGCTCCTATATATATACACACATCCCAAATAAGAAAATATTATTTAAAAAAAGAAGAAGCAAATATATGTAATAATAACATATAAATTAACTAAACTATGGAGTTAATTAATCATTACCCGAGCAAGATTAAATAAAATTGGAAAAGAAAATAGATCTATGTTAATGGAATAAAGTAACTTACTCTCTTGTCCTCCAAGTCTTTGAACAGCATGAACAAATCGAAGATGAAGATTAGGGGTCCAACGCATGAAAGTAAGCATCAGAGAAGGCACAGGTAATACATTTGATCCAAGCATATGCTGACCTGTTTCTCCCAAATATCTCCATTATTCCTTTCTCTAGCAGTCCTTTTTCAAGAGCTTTTCAAGGTACTTTCACTTTGGCTGCATTTTATTCACCTTTTAGCAAAAGACTTCTTCCTAGATAAAGAACTACCTGAACATTTCTCTTCAACATCAGCCTGGGCAGAAGAGGTAGCATTGAAAAACCTTCCTAATTTAAGTACCTAAAATAATTCAAGAACCTTAAGTAAACTATTTCAGAAAATTCTTCAGACAAATCAAAAGCAGAGACTGTATACCAATTTAAAACAATTCAGCCCACATGGTTCATGTTCAGTATCAAGAGGGTTCCAGAGGTTGCTTCTCAGCCTGTTAAATTTATTGAGTCAAGAAATATGCAAGAAAGTTCATGAAGATAATAACCTACCAATAAAACTTACGAGGAAGACAAGATCCTGGGAACATCCATGTAATTGGCAATCGAAAACCTAAAAAGGTGAAAATTGACGTTAGGGCTGCTGGCGAGATATAAAGAGTAAAAGAAAATGAAGTCTATTCAGTACCCCCTATGGGATAAAAGGCTTACAAGACAGCGTCGACAAAAAAGATTGTCAAAGGAGTCAAGAGCTGCTTCAAGATCCTTTTCCAGAAAAGACTTTTCACTTTGAGAAATATCTTTGGTATCTCCATTCTTGGAATCCCTAGCAGCATTGTCTTCATTACTAAGAGTTTCATATCTAGCATGTATAAGACGTTTGATGGTGATTCATATCTCTATAAAGCCAGCACAAAGGAAATGTGAAACGGCTGGACAAATGCTTACACTACGACCAGGTTTTATAAGAATAATCTAGACGGAGATGAAGTGTAAATACAATAGGGACAATACCAATGAATGACAAAAATAAACCTTAATTTCACTAGTATTTCTAGAAAAGCATTGAGCCAACGAGTCCAGAACAGTATCAGATAAACCCAATTCTCTAACGGTCATGCTGTAAAATCAAACCGCATAATATAAAATCCACAAAACTATTTCTCATGCACAAAAGAAAAATGAAAAGGTGAAGAAAATAGAAACTCATAACAGATGTGATGCATGGAAATGATAACTTTGAAAAAAGAGCACAAGGTCACTTCGAATTTTAAGTCATTTGATGTCATCAATATTAAGATAGAATATTCTAAAGATGAGGGATGCTATTGAATTTTCTGTTTACAGTCAAAGAGATCAAACCATGGTCACAGTTTATCAGACTATCAGAATTTCAAGCACATTAAATCATCATTCCAAATGATTGTTACCTATCCAAATCAAACAGGAACCAGTGCAGAACCAACAACACTAATTTGCATACCAACATTACAATACATTGAAACAAAAATCAGTCAAAACTTAAAGTAGAACTAAAAACTAAGTAAATAGATCTTTATAATAGCAAAGTATGTTTTTTAAATATCCAGAAGATCTTCAAAAAAGTTTTAAACTAAGATCAAGAATGAATTGACATAATAGAGAGTTTCAAACTATATAATAAAAGAGAATTGACATAATCAAAAAGAAATTAGACTTACAAGTAACCGAAAACGTAATTAATCAAGCAGGGCTGGTGAAACAAACATTAATCCAAGAAAAGTGAGTCTTGAAACCAATGTCATCGCCGCTTCTACCGGAGGAGGAAGACGTGCGTGATGCTGCTGGTGTTGTCATGTTAGAGCCTACTTCACATGGCGGCCATGGAGAGCAAGTTGAGCGACGGCGAAAACAACACCAAAATCCTGCAGAATTTCATAATTAACAAAAATATAAAATAAAAACAAAAATCTAAAAAATAAAGGGAGAATATCTAATGGCGGTGCAACTGGTGGCGGTGCAAGCGGCGGAGGTATGGTGTTGTGAAGGTGAGAGATCGGCAATGGCAGAGCAGAAAAGATAAGAGACGAATGTAGCGACAAACCTCATTTGTGAAGAAGGCATTGCTACCAGATCTGTAGATGCATTGCTACCAAATCTGGAGATGCATTGGTGGAGGAGGCGCCTTGGCTCGATCTGAACTGCGGTGACGAGGGTGGCAGCGCCGGCTACGGTGGGCTTCCGCGGTGAGCTTAAGATCTCTCTAAATCTCTTTCTTTGAATCTCTTACACTACAAATTTGTTTTTTATATTTATTAATGATAATAACGATAATTGTTAATATAGTATAATTTTAGTAATTTTAATAAGAATAATACTAGCTATAATACTATGGCCACTAAAATTTTTCATTAAAAAAAGCTTTTTTATATTTATTAGTGGCAATTATGACAATTTCCATTATAATATATAGTAACAATGGCAAATATATAATTGCCGCAAAAACATAACTTAAATTAAAGAATTAGTGGCTATTATATTATTGCCACTAAAAATTTGTCGCTAAAACATATTTTTCTTGTAGTGAAGCTGGCGCCCAAAAAGCTAGCCTAGTCAGCTATATACATCCTACTTTCTCAATGAGTCTAATCAAAAGTGAGAGACTAAACACAAAACTAGGAGAACACAAAAAACACCGAAAAACTACATCCTCATCTCCCAAACATCAACGGTCGTCGTTAGAGAAAATCTCAATCACATCTAATGGGGAAGGAAGGAATGATGGGTAAGAATTGGGGGGTTCTTAGTAGGGTCGAGGGTAATCAGTTAAGTCAGGATTGTCACAGTTCAATTAATTCACAATCAAATACACAAGAATCATAGAGAAATAGCAAGTCACAATAATTCAGAATACCATTAAGGAATGCACAAATACAAGAAGACAATCACAAATAATTTCACATTATCAAGTAAAATGAAAATGCGCAGCAAGGATGATGCATATCTGGTCCTATCACACGTAATGAGCTCATTTGTCGGTTTCGACCCGCACCCGATGCAATCCAACTTGCAAGTCGGATAAGGCATTCTAGTGACATAACATCTGCAAGTTTTTACTTCTTGAAAGTGCTGATTCTCCAACTGAAGTATGTCAAACATGACCTTTGCAAGTACTTGTAGGCGTTGATTCTCCAGCTGAAGTATGTGACCCTTTCTCCTGGAAGCCATTCCAAATTTACGGGTGTCCCCGCATTATCATTGTAAGAACCGTAATTAAAACCGATTATTTAGAAAATATAAAATAATAATTTAATTTTCTGAAATAAGTTCAAAAAATTAGACATCTAAATTAAAAAACTTAACAGTGAGATTTGAATTCAATCAATTTTTCTGAGTGAAAAAATATAATTTTTTGTGAAAAATTGCGTAAAAATGCGTACCAGTAAATTTGCCTCTAGTACCGGCTTAAGTTTATCCGATACTATGTGAGAATAACAAAAACAGTAGAAAAACTCAGGAAGATATTTAGAATTGAAAATCGGGCACTAATATTAAAGGTTTGGCCCAAATATGGACCAAACAGGCCAAAAACACTAACGGGTTGAATCTGATTCATGTTGGGCCCAAGCCCAACATTATATAAGTCTATTAAGAAGCCTTTTCAGCCTCATAAACCCTAAAGAAAGAAGGAGTGCAGCTGGTGAGAGAAAAGAGAGAGCAACCATTAAAACACTATTCACACTCTCACTCTTTTGCGTGTAACTTGAGGTACGGTGCTCCGATTTATATCCCGTTTACGGCCACGCGAAGCTTTTGCAGTGTCCGTCATTTGTATCTAACCAAAGTGGTAAGAAACTTACTCTATCTCATCTAGTTCTCTACCCTTATAAAATTCAAAAATAAGATTTAGTTTCTAAGTGAATTTTTGTAATTTGGTTGTTTAGGTGCCAATCAATAGTGACAAATCATTGGGTTTTGATGTAGGAAAATTGTCAGTAAAGAATTTCTCAATGAAATCTCGTTGCAAGTATAGTTCTAAACCAACAAATAATTCTCAATCAAAATTTAATTTGTTTATCACAAGTACAAACCCCAATAAAAATAATTAAAGTATTTAAACGGGTTGTCTCTCAAGAAATTGCAGGGAAGTGTTCATGTTATTGGTATGGGATAAGTATATTTGGGGTTTTGAATAAAGGACAAGAAAAATAAATGGCAAGAAAGTAAATGAAACTCAAATGATAAAAGGTCTTGGCAAGGGTTGATGGTTAAGGATCTTTATCCTTGTTACTAACCAAAACATGATAATTGCAAGGATCAATCCCATTAAGTCATCCTCTAACAAGTGAAGGAAAGTTAAATGAGCTTTATCAATCTACTAGTCACCTGACTAATTAACTTAGTGAAAACTAGAGTCAATGGATTCGAATTATCAATCACTTGGACATTAGCAACTCAAGTTCACCTAAGTTACCATCTCAAGCCAAGAACACAAAAATCTACTCTAATATCCTTCCAAGCATTTTGTTAAACACTTGGAAGGCATAAAAGGAAAGCATGGTAAAATTGCAAGAAATGTAAATCTACAACTACCAATTGCAAGAAAATTAACAACAACAACTCAAATCAACAACAATGGAACATGAAACATAAATTGCATTAAAGGAAAATAAAAGGAACAAGAATGCATCAACAACAAAGTAACCAAATACAAGGGGTAAAATACTAAACTAGGAAAGTAAAGACAAAGAAACAAGAATTGATAAAGGAAAAGTAAATCAAAGCATGAATTAAACCTAGATCTAAAGAAATCCTAATCTACATCTAACCTAATCCTAGAGAGACGAGAGAGCTTCTCTCTCTAGAAACTAACTAAAGCTTGGTGAAAACTCAACTAATTGCTTCTCCCTTGACCCCTCTTGAATTCTGCATGAAGTAGCCTCAGAAATGAGTTAGATTTGGGCTTGGGAAGCTCAGAAATCTCCCCCAACGAATTGCCTTTAAGGAGGTCACGTGCCGCTTTCCACGCGTATGCGTGGGTCAAGCGTACGCGTCATCTTGAAATTCACTTTGTCACGCGTATGTGTCTTGTCACGCGTACGTGTCATTGACAAATGACCTTCTCACGCATGCGCGTCGCTCATGCATGCACGTCGACTTGAAATCTCCACAAGCTCATTTCTTCATGAATTCTCCATTTGCATGCTTTTCTCTTCACTCCTTTGATCCATTCCTTGCCTCTCAAATTTGAAATCACTAACACACATATCAAGGCATCGAGTGGTGAATTAAAATTAACCAATTAAAGGCCTAAAAAGCACGTTTTTAACCATTAAGTAGAATTAGGAGAAAGTCATGAAACCATGCCGTTTTATTGAATAAATATGAGAAAAGTTGATAAAATTCCCTAAATTAAGCACAAGATAAACCCTAAAAATTGGGTTTATCAGGTTTCATCCTCAATTTCTGTGTTAAGGAAAGGTTTCTCAAAATCCATTGTGGTTTGGTATATTGTGAATTCTAGGTATTGATGTTAATGGTATTAGTATATATAGCTTGATATTTGGTGACTTGGGAAGTGGTGTTGGTGATTAGAAGCTAGTTGGAATCAAATTTGGTGAAATTGTGCATATTGGGAATCGGTCAAGGTATGATTTCAATTTTCTCTATGTAATATGTAATTTTTCGTGAACCTTAGGCAAGTGGACATTAGGATAGGATTGAACTGGTTGTTGATAATTCTTGAAATGATGATGTATGATGATTTTGATGAATTATAATATTGTTGTTGATAAATGGCATTGGTTATTGAAATTGGGGTTAAATGATGATAATTATGAGGATTGGTAGTGATAGAATGATTATTGATGGGTTTTTGGATTGAGAATGGTGTGAGTGTGATAAATTTGAAGATTCGGATTGATGATTTTGAGGATAATGTATTATAAACGAAAATTTGGTAAGAGTGGTGGTTCGAGACAAAATAGTTAGATCTGATGTCAATTGAAGTGTTTTGGAGTTTTAGGTTGAATTGGTTTAAAGTTTTGAAAATTAGAGAACTTTATTGGTTTTTGTAAAACTTATTTTTGACAAAATTTGGCGAGGCATAACTTGGCCTCCGAACCCCCATTTTCTATGAAACTTGATCTAAATGAAAGACGTTTAAAGAATGAAAAGAAAATGTTTTAAAACGAAAAATTTATGCACATTTAAAGTTTGGTGCTAAAATCTGAAATTCTGTAGCTTTTGAATTTTTCCAACACTAATAAGGCTTGCCTACGCCGACCTGTGAAAGCGACGCGAGCATTGGCCGCTGCCAAGTGCCGTCAGGTACGTGGACCCTGGCATGCTTACGCGAGCATGAATTTTAACTCTTGCATACACGACTTTTAAACACGCGATGCAAGCTTTCTCCTCTACTTGGGGTATCTCACGTACGCGAGCAGGATGCCATATACACAGACGCCCAAATTTCAACATACGTGCCCTGTTTTGCTAAAAAATTATTTTTCTTCAATTTCAAGGGTTCTCTAGCTTTCTAAACTTCTTTGACTTCTAGTTTAAAACTCCTAACTAGTAATTAGACTTTGAGAACAATGGGATGAATTAGGTAACTTAGAATGGGCCTTTCTTATTATGAGTTTAGAAGACAAAGAAGACTTAGGTTTTTGGAGTATGAGGGATGAACTAGTTGGGAAATTTTGATGGAGTACTATATTGATGATGAGCTTATGAACTTAAGGAATTAAGTAGTTGTTTGAGACTTGGAAATGATTGAGTATGGTTATGAGATTGACGACTTGAGTATGAATGGACTTGGATTGAATGGGTGATGATCACTGAGAAATATTGTTGTACACTATTATATACTGAGATTGTTGAGTCACTATGCACCTGGCAAGGACGATGGTTAATTCCACTTGTCGAGGTTGCGGCGGCAGCGTAAAGACGGTGGTTAATCTTGCTTACGTTGAGATGTAAGGGCTGAGGTGGTATCCCGCTCACATAACCTTCTCTATCGTAAGAGTGTGACAGGCACTATATCCTTGGAACGATAGTGTGTCGGGCACTACATCCACAACACAATAGTGTGCATGGCTCTATATACCTGACGTGGCAGAAAGGCTACATCCGAAAGGATGTGTCGGGTTGGCATTTATGGACCGACAAGTGATATCACGAGCCAATTAGGACAGGCATTCATCATATGCATCTTCTATATGTTTGCTTGCTTTGCTTAACTTCTGTTATGCCTAAAAGAATTGCATGCCTACTTGCTATTTGTTCTACTTGTTGTATATGTACTTGTGCTTTAATTGTTTGTATTTATTTTGTTTTCTATTGGAATTGAAGAGTCTTGGTAGGCGGTGGCGATGGGATCACATGGAGGATAGGTTGGTGACGGCTGTAGGACAGCAATGACTAGTATTAGTCAGAAATTCCCTAACTTAGAATACCCTAATTATGATTTATATTTTATATTTTTTGTTAAGGTTGAATATCTATTTCGATGTGAAGTTCTAGGATTGCCTTTGGCATTCCGGAACCTTATATCTTATATATTGGTCACTATTACCATACTGAGAACCTCTGGTTCTCATACCATATGTTGTTATTTTTCAAATGCGGGTCGTAACCCACCTCAGTGAGTTGCGACATAGTGCTGGAGTGAAGGATCTTTTATCATCCTTTGTATTTTGGTTATTTTGTTGTAGTACTCTTGCTTTTGTATCTTACACTTTATTGCCTTAGAGGCTTATTTGAGAGACAGGATGTATATGCTGTTTTAACTCAAAAACTCTGTTATGTCTGTATGTAACTAGTCGGTCTAAACTCCGCGGGCTGCGGCTGGTGTTCTTTTGATTATCATACTTATATCTTGATTACTAGTGTATTATGTCTTTTCTTGTATCATTGTGCTATAGATATCGTGTGAATGCTTCACACTTTTCTATCTCTGTTTTCGGCTTTATTTCTTCATCGGGCTCCTCATATTATTAATTCTTTCTACATATATTATTATATGAGCTTTAGAACTATCGTGGTACTTTGTTATACTTCGCTTTACGGCTAGAGGTATGGCTTAGGGTGATAGGGTGTTACAATCATCCACATACAAAGCCCACGGCTTATTAATATTTATTCTTCGGCATCATAACTATAATATCGTCACCCTCTCGTGACCTTCCCCTAATCACACGTGCCAATTTATCTTTCTTCAGTCTTTTTATTATCAACATAAATAAATCAAATTATCTTTGCATTATTCCCTCATCTTTCACTAGATATCTTATGAAAAAAGAATCATAAGGTTCTTTAATTAAATATGTGAGAACCAAAATTTTATTAACCGTTTAATTAAAATAAAATAATAATAATTTAATTGTCCTAAATAGGTTAAAAAATTAGAAGTCTTAATTTAAAAATTTGAAGGTGAGATTTAGATTCAGTAGAATTTTTCGAGTTGGAAAATGTATTTTTTTGCAGAAAATTGCGTAAAAATGCGTACTAGTAAATTACCGACTGTACCGTCTCAAGTATACCCGGTACTGTGTGAGAATAATAAGAAAATAGTAAAAAAACTTAGGAAAATATTTAGAATTGAAAACCGAGCCCTAATTTTAAAGGTTTGGCCAATGTTAGGCCAAACGGGCCAAAAATATTAACGGATTAGACCGGACCCAAGCCCAACATATATAAACACCTTTTAATGAGCATTCAACTCATTCTTTATAACACCCTAACTTTTAGCACTTCATGATCATGCTAAAAGCTCAGGCGTTACTTACCATTAGTCCTTTTTACTTTATACTATCTTCATTTTCCTCTTTCGGAACCAGATCAAAATTGAAAGAAAATAATGAAAGAGTGACCGAGAATGAGGGAAAGAAACCGTGGAGCCTTCAAGCTTCTGACTTTGATTACTTTAAATCTGTAACTCCAATAAAAAATCTAATTCGTTAAAAAGGAATTTCGTTTTTCTTAAAAACTATCGACAAGTTAACGTTTAGAGGCTCGATGTCAAATAAATAAAGTATGAAATTCAAGGAGTAAAGTTAGGTAATGCCCAGACCTTTAGTGCAATCATGAGGTGCTAAAAGTCAGGGTGTTACATTCTTACCCTAAAACAAAGACAAGGGCGCTGAATTGAGATTGAAGAGAGGTGAGGGTTTGGTCACTATTCATGCATCACTTTCGGTGACCATAACTTCAGCTACAGAGCTCTGATTGACGAGCCGTTTGTGGCCATGCATTCATATCAGAATTCTCTACAAATATCATCAAACAAATTGGTAATAATTTTGATATTTCTGGCCCAATCCTCTCTTCCCAATAAATTCAAAACTTTGGTTATGGTGAATGAGTGATTTTTGTGATTTTGGGAATTTAGGTAGATTTTAGCACTTGCATGCTATTAGGTTTTGTCCCAATAAACATTGGGTAAGATGAGCATATTCGAATCCCTTGTGGTTTTGTGTATATATGGAACCCTAGGTTGATTTGTTTTAAATAATGTGTATATAGCTTGAAATTGTGATTGTTGGAGTTAATTCGGAGCTTTGGATTATTTTTGGTGATTGAGACTTGTTTGGAACTCAATTTGGTATTTTGGTGCATATTGGAAATCGACCAAGGTATAGTTTCAGTTTTCTTTATATAATATGTAATGTTTCATGACACTTAAGCTAGAGACCTTTAAGACAGGATTGAATGATGTGGTTGTATGATTAATTGCATATAAATGTTATGGTTGATGATGATTTTGATGAAGGTTGAAGGAGTTGTATATGGTGGAGTATGAATATTGATGATTATGATGATTGTGATAATTGGACGAATTATGATGTTAATAATGTGTAATTGTTGATATGTTGATGATTGATGATGTTGTTGTTGATAGATAATGAGAAATTAGAAAATTTATGATGATAAGTTGATGATTGAGGTAAAGGATTAATTGAGCAAGGCTCATGTGGTTGTGAAATGTTGAATGTTTTTTTGTGCATGTGAATTGATGTGGTGAGTGAGAGTTGTGGTTGTAAAATGTTAGTTGTTGTTATCTTATGTCAATTGAAGTGGTGAATGGAACTTTATGATGAGAATTATGAAATTAAATGCATGAGATAGATTGAATTGAGGATGGAGAGGGATGAATAGTATTGATAGAGTTTTAGTATGTGAGTGGAATGGTTTAAAAGTGTGAATTGTGATATTGAGGTTTGGTTTAGTCAAAAGAAGTTGAGTTTGGCAAAATTCTACATAAACTAATTAGCACATAGCTAACGATCAAAAGTAAATGAGTAGTTTATATCATGATCATAATAAGTACTAAAAATGCAGATCTTAGTGTCATTACAAACACCACTACTGTCCCCATAATTCACCGTAACAACCAACCCTAAACTAGAAAGTGTTCAATAACCCTTCTTCATATAACTTAATGAAGTACTGGAGGAAAAAATTGCACATAATGCAGCAAGCCGATGTTCAACTTCAAATTATCATAAGGAGAAAGTAATCACAAAAATACAAATCTTTCATCACTACTTAAGACTTCTTAAGAGTTGGAAATCTATCAAGGGAGTTACAAACCTTCCCTACTAGTATGACATTATGAGGTTCCTTAACTAGGAAGTAGCTTTCCATGTAAACTATAACTCATAATCAATACGTCAAAAGTAAAGTAGAATGCAGCGAAATAATGAAATCAAATCAAGTCAAAAACCACAATACTATATTAAATAGTAAATAACATGAAAATGAAACAAATCATAACCAAGAGGACAAGGAAATTAAAATTAAAAACTACCTTCCATCCTGCTAACAGAATCTAATTGCCCACCAGATCCACCTATAATATATTCATAACCAAAAATCAATAAGCTATGTTATTTGTAATACACAGAAAATAAAATGTTCGTCATAGAAACAAAATGAGAACAATAACAGAAAGAAACAAATCTGATCTCTTATGCATATAGACAATGAAAAACAGACCACCCTATAAAAAATAGCAAAAAACAAAGCCAGAATCAGAACCTCACCAAACACACAAAGTACCGAAAAATTGAACTAAACGCAAAGCAAATCTATCAAAAGCATGTCTCCAAATATATTATATCTTATAATTATAATATTGTAATCTATATATCCAAATATATCAGACACAATACTAATCAAGCTTTGTCGGCATTAAAAGTAATTTAGCTACTTTAAGATTCAAACTGCATTTGGTTACTTTAATTTGTGGTGCACTATACTCTATCATGATACCAAATCTTTAGCTGGTTGAGATAAATTCTCTATTAAAGTGAGCTAAAAATGTACAAATCCAATAATTTCAATGTGAGAAAAAGAAAGAAAGAAAGTCACCAAGATTATGAGGCCGGTAGGCAAAATTGATAAGGACCTCAATTTCAAACTTGAGAACAATCTACCGCTACTGTCTTCGAACCTTCTCAAAGGATTCACCAGCCTTGGAGACATCTCTTCCCGATTTAGTTACTTGCCACCACCACCACAAGGACAAAAATAATAATAATTTATTATTCTTCTTAGTTTTATTATTATTGCTGTTATTATATACTAGTATTAATCAATATGAAAGAAAGAGATTATAACATCAGCATTGGAAACAAGGTAACTAAAATCAAAGAAATGAAACAAAGTAACTTAAAATACCTTTTGCTATGCCTTGGCAAGCCTCCTTGACTGGGATCTTCAATATACTACACTCAAGAAAAGACAACAATGACTTAATCTGCAGCAAAAATCTGGTTAATCATTTGAATCATTTCTAAATTGATGGAATCTATATGTCTGTAATTCGACCTTGTTGGAGCATCTGAACACGGGATTTCTTATATCTGACCGCCTCCATAGAATGCTTTCCTTTGATTTTTCAGTGAACGTTCTGTACTTGATTTGAGGAACATCAACCGGGTTGCTGCAAATTGCAAAAATATTACAAAGGGAAAAATGATATATATTACTACTTGATTATCTACTTTCAAAGGCCAAATTATTGATAACTTGAGCATTTATTGTTACTAGCAATGATATTGTTCCCATCTAGTGTAACAACGTTCCAAGAAAAACTAGGATCTACTGGGTTGATATGTGCAACTTCCCCACTATAACATGGTGAAAATTGAAAAGAATGAATATAAGAACTACAAGAACCTTGGATCATTTGAACACTGTTTTAGTTTTGTTATAAATATTCCTCAACACATTCACTGAGAGTGGAACTTTACTATTGTGCCAGAACTTCACCAACTACACATCACTTAAAAGAGAAATTTAAGTATCAAAGGCTCTAATATCATCTCATATATTTTGTTAGTGATACCAAAAGACAGCAAGATATTAGGTGTAAAACCTGGATAAATTGTCATTTATAAATTAAATTAGATGCAAAGTGGGTTGAGAAATTAATAATTTACAAATTGGATATTTTTTGGTGGAAATTTAAAAGAGAAAATAAAATTGGGCGGAACAATACAACTAAATGCAAAAAGTGCGTACCGGCAATGAAAGTGACTCCATCGGCCTAGATCTGTCTGATACTACGAGTGAGAGAAATTGAATATGAGACAAGAAGAATAAGAAACTAAAATCTATAATTTGGGGAGATAAAATATTTAGAATGCGAATTAATACACTAATCTTAAAGGTTTTGGGCCAAAGTTAGGCCAAACGCACCAAAAATAGAGTTAAGGCACACTTGGGCCCAAGGCCCAGAAACCAAACACTAACACCCCCTCACCGAATGCAATTCAGCCTTATTCCTTCAATATAATACAGAGAGGCACGAATTAGAAGAGAGAAGAGAGATGAGAAGCCATGAACACTAAGCTTTTATTCACCACCATTTTTTTGCTCATAACTTTTAATCCAGAGCTCCGATTGATGAGCCGTTTGTGGCCCGTGTTCATCTCGAAATTCTCTCAATTATAACTGAAAAATATGTTAAGGAACACTAAGATTTTCACCCATTTTTGTTTCCTCTAGTAATTCATATTTTTGGTTCAATAGGTGTTGAGTTATTGTGATTTTGGTTGTTTAGGGTTGCTCTAGCATGAATTCCAAGTGGGTTCCATCCCAATCTACAATGGGTTAAGATAAAGAAGTTTTATCCCCTTATGATTTTTCAATTCAATGACCCTAGGTTGATATAAATGTGAAATTGGTAATATTAGAGTTGTTGGGTGATTCGGTACACTTTGGGAGCTTAAACTGATCTTGGAGCTGTTGTTTGAGGCTTCGTTGGTGTTGGACGAGTTTGGTTTGGCAAGAAAGGAAAGAAAATTAAATGTGTGAAAACTGCCGTCATTAAGGTACGAGTTTGAGTTTCAAGTAGGCATTATGTAAAGTTATGTGAATGCCTAGGTTAATTGACCCTAGGATAAGTGTGGATTGCATTAGTTGATGTTGCGATTAGTAACTAAATGTATGTATGTATGTATGTGTGCTTTGAATTGAAATCTGGTTATGAGTAGTGAAATTTTGGTATATGATGATGATTAGTGTTGAAATTGGGCCGGAGGCTGGAATTGGATGAATTTTGGTAAATTAGTTGATATTGATGAGTTGTTGTGATTGAATTGTTTGAGTAATTTGGGAACGATGTGTTATTAAGGTTAAATTTGGTAATTTGTGTTGGGCATTATGCTAATTGTATTGAATGGGAATTTTTAAGAGGAATCGATGTGAAGTGAATAATGATTAATTTCTAGGAATTGGATGTGGTAGGTCTTGAATGATTATAATGTGTTTAAGAATGATGATGGAACATTCAGTATGCTTAAAATGTTGTTTGGGTTGGTTTTAAAGGAGAGAAGTTTGAGAATTTAGCATGAAAGGAGTTAATGCAAAATTTTGATAAGAGTAATTTTCAGTCAACTTCCACGGACCGTAACTTAGTGCCCAGAGCTTAAAATTAAGCGAAAAGTTTCTCAAATTAAAGATAATTAAATTACTATTAAAACGATATAAAAATAAGAAAAAATAGACTTTTATAGAGAAAGTTATGAGGGTTTGAAATTTGAAAATGTAAAAGGTTGAGTTGTGGAATGAACCAGAAAACTTTTGGGGTTGCACGCACGAGTAATGCTCGCATGCGTGGTGTTTACCTACACAAAACAGGTCGTGCGTATGCATGCCTTGCACTATTTGGCCTGAGGGTTGTGCGTACGCATGAGTCATGCGTACGCGCAAGTCTAGTTTTTTACTAAAACTCTGTTTTTACTATTTGGCCTTTCCGGCAAGCTTGTAAGCAACCGAAACCCCAAGTTTTAAGTATGACAACCAAGTTTTAAGCCTTAAAGTGAGTATGAGGTTAAATCATAAGTTGAATTAAACTATTCCCAATTTGATGCTTGATTTAGCCGGATGAAGTTGTTGTGAAGATCCTGGTTTTATCCTGCTTGCAGTGAGAATGGTAGTCTTATCCTATTCACGTGTTAATGAGAGATATGATAAGGATGATTATGATTTTGAGAGATGATGATGACTGATTATGATTAAGGTATGATGAGGATGATTATGATGTTGAGAGATGATGATGACTAATTATGATTAAGGTGTGATGATGGTGATTATGATATTCAGAGATGATGATAATTCATGAAAGATAGGGATTAATGAACCTAATCTTTGTAAATTGATAAGGCAGTGGAGAGGATCATGATTCTGATGAGCGGATAATTTATACGCTTTTTGGCATTGTTTTTAGGTAGTTTTTAGTATATTTTAGTTACTTTTTATTATATTTTTATTAGTTTTTGTGAAAAAATCACATTTCTGGACTTTACTATGAGTTTGTGTGTTTCTCTATAATTTCAGATATTTTCTGGCTGAAATTGAGAGACCTGAGCAAAAATCTGATTCAGAGGCTGAGAAAGGACTGCAGATGCTGTTGGATTCTGACCCTCCTGCACTCTAAGTGAATTTTTGGGAGCTACAGAAGCCTAATTGGCATGCTCTCAATTTTGTTGGAAAGTAGACATCTCGGGCTTTCCAGAAATATATAATAGTCCATATTTTGCCCGAGATTTTATGGCTCAAACTGGCGTTAAACGCCAGCTAGAGACCCTTTTCTGGCGTAAAACACCAGAACTGGCACACTTCTTGGCGTTAAATGCCCATTTTGGCACCCAGGGTGGCGTTTAACTCCAATTTGAGGCATATGCACGTGAAAGCTTGAAAGCTCAGCCCAAACACTCACCAAGTGGACCCCCGGAAGTGGAATTCTGCATTATCTACACCTAGTTACTCATTTTCTGTAAACCTAAGTTACAAGTTTAGTATAAGAACTACTTTTAGAGATTCATTTTGCAACTCATGACATTTTACATTTCATATTGTATCTTCTACGGCATGAGTCTCTAAACCCCATAGGTGGGGTGAGGAGCTCTGCTGTGTCTCAATGGATTAATGCAATTACTATTGTTTTCTATTTAATCACGCTTGATTCTATTCTAATATACTCACTCGTACTTAAATATAGAGAATATGATGATCCGTGAAACTCATCATCATTTTTAATTTTATGAACGCGTGCTTAACAACCACTCCCGTTCTACCTGAGCTCAACGTAGTCATTGGGCGACAGCTTAAGTGCGTATCTCTTGGGTTTCTAATCCACGAGTTCGATTTGCATCTCCTGACAACAGAGCATTTGAATCCGTGAGATTAGAACCTTCGTGGTAGAGGCTAGAACTAATTGGCAGCATTCCTGAGATCCGAAAATTCTAAACCTTGTCTGTGGTATTCCGAGTAGGATCTGGAACGGAATGACTGTGACGAGCTTCAATCCCGCGAATGTTGGGCGCAGTGACAGTGTGCAAAAGTATAGAGAGATCCTATTCCGACACAAGTGAGAATTGACAGATGATTAGCCGTGCAGTAGCTGTACCTGGTATTTTTTATCTGAGACGAGAGATCCGACAGTTGATTAGCCGTACAGAAAGTGCCTAGTATTTTTCATCTAAGAGGACGGATGGTAGCCATTGACAACGGTGATCCACCAACATACAGCTTGCCATTGAAGGAAGCCATGCGTGTTTGGAGAAGAAGACAGTAGGAAAGCAGAGATTCAGACGACAGAGCATCTCCGGAACCTCAACCTGTTCCTCATTACTGAATCACAAGTACCATCACTACAAGAAAAAAGGCCTATGGCCACGCTTTTTTGTTGCCACGCTTCAAAAGTGTGGCAAAAAGTGGTCAATGGCCACGCTTTTATGTGGGTGGCAATAGATTAGAGATTTGGCCACCTTTTTTATTGCTACGCTTCAAAAGCGTGGCGAAAAGCATCAACGGCCACGCTTTTGTATAGGTGGCAATTGGTTAGAGAAACGGCCACGTTTTTTTTGCCACGCTTCAAAAGCGTGGCCATAAAGAGAAACAAGGACGTTTTGAAAGCGTGGCGACAGGGTTTCATTATGGCCACGCTTACAAAGCGTGGCCATATTCAAGTACGCTTTTGGCACTCTTTAAAAGCATGGCCAAAAGGTGCTTTTCTGCCACGCTTCAAAAGCGTGGCCGTAGAGCAAAACATTGACATTTTAAAAGCGTGGCGAGAGGGGCTCCAACTCATTGACCCTAACCCGGCCCCTGACCCGGCTCCCAACCCGGTCCCCAACCCGGTCTCCAACCCAAAGACAAGACACTAACCCTTTACCCAAAGACCTAATCACTCGAAACCCTAAGCCTGAAGAGCGCCTCCCATTAGCCTTAGCCCTGAACCCTTCACCCTTCACCCTTCGCACTTCGGCCTGAACCCTTCGCCCTTCGCCCTTCACCCTTCACCCTTCGCCCTTCGCCCTTAGCCTTTGTCACTCGAAACCGCTCATCGAATCTGCTGATCGCACTGTTAATCTTCGTCACTCGCCCTTAGCCCTTCACCTTTCTTCATCTTGTTAATCTTCATTTTCGTCTTCCGCTCATTGAATCCGCTCATCGCACTGTCTCCTACCTCGGCGACCTTATGGCCTCCTTCAGTTCAAAGATGTCCGTACTCTCTCTCTCTCTTTCAGCTCAATGCATAGAAGAGCCCTTTTCAGCGGACTTATGCGACTCAGGTGAGTTTGTTTGCTGCTTTCTTAAGCCACTGCTTCTTGAAAATGCTTTGTTTGTAGTTACTGGCTTGTTCTTGGTTGATTAACTCTGTTACTGGCTTACTGCTTGATGATTAATTGATACCCTAATTCTTGCTTGTTCTTAGTTGATTAACTCTGTTTCTGGAAGTGAAATCATGGATAAGATTACAGGGTTTTGTGTTTTTGTTGAAATTATTGATGAAAAATGGCTTTGCTATACTGCTGCTGCTGTTTTTGAATTTCTGGCTCTGTTGTTTTTGAATTTTTGTTGATTTATTGATTTCATAGTTTTTGTTGATTATTTGTTGCTGTTTTTGAATTTTTGTTGATGATTTATTTGATTTCTGGTTCTGTTGTGCAGCTGGTGTTTTTTATTGTGTTAATAAGAGCTGCTGTTTTTTACTGTGATGTTGATTTATTGATTTCAGTTATGGATGATTATTTGATATTTTAGCTGTTATATTTTTTTACAATCCCTAAACTAGTTACCTCTCTCTGTTAGCAAAATTGCTATCTTGATGGCTAACTAGATATCATGTTTTAGGAACTATCCTCTGTTAATGGCTACATGGAAGGTTGCCCCTGCTCTGGCAGCTGGTTGTGCTGCAATATTGAAGCCTTCCGAATTGGCATCTGTGTATATTTCTCAGCAGCCCTTGCAAAATCTTTGCTTCTTTTTGAGTCTTGGTTATTTTTGCTGAACTATAGGCTATGCTTTGATTTATTTCAGGACATGTTTGGAGTTGGCTGACATATGCAAAGAAGTGGGCCTTCCTTCGTGTGTACTAAATATTCTCTTTATGTATAACAGATTAGAAATAAATCTAGTAACTGAAGAACAATGAATATACGAGAAGCTCGTACACCATACGGTATTGGCCGTTCTTAAACCTGAACTCCAGAGTTCAAAATTAAAGCTTTTTCTTCGGTCATTACCTTTTTTTTTCTTTCAAGTTTTTAAATAAAGCTTGTCTTTTCTGCTCCTACTATATACACTATAGTATATTGAACTTTAAAATAAAGGATTTTTGCAGCATCGGTTTCCATAACATTAATATTGGAAGGCTAAAAACAAAAAACAAGTGATATTGGAATGTGCTAATTGTTTTTCTTAATTTGTCCTTATGCTAATATCTTGGGGCCTCAAACAGTGAATCAGTAAGTGTTCCATTTTATGGTGTTTTAATTGCCGTACATTTTTACTTTCTTGCAGTCTAAGATGAAGCGCATTGGAATTGATACTGAAGCACTCAAAGAGCACTTTGG
Organism: Arachis ipaensis; assembly: GCF_059453495.1. Taxonomy (NCBI): domain Eukaryota; kingdom Viridiplantae; phylum Streptophyta; class Magnoliopsida; order Fabales; family Fabaceae; genus Arachis; species Arachis ipaensis. The sequence continues at coordinate 52,712,026 of NC_142441.1, forward strand.
GAAGAAAATTATGGAGCTTGAGGAGGAAAAAAGAAAAGTGCAGGTTTGGACATAGTTAGGTTTAAATACTTTTTAGATAGCACACAAACGAAAAGTTTTTTTTGGTTTGGTTTATTTTTTGTCTACATTTTTTGTGTAACTTGTTTTCAAAATTTTGTAAAAAGGAAGCCGTGAAAATAAGAAATGAAGACAGTAAACAGTATTTTTCTTATGTTTATGTTTTTCTTTTCACAATTATGAAAACAGAAAACATGATCATTTTGATTGCATAATTAAGGCAATGGTTCTTATCTTTAACATAAACTAGGCAATACTGTTCATTTCAGGGATAGAATTCTAGTTTATTTGATAAAAATTGTTCTATTGGAGGTTGTCCTGACTTATCCCTTGCTCTCTTCATCCAGATTTCTAAAGCATGAGAGATTCCTGTTGCAACTCTCAAACTGTTGATCCCCGAGCCAGCGCCGTCGCAATGGAGCAGACATCCGTAGTGTGATTTCCTCTGTGCAGAGGGTTTCCATGGCGATTTCTCCATCTGGTATAAACCCGGCAGTTGGCTCAAAACTCTCTCCTGGTTCTCCAGAGGCTCTTACACTAGCCAACTGGATCTGCTGCAGTTATAGGCAAGTCTGCATCTGTTGTATTGTGTTTAAGCTTTATTGTTGAATATTCATTCTTGAAAAGTATCTAATGATGCCCTTCACTTTTTTGTTCTTTTTTCTTCTAATAACAGTTATTATTTGGGGCAAGAGTTGCTGAGATCTGATTCTCTCATTAGTGAGTCAGTGCTTAAACATTTGTGGCATCATCAGGATGCCATTTTGTGCTGTTCTTTGAAGGTATGGCAGATGTTTTGTTCATAGTAGAGTTTATCATTTCCGTGAAAGCCTTTAATTTAAGATATATATGATTCTCTGTCTGGATCGTAGTCAGTGCCGGTGTTCATCTTTGCAAACCAGGCTGGCCTTGACATGTTGGAAATAACTTTGGTGGCTTTAAAAGACATCACATGGGTATTTAGAGGAAGGTAATTCACTAAGTCTGCAAAATTGTAACAATGAATCTTTCTCTAAGTGTTGTTATGTATGTTCAACTTTAATTTGTGGGAAATAGGAATTGTTTCTTTCATTAACTGTTCTTTTTCTTTGTTTATCAGTGCCTTGTATTAACTCCATCTTGTTAAGGCAGAGAAAGCTAGAAGATACATTCCAAAAGAATTCAAATAGGTTGATGCTTTTGGGTAGGTCCAATATTGTAATTTTCTCTCTTTAGATTATAAATGCAGCAATTCTTTTATGGGTTTGAGTCTTTAGGCAATTTGTGAATATTGAATCCAAGAAATGTCGTCAGTTTGGAATCCTGACACCAAAGTTTGATAATAATAATAATAATAATAATAATAATAATAATAATAATAATAATAATAATAATAATAATAATAATAATAATAATAATAATAATAATAATAATAATAATAATAATAATAATAAGGTGATTTTTCTTGTAGTATCATTTATTAGCATGTCAGATCTCCTTTTTTGAGTTACTAATGTTCAATTGTAAACAATTTCAGGGGGCCAATATTCTTGTAGATAATAAAGGTTGCATTAAACTTGCAGATTTTGGGGCCTCCAAACAAGTTGAGCTGGTAATCTAAGTCTTCTCTATTTCTCTACTATAGTACTATTAGATATACTATTTTGACTTTGTGAGGATCTTATATCTGCGTATTTGTTGAAGCAGCGTCTTTGTTTGATTTAGGAGTTATTTATAACATAGTCTCGATTTTGTGTTCCTATTAATATCTTAGTTATTTATAACTATCTTTGATGTGCATCATATTCATTACTTCACATACAAAAAGAAAATATAATTGATATTCATTATTCATTATGATACAAAGAAATTGAGCTAGCTAGTTCTAAATTTCTAATAGAAAGAGATGGAACTGCTACAGTTTTGCGATGGGGTTGCAACTCTTATGGAGCACATAGGTTCATAATACACTTAATCTGAGCACATTGCACCATCAATATCTCAACCAATCATGTTCATTTCTGAAGTTTGAAGATTATATTAAAAAGATAATGACACTTGATCATTATGAATTAGAGATACAGCATTATAAATTATTTGGTTGCAAGAAACTCCTCATTCAAACATCATAGGACAAAGCTAAATACTTAAGGAGTAAATATTTGCACTAGGTTTTTTTTCTAAAAGAATATAAATAAAAAATTCCATTAACCAGTCAATGCAAAAGCAGTTAGAACCGATTCCAGTCTAAAATTATTGCTTGTGTTAATGTGTAACTATTGATTAACATATCTACAAGTGTTTTAAAGTAGTGTTCTAGTTTTTTCTGGTTGATGAAGGAGTCATTGTTTTATTTGTTTTAAATGACGGGCAGATCCTGGTTTTATCCCGCTTGCAGTGAGAATGGTAGTCTTATCCCATTCACGTGTTAATGAGACATATGATAAGGATGATTATGATGTTGAGAGATGATGACTGATTATGATTAAGGTATGATGAGGATGATTATGATGTTGAAAGATGATGATGACTAATTATGATTAAGGTGTGATGATGGTGATTAAGATATTAAGAGATGATGATAATTCATGAAAGATAGGGATTAATGAACCTAAGCTTTGTAAATTGATAAGGAAGTGGAGAGATTGAGGATTCTGATGAGCGGATAATTTATACGCTTTTTGGCATTGTTTTTAGGTAGTTTTTAGTATGTTTTAGTTAATTTTTATTATATTTTTATTAGTTTTTGTGCAAAAATCACATTTCTGGACTTTACTATGAGTTTGTGTATTTATTTGTAAATTCAGGTATTTTCTGGCTGAAATTGAGAGACCTGAGCAAAAATCTGATTCAGAGGCTGAGAAAAGACTGCAGATGCTGTTGGATTTTGACCCTCCTGCACTCAAAGTGGATTTTCGGGAGCTGCAGAAGCCTAATTGGCAAGCTCTCAACTGCGTTGGAAAGTAGAAATCTTGGGCTTTCCAGCAATATATAATAGTCTATACTTTGTCCAAGATTTGACGGCCTAAACTGGCGTTAAACGCCAGCCAAAGACCCTTTTCTGGTGTAAAACGCCAGAACTAGCACACTTCTTGGTGTTAAACGCCCATTTTGACACCCAGTGTGGCGTTTAACTCCAATTTGAGGCATATGCACGTGGAAGCTTGAAAGCTCAGCCCAAACACTCACCAAGTGGGCCCCGGAAGTGGAATTCTGTACTATCTACACCTAGTTACTCATTTTCTGTAAACCTAAATTACTAGTTTAGTATAAAAACTACTTTTAGAGATTCATTTTGCAACTCATGACATTTTACATTTTATATTGTATCTTCTATGGCATGAGTCTCTAAACTCCATAGGTGGGGGTAAGGAGCTCTGCTGTATCTCAATGGATTAATGCAATTACTATTGTTTTCTATTTAATCACGCTTGATTCTATTCTAAGATACTGACTCGTACTTCAATATAGAGAATATGATGATCCGTGACAGTCATCATCATTCTCAATTTTATGAATGCGTGCTTGACAAACACTCCTGTTCTACATGAGCTCAACGTAGTCATTGGGCGACACTTGAGTGTGTATCTCTTGGGTTTCTAATCCACGAGTTCGATTTGCATCTCCTAACAATAGAGCATTCGAATCTGTGAGATTAGAACCTTCGTGGTAGAGGCTAGAACCAATTGGCAGCATTCCTGAGATTCGGAAAGTCTAAACCTTGTCTATGGTATTCCGAGTAAGATCTGGAACGAGATGACTGTGACGGCCTTCAAACTTGTGAATGTTGGGCACAGTGACAGTGTGCAAAAGGATAGAGAGATCTTATTCCGACACAAGTGAGAACCGACAGATGATTAGCCGTGCGGTAGCTGTACTTGGTAATTTTCATCCGAGACGAGAGATCCGACTGTTGATTAGCCGTACAGAAACTGTGCCTGGTATTTTTCATCCGAGAGGATGGATGGTAGCCATTGACAATGGTGATCTACCAACATACAACTTGCCATTGAAGGAAGCCATTTGTGTTTGGAGAAGAAGACAGTAGGAAAGCAGAGATTCAGACGACAGAGCATCTCCGGAACCTCAACCTCTTCCTCATTACTGAATCACAAGTACCATTCATTTCATGTTATTTACTTTTCATAAACAAAATCATATTTATCATTAATCTCCTGACTAAGACTTACAAGATAACCATAGCTTGCTTCAAGCCGGCAATCTCCGTGGGATCGACCCTTACTCACGTAAGGTTTTACTTGGACGACCCAGTGCACTTGCTGGTTAGTTGTGCGGAGTTGCAAAGGTGTGATTGCAATTTCGTGCACCAAATTCCCTCTAGATTATACGTTTTATAAGTGAATGGGGATTATGACAAGATTATGATTGAAAAGTATGACGGGAACTATATCCTGGAATGAATAAGCGAGTTAACATTGAGGATTCCCTCTCTCGTGTTGTGATTATAATTGAGAAGGTAGTATTTTTGACGTTCTAAGGACGGTAGCATTGTCCTGCTCATGAAATTGCTGTTATAGACAAGCCACTACAAGAAAATAACCCATTCAGGTACACTTGGAAAGTGTAGCCAAAAGTGAAAAAAAAATGATGCCTTAGGCAAAGGCTACACTTTTCGGCCTACGAAGACGTTTAGTGGGGGATGCCTATTCGGCTGTTGCCTATTCTCAAAGGATACGCTTTTCTGCACCAAGGGCTATGCTTTTGGTGTTTGGAAATAGGGTGCGCTTTTCAAGTGATGCTGTCCTGGACCAAAGGCTACGCTTTTCAGCTTTTATTTTTACCAGAATAGGCTACGCTTTTTAACGCTATTGCATCACCTGTAAAGCGTAGCCACATTGTGTATCATAGCTACTCTATATAAGTGTAGCCTTAGGTCCCTCATTATTTTTTTTTAATTTTTTGTATAACCATAGTTACTCTACATAAGTGTAGCCTTGGGTCCCTCATTATTTTTTTTTATTTTTTTAATTTTCTGTATATATATATTCTAATAATTTTTTATACAACGTAATATTTAGTAATATGAGTTCATATATAATTCTGTATTTTTAATTAAATGAATTAAATATTATAAAATAAAAATAAATACATAATTATACTAAATTTCTTTAGATAATAAAAATTATCTATAAATAAAATAAATTTATAATGATCCAAAAGTACTAATATTCATACATCTCACACTAAATTAAGCATAGTCATATTAAAATAAGCATGAGACCACTTAGAATTTACTACTAATACTCTATAAAAAACTAAAATATTATATCCTACATCAATTCTGTCTTCACCCCCACGACTTCCTATAATCCATGCCCTGCCATGCCCTGCCAAAAAGGTTTAGATAGAAAAAAATTCACATCAAAATTTTGGAAAATTCCTTTTAAAATGTCACTATTTCTACTTCATGATAGATTCTATTATTAATATTTAATTTATTTAATAATTTTCTAAAATAACGTACTACCAAAGATAAAGAAGGCACATACATTAGTAGTAAGATTGAGCAGAAGTTTCTCTCTTACCTTCTAATATTTTTGCTGCCAGAATCCATAAGAATTGTCAATCTTTTTTCTGTGTTCAGGAATTGACTACATAGATGAAAAGTTGAATCAGAAACAAAACTTCAATTTATATAAATGAATTTGAAAACGAAAAGCTAGAAGTAATGGCAGTGCTACAAGAACTAATTTCACATCAGAATTTTTGGACTAAAACCGGCAAAAAATATTATAAGTTCCCTTAATATGATTTTAATTTCATCATGTTTGAAGAACCAAACCAAAGTCTAAAACAAATGAATAAAAAAATTGCATAGCAATAAATATGAGTATAAGCTGAAATAAAGTAGAACTATTTACTAATCATGCCATTAGATTTTAGCAGCTAATTCTTAACCAAAGGGCAAAAAATAATTACAATTTCATTTAGAAGGATACTTAACAAATCAATAAGTGTTAAGAGGCTAGGATTATATACTTTGGAGCCCACGATTTTCTAGACACTAGGACAACAAAAAATAAATAAATAAATTGTGTATTGGCACATAAAATTAATGTGTTCTCTTTGGATTTGAAATTGTGTTCTTATTCAGAACATTTGGTTTTATATTATCTCAATCCAACTATTATAGATCTCAATCCAACTATTCTATTCGATAAATAGTTAATTATTAATCCAAGAGACAAAACTGTTTAAAATTTCTCTATGCATTATTAATTGTGTTTTCAGCCCAGCCCACAATCTGATTTCTATGTATAACTATGTAAGAAATATTTTATCCATGTAATAGGTACCCTTCCTTTCATTTTCTTCTTAAGTTTATCTATTTCAACTTGGCAAAGCAATGTAGTAGGAAAAGACAAACATAAATTTAAAACTAGCTTTACCCTTTACATTACAAGAAAAATCACTTTTAGCGGCCATTTATTTTACTTTTAGCGGCAATAAAAATAGCCGTTATTACATTTACCGATATTTAGACATTAGCCATCTTATGCTTTGTCGCTAAAAAGCTTTAGCGGCAATTATAACATTTGTCGATAAAGACCTTTTTAATGGCCGCAAAAAGTATATAACTTTTAGCGGCCATTTTCTTAGCAATTTATATGGCCACCAAAAGTAATTCTAAGATTGCAATGTTATTTACTTTTAGTAGCTATTACTATTGCCACTAAAACCTATTTTACCGGCAATTTATATGACCACTAAAAATAATTCTAAAATTGTAATGTTCACTTTTAGTTGCCATTACTATTGCCGCTAAAATATTAAAACTTTTTTAATTATACTCACTCTTTTAGAAATAACAACCTGTCTTTTTTTTAAATTTCAAATTATTTTTACCAACAATTATTATTATTGTACAAAATATAAATATGTTAAAATTAATTACTACAAAATAAAATAAATTTAAAATATTTATACACGAATTTCTCTTGAAAAATAATAAAGTATAATACAAATTTAAACAACATAAATATTACAAATCTATATTACATCAATGATCAGCACATAGCTAATGATCAATTCATGTCTTTCCCAATATCAGCCTCGGAACCATTTATAAGCAGTCTAATGGTTTCTAATCCGCTGAGCAGATTGATTGTCTAGTAGCATGGTGTTTATAAAAATGGTTAGCTATATGGGTTCACTTAGAAAAAAACTTAAGCAAAAATTTGAAAGAATCTAGCCTTCTGTTGAGTAAAAGAGAAAGCACTTCCTCTTAGCTTCAAAATTGATATCAATGAATCAAGTCCTATGGTCTCTCTTAACAGTACCTGAACCATACATATTTGAGGTTAGTACCAGGACAGGATTATAACTGAATAAACAGAACAGAGTCAACAAACAAAAGGTGATAAATTATACAAATATGAAGGAATTGGTAACAGAAAGACATAATGTCTTAAAATAGCTTGGAACATATTGTTTTATAAATTTTTATCCGAATAATAATAATAATAATACATCATATTGACTTGTAAACAAAACTAGCTCATCATAATTAGAAAACAAAACAGGTAAGCTCTCTGCAAGACTCATTTAACTAAACTCCTCTATCCCCAAAGAAAAATATTTGTGTGCATAAAGACTTGAGGAAATCTAAATTTGGAAGCTCCAAGTAGAGACCATAACCATGGGTTAGTATGCTTCATCATGAAGCACACAAAACAAATTTACTTAACGTTCTGACATTATTAATATATCACCTGTACGACAACTCCACCATCTGAATTTCCTTCCTCTCTTATGATACGGAAAATCTTCTCAAATACACCTTCAAAGACGACAATCTTTTGAATCTCCTATAATCATTAAATAATTTAAATAAGACAAACACTCTATCATCCAACATAATAAATATAAAAAATACTAGTACAACAAAAAGTTTACCTCAGCTGCACGCGTCAAGTGAGTAAGAAGCAATAAGGCCTCGTTCCTTATTACATAGAGGTAAACTTTGATTATTATATTTCAAGCTTTTAAAATGAGGATCAATAGGCAACCCATATTAGAATATTCCAATTTCCAATGGTAAATAGTTTTACAGAGTACCAGATTATCACCGAGATAGTTATTGAAATTTTACCAGCCAACATAAATACGAATGGTTAAACAAGTATATATTGTATAGCCATATGAGAAAATACAACAATTAAGTTTGAAAAAGCTACTGAGAAGACTGCGGAGCTTTCAAGTCTTGTACCTCGTGATCCATGAGCATATCCATTAGCCGTGTTATTCCACGAGGGATGGTCAATATAGCTTCCTACAACCTGAAGAGGAATCCAGCAAGTGTCTTTACTGAGAAAGATGATTTAACAATTTCAGGAACTAATCCAAATAGAATTTATGATACTAATACCTCTGTGGAGAATTACTGAGAAGGGCAGTCAGCAGTTGCAAAGTATAGTACCGCACATAGAAATCATCCTCTTTCTGTCAAAGTACCCTAAAGGAAAAATGACAAAAACAATATAATGATTATTTATATGCAATATAAGCCTAGAAATCAAGCAAAATTCTTGAGACATAATTCAAAATACATCCCATGATTAGAAGGAAATTCTTACCAACAGACTTAAAAGGAGAGAGATAATGTCTGCTTCTCTAGAAAGTAAATCAGTGTTCATCAAGGCTAGCTGAACTTCATTACTTGACCCTTTTCCATGATTAATGGGAGTTAGTGCACTTACTAGAGTTTCCAGGGCACCACGAACCTTGATGGACAATTCAATGTAATCTTAACTAATAAACTATTCGGACTTGATACTAGAAGCAAATGGTACAAATACATGAGAGAGAATTCACATCCGAGTGGTAAAAAAAAGAGGAAAAAAACACAACCATAGAAGGGTTGAAAGAGAAATAAAGAAATGCAGCAATGAATTCCCACTCAATAATCATAAACAAACACAATAACATATAACAAAGCCTATGCCCTATTAGGCTATACACATCATTAAACGAGGTTAACAAAAGTAACATATGACACGGTGAAGTAAGTTGAGTAATGTATCAGTATCTAAAATATCTTAAATATATTGAGGAAAGTTTATCATTCTCCAAAGGAAAAAGGAAAAAGTAAATAAGTTCACTGGATAAGCTCAAAGCCAAGATTGGAAAATTGTTTTAGGGATGACATAATGTAAAATATGACCATTATACTGATTCAGCATATTGCGTAGTCCTAGAGAGAAGATGGTATTGAGTTCTAGAGTTAGCATGGTGAACTATTCTATGAATCTCATATTAAGCTGTTGAAAAACAAGCTCAGAAATTTCACATTCTAGTTTTTTTATTTCTTATTTCCCTTATTTTGTCTAATAACTAATGGTGAACTTGAGGATCAGGACCCAGGCCTTGAGCAATACAAAACAATTAGAAAGAAGACAAGATAAGGAAGAAAAGTTTGTCACCATTTCAACATCTTTGTGCTCTTCCTTTAAGATGCTAATCAATATAGGAAAGTGATCAGTCGAATTCACTCCCCATATAAAAACGGTGAATCTGTTCTTTGACAAGCGCACCAAATATCATCAAGTAATAACCCACTAAGAGTGGGGTCGAATCCCACAGAGATTAACGGATTAAAGCAAACAATAGTTAATTGATTATCCTAGTTAGACTATTCAGATTTGGAGTGATAATCAATAAGGAAATGTAAAAGACATAAAAGTAAAGGAAAGCAATAAAGTGCAAGAAAGTAAATGGCAAAGAAAGTAAAGTACAAGAAAGTAAAGTGCTAGAAATGTAAAGTGCAGAAAATGTAAATAACCATAAAGTAAATAAAAGAAAGAAAGATAAAATAAACATTGGGATCAAGAGATTTTGCATTCTCCGAATTAATTGATTTCATCTAATCTTCAATCATGCAACTTATTAACCTCTTGGCAATCATGATTGATTGAGCCCCAATCCATTGGTGACTCAATCTCTCAAATCTTGATCAAATTCAAATTCCTTGGTCTAATTGCTCATGAGAAGAGATGAAGAATGGTCCCTGATTATACCACACATCATCATAGGTCCAAGTAGAGGGAGGATTATATGTCACCATATCCAAACACCAAAACTCAGATTCTACTCAAGTGTGAGAAAGGATTTCAAGCATGGTTTTATGTTTCCTCTTCCAAGGTTCCCTTAAAACCCAATTACATTCAATCTCTTTTCCAAGATAATTGAATGCTAGAATTAAGAAAGAAATTCTTTCTAGTAAATCAAAGAGAGATGAATAGAAGAAGAAGAATAAAAACAATCAATCCATTGAAAAATAATAGAGCTCTCTTTTCCAATGGAAAGAGTTAGTGATTCATAACTAAAATATATTTACAAAAGTAAGAAAGAAAAGAAAGGAAGATGATGGTGAACAGAGAGGGTCTGAAGACTTCCCCAATCCAGCATGACTAATTCTATGAAACTAAGGCCTTTATATAGGCTCTCCTAATTTACAAACTTAAATGAAATTAAAAATAAATTACAATAAAATAAAAATAAACTATTCTAGATGCTTCTTGTGGCCTTTATTGGTTGATAATTGTGGCTTGAATGAGAGTTGGAGTGGACTTGATTGAAGGTTGGGGGCTACAGGAAGAAGTTGGAGTGTGGTTTTAAGTGCCACTCCCACTTGATTTTGCCCTTTGGAGTATGACCCACTTTGCAATGCTGAATTGATGGAGTTGTTTGGGCCTCAAATTGAATGTCAACGTTGCAGTATTATATATTTTTATAAAATCCTGGATGTTAGCTTTCCAACGCCTTTGGAATCAACTCATTTGGATTTTTGTAGATCAAGTTATGCCCATTTGAAGGTGAATAGGTCAGTCTATCAGGTAGCCCGGCGTGCCACGCCCACTCTCTGGTGTGCAACGCCCATATATTATGAAACTGGCATGCCACGCCCGTTCTTTGGCATGCCACACCTTCAATGTTGCTCTCTGGCCATTAGAACTTGCGTGCCATGCCCAGAACCCCAATTGGCATGCCCATTATGAAAATAAAGCTGGCGTGCCACGCCTTCGATGTCAAGTGGCACGCTCAGATTTTGTAATGCTGAAATAATGGCATTTTTCACCTCCAGTTTTAACGTCCACCCTAGAGTGTTACATATCGTTGGAAAGCTCTAGATGTCAGTTTCCAATGCCACCAAGATCACATCATTTGAACCTCTACAACCCAAGTTATGTTCCTTTGAAGATTAAGAGGTCAGGTTGGTAACTCTGCAGTGACGTGTTTTGCTCCTTGGGTTTTCGGGGTCAATATCTTCCTCAATTTCAGTGTCCATAGTAAAGTGTTATATATGGTTGGAAAGCCCTGGATGTCTACTTTCTAATTGCACTAGAATTATCTCATTTAGAGTTGTGTAGCTCAAGATATTTTAATTTGAATAAGAGGAGATCAGGCTGGCATATGCCCCGGCGTGCCACGCCCACTTCTTGGCGTGCCACACCCATAGTGGGGTTCAAAATCACTCCTCTAGAACTTAAGCCTGGCGTGCCATGCCCAAAACACCAAGTGGCATGCCCTCTTTGAGATCTTGGCTTCACAAACTTGGTGTGCCACGCCCAGAGCTCCAATTGGCACGCCCATGTAAAATTCTTCAACCTTCTTTGCTGGAATGTTGGCCTGGCGTGCCACGCCCATAGCTTCAAATGGCACACCCATTGTTGAGAGTTGGTTTAAAAGCTTGGCATGCCACGCCCAGAGCTTCAAGTGGCACGCCCAGCTTTACATGCCCAGCTTTATATGTTGTTTTCTTCCCTTTTGTTTGCTCTTTTCACCTAAAATTCAGCACAAACCCTTTTCAAAGCAATGTACCATAATATATATCATTTGGTTCATGAAATTGCATTGATTCAATGAGATTATGCTCTTTTTATGGCCATTTTAGATAAGAAAGAGGGTACATAATGCGCAGTCATCACAACACCAAACTTAAACTTTGCTTGTCCTCAAGCAAATAAATAATCATGCAATAAAGTTTGACAAACTAAGGTGAGAAGAGTAACAATTTTTATGTTCATGGTTGGCTAGTTTCTTATGAATGCTACAATCAAAAGACATTCAAATGATTGATGCTTCTATCTAGCTCATTTTATGAAATCTTTTTCTTTATGTTCCTTCCTTGAAACAAGCTTTTCATTCTTTTCTTAGCTTAACTTTTTGGGTGCTCTGCACCATGTGTTGAAATCTACGACTCTAAATGCTTTATTTTCAACTGTTACCACTTGATACATAACCACCACAAGTATTTAATTAGAGGACTTTTTAAGCTCATTTGTTTCTTTTCTTTACTCTCTAATCATTGATGCTCAGAGCCTTGAGCTTTGAGGGAGTGCTTTTGCACTTGAGCCTAGTCTTGACTCTAAGTGTTTTATTTTCAAACTTTTTTCTTGATACATAAACAACACAAGTACTTAACAATTGAATTGTCATTGGTACTCATAGCCTTCAGCTTTCTCATTCTTTCCCTTTTCTTTTTCTTGCCTTATTTACAATTGCTTCTTCAAGGTTTTCATGATTTCAAAAAATTTCATAAAATGTCCTAGATGAAAACTTCAATCAAACAAATTCAAATGCAATTGAGCAACAATAATCATGCTAGCTTCCCAATACATATAAGCTCATGCTAACTTCTTCTTTAATGACCTTGTTTGCTTATGATCTTGAAACTTCATTACTTTGACTCACAAAATTCAAGATGGTAGTCATAATGTCATAGCACATGTTACAATTCAGCAATCAAGTTATGCTTATTCACAACAAATAATCACACATGCATACAAAAAAATAGAAGACAATCATGCAATTTAAATATATTGGAAATAAGTAAGAGGAAAAAGAACTTTACCACCTTGTAGTTCATCTTCATTGTTGTTGTCACTTTCCTCCTATTCTTCTCCTTCCCACACCAAA